>NC_086453.1:317605827-318249160 GCF_028390025.1 Pseudophryne corroboree | reverse complement strand
TCGGAGGATGATGATGAGGTGGACATCTTGCCTCTGTAGAGCCAGTTTGTGCAAGGAGAGATTAATTGCTTCTTTTTTTGTGGGGGTCCAAACCAACCCGTCATTTCAGTCACAGTCGTGTGGCAGACCCTGTCACTGAAATGATGGGTTGGTTAAAGTGTGCATGTCCTGTTTATACAACATAAGGGTGGGTGGGAGGGCCTAAGGACAATTCCATCTTGCACCTCTTTTTTCTTTCATTTTTCTTTGCGTCATGTGCTGTTTGGGGAGTATTTTTTTGAAGGGCCATCCTGCGTGACACTGCAGTGCCACTCCTAGATGGGCCAGGTGTTTGTGTCGGCCACTAGGGTCGCTTAGCTTACTCACACAGCTACCTCATTGCGCCTCTTTTTTTTCTTCTTTGCGTCATGTGCTGTTTGGGGAGTGTTTTTTGAAGGGCCATCCTGCGTGACACTGCAGTGCCACTCCTAGATGGGCCAGGTGTTTGTGTCGGCCACTAGGGTCGCTTAGCTTACTCACACAGCTACCTCATTGCGCCTCTTTTTTTCTTTGCGTCATGTGCTGTTTGGGGAGTAGTTTTTTGAAGGGCCAGCCTGCGTGACACTGCAGTGCCACTCCTAGATGGGCCAGGTGTTTGTGTCGCCCACTAGGGTCGCTTAGCTTACTCACACAGCTACCTCATTGCGCCTCTTTTTTTCTTTGCGTCATGTGCTGTTTGGGGGGTGTTTTTTGGAAGGGCCATCCTGCGTGACACTGCAGTGCCACTCCTAGATGGGCCAGGTGTTTGTGTCGGCCACTTGGGTCGTTGAGCTTAGTCACACAGCTACCTCATTGCGCCTCTTTTTTTCTTTGCATCATGTGCTGTTTGGGGAGTGTTTTTTGGAAGGGCCATCCTGCGTGACACTGCAGTGCCACTCCTAGATGGGCCAGGTGTTTGTGTCGGCCACTTTGGTCGCTGAGCTTAGTCACACAGCTACCTCATTGCGCCTCTTTTTTTCTTTGCGTCATGTGCTGTTTGGGGAGTGTTTTTTGGAAGGGCCATCCTGCGTGACACTGCAGTGCCACTCCTAGATGGGCCAGGTGTTTGTGTCGGCCACTTGGGTCGTTGAGCTTAGTCACACAGCTACCTCATTGCGCCTCTTTTTTTCTTTGCGTCATGTGCTGCTTGGGGAGTGTTTTTTGGAAGTGCCATCCTGCGTGACACTGCAGTGCCACTCCTAGATGGGCCAGGTGTTTGTGTCGGCCACTTGGGTCGTTGAGCTTAGTCACACAGCTACCTCATTGCGCCTCTTTTTTTCTTTGCGTCATGTGCTGTTTGGGGAGTGTTTTTGGAAGGGCCATCCTGCGTGACACTGCAGTGACACTCCTAGATGGGCCAGGTGTTTGTGTCGGCCACTTGGGTCGCTTAGCTTAGTCATCCAGCGACCTCGGTGCAAATTTTAGGACTAGAAATAATGGCCCTCATTCCGAGTTGGTCGGTCGCAAGGCGAATTTAGCAGAGTTGCTCACGCTAAGCCGCCGCCTACTGGGAGTGAATCTTAGCTTCTTAAAATTGCGACCGATGTATTCGCAATATTGCGATTACTAACTACTTAGCAGTTTCAGAGTAGCTCCAGACTTACTCTGCCTGTGCGATCAGTTCAGTGCTTGTCGTTCCTGGTTGACGTCACAAACACACCCAGCGTTCGCCCAGGCACTCCCACCGTTTCTCCGGCCACTCCTGCGTTTTTTCCGGAAACGGTAGCGTTTTCAGCCACACGCCCCTGAAACGCCGTGTTTCCGCCCAGTAACACCCATTTCCTGTCAATCACATTACGATCGCCGGAGCGAAGAAAAAGCCGTGAGTAAAAATACTTTCTTCATAGTAAAGTTACTTGGCGCAGTCGCAGTGCGAACTTTGCGCATGCGTACTAAGCGGATTTTCACTGCGATGCGATGAAAAAGAACGAGCGAACAACTCGGAATGAGGGCCATTATTGTGAGGTGTGAGGTGTTCAGAATAGACTGAAAATGAGTGGAAATTATGGTTTTTGAGGTTAATAATACTTTGGGATCAAAATGACCCCCAAATTCTATGATTTAAGCATTTTTTTAGGGTTTTTTGAAAAAAAACACCCGAATCCAAAACACACCCGAATCCGACAAAAAAAATTCGGTGAGGTTTTGCCAAAACGCGTTCGAACCCAAAACACGGCCGCGGAACCGAACCCAAAACCAAAACACAAAACCCGAAAAATTTCAAGTGCACATCCCTACTGATAATACCACTGAGCACTGATACTGAGCACTGATGATACTACTGAAAACTGACTGTGAGCAGCACGATGCAGAACAAGACACTGTACTAGTATTAGTAATGTAGTATTACTGAGCACCAAACTGCAGCACAAGACAATAAGCAGTGATACTGAGCACTGATGATACTACTGAGCACTTATACTGAGAAATAATGATACTACTGAGAACTGACACTGAGCAGCACGATGCAGCACAAGACACTGTACTAGTATTAGTAATGTAGTATTACTGAGCACCACAATGCAGCTCAAGACAATGAGCAGTGATACTGAGCACTGATGATATTACTGAGAACTGACACTCAGCAGCACGATGCAGCACAAGACACTGTACTAGGATTAGTAATGTAGTATTACTGAGCACCACAATGCAGCACAAGACAATGGGGGTAATTCCAAGTTGATTGCAGCAGGAATTCTGTTAGCAATTGGGCAAAACCATGTGCACTGCAGGGGAGGCAGATATAACATGTGCAGAGAGAGTTAGATTTGGGTGTGGCGTGTTCAATCTGCAATCTAAATTGCAGTGTAAAAATAAAGCAGCCAGTATTTACCCTGCACAGAAATAAAATAACCCACCCAAATCTAACTCTCTCTGCAAATGTTATATCTGCCTCCTCTGCAGTGCACATGGGCCCTCATTCCGAGTCGTTCGCTCGTTCTTTTTTTTCGCATCGCAGTGAAAATCAGCTTAGAGCGCATGCGCAATGTTCGCACTGCGACTGCGCTAAGTAATTCTGCTATGTAGAAAGTATTTTTACTCACGGCTTTTTGTTCGCACCGGCGAACGTAGTGTGATTGACAGGAAATGGGTGTTACTGGGCGGAAACACGGCGTTTTATGGGCGTGTGGCTGAAAACGCTACCGTTTCCGGAAAAAACGCAGGAGTGGCCGGAGAAACGGGGGAGTGTCTGGGCGAACGCTGGGAGTGTTTGTGACGTCAAACCAGGAACGACAAGCACTGAACTGATCGCACAGGCAGAGTAAGTCTGGAGCTACTCTAAAACTGCTAAGTTTTTTTTGTTCGCAATATTGCGTAAACTTCGTTCGCACTTTTAAGATGCTAAGATACACTCCCAGTAGGTGTAGACTAAGCGTGTGTAACTCTGCTAAATTCGCCTTGCGACCGATCAACTCGGAATGAGGGCCATGGTTTTGCCCAACTGCTAAAAAATTTCCTGCTGCGATCAACTTACTGAGCACCAGGATGCAGCACCAGACAATGAGCAGTGATACTGAGCACTGATAATACTACTGAGAACTGACACTGAGCAGCACGATGCAGCACATGACACTGTACTAGTATTAGTAATGTAGTATTACTGAACACCACAATGCAGCTCAAGACAATGAGCAGTGATACTGAGCACTGATGATACTACTGAGAACTGACACTCAGCAGCACAATTCAGCACAAGACACTGTACTAGTATTAGTAATGTAGTATTACTGAGCACCACAATGCAGCACAAGACAAGGAGCAGTGATACTGAGCACTGATGATACTACCTAAGAACTGACACTAAGCAGCACGATGCAGCACAAGACACTGTACTAGTATTAATAACATAGTATTACTGAGCACCACAATGCAGCACAAGACAATGAGCAGTGATACTGAGCACTGATGATACTACTGAGCACTGACACAGAGCAGCACGATGCAGCACAAGACACTGTACTAGTATTAGTAATGTAGTATTACTGAGCACCACAATGCAGCACAAGACATTGAGCAGTGATACTAAGCACTGATGATACCACTGAGGACTGACACTGAGCAGCACGATGCATCACAATACACTGTACTAGTATTAGTAATGTAGTATTACTGAGCACCACAAGACAATGAGCAGTGATACTGAGCACTGATGATTCTACTGAGCACTGATGATACTACTGAGATCTGACACTGAGCAGCACGATGCAGCACAAGACACTGTACTAGTATTAGTAATGTAGTATTACTGAACACCACAAAGCAGCTCAAGACAATGAGCAGTGATACTGAGCACTGATGATACTACTGAGAACTGACACTCAGCAGCACAATTCAGCACAAGACACTGTACTAGTATTAGTAATATAGTATTACTGAGCACCACAATGCAGCACCAGACAATGAGCAGTGATACTGAGCACTGATGATACTACTGAGAACTGACACTAAGCAGCACGATGCAGCATAAGACACTGTACTAGTATTAGTAATGTAGTATTACTGAACACCACAAAGCAGCTCAAGACAATGAGCAGTGATACTGAGCACTGATGATACTACTGAGAACTGACACTCAGCAGCACAATTCAGCACAAGACACTGTACTAGTATTAGTAATGTAGTATTACTGAGCACCACAATGCAGCACAAGACAATGAGCAGTGATACTGAGCACTGATGATACTACTGAGAACTGACACTGAGCAGCACGATGCAGCACATGACACTGTACTAGTATTAGTAATGTAGTATTACTGAACACCACAAAGCAGCTCAAGACAATGAGCAGTGATACTGAGCACTGATGATACTACTGAGAACTGACACTGAGCACTAAAGATACTACTGAGAACTGACACTGAGCAGCACAATTCAGCACAAGACACTGTACTAGTATTAGTAATGTAGTATTACTGAGCACCACAATGCAGCACAAGACAATGAGCAGTGATACTGAGCACTGATGATACTACTGAGCACTGACACTGAACAGCACGATGCAGCATAAGACACTGTACTAGTATTAGTAATGTAGTATTACTGAGCACCACAATGCAGCACAAGACAATGAGCAGTGATACTGAGCACTGATGATACTACTGAGCACTGATACTGAGCACTAAAGATACTACTGAGAACTGACACTGAGCAGCACAAGACACTGTACTAGTATTACTGAGCAGCACAAAAGCACTCTGGAATTGTCACCCCCCCAGATACCACTGTGACTGGAATGATGATGACTGATGCACAGTCACAGGACACTACTACCACAGCTCCCTACAGCAGCAAGATGCAGCACAAGAGAGACACTGTACTAGTATTACTGAGCAGCAGCACAAGACAATAAGCACTGATACTGAGATTTGACATTGAGAGAACGTAGCCACGTCCTCTCTGTACTCTCTACAATGCCCAAATGAAAATGGCAGCGATGCGCGGCTCTTTATATGGAATCCGAATCTCGCAAGAATCCGAAAGCGGGAGGATGACGTTTTGCCTCTTTTGGGTTTTCCGAGTCAGCCGGGAATAACCGAGCCGGGCTCGGACCTGTGTTTGACACGTGGAGTTCGGGGGGGGGGGGGGGGGGGGTCGGGGGTCGGTTCTCGGTGAACCGAACCTGCTCATCTCTAAATGGAATGTTTGAGGGTATGGGACTGATGTGTGGCAGGAGCAGCGAGCCCATGGGGGAGCTCGTTGTCTCACTGCTGGGATTCCGGCAGATGGGATGCCACTGTCAGTCCCGTCTGCCAGGATATCGTATGTATCCCCCTCTAAACAGTCCATGTGGAATAGACAGGAGACCTGAGGTAGTAAAAGGACTAAAGTACAGGTCTCTGACATTATCCAGTAAGACAGAATAAAGGTGGCTTATACCTAATCAAGCTAGGTAAATCTCCCACATTGCAAATTCATGGGTAATTGTAAAGTTGATCCTAATTTATCAGTAATATATGATTGTATAAGAGATCAAAACCTCTGAACATCTGCACAACCCCACATACAATGCTATACAGTATGTCCCCGTCAGGCAGATGACATTTGAAGCAATGAGAATCCATTGAGGTCCCCATAAGAAATCACAACCTAATACTTTATCTGTACCTTCAGTTAAGATGTTGGACTGAATCTCAGGTTAATCAATGAGTTTGGTAACTGCACCAGAGCTCAATGGAAAAAGGGTGAAAGAAATTGTCTTCATTTTTGTTATTAATGAATATATTGTTATCTAAAGTGGACAGCAATAAAAAAATATTCATTGAACCATAGCCACTTGTCGCTTATTGTAACTGTGGAGCAGATGTATTAAGCCTGGAAAAGTGATAAAGAAGTTATGAGTGGAAGGTGATAACGCACCAGCCAGTCAGTAATTTTTCAAACCTAGCCTGTAACTTTACAATTAGTGGTGAGTGGGTTCGGTTCCTCGGAAACCGAACCCCCCCGAACTTCACCCATTTTACACGGGTCCGAAGCATACTCGGATTCTCCCGTATGGCTCGGTTAACCCGAGCGCGCCCGAACGTCATTATCCCGCTGTCGGGTTCTCGCGAGATTCGGATTCTATATAAGCAGCCGCGCGTTGCCGCCATTTTCACTCGTGCATTGGAAATGTTAGGGAGAGGACGTGGCTGGCGTCCTCTCCGTTTATTAATGTTGATGCAAATATTTGTGCTTATTGCTTAATTGTGAGGACTGGGGAGCAGCTGTATTATATAGGAGGAGTGCAGTGCAGAGTTTTGCTGACAGTGACCACCAGTATACGTTGTCTGCCTGAAAAACACTCCATATCTGTGCTCAGTGTGCTGCATATATCTGTGCTTACACTGCTTTAATGTGGGGACTGGGGACCACCAGTATATTATATAGGAGGAGTACAGTGCAGAGTTTTGCTGACCAGTGACCACCAGTATACGTTGTCTGCCTGAAAAACACTCCATATCTGTGCTCAGTGTGCTGCATATATCTGTGCTCACACTGCTTTATTGTGGGAACTGGGGACCAGCAGTATTATATAGGAGGAGTACAGTGCAGAGTTTTGCTGACAGTGACCACCAGTATACGTTGTCTGCCTGAAAAACACTCCATATCTGTGCTCAGTGTGCTGCATATATCTGTGCTCACACTGCTTTATTGTGGGGACTGGGGACCACCAGCATATTATATAGGAGGAGTACAGTGCAGAGTTTTGCTGACCAGTGACCACCAGTATACGTTGTCTGCCTGAAAAACACTCCATATCTGTGCTCAGTGTGCTGTATATATCTGTCCTTACACTGCTTTATTGTGGGGACTGGGGACCAGCAGTATTATATAGGAGGAGTACAGTGCAGAGTTTTGCTGACAGTGACCACCAGTATATATAGCAGTACGGTACGGAAGGCCACTGCTCTACCTACCTCTGTGTCGTCAAGTATACTATCCATCTAGATTCTATACCTGTGGTACATTTTAGTTTTGCAGTTTGCTGACAGTGACCACCAGTATATATAGCAGTACGGTACGGAAGGCCACTGCTCTACCTACCTCTGTGTCGTCAAGTATACTATCCATCTAGATTCTATACCTGTGGTGCATTTTAGTTTTGCAGTTTGCTGACAGTGACCACCAGTATAAATAGCAGTACGGTACGGAAGGCCACTGCTCTACCTACCTCTGTGTCGTCAAGTATACTATCCATCCATACCTGTGGTGCATTTCAGTTGTGCGCAGTATATATAGTAGTAGGCCATTGCTATTGATACTGGCATATAATTCCACACATTGAAAAATGGAGAACAAAAATGTGGAGGTTAAAATAGGGAAAGATCAAGATCCACTTCCACCTCGTGCTGAAGCTGCTGCCACTAGTCATGGCCGAGACGATGAAATGCCATCAACGTCGTCTGCCAAGGCCCAATGTCATAGTAGAGAGCATGTAAAATCCAAAAAACAAGAGTTCTGTAAAATGATACAAAAATCAAAATTGAAAGCGTCTGATGAGAAGCGTAAACTTGCCAATATGCCATTTACGACATGGAGTGGCAAGGAACGGCTGAGGACCTGGCCTATGTTCATGGCTAGTGGTTCAGATTCACATAAGGATGGAAGCACTCATCCTCTCGCTAGAAAAATGAAAAGACTTAAGCTGGCAAAAGCAAGTGCTGGAAGGAGCACCTGCAGTCCAGTTCCTGATAGTCAAATTGAAGATGTCACTGTTGAAGTACACCAGGATGAGGATATGGGTGTTGCTGGCGCTGGGGAGGAAATTGACAAGGAGGATTCTGATGGTGAGGTGGTTTGTTTAAGTCAGGCACCCGGGGAGACACCTGTTGTCCGTGGGACGAATATGGCCATTGACATGCCTGGTCAAAATACAAAAAAAAATCACCTCTTCGGTGTGGAATTATTTCAACACAAATGCAGACAACAGGTGTCAAGCCATGTGTTGCCTTTGTCAAGCTGTAATAAGTAGGGGTAAGGACGTTAACCACCTAGGAGCATCCTCCCTTATATGTCACCTGGTCCGCATTCATCAAAAGTCAGTGACAAGTTCAAAAACTTTGGACGACAGTGGAAGCAGTCCACTGACCACTAAATCCCTTCCTCTTGTAACCAAGCTCCTGCAAACCACACCACCAACTCCCTCAGTGTCAATTTCCACCTTACACAGGAAAGCCATTAGTCCTGCAGGCCATGTCACTGGCAAGTCTGACGAGTCCTCTCCTGCCTTGGATTCCTCCGATGCATCCTTGAGTGTAACGCCTACTGTTGCTGGTGCTGCTGTTGTTGCTGCTGGGCGTCGATCGTCATCCCAGAGGGGAAGTTGGAAGACCACTTGTACTACTTCCAGTAAGCAATTGACTGTCCAACAGTCCTTTGCGAGGAAGATGAAATATCACAGCAGTCATCCTGCTGCAAAGCGGATAACTCAGGTCTTGTCAGCCTGGGTGGTGAGAAATGTGGTTCCGGTAACCACCGTTAATTCACAGGCAACTAGAGACTTGTTTGAGGTACTGTGTCCCCGGTACCAAATACCATCTAGGTTCCATTTCTCTAGGCAGGCGATACCGAAAATGTACACAGACGTCAGAAAAAGAGTCACCAGTGTCCTAAAAAATGCAGTTGTACCCAATGTTCACTTAACCACGGACATGTGGACAAGTGGAGCAGGGCAGACTCAGGACTATATGACTGTGATAGCCCACTGGGTAGATGTATTGCCTCCCGCAGCAAGAACAGCGGCGGCGGCACCAGAAGCAGCATCTCGCAAACGCCAACTCTTTCCTAGGCAGGCTACGCTTTGTATCACCGCTTTCCATAAGAGGCACACAGCTGACAACCTCTTACGGAAACTGAGGAACATCATCGCAGAATGGCTTATCCCAATTGGACTCTCCTGGGGATTTGTGACATCGGACAACGCCACCAATATTGTGCGTGCATTACATGTGGGCAAATTCCAGCACGTCCCATGTTTTGCACATACATTGAATTTGGTGGTGCAGAATTATTTAAAAAACGACAGCGGCGTGCAAGAGATGCTGTCGGTGGCCCGAAGAATTGCGGGCCACTTTCGGCATTCAGCCACCGCGTGCCAAAGACTGGAGCACCAGCAAACAGTCCTGAACCTGCCCTGCCGTCATCTGAAGCAAGAGGTGGTAACGAGGTGGAATTCAACCCTCTATATGCTTCAGAGGATGGAGGAGCAGCAAAAGGCCATTCAAGCCTATACAACAAATATTGGCCTTTGAAGAGAACAAAGGACCAAAAAAGGAAAACTATAGGCCTTTTCCTGGGCACACGGCGCCTCCAGACTCGATTCCTGCATGCCCACTGATCTGAGGGTCTCCCATAGAGGTCTGGGTAAGACAGCCCTCGGCCTTTAGCCAAAAACGGGCTCTCCCTGCCCTAACCTTTGCTCCCCCTGTTCATTCCCACAGGATCCAGTATGTACTTCCCCATCTATTAGGGGAAAGGGGGCAAATCCATACTTTGTGATACACAATTACCTATTTATATTTTCATGATTATTATGCTTAACTACTTCTTCTTCTCCTTTTTGTACACTATTACTGGATAAGGATAGGGGAGGAGCAACCCTCATGCAATGGACAATGCATTTGACTATTACCATATATGCTTTCATTTAATGTCACTGACAATGACCATACTATTGACACATCTCTCTTATTGTTTTTGAGCATTTCAGAGAGGGCATTATCAAACCCTCTTTTCTCTTAGGCTGATTGGGAGCACATTTGTGTGTTTTTTTGTAGTGTCAATTTACAGACTGCCCAGTCAGCATTTGATGGTCGAATTCAGATCACTATTGGTCAGACCTCCTGGCATAAAACCTATCGGCTCGTGTTATTTTCATTATTATTTTTTGGTATTATTTATCTCATAACTGTATAGCCAGAATTACTGCCTGAAGTCAGAACACTACCGATCAGACTTCCCAGTACAAAAATCCATTAAGTCTATTATACCATTACCATCATTCATTTCTGACCACATACAATTCAACACTTATTCAATTTTGATTGATCTTGGGTTCCAATACAATCGGAAAACAGTGCGCCTAGGAGACAAAATTTACCTACGGTCAGACCGCACTGAGTATGCCCAAACTCGTCTGATCTTGGAAGCCAAGCACTGCAGGGCCTGGTCAGTACCTGGATGGGGAACCACCAGGGAATACTAGGTACCGTAGGTATTTTACTCTCCAACAGCCTAAGCAATTTGGAACTCAACACATCAATCTGATCTCAGGTCAATAGTATTTATCATATCATATCGGAATCGAGGTAGTGACCTCATCCATCTAAATTCCTTTCTATGGAGGATATGCTTGAATTTCTTTACGGATGAGGGTCCATATATTTTCGCTCATCTTTAATATGATTTTGCCTACAACAGGTACATTGGTACTGGCAAATATTTATGCTCTTTAAACATTAATGCCTGCTCTCATTTTTTCTTAAGTATATACCAATAAAAGTTAATTTTTAATAATTTCATCATTTCAATCCTGACAAGTGTGCCCAGGAAAAGGCCTATCGTTTTCCTTTTTTGGTCCTTTGTTCTCTTCAAAGGCCCATATTTGCTGTTTCATAGTTGTCATAACTATCTTGCTGGAGCACCACCAACCATTTGCCGAATTTATTATCAGTAGTAGGCATTTATGTTGGTTAAACAAATATTTATATTATCAAATTTACTGAACTGAAATCGTCATATCCTGTGCAGATTTCCTCTCTTTTGTTCATTCAAGCCTATACATCTGCCAACGATATAGGCAAAGGAGGGGGAATACACCTGACTCAAGCGCAGTGGAGAATGATTTCAACGTTGTGCAAGGTTCTGCAACCCTTTGAACTTGCCACACGTGAAGTCAGTTCAGACACTGCCAGCCTGAGTCAGGTCATTCCCCTCATCAGGCTTTTGCAGAAGAAGCTGGAGAGATTGAAGGAGGAGCTAAAACAGAGCGATTCCGCTAGGCATGTGGGACTTGTGGATGGAGCCCTTAATTCGCTTAACCAGGATTCACGGGTGGTTAATCTGTTGAAATCAGAGCACTACATTTTGGCCACCGTGCTCGATCCTAGATTTAAAACCTACGTTGTATCTCTCTTTCCAGCAGACACAAGTCTGCAGAGGTTCAAAGACCTGCTGGTGAGAAAATTGTCAAGTCAAGCGGAACGTGACCCATCAACAGCTCCTCCTTCACATTCTCCCGCAACTGGGGGTGCGAGGAAAAGGCTAAGGATTCCGAGCCCACCCGCTGGCGGTGATGCAGAGCAGTCTGGAGCGAGTGCTGCCATCTGGTCCGGACTGAAGGACCTGCCAACGATTACTGACATGTCGTCTACTGTCACTGCATATGATTCTCTCACCATTGTAAGAATGGTGGAGGATTATATGAGTGACCGCATCCAAGTAGGCACGTCAGACAGTCCGTACGTATACTGTCAGGAAAAAGAGGCAATTTGGAGGCCCTTGCACAAACTGGCTTTATTCTACCTAAGTTGCCCTCCCTCCAGTGTGTACTCCGAAAGAGTGTTTAGTGCAGCCGCTCACCTTGTCAGCAATCGGCGTATGAGGTTACTTCCAGAAAATGTGGAGAAGATGATGTTCATCAAAATGAATTATAATCAATTCCTCCGTGGAGACATACACCAACAATTGCCTCCAGAAAGTACACAGGTATCTGAGATGGTGGATTCCAGTGGGGACGAATTAATAATCTGTGAGGAGGGGGATGTACACAGTGAAAGGGGTGAGGAATCGGAGGATGAAGATGAGGTGGTCATCTTGCCTCTGTAGAGCCAGTTTGTGCAAGGAGATATTGATTGCTTCTTTTTTGGTGGGGGCCCAAACCAACCAGTCATTTCAGTCACAGTCATGTGGCAGACCCTGTCGCTGAAATGATGGGTTCGTTAAAGTGTGCATGTCCTGTTTATACAACATAAGGGTGGGTGGGAGGGCCCAAGGACAATTCCATCTTGCACCTCTTTTTTCTTTCATTTTTCTTTGCATCATGTGCTGTTTGGGGACTATTTTTTAAGTGCCATCCTGTCTGACACTGCAGTGCCACTCCTAGATGGGCCAGGTGTTTGTGTCGGCCACTTTTGTCGCTTAGCTTAGTCACACAGCGACCTTGGTGCGCCTCTTTTTTTCTTTGCATCATGTGCTGTTTGAAGACAATTTTTTTGAAGTGCCATCCTGCGTGACACTGCAGTGCCACTCCTAGATGGGCCAGGTGTTTGTGTCGGCCACTTGGGTCGCTTAGCTTAGCCATCCAGCGACCTCGGGGCAAATTTTAGGACTAAAAATAATATTGTGAGGTGTGAGGTGTTCAGAATAGACTGAAAATGAGTGTAAATTATGGTTATTGAGGTTAATAATACTATGGGATCAAAATGACCCCCAAATTCTATGATTTAAGCTGTTTTTGAGGGTTTTTTGTAAAAAAACACCCGAATCCAAAACACAGCCGAATCCGACAAAAAAATTTCAGGGAGGTTTTGCCAAAACGCGTCCGAATCCAAAACACGGCCGCGGAACCGAATCCAAAACCAAAACACAAAACCCGAAAAATTTCCGGTGCACATCACTATTCACAAGTAGGAGCTGATTGCCTGGTGCGTTATCACCTTCCACTTATTACCTCTTTATCACTTCTCCAGGCTTAATACATCTGCCCATTTAATCTGAAGTTTTTTACCTCTCATTAAAAACTCCAGGACAACAAGAAGCATCAAATTTAGACCAATTGGGAGCATCTATTGTGGAAAATTGAATTTTCAGAAGAGCACCAATTAATTACTACATTCCTGCCCAGCAAGGAAGGTTCAGATTTTGACAATTTTGATCAAGTGCTCTTGATTTAAAAATATTTTGTGACGCAAAATATGTCTTAGAAGGCAACACAAATTTCTGCACTGAATGTATTAGTAAGGGTATCAAATAAAGTTTTCGGCATTATCCAGATTTCCATATCCATCTATATTTATATATTTATATATTGAAAATTATGAGTACAGGAGTGTTATTGGAGGATCATGTCTTAGACTATCTTCTTAGATGACTTTTACTAGTAGATATATTACTTGTGCCAGTACTAGTACTGAGACTCTCAATACGTTGCTCCGTGAATACAACAGAGAAATCATGTTCCAATATCTCAATCCAAAATTATTAAACATGTAATTGAATACAGTATACTATTGTTTCATCTACTACTGTACCTCACTAGATGAGTTCAAAATGGGGCAAGGTTAGGAGGGTCTACAGAATGGTATTTCTTTGCAAGCTGGCCAGTGCCAGATAATACAGAGAAGCTTTTATTTCTCTAAAATAACATTTATATTTTTCCAGACCATCATATCAATAAATTTTAGAATACTGCTGCAACCGATGGATGGAACAGCTGAGCATACAGAAGACGACGCAGTCCATGGCCAGGGGCTAAGATTGCTACAGCTGGGAAAGCAGATGTCCAGCTGAGGTTGAAAGGGGAGAACTGGTGAATGATAAGTCCAAAAAATACACAAAACTAGTCAATAATATGCGATAATTGTTCAACTGGCAGTCTTTGTTTTGGGCTCAGTTTTTCGAAGGTGCTTTACTGGGGGCTCTCTTTATCGGGCATTATCAATTTTTTTTACTAAAATAATATGAAAATTGGTGTTTTCACACCCTTTTCACATTATTTTAGTATCACCTGGATGCAATAAAGGGCTTCAATTCACTTTTTTTTAGTAACCAAGATAGCATTTTTCATACTTATAATGGGAAATGCGATCTGGCCAAATTTACAAAAACAAATTGTGAAAAAAATACTGCAGTGAGCCCTGAGAAAGCAGTGCCGGGAGCCAGCAGATCTGAGTTTCCTGCCGCTCCTGTGACTCCCGGTGCAGTAAAGTGATGCTGCAAAGCGACAGCTCATTTTACAGCACCAAAGGTCACAGGAGCAGGGAGTCCTGATGACTGGCAGCCCTCCAGGAGCTTCAATCACTGATCCGCGCCTGGTGAGTATGAACTGTCATAGAGGGGTTGGGTGTTGTGGCGCGGGTTGTCGCAATAGGGTGGGGAGTGCCAGTGGTAGTATCGGTGATGTCAGGCAATGGCGTATGTGGAGCACATAATCAGGGGAATTTTTTACGATAAATACCCCGATAATGCTGCGGACTGGCATCGCAGGCACAGAACTTTCTCACAAGCTTTGTCCCGGCATGCGATTATTGAAACATCCATGCAATGTAATCAATAATCAAACATCAAATCCGCATCCTCAGATGCAGATGGTGATAAATCAACCCCTATACTTTGTTCTGTCCTCCAACCTATTTTTTGCTGCTTGATTTAATATACAGGGTGTTTCAAAAGTCGCAGTAAACCCTTTTGTTTCAAAAACTGTGCAAGAAACAGCAAAACTGAATACTCCATTAAGGTATGGGTGAGGTGGGCTATCTTATAAGGTATGTACCGAACATGGGCGCCATCTTGAAATCGTCCCTCTTAAATCTAAGTCAGTTTTCCTATGTCCTGCACAGTTTTGGAAACAAAAGGGTGTACTGTGACTTCTGAATCACCCTGTATTCAGTAATATGATATTGATATACTATAGAAACATTAGAAAGTGATTTGAATCAATTAAAAGGGAATATGGGGGACATTCCGAGGTGATCGTAGCTGTGCTAAATTTAGCACAGCTACGATCATTCACACTGACATGCGGGGGGAAGCCCAGCAAAGGGCTAGCCCGCCCCGCATGTCAGTTCCAGCCCCCCCCCCCCCCCCCCCGCAGAAGTGTAAAGATGCGTTTGCACTTTAAGAGTAGCTCCCGATCAGCGCAGCTTTAGCGTGCTGGGCGGGAGCTACTCCTCGCTCCCCGGCCCACAGCGGCTGCGTGTGAAGTCACGCAGCCGCTGCGGCCCGCCCCCTGTTCGGTCCGGCCACACCTCATCGGCCGGACCGCGCCTACGAAACGGCAGCCGAACGCTGCCATTCCGCCCCCTACGAAAATGCCCGAACGAAGATTCCGCGCCTACGAAACGCCCGAACGAAGATTTTTCATCGTTGAAGTGATCGGAGTGTGATTGACAAGAAGTGGGTGTTTCTGGGCGGAAACTGGACGTTTTATGGGAGTGTGCGGAAAAACGCAGGCGTTTCAGGGAAAAACGCGGGAGTGTCTGGAGAAACGGGGGAGTGGCTGGCCGAACGCTGGGTGTGTTTGTGACGTCAAACCAGGAACAAAACTGACTGAACTGATCGCAGTGTAGGAGTAAGTCTCGAGCTACTCAGAAACTGCTAAGAAATTTCAATTCGCAATTCTGCTAATCTTTCGTTCGCTATTCTGCTAAGCTAAGATACACTCCCAGAGGGCGGCGGCCTAGCGTGTGCAATGCTGCTAAAAGCAGCTAGCGAGCGAACAACTCGGAATCACCCCCCATGTGCACTGCAGGGGAGGCAGATATAACATGTGCAGAGAGAGTTAGATTTGGTGGGTTATTTTATTTCTGTGCAGGGTAAATACTGGCTGCTTTATTTTTACACTGCAATTTAGATTGCAGATTGAACACACCCCACCCAAATTAGTGATGAGCACCGGAAATTTTTCGGGTTTTGTGTTTTGGGTTCGGTTCCGCGGCCGTGTTTTGGGTTCGAACGCGTTTTGGCAAAACCTCACCGAATTTTTTTTGTCGGATTCGGGTGTGTTTTGGATTCGGGTGCTTTTTTCAAAAAACCCTAAAAAACAGCTTAAATCATAGAATTTGGGGGTCATTTTGATCCCAAAGTATTATTAACCTCAATAACCATAATTTCCACTCATTTTCAGTCTATTCTGAACACCTCACACCTCACAATATTATTTTTAGTCCTAAAATTTGCACCGAGGTCGCTGGATGGCTAAGCTAAGCGACCCAAGTGGCCGACACAAACACCTGGCCCATCTAGGAGTGGCACTGCAGTGTCACGCAGGATGGCCCTTCCAAAAAACACTCCCCAAACAGCACATGACGCAAAGAAAAAAAGAGGCGCAATGAGGTAGCTGTGTGAGTAAGCTAAGCGACCCTAGTGGCCGACACAAACACCTGGCCCATCTAGGAGTGGCACTGCAGTGTCACGCAGGATGGCCCTTCCAAAAAACACTCCCCAAACAGCACATGACGCAAAGAAAAAAAGAGGCGCAATGAGGTAGCTGTGTGAGTAAGCTAAGCGACCCTAGTGGCCGACACAAACACCTGGCCCATCTAGGAGTGGCACTGCAGTGTCACGCAGGATGGCCCTTCCAAAAAACACTCCCCAAACAGCACATGACGCAAAGAAAAAAAGAGGCGCAATGAGGTAGCTGTGTGAGTAAGCTAAGCGACCCTAGTGGCCGACACAAACACCTGGCCCATCTAGGAGTGGCACTGCAGTGTCACGCAGGATGGCCCTTCCAAAAAACACTCCCCAAACAGCACATGACGCAAAGAAAAAAAGAGGCGCAATGAGGTAGCTGTGTGAGTAAGCTAAGCGACCCTAGTGGCCGACACAAACACCTGGCCCATCTAGGAGTGGCACTGCAGTGTCACGCAGGATGGCCCTTCCAAAAAACACTCCCCAAACAGCACATGACGCAAAGAAAAAAAGAGGTGCAATGAGGTAGCTGTGTGAGTAAGCTAAGCGACCCTAGTGGCCGACACAAACACCTGGTCCATCTAGGAGTGGCACTGCAGTGTCACGCAGGATGGCCCTTCCAAAAAACACCCCCCAAACAGCACATGACGCAAAGCAAAATGAAAGAAAAAAGAGGTGCAAGATGGAATTGTCCTTGGGCCCTCCCACCCACCCTTATGTTGTATAAACAGGACATGCACACTTTAACCAACCCATCATTTCAGTGACAGGGTCTGCCACACGACTGTGACTGAAATGACGGGTTGGTTTGGACCCCCACCAAAAAAGAAGCAATTAATCTCTCCTTGCACAAACTGGCTCTACAGAGGCAAGATGTCCACCTCATCATCATCCTCCGATATATCACCGTGTACATCCCCCTCCTCACAGATTATCAATTCGTCCCCACTGGAATCCACCATCTCAGCTCCCTGTGTACTTTGTGGAGGCAATTGCTGCTGGTCAATGTCTCCACGGAGGAATTGATTATAATTCATTTTAATGAACATCATCTTCTCCACATTTTCTGGATGTAACCTCGTACGCCGATTGCTGACAAGGTGAGTGGCGGCACTAAACACTCTTTCGGAGTACACACTTGTGGGAGGGCAACTTAGGTAGAATAAAGCCAGTTTGTGCAAGGGCCTCCAAATTGCCTCTTTTTCCTGCCAGTATAAGTACGGACTGTCTGACGTGCCTACTTGGATGCGGTCACTCATATAATCCTCCACCATTCTTTCAATGGGGAGAGAATCATATGCAGTGACAGTAGACGACATGTCCGTAATCGTTGGCAGGTCCTTCAGTCCGGACCAGATGTCAGCATCAGCAGTCGCTCCAGACTGCCCTGCATCACCGCCAGCGGGTGGGCTCGGAATTCTGAGCCTTTTCCTCGCACCCCTAGTTGCGGGAGAATGTGAAGGAGGAGATGTTGACAGGTCGCGTTCCGCTTGACTTGACAATTTTGTCACCAGCAGTTCTTTGAACCCCAGCAGACTTGTGTCTGCCGGAAAGAGAGATCCAAGGTAGGTTTTAAATCTAGGATCGAGCACGGTGGCCAAAATGTAGTGCTCTGATTTCAACAGATTGACCACCCGTGAATCCTTGTTAAGCGAATTAAGGGCTCCATCCACAAGTCCCACATGCCTAGCGGAATCGCTCTGTGTTAGCTCCTCCTTCAATGTCTCCAGCTTCTTCTGCAAAAGCCTGATGAGGGGAATGACCTGACTCAGGCTGGCAGTGTCTGAACTGACTTCACGTGTGGCAAGTTCAAAAGGTTGCAGAACCTTGCACAACGTTGAAATCATTCTCCACTGCGCTTGAGACAGGTGCATTCCACCTCCTATATCGTGCTCAATTGTATCGGCTTGAATGGCCTTTTGCTGCTCCTCCAACCTCTGAAGCATATAGAGGGTTGAATTCCACCTCGATACCACTTCTTGCTTCAGATGATGGCAGGGCAGGTTCAGGCGTTTTTGGTGGTGCTCCAGTCTTCTGTACGTGGTGCCTGTATGCCGAAAGTGTCCCGCAATTCTTCTGGCCACCGACAGCATCTCTTGCACGCCCCTCTCGTTTTTTAAATAATTCTGCACCACCAAATTCAAGGTATGTGCAAAACATGGGACGTGCTGGAATTTGCCCAGATTTAATGCACACACAATATTGCTGGCATTGTCCGATGCCACAAATCCACAGGAGAGTCCAATTGGGGTAAGCCATTCTGCGATGATCTTCCTCAGTTGCCGTAAGAGGTTTTTAGCTGTGTGCGTATTCTGGAAAGCGGTGATACAAAGCGTAGCCTGCCTAGGAAAGAGTTGGCGTTTGCGAGATGCTGCTACTGGTGCCGCCGCTGCTGTTCTTGCGGCGGGAGTCCATACATCTACCCAGTGGGCTGTCACAGTCATATAGTCCTGAGTCTGCCCTGCTCCACTTGTCCACATGTCCGTGGTTAAGTGGACATTGGGTACAACTGCATTTTTTAGGACACTGGTGAGTCTTTTTCTGAGGTCTGTGTACATTTTCGGTATCGCCTGCCTAGAGAAATGGAACCTAGATGGTATTTGGTACCGGGGACACAGTACCTCCAACAAGTCTCTAGTTGCCTCTGCAGTAATGATGGATACCGGAACCACGTTTCTCACCGCCCAGGATGCCAAGGCCTCAGTTATCCGCTTTGCAGCAGGATGACTGCTGTGATATTTCATCTTCCTCGCAAAGGTCTGTTGGACAGTCAATTGCTTGGTGGAAGTAGTAAAAGTGGTCTTACGAGTACGACTTCCCCTCTGGGATGACCATCGACTCCCAGCAGCAACAACAGCAGCGCCAGCAGCAGTAGGCGTTACACGCAAGGATGCATCGGAGGAATCCCAGGCAGGAGAGGACTCGTCATAATTGCCAGTGACATGGCCTGCAGGACTATTGGCATTCCTGGGGAAGGAGGAAATTGACACTGAGGGAGTTGGTGGGGTGGTTTGCGTGAGCTTGGTTACAAGAGGAAGGGATTTACTGGTCAGTGGACTGCTTCCGCTGTCGCCCAAAGTTTTTGAACTTGTCACTGACTTATGATGAATGCGCTGCAGGTGACGTATAAGGGAGGATGTTCCGAGGTGGTTAACGTCCTTACCCCTACTTATTACAGCTTGACAAAGGCAACACACGGCTTGACAAATGTTGTCCGCATTTCTGTTGAAAAACTTCCACACCGAAGAGCTGATTTTTTTGGTATTTTCACCAGGCATGTCAATGGCCCTATTCCTCCCACGGACAACAGGTGTCTCCCCGGGTGCCTGACTTAAACAAACCACCTCACCATCAGAATCCTCCTGGTCAATTTCCTCCCCAGCGCCAGCAACACCCATATCCTCCTCATCCTGGTGTACTTCAACACTGACATCTTCAATCTGACTATCAGGAACTGGACTGCGGGTGCTCCTTCCAGCACTTGCAGGGGGCGTGCAAATGGTGGAAGGCGCATGCTCTTCACGTCCAGTGTTGGGAAGGTCAGGCATCGCAAACGACACAATTGGACTCTCCTTGTGGATTTGTGATTTCGAAGAACGCACAGTTCTTTGCTGTGCTTTTGCCAGCTTGAGTCTTTTCATTTTTCTAGCGAGAGGCTGAGTGCTTCCATCCTCATGTGAAGCTGAACCACTAGCCATGAACATAGGCCAGGGCCTCAGCCGTTCCTTGCCACTCCGTGTGGTAAATGGCATATTGGCAAGTTTACGCTTCTCCTCCGACAATTTTATTTTAGATTTTTGAGTCCTTTTTTACTGATATTTGGTGTTTTGGATTTTACATGCTCTGTACTATGACATTTGGCATCGGCCTTGGCAGACGACGTTGCTGGCATTTCATTGTCTCGGCCATGACTAGTGGCAGCAGCTTCAGCACGAGGTGGAAGTGGATCTTGATCTTTCCCTATTTTTGGAACCTCAACATTTTTGTTCTCCATATTTTAATAGGCACAACTAAAAGGCACCTCAGGTAAACAATGGAGATGGATGGATACTAGTATACTTATGGATTGACGAGCGACTGCCGACACAGAGGTAGCTACAGCCGTGGACTACCGTACTGCGTCTGCTGCTAATATAGACTGGATGATAATGATATAAAAAAAAAAAAAAAAAATATATATATATATATATATATATCACTACTGCAGCCGGACAGGTATATATTATATAATGACGGACCTGCTGGACACTGTCAGCTCAGCACTGCAGACTCCTAAAGTAAGCTACTAGTAGTATCAAGAAGATAGAAAAAAAAACAAAAAACACCACAGGTAGGTGGTATACAATTATGGATGGACGAGCGACTGCCGACACAGAGGTAGCTACAGCCGTGGACTACCGTACTGCGTCTGCTGCTAATATAGACTGGATGATAATGATATAAAAATATATATATATCACTACTGCAGCTGGACAGGTATATATTATATAATGACGGACCTGCTGGACACTGTCAGCTCAGCACTGCAGACTCCTAAAGTAAGCTACTAGTAGTATCAAGAAGATAGGAAGAAAAAAAAACACCACTGTTAGGTGGTATACAATTATGGATGGACTAGCGACTGCCGACACAGAGGTAGCTACAGCCGTGGACTACCGTACTGCGTCTGCTAGTATAGACTGGATGATAATGATATAAAAAATATATATATATCACTACTGCAGGACAGGTATATATTATATAATGACGGACCTGCTGGACACTGTCACCACTGCAGACTTCTAAACTACTAGTATGAAGAAGATAGAAAAAAAAAACCACCACAGGTAGGTATACAATTATGGACGAGCGACTGCCGACACAGAGGTAGCTACAGCCGTGGACTACCGTACTGCGTCTGCTGCTAATATAGACTGGATGATAATGATATAAAAAATATATATATATATATCACTACTGCAGCCGGACAGGTATATATTATACAATGACGGACCTGCTGGACACTGTCAGCTCAGCACTGCAGACTCCTAAAGTAAGCTACTAGTAGTATCAAGAAGATAGAAAAAAAAAAAACACCACAGGTAGGTGGTATACAATTATGGATGGACTAGCGACTGCCGACACAGAGGTAGCTACAGCCGTGGACTACCGTACTGTGTCTGCTGCTAATATAGACTGGATGATAATGATATAAAATATATATATATATCACTACTGCAGCCGGACAGGTATATATTATATAATGACGGACCTGCTGGACACTGTCAGCTCAGCACTGCAGACTCCTAAAGTAAGCTACTAGTATCAAGAAGATAGAAAAAAAAAAAAAACACCACGGGTAGGTGGTATACAATTATGGATGGACGAGCGACTGCCGACACAGAGGTAGCTACAGCCGTGGACTACCGTACTGCGTCTGCTGCTAATATAGACTGGATGATAATGATATAAAAAATATATATATATATCACTACTGCAGCCGGACAGGTATATATTATATAATGACGGACCTGCTGGACACTGTCAGCTCAGCACTGCAGACTCCTAAAGTAAGCTACTAGTATCAAGAAGATAGAAAAAAAAAACACCACGGGTAGGTGGTATACAATTATGGATGGACGAGCGACTGCCGACACAGAGGTAGCTACAGCCGTGGACTACCGTACTGCGTCTACTGAAATGCTAATATAGACTGGATGATAATGATATAAAAAATATATATATATATCACTACTGCAGCCGGACAGGTATATATTATATAATGACGGACCTGCTGGACACTGTCAGCAGAATGCGTTTATAGAATAAAAACACCACACGACGAGTGTTTAACTTTTTCAGGCAGACAATCACAATATACTGGTGTTCAGTGGTCACTGGTCAGTCACACTGGCACTGGCAGTGGCACTCTGGCAGCAAAAGTGTGCACTGTTAAAATATGTACTCCTGCTATAACTGCTCCCCAGTCTCCCCCACAATTAAGCTGTGTGAGCAGTGAGCACTCAGCACAGTCAGATATACAGTATTACATAGATGATGCAGCACACTGAGGGCACACTGAGGCTGAGCACAGATATGGTATGTGACTGTGTCACACTGTGTATCTTTTTTTTTCAGGCAGAGAACGGATTAATTAAACTGGTGGTCACTGGTCACACTATCAGCAAGTAGTACTCCGTCCTAATATGCTCCCCAAAATTAGTAAATCAAGTGTCTCTACTCTCTACTACTCTCTAGTCTACTCTAAACGGAGAGGACGCCAGCCACGTCCTCTCCCTATCAATCTCAATGCACGTGTGAAAATGGCGGCGACGCGCGGCTCCTTATATAGAATCCGAGTCTCGCGATAGAATACGAGCCTCGCGAGAATCCGACAGCGGGATGATGACGTTCGGGCGCGCTCGGGTTAGCCGAGCAAGGCGGGAAGATCCGAGTCTGCCTCGGACCCGTGTAAAAAGCGTGAAGTTCGGGGGGAATCCGCTCATCACTAACCCAAATCTAACTCTCTCTGCACGTTATATCTGCCTCCCCTGCAGTGCACATGGTTTTGCCCAACTGCTAACAAAAATCCTGCTGCGATCAACTCAGAATTACCCCCTATATACAGTAATGTTGCTTTGACATGAGTCTGGGGAGGACTTCAAGAATTTTTTTTTTTTTTAATACAGTACACATCTTATCAAATATATAATGGACATTTTTATCAACTTCCTAGAAATTCCTGTTTACTGTAGAAAGATGAAAACAATCTTCATTGTTCTATATAGAAAACAAACAGACATCGCCAATTCACTTGCACAGTGTAGGAAATATTCCAAGAGTAGAAATAGTGAAGAGAAAATACAGAGACATTATAACAGCAAATTACAAATGAAATGTATCAAGAAGGCTTTTCCAACAAACAGGTTAGGTTAAATCATTGTTGGATTAGACTGTTTCTATAATCAAAAGTTAATGCTTGACATCAACTGTCCAGTAAAGAAAGAAACCACTCTCAGTGGAATAAAATTCATCACTGAATATACCAAAGATGCAATGTCTTCTAAGATTCTTTTATCATAAAATTGCAGAAGTTTCTATTCATAACAGAAATGACACAGCTATCTATCACAATCACGTTTTATGTACAAAAGAGGAATAAAGTGTCTGAAATATTCAAATACAGAACAAAAGTGTAGTAGACTTTCCACACACACATATGCTGTATCAGTGGCGGAGCCAGCAAACGGTGAGGCCCAGGTGCAACAAAATGCTTTGGGCTCACCGCCACCTCATCCCGTCCAAGTCCACCCCCTCACCCCTGGAAAGGATCTGGTGAGGGGGACCTGCTCAGGGCCAGGGAAATGGATACCTAGCAAAATTGCCGTAACTAGCCATTTTAGCGCTGTGTGCAAGAAACGGCATTGGAGCCCCCTCTCTATGTAAAACAGGGGCAGTGCGTGCCGTAGGCGCGTGCAAGAAATATAGGGTCGTGGCTTCATGGGGAAGGGGTGTGGCCACAAAATAACACCAATACATATAACGGTGCACAGTAATCTCCATTATTCAAATTTCGCTGCACAGTAGTGCCACTACACCAGGTAGAGCCCCTTTTACATATTACGGCGGACAGATTCCCCTTTTTATACATTATGGCAGAGTCCACCTTTTACACATTACGGCAGACAGCGTCCCCTTTTTAGACGTTACGGCAGACTGCGTCCCCTATATTACACATTACGGCAGACATCGTCCCCTTTTTTGCACATTACGGTAGACCGCGTCCCCTTTTTACACATTACGGCAGACAGCATCCCCTTTTTACCCATTATGGCAGACAGAGTACCCTATTTTATACATTACGGCAGACAGCGTCCCCTTTTTACAGATTATGGCAGACAGCGTCCCCTTTTTACACATTACGGCAAACTGCGTCCCCTTTTTTACACATTACGGCAGACAGCGTCCCCTTTTTTACACATTACGTCAGACAACGTCCCCTTTTTACACATTACGGCAGACAGCGTCCCCTTTTTATTACACATTATGGCAGACAGCGTTCCCTTTTTTACACATTACGGCAGACAGCGTCCCCTTTTTACACATTACGGCAGACTGCGTCCCCTTTTTTACACATTACGGCAGACAGCATCCCCTTTTTTACACATTACGTCAGACAATGTGCCCTTCTTACACATTACAGCAGACAGCGTCCCTTTTTTTTACACATTACAGCAGACAGCATCCCCTTTTTTACACATTACGGCAGACAGCGTCCCCTTTCTACACATTACGGCAGACAGCGTCCCCTTTTTTACACATTACGGCAGACAGCGTCCCCTTTTTTACACATTACGGCAGACAGTGTCCCCTTTCTACACATTACGGCAGACAGAGTCCCCTTTTTTACACATTACAGCAGACAGTCCCCCTTTTTACACATTACGGCAGACAGTGTCCCATTTTTTACACATTACGGCAGACAGCGTCCCCTTTTTACACATTATGGCAGACAGACAGAATAGATAGATAGATAGATAGATAGATAGATAGATAGAAAGAATAGATTATAATTACTGTCTCCGCTGGCAGTAAGGCTCCTCGGTGCAGCAGCTTCTGGCGAATCCCGGGCAGGGGAGAAGGAGGAGGAGAGAGGGGGACTCACCGCTGAGGAGAAGAGCACAGGTACGCTGCGGCCACGGGGGGATGGGGAGGAGGAGGGAGCCGCAGCTGCGCAGTGTAATTGGTGGAGGCGCTGCAGCAGCTGTACCTCTCTTTCCACATAGGCTGTCCTACGCCGCTGTGATGAGAAAAGCGCATCCCAGCATTCTCAGTGGTGGCCAGCCTATGTGGAAGGAGAGGGACAGCTGCAGCAGCGCCTCCACCAATTACACTGCGCTATTGCGGCTCCCTCCTCCTTCCCCCCGTTGCCGCTGCGTACCTGTGCTCTTGTCCTCGGAGGTGGCGGCCTGCAGCACACGGCAGCAGGCGGGATGTAATGAGTCAGTTTGACTCATTACATGCCGCGCTGGCTTTGGGCCCCTTGACAGTGGCGGGCTCTAGTGCAAGGCACCACTTGCACTGGTGGTAGTTCCACCACTGTGCTGTATATATAAACAGACACACACACACACACACACACACACTATATATGGTATTTACTGTAAAACGTTTGGCAATAATTATCTTGACATTCATAATGTCAACAGTAAAATGTCAATAGTTATGGTGTTGTTGACATTGTTAAAATGTCAACAGATGAAATGTTAACATTTGGATTAAGATGCGGATGGCAGAGTTAGGCACTTGGGGGGGCAGAGGCTAAGGTTAGGCACTAGAGTTAGGGTAATGGGAAGGGATTAGGGTTAGGGATTGGGAAGAAATACTAGAACGCTGGTGTTTGGGAGGTTTGACCAGTAAGTGGAAGTTATATGACTGCCGTGACATTGAAAACGCCACAGGAGATAATGTAGCAGTCAGGACAGGAAGCTCACCACTAGGCCACCAGGACATTGCAGTTTGCATCACTGTCTTATATATATATATATATATATATATAAGGGCGGCAACATGGCTGGGGGAGGTGCTTTGGTACAGGCATACAGTAAGCTCAGTGGGAATAAATACTAATGAGTGATCGTGAGGGGAGGTGCAGAAGCCTGCATTGAGTTGCATACTGTAGTGGAGGGAGCTGCCTATACTGTGAATAATACCGTGTAAATAGCGCCTCAGCATACCGTGGCACTGAATTCTGTAGAATATATATATATATATATATATATAGGAAGAAAGGAATCAGCGGCACTCCAGGGTTTAGTCAATCAAAATGAGTGTATTCAAAGCATCACAAGATACATTACAAAACCGACGTTTCGGGGCCCGTCGCCCCTTCTTCAAGGTGTATGTGATGTGTGTTAAGAGCTTACCTTATAAGCCGTGAAAAACCCGCCAACCACACGTGAGGACGGACGCCGCCGGCCACTCTGTCTCCATCGCGCTCCCTGGAGCGTCCGTCCTCACGTGTGGTTGGCGGGTTTTTCACGGCTTATAAGGTAAGCTCTTAACACACATCACATACACCTTGAAGAAGGGGCGACGGGCCCCGAAACGTCGGTTTTGTAATGTATCTTGTGATGCTTTGAATACACTCATTTTGATTGACTAAACCCTGGAGTGCCGCTGATTCCTTTCTTCCTATCATCATTAGCACGGAGGGCACCCAGGACCTTTGCATATTGCATCTAGTGAGTGCCGGGCTATTTTACAGTATATATATATATATATAAAACTGGAAAGGTCGGCACTCCCTCTGTTGAAGCAACTGCCCCGGTGCCTTCCTACTATACAATATACAGAGGTGACGTTCTTCTAGAGAGGGGTATAAATTAGTGATGAGCGCCTGAAATTTTTCGGGTTTTGTGTTTTGGTTTTGGGTTCGGTTCCGCGGCCGTGTTTTGGGTTCGACCACGTTTTGGCAAAACCTCACCGAATTGTTTTTGTCGGATTCGGGTGTGTTTTGGATTCGGGTGTTTTTTTCAAAAAACCCTAAAAAACAGCTTAAATCATAGAATTTGGGGGTCATTTTGATCCCATATTATTATTAACCTCAAAAACCATAATTTCCACTCATTTTCAGTCTATTCTGAATACCTCACACCTCACAATATTATTTTTAGTCCTAAAATTTGCACCGAGGTCGCTGGATGACTAAGCTAAGCGACCCTAGTGGCCGACACAAACACCTGGCCCATCTAGGAGTGGCACTGCAGTGTCACGCAGGATGTCCCTTCCAAAAAACCCTCCCCAAACAGCACATGACGCAAAGAAAAAAAGAGGCGCAATGAGGTAGCTGTGTGAGTAAGATTAGCGACCGTAGTGGCCGACACAAACACCGGGCCCATTTAGGAGTGGCACTGCAGTGTCACGCAGGATGTCCCTTCCAAAAAACCCTCCCCAAACAGCACATGACGCAAAGAAAAAAAGAGGCGCAATGAGGTAGCTGTGTGAGTAAGATTAGCGACCCTAGTGGCCGACACAAACACCGGGCCCATCTAGGAGTGGCACTGCAGTGTCACGCAGGATGGCCCTTCCAAAAAACACTCCCCAAACAGCACATGACGCAAAGAAAAAAAGAGGCGCAATGAGGTAGCTGACTGTGTGAGTAAGATAAGTGACCCTAGTGGCCGACACAAACACCGGGCCCATTTAGGAGTGGCACTGCAGTGTCACGCAGGATGTCCCTTCCAAAAAACCCTCCCCAAACAGCACATGACGCAAAGAAAAAAAGAGGCGCAATGAGGTAGCTGTGTGAGTAAGATTAGCGACCGTAGTGGCCGACACAAACACCGGGCCCATTTAGGAGTGGCACTGCAGTGTCACGCAGGATGTCCCTTCCAAAAAACCCTCCCCAAACAGCACATGACGCAAAGAAAAAAAGAGGCGCAATGAGGTAGCTGTGTGAGTAAGATTAGCGACCCTAGTGGCCGACACAAACACCGGGCCCATCTAGGAGTGGCACTGCAGTGTCACGCAGGATGGCCCTTCCAAAAAACCCTCCCCAAACAGCACATGACGCAAAGAAAAAAAGAGGCGCAATGAGGTAGCTGACTGTGTGAGTAAGATAAGCGACCCTAGTGGCCGACACAAACACCGGGCCCATTTAGGAGTGGCACTGCAGTGTCACGCAGGATGTCCCTTCCAAAAAACCCTCCCCAAACAGCACATGACGCAAAGAAAAATAAAAGAAAAAAGAGGTGCAAGATGGAATTGTCCTTGGGCCCTCCCACCCACCCTTATGTTGTATAAACAAAACAGGACATGCACACTTTAACCAACCCATCATTTCAGTGACAGGGTCTGCCACACGACTGTGACTGATATGACGGGTTGATTTGGACCCCCCCCAAAAAAGAAGCAATTAATCTCTCCTTGCACAAACTGGCTCTACAGAGGCAAGATGTCCACCTCATCATCATTCTCCGATATATCACCGTGTACATCCCCCTCCTCACAGATTATCAATTCGTCCCCACTGGAATCCACCATCTCAGCTCCCTGTGTACTTTGTGGAGGCAATTGCTGCTGGTCAATGTCTCCGCGGAGGAATTGATTATAATTCATTTTAATGAACATCATCTTCTCCACATTTTCTGGATGTAACCTCGTACGCCGATTGCTGACAAGGTGAGCGGCGGCACTAAACACTCTTTCGGAGTACACACTTGTGGGAGGGCAACTTAGGTAGAATAAAGCCAGTTTGTGCAATGGCCTCCAAATTGCCTCTTTTTCCTGCCAGTATAAGTATGGACTGTGTGACGTGCCTACTTGGATGCGGTCACTCATATAATCCTCCACCATTCTTTCAATGGTGAGAGAATCATATGCAGTGACTGTAGACGACATGTCCGTAATCGTTGTCAGGTCCTTCAGTCCTGACCAGATGTCAGCATCAGCAGTCGCTCCAGACTGCCCTGAATCACCGCCAGCGGGTGGGCTCGGAATTCTGAGCCTTTTCATCGCACCCCCAGTTGCGGGAGAATGTGAAGGAGGAGATGTTGACAGGTCGCGTTCCGCTTGACTTGACAATTTTCTCACCAGCAGGTCTTTCAACCCCAGTGTCAGGTCCAGGTGTTTTTGTGAATCCGTTAACCTGGAACCAACCACAGGGGTAGGTGCTGGGGTATGAAGAAAACAGGGAGGACGAAGGAAGTTCCGTTTCATATATTTATTAAAGTAACAATTCAGTAAGGAGTTAAATGACTAGTTGTTAATCATCATTATACTGAAGTATTGCAGGAATGACAGAAATAATATGCAAGAGAAAACTCAGAAATAAATAAAAGAAATGTTCATGGAAACATATGCAAAAACAAGCTGAAGAATAAATGTTGAATTGTCCAAATATAAACAGGCTTTGATGCTGAACTGCAGATTGTGTTTAACTGGTTAATGCAGACATGGAGAATTAACTGTAAGAATTTGCAATGGAGTTTTAAGAGTTAACTGAGAGACTGTGAAGAATTATCCTTGTAATGACAACATAGAAAAAGTACTGAATTGGGTTACTTGCGGGTTCCGGAGATCACTGTGAAACTGTAGTAGATGGCGAGGTGATGAATGGGTTAAATGCAGAGTTGAACAAACGAACAGCTGAGGGAATTGGAATCCTCCAGACTTTGTATGATAGGCAGACAGACAAGGTAACCTCATGCAGGACACTGGGAATCCAAGTATTTCCAATAGGTGTGCAATTGACTGATAGCACAATGGAGAGCCGGTAGATCTTTGGCAGTGAAGGCTGCAAAACGGACCTCTGGGAACAGAGGCGATATCTGGACCACGGGAATCACACAGGAATGCACGGAGAGAGTTCAGAGCTAGAGCACAGCTTTGATACAACAAAGCACTGGCCCAGAGTGACATAATCCCAGCCTACTTAAAGGCAGCACAAGCACGGGATTGGCTTACACCTGCCCACAGGTGTTTTCACAAGTGCTCAGTATTAGCTATTTGGTCTCCAACATGGCCACCTCCTATACAGCAGACACACCGCAGTGCCTTAGGCCATTTGGTCCCCGCACTCACAGTTCCCAGACTCTGCATTACCTGTGCCATTGATCACGCCGTGTCCCCACACGGGCGCACAGCACCGCGAGCAACCGCACTGGCAACGGATGAACCCCAGAACCCGCAAAGGTGAGAGACCGGTTCGTGACAGTACCCCCTCTTCTACGGGTGGTCTCCGAACACCTTTGAACCTTGTCAGGATTTTTGGAGAAGTATTTCTGTACCAGTCTTGGAGCATGAACATCTTCAGAGAAAACCCAGGATCTCTCCTCCGGGCCGTAACCCTTCCAGTCGACCAGAAACTGTAAACGTCCATATCGGGAACGTGAGTCCACAATCTCTTTAACTTCAAATTCCTCATTCTGCAAAGAGTGAACTTTAGGAGATTTGGACTGGGTAGTACGGAACTTATTGAGAATCAAAGGCTTCAGTAAAGATGTATGAAAGGCGTTAGGAATTCTCAAAGACGGTGGCAGCTTGACTTTGTATGACACAGGGTTGAGTACCTTTACAATGGGAAATGGACCAATAAACCTGGGAGCAAATTTCTTAGAAGGAACTTTGAACTTGAGATTGCGCGTAGAAATCCAAACTTGGTCTCCCACTTTGTAATTCGGTACAGCTTTACGTTTTTTATCTGCAAAAGATTGATAACGAGCGGAAGTTTTGACCAAGGACTTACGTACACAACTCCAGATGCTAGATAGACGTTGAAGCTCTTGATCTGCCGCTGGGACCTCTAGGGCTGGCAATGGATGAAACTCTGGCACACGAGGATGAAAGCCGAAGTTAATATAAAAGGGCGTAGATTCTGAAGATGAATGGAAGAGATTATTATGAGCAAATTCTGCCAATGGAAGGTAGTCAACCCAGTCATCCTGTGAGGACGATATATATAGCCGGAGAAATGTTTCAAGGTCTTGGTTGACTCTCTCAGTTTGTCCATCTGTCTGAGGATGATATGCAGAAGAAAAGTTCAACTTGACATTTAAAGATGAACAAAGCGACCTCCAAAACTTGGCCACAAACTGTGTTCCCCGATCAGAAACAATTTCTCGAGGAAGGCCATGCAACTTGAAGATTTCAGAGATGAACAATCTGGCTAGTAAAGGGGCTGATGGTAACCCAGTTAATGGAATGAAATGTGCCATTTTCGAAAATCGATCCACTATCACCCAAATAGTATTTCGCCCTTTTGATGGAGGTAGATCGGTCACGAAATCCATTGAGATATGAGTCCATGGTTGTTTGGGTATGGATAGTGGATGTAACAAACCTGGTGGAGAACTTCTTGGACTCTTATGTTGGGCACATTTAGGACATGCTGCTATAAACTCTTGGACATCGGCTTTGAGACGTGGCCACCAATAAGACTGTTGAATAAACTTGAGAGTCTTTAGAACCCCAGGATGACCCATGAAGGAAGAGGAGTGAGCCCAGGTTAGCAGCCATTTTCGAAGACTTGTGGCGACAAAGGTCTTGCCAGGCGGAGGAACTGGAGAGGTTCGAGTCATTAAAAAGGACCTAGGATTCACAATGGCTTGATTCGTGGTAGCATCATTTAATTCAGAAGAAGCAAAGGACCGGGAAAGGGCATCTGCCTTTTTGTTCTGAGACCCTGGACGATAGGTGAGTTTGAAATCAAATCGTGAGAAGAAAAGCGCCCATCGGGCTTGTCGTGGATTCAAACACTGAGCTGACTGCAGATACAGAAGATTCTTATGATCAGTATAAACTGTAATGCGATGTTGAGCTCCTTCTAGAAGGTATCTCCACTCCTCAAATGCCAACTTGATGGCAAGTAACTCTTGCTCACCGATTGCATAATTACGTTCTGCCGGGAGGAACTTACGGGAGAAATATCCGCAGGGATGGACCTTTTTATCTTCAAAGACTTGTGACAACACAGCTCCTACTGCTTCTGTAGATGCATCCACCTCTAGTAGAAAGGGACGATTCAGATCAGGCTGTCGAAGAATGGGGGCTGACACAAAGGCTTGCTTTAAATCAGAGAAGGCTTTGATTGCTTCTGAAGACCAGTTCGTAGGATTTGCTCCCTTACGAGTTAGGGCTGTGATGGGAGCAGCTAACGTAGAATAATTCTTAATGAATCTCCTATAGAAATTAGCAAAGCCGAGAAATCGCTGAATCCCCTTGAGAGTTGTAGGAGTGGACCAATCTCGGATAGCTTGTACCTTACCGGGATCCATACATCGCTCTGATCCAGAAATGATGTAACCAAGGAACGGTATGGAAGATACTTCAAAAGTGCACTTCTCTAACTTACAATAAAGTTGATTTTTCCTCAGACGTGTCAGTACCTCTTTAACTTGGTGACGGTGAGACTTTATATCCCTAGAGAATATTAGGATATCATCCAGGTACACTACTAGACACTTGTAGAGAAGATCACGAAAAAGTTCATTCACATAGCTTTGAAAAACTGCAGGTGCATTACAAAGACCGAAAGGCATTACAAGGTATTCGTAATGCCCATCCCGGGTATTAAAAGCAGTCTTCCACTCGTCCCCTTCTCGGATGCGGATTAAATTGTAGGCCCCTCGGAGATCCAGTTTTGTAAACACAGTAGCTCCTTTTACCCGGTCAAATAATTCTGGAATTAAGGGTAATGGATACTTGTTTTTCACAGTGATCTCATTGAGTCCACGGTAATCTATGCATGGTCGTAACCCACCGTCCTTCTTCTTAACGAAAAAGAATCCGGCTCCTGCAGGTGAAGAAGATGGTCTGATAAATCCTTTGGTTAGATTTTCTTGTATATAATCAGACATAGCTTGCGTCTCTGGGATGGATAGCGGATAAATTCGTCCCCTAGGAGGTGTTTTACCCGGAACCAGGACAATTGGGCAGTCCCATTCGCGATGAGGAGGTAGAGAGTCTGCTGCTTGTTTACTGAAAACATCCGCAAAGGATTGATACACCGGAGGTAGGTCGGGAAGGCTGATTGACCGGAGAGGTACAATTGAGGCTAAACAGTTCTTGGTACAAGATTTACCCCATGAAAGGACTTCCATGGTTTGCCAATTAAGTTGAGGGTTATGTTTCTGCAGCCAAGGTAAACCAAGTATCACATCTTGAGAGGCTTTGGGAATCACGTAGAAGGAGAGGTATTCGGAATGGAGCACACCAACTTTCATCTTGAGACATACGGTTCGATGAGTAATTATACCATCTGGAATTCGACTTCCATCCACTGCTGTAACGGCAACTGCTGCTTCCAGAGGCATGGTTTGAACTTTAGACCGCATGACAAAGGCTGAGGAGATGAAGTTCTCGGCTGCCCCAGAATCTAGGAGAGCTGAAACTTTCACTGTAGAACTTGGCACTTCTAATTGAATAGACAAGGTCGGCTCTTTCCCATAACGTGATTCTAGAGTAACTCCTAGCTTAACCTCTCTTGAATAAGCTAGGAGCGAGAGTTTCCCGGTCGGAGTTTGCAGAATTTAACTAAGTGTTCAGAGGACCCACAGTACATGCAGAGGTTACCCTGTCGACGACGAAGTCGTTCCTCTTCTGTGAGGCGAGAGCGCCCAATCTGCATAGGTTCGTCTGTCGTTACCGGAGACTGTGATGAAGAATCTTGTCGAGGCCTAGGATGATAACGTGGACTGGATCGCTCTGCCCTGGATTTCTCTAAACATCGCTCCCTGTAGCGTAGGTCAAGTTTGTTACAGAGAGAAATCAATTCATCCAGTTTAGTTGGCACATCCCGGATAGTTCAATCGTCCTTGATTCTCTCAGAAAGTCCATTCCAAAACGCGGCGATCAGGGCCTCCTCATTCCAGTTTAACTCTGAAGACAACGTGCGAAACTGAACAATATATTGATTGACAGAACGTAAACCTTGACGTAGACGGAGAATCTCCAAAGATGCTGAGGTGGTCCTGCCGGGTTCGTCAAAGATTCTCCGGAAAGAAGATACAAACTCTTTGTAATTAGAGAGGATAGGATCACCTCTCTCCCATAATGGTGATGCCCACTCCAGAGCCTGACCGGAGAGGAGGGCAATAATATATGCGACCTTAGAACGAGCTGATGGGAAACTGGCGGACATCAGTTCGAACTGGATCTCGCATTGATTCAGGAATCCCCTGCAAAGTTTTGGAGTTCCGTCAAACTTACTCGGAGAGGGTAACTGCAAGCGGGACGTAGGCAGCATCACAGGAGAAGCTGTAGTGGTAACTGGGACAACCGGAGTTGGAATCTGGACTTGAGACGTTTTAATTGCTGTATGAAGAGTCTCTAAACGGTCTGCCATAGTTTGCATAAACTGCACTATTTGTGTCTGTATAGACTCCTGGTTTTCCAGACGGGAAAGGATATTTGACGTAGCACCGCCTCCTGCGAATTGGTCACTTGACGGATCCATGTGGCCAGTGCTTACTGTCAGGTCCAGGTGTTTTTGTGAATCCGTTAACCTGGAACCAACCACAGGGGTAGGTGCTGGGGTATGAAGAAAACAGGGAGGACGAAGGAAGTTCCGTTTCATATATTTATTAAAGTAACAATTCAGTAAGGAGTTAAATGACTAGTTGTTAATCATCATTATACTGAAGTATTGCAGGAATGACAGAAATAATATGCAAGAGAAAACTCAGAAATAAATAAAAGAAATGTTCATGGAAACATATGCAAAAACAAGCTGAAGAATAAATGTTGAATTGTCCAAATATAAACAGGCTTTGATGCTGAACTGCAGATTGTGTTTAACTGGTTAATGCAGACATGGAGAATTAACTGTAAGAATTTGCAATGGAGTTTTAAGAGTTAACTGAGAGACTGTGAAGAATTATCCTTGTAATGACAACATAGAAAAAGTACTGAATTGGGTTACTTGCGGGTTCCGGAGATCACTGTGAAACTGTAGTAGATGGCGAGGTGATGAATGGGTTAAATGCAGAGTTGAACAAACGAACAGCTGAGGGAATTGGAATCCTCCAGACTTTGTATGATAGGCAGACAGACAAGGTAACCTCATGCAGGACACTGGGAATCCAAGTATTTCCAATAGGTGTGCAATTGACTGATAGCACAATGGAGAGCCGGTAGATCTTTGGCAGTGAAGGCTGCAAAACGGACCTCTGGGAACGGAGGCGATATCTGGACCACGGGAATCACACAGGAATGCACGGAGAGAGTTCAGAGCTAGAGCACAGCTTTGATACAACAAAGCACTGGCCCAGAGTGACATAATCCCAGCCTACTTAAAGGCAGCACAAGCACGGGATTGGCTTACACCTGCCCACAGGTGTTTTCACAAGTGCTCAGTATTAGCTATTTGGTCTCCAACATGGCCACCTCCTATACAGCAGACACACCGCAGTGCCTTAGGCCATTTGGTCCCCGCACTCACAGTTCCCAGACTCTGCATTACCTGTGCCATTGATCACGCCGTGTCCCCACACGGGCGCACAGCACCGCGAGCAACCGCACTGGCAACGGATGAACCCCAGAACCCGCAAAGGTGAGAGACCGGTTCGTGACACACAGCAGACTTGTGTCTGCCGGAAAGAGAGATCCAAGGTAGGCTTTAAATCTAGGATCGAGCATGGTGGCCAAAATGTAGTGCTCTGATTTCAACAGATTGACCACCCGTGAATCCTTGTTAAGCGAATTAAGGGCTCCATCCACAAGTCCCACATGCCTAGCGGAATCGCTCCGTGTTAGCTCCTCCTTCAATGTCTCCAGCTTCTTCTGCAAAAGCCTGATGAGGGGAATTACCTGACTCAGGCTGGCAGTGTCTGAACTGACTTCACGTGTGGCAAGTTCAAAGGGCAGCAGAACCTTGCACAACGTTGAAATCATTCTCCACTGCGCTTGAGACAGGTGCATTCCACCTCCTATATCGTGCTCAATTGTATAGGCTTGAATGGCCTTTTGCTGCTCCTCCAACCTCTGAAGCATATAGAGGGTTGAATTCCACCTCGTTACCACTTCTTGCTTCAGATGATGGCAGGGCAGGTTCAGTAGTTTTTGGTGGTGCTCCAGTCTTCTGTACGTGGTGCCTGTACGCCGAAAGTGTCCCGCAATTCTTCTGGCCACCGACAGCATCTCTTGCACGCCCCTGTCGTTTTTTAAATAATTCTGCACCACCAAATTCAAGGTATGTGCAAAACATGGGACGTGCTGGAATTTGCCCATATTTAATGCACACACAATATTGCTGGCGTTGTCCGATGCCACAAATCCACAGGAGAGTCCAATTGGGGTAAGCCATTCCGCGATGATCTTCCTCAGTTGCCGTAAGAGGTTTTCAGCTGTGTGCGTATTCTGGAAGGCGGTGATACAAAGCGTAGCCTGCCTAGGAAAGAGTTGGCGTTTGCGAGATGCTGCTACTGGTGCCGCCGCTGCTGTTCTTGTGGCGGGAGTCCATACATCTACCCAGTGGGCTGTCACAGTCATATAGTCCTGACCCTGCCCTGCTCCACTTGTCCACATGTCCGTGGTTAAGTGGACATTGGGTACAGCTGCATTTTTTAGGACACTGGTGACTCTTTTTCTGAGGTCTGTGTAAATTTTCGGTATCGCCTGCCTAGAGAAATGGAACCTAGATGGTATTTGGTACCGGGGACACAGTACCTCCAACAAGTCTCTAGTTGGCTCTGCAGTAATGATGGATACCGGAACCACGTTTCTCACCACCCAGGATGCCAAGGCCTCAGTTATCCGCTTTGCAGTAGGATGACTGCTGTGATATTTCATCTTCCTCGCAAAGGACTGTTGGACAGTCAATTGCTTGGTGGAAGTAGTAAAAGTGGTCTTACGACTTCCCCTCTGGGATGACCATCGACTCCCAGCAGCAACAACAGCAGCGCCAGCAGCAGTAGGCGTTACACGCAAGAATGCATCGGAGGAATCCCAGGCAGGAGAGGACTCGTCAGAATTGCCAGTGACATGGCCTGCAGGACTATTGGCATTCCTGGGGAAGGAGGAAATTGACACTGAGGGAGTTGGTGGGGTGGTTTGCGTGAGCTTGGTTACAAGAGGAAGGGATTTACTGGTCAGTGGACTGCTTCCGCTGTCACCCAAAGTTTTTGAACTTGTCACTGACTTATTATGAATGCGCTGCAGGTGACGTATAAGGGAGGATGTTCCGAGGTGGTTAACGTCCTTACCCCTACTTATTACAGCTTGACAAAGGGAACACACGGCTTGACACCTGTTGTCCGCATTTCTGTTGAAATACCTCCACACCGAAGAGCTGATTTTTTTGGTATTTTCACCAGGCATGTCAACGGCCATATTCCTCCCACGGACAACAGGTGTCTCCCCGGGTGCCTGACTTAAACAAACCACCTCACCATCAGAATCCTCCTGGTCAATTTCCTCCCCAGCGCCAGCAACACCCATATCCTCCTCATCCTGGTGTACTTCAACACTGACATCTTCAATCTGACTATCAGGAACTGGACTGCGGGTGCTCCTTCCAGCACTTGCAGGGGGCGTGCAAATGGTGGAAGGCGCATGCTCATCACGTCCAGTGTTGGGAAGGTCAGGCATCGCAACCGACACAATTGGACTCTCCTTGTGGATTTGAGATTTCGAAGAACGCACAGTTCTTTGCGGTGCTACTGCTTTTGCCAGCTTGAGTCTTTTCATTTTTCTAGCGAGAGGCTGAGTGCCTCCATCCTCATGTGAAGCTGAACCACTAGCCATGAACATAGGCCAGGGCCTCAGCCGTTCCTTGCCACTCCGTGTGGTAAATGGCATATTGGCAAGTTTACGCTTCTCCTCCGACAATTTTATTTTAGGTTTTGGAGTCCTTTTTTTACTGATATTTGGTGTTTTGGATTTGACATGCTCTGTACTATGACATTGGGCATCGGCCTTGGCAGACGACGTTGCTGGCATTTCATCGTCTCGGCCATGACTAGTGGCAGCAGCTTCAGCACGAGGTGGAAGTGGATCTTGATCTTTCCCTAATTTTGGAACCTCAACATTTTTGTTCTCCATATTTTAATAGGCACAACTAAAAGGCACCTCAGGTAAACAATGGAGATGGATGGATACTAGTATACAATTATGGACGGACTGCCGAGTGCCGACACAGAGGTAGCTACAGCCGTGAACTACCGTACTGTACTGTGTCTGCTGCTAATATAGACTGGTTGATAAAGAGATGTAGTAGTATGTATAAGTATAAAGAAGAAAGAAAAAAAAAACACGGGTAGGTGGTATACAATTATGGACGGACTGCCGAGTGCCGACACAGAGGTAGCTACAGCTGTGGACTACCGTACTGTACTGTGTCTGCTGCTAATATAGACTGGTTGATAAAGAGATGTAGTAGTATGTATAAGTATAAAGAAGAAAGAAAAAAAAACCACGGGTAGGTGGTATACAATTATGGACGGACTGCCGAGTGCCGACACAGAGGTAGCTACAGCCGTGGACTACCGTACTGTACTGTGTCTGCTGCTAATATAGACTGGTTGATAAAGAGATGTAGTATGTATAAGTATAAAGAAGAAAGAAAAAAAAACCACGGGTAGGTGGTATACAATTATGGACGGACTGCCGAGTGCTGACACAGAGGTAGCTACAGCCGTGGACTACCGTACTGTACTGTGTCTGCTGCTAATATAGACTGGTTGATAAAGAGATGTAGTAGTATGTATAAGTATAAAGAAGAAAGAAAAAAAAACCACGGGTAGGTGGTATACAATTATGGACGGACTGCCGAGTGCCGACAGAGAGGTAGCTACAGCCGTGGACTACCGTACTGTACTGTGTCTGCTGCTAATATAGACTGGTTGATAAAGAGATGTAGTAGTATGTATAAGTATAAAGAAGAAAGAAAAAAAAACCACGGGTAGGTGGTATACAATTATGGACGGACTGCCGAGTGCCGACACAGAGGTAGCTACAGCCGTGAACTACCGTACTGTACTGTGTCTGCTGCTAATATAGACTGGTTGATAAAGAGATGTAGTATGTATGTATAAAGAAGAAAGAAAAAAAAACCTCGGGTAGGTGGTATACAATTATGGACGGACTGCCGAGTGCCGACACAGAGGTAGCTACAGCCGTGAACTACCGTACTGTACTGTGTCTGCTGCTAATATAGACTGGTTGATAAAGAGATGTAGTAGTATGTATGTATAAAAGAAGAAAGAAAAAAAAACCTCGGGTAGGTGGTATACAATTATGGACGGACTGCCGAGTGCCGACACAGAGGTAGCTACAGCCGTGAACTACCGTACTGTACTGTGTCTGCTGCTAATATAGACTGGTTGATAAAGAGATGTAGTAGTATGTATGTATAAAGAAGAAAGAAAAAAAAACCTCGGGTAGGTGGTATACAATTATGGACGGACTGCCGAGTGCCGACACAGAGGTAGCTACAGCCATGAACTACCGTACTGTACTGTGTCTGCTGCTAATATAGACTGGTTGATAAAGAGATGTAGTAGTATGTATGTATAAAGAAGAAAGAAAAAAAAACCACGGGTAGGTGGTATACAATTATGGACGGACTGCCGAGTGCCGACACAGAGGTAGCTACAGCCGTGGACTACCGTACTGTACTGTGTCTGCTGCTAATATAGACTGGTTGATAAAGAGATGTAGTAGTATGTATGTATAAAGAAGAAAGAAAAAAAAACCACGGGTAGGTGGTATACAATTATGGATGGACTGCCGAGTGCCGACACAGAGGTAGCTACAGCCGTGAACTACCGTACTGTGTCTGCTGCGACTGGATGATAAATAATGATATAAAAAATATATATATATCACTACTGCAGCCGGACAGGTATATATTATATAATGACGGACCTGCTGGACACTGTCTGTCAGCAGAATGAGTTTTTTATAGAATAAAAAAAAAAACACCACACAAGTGAAGTCACACGACGAGTGTTTAACTTTTTCAGGCAATCACAATATAGTATACTACTAACTATACTGGTGGTCAGTGTGGTCAGGTCACTGGTCAGGTCACTGGTTAATTTTAATATAATATGTACTCCTGGCTCCTGCTATAACCTATAACTGGCACTGCAGTGCTCCCCAGTCTCCCCCACAATTATAAGCTGTGTGAGCTGAGCACAGTCAGATATATATACATAGATGATGCAGCACACTGGGCTGAGCAGTGCACACAGATATGGTATGTGACTGAGTCACTGTGTGTATCGTTTTTTTCAGGCAGAGAACGGATATATTAAATAAAACTGCACTGTCTGGTGGTCACTGTGGTCAGTCACTAGTAAACTCTGCACTCTCTACACTTCTACAGTACTCCTAAGCTCCAGTAAATCAGGTCAATCTCTCTCTCTCTCTCTCTCTTCTAATCTAAATGGAGAGGACGCCAGCCACGTCCTCTCCCTATCAATCTCAATTCACGTGTGAAAATGGCGGCGACGCGCGGCTCCTTATATAGAATCCGAGTCTCGCGAGAATCCGACAGCGTCATGATGACGTTCGGGCGCGCTCGGGTTAACCGAGCAAGGCGGGAGGATCCGAGTCTGCTCGGACCCGTGAAAAAAACCATGAAGTTCGAGCGGGTTCGGATTCAGAGAAACCGAACCCGCTCATCTCTAGTATAAATCCATCCACTCTCACTGTGCAAAGAACAGGCGGCACTCCAAGGACTTAATGAAAAGTAAATATATTGTGCAAGAAGATCAAATCAGTGGCATATTTGCGCCAACGTTTCAGCGCCACGCAGGAAGCTTTTCTCAAGGCTATATGCAAGTGACACAGAACAAAAAAAAAAACAAACTTGCATATAGCCTTGAGAAAAGCGCCCTGCGTGGCGCTGAAACGTTGGCGCAAATATGCCACTGATTTGATCTTCTTGCACAATATATTTACTTTTCATTAAGTCCTTGGAGTGCCGCCTGTTCTTTGCACAGTGAGAGTGGATGGATTTATACCCCTCTCTAGAAGAACGTTACCTCTGTATATATATATATATATATAAAGGGAAGAAGCTATACACCAAATAACTTTATTGAATAAAAATAATAATAAATTAAATATTAAAGAAAACAACAACAGAATTGTGGACCCCCCTGGGAATTGAATACGAGGGAGCATGCATTGCAAGCACCTCACTGTATCCCTTAGGCCACAGACATCTGTGATAGGAGTAAGCACCCCTCATGTATATGTGATGAGACCTGTGTGTTGAGTTTGGTTTCTTTCAGGGGCTGTGTACTACAGTATATAGCAGTGGTTTCCAAAATTTTTTGAATCACGGCGCCCTAAAATTTCAGAATTTTTTTCACGGCACCCCTAGGCCAAAATTTTCTTATTCAGAAATTTAGAAAGAAATATTACATTAAGTAGATTGCGTTTATATGTCATCCTTAGGTTCAGTTGTGTGGTGAGGGACAAGATTTGGTTCTGTTTGACCACATATTTTATGATTGGCAGCCACCAGCACTGGTTTTGCCTATTATATTGACCATGAATGATTTGAATTAGTCCTGGACCACCAACCCAGGGCACCCCTGCAAGTGTCCCGAGGCACCCCAGGGAGCCACGGCACACAGTTTGGGAACCTCTGGTATATAGCATAATGTGACTGGCGGCACAACAATGGAGACCATCTGGAGTCAGATTAATGAGATAAGAACCGAGTGGTACAGTGGATTACATGTTTCTATCAATTTGAAAGGAATGAAACGTGGAATGCTTTCTGAGAAAATAAAGCTGTTTACATAAAAAAAAAACATAATTATGTGTTCTGCTTGGGATCAAACCCAAAGGTGCACGCATTGCAAGCCCCTCACTGTATCCCCTAGGCCACAGGCATCTGTGATAGGAGTAAGCACCCCTGATGTATATGTGATGAGACCTGTGTGTTGAGTTTGGTTTCTTTCAGGGGCTGTGTACTACAGTATATAGCATAATGTGACTGGCGGCACAACAATGGAGACCATCTGGAGTCAGATTAATGAGATAGGAACCGAGTGGTACAGTGGATTACATGTTTCTATCAATTTGAAAGGAATGAAACGTGGAATGCTTTCTGAGAAAATAAAGCTGTTTACATTAAAAAAAAACATAATTATGTGTTCTGCTTGGGATCAAACCCAAAGGTGCACGCATTGCAAGCCCCTCACTGTATCCCCTAGGCCACAGGCATCTGTGACAGAAGTGAGCACACCTGGTGGATATGTAATGTGTTTTGGCAGATTTGTGGCCAAATCTGACAGTTTTTAGATCCATTTTAAAAAAAAGTCAGATTGAATCCAACAAGCATGGCGGTACAGCAATGGGGACCATCTGCAAGTCATATTAATGAGATAGCAACTGAGTGGTACAGTAGATTACATGTTTCTATCAGTTTGGTAGGCATAAAATCTGGAATGTTTTCAGAGATAATAAAGCTGTTTATGCTAATAAAATCCAGAACTTAGTACACAATGTAACAACAAAATGAATGGTGTGAACAGGGCGGCAGTGTGGCATTGTATTTTGTAGAAGATAATTTTTTTTATATAGGGAAGTGAATAATGGTTCTTTATTGACACAATAAATGTCAGCCAATCAGCAGGCGGCGCTAGGAAGGGTCCTTTGGCTATTTGAGGCATGTGCTGTACAGTTTAGGAAAAGCGACATCTGGTGGACAGAAAGTAGTATTGCACGTTACAATTATAATGTGACATTACATTTATAACGCAACTTATAACGGGACTTATAGTGCAAGGAGTGGGCGCGAATTGCATGGTGCCTGTTACACGGTACACAGCCACGATGTTTGAGGACACATCTGTAGGTGTGCCAAGCTTGTGGCATCATATTCAAAAATACTTGAGGTTGTAATTGCTGTTAAAGGTGCATCAACAAAGTATTGAGCAAAGGCTGTGAATACTTATGTACATGTGATTTCTTCGTTTAGTTTTTATATATATTACATAGATTTTAATATATATATATATATATATATATTATAAAATATAGGATGCACTCACCAGGAAATTCTCATTATTAAAAGCAGAGCAGTGTTTATTGCTCACAAATCACCACATAGATTTGATGTTTTGGTCATCCAGCGTGAACTTCTTATTCGAGACACAGCCACAGAGACAGACACAGAGACATACCCCATGGTGCACTGGGCTTCCCTAAATACCCCCAGGATAAATGAGTTACTCTGTATTGAGCTCTTTATTGAAAGAACCATACTCGGGTCCGCCCATTGAATTTATGCTTGAACACAAACACTTTGTTTATGCTGATTAACACAATATGCAATTGTCAGGGACGGCAATGAGATCCAACTTGGCTCTGGCCGTTATCTGGTCTTATGGTCGACAACACTTAGGTGGACACTCATTAGGTAGACCACTATTGGTTGACATGCATTAGGTCAACATGGTCATTAGGTCCACATGGTCACTAGTTCAACATAGCAAAGGTCGACACATGAAAATCTCGACATTCGTTTTTCAATTTTTTTTATTTTTTTTACTTTTTCATACTTTACGATCCAGGTGGACTACGATTGGGAATAGTAACCTGTGCCGAGTGCATCGGTAGCAGAGTGAGGCAGCTTGCCCGAAGCATGGCAAGCAAAGCGAACCATGTGGGGGGACATGGTGTACTAACTGGGGTTCCTGGTCACTTTACGAAGTAAATGACACAAAAAAAGTTAAAAAACTCATGTTGACCTTTTTCCATATCGACCTTATCAGTGTCAACCTAATTACCATGTCGACCTATTTCATGTGTCAACCTAGTCACTGCCGACCAATAATGGTCAACCTAATTGCTGTCGACCTAGTTACTGTCCTAGTTACTGTAGACCCAACGGTCCACACCCACCCTGGCCTATACCAATATTTTTTATGGACCACTACAAGAACACATTTATCATGCCAAAATTCGGTAGGCAAATGTTATATTTAAAACTCTTTATTGTTGACATACTTGGCATGGGGACAAACTATTTTTTGAAATGGTGGAAAATGTAATAAATTAGAGAGCCTGATACACTTTACAGCTTCAATTGATGAAACACAGATGAACTTTGTGGATGATTTAGTCTTCAAAAATAAGGGTAGGTTGGCGTACACCCTATCGCAAACTAACCAATCACAATACACTGCTGACATCCACAAGTCACCGCCCAGAAGCGCTGAAAAATAGTCTACCAGTCTCCCGGTTCTTATGTGTGCTATGGAACTATTTTGAGTGTGAGCTTGCTGAAACACAACTAGAGGAAACAAGATTAAGATTCCTGGTAAGGGGATATAGTAGGAATGTAGTGGATGGGATGCCTCACAACAGCAAGGAGACTTTTTTAAGGATTAGATAAGCAAAGGAAGAAAGTATTATAGATTTGGGGCACAGAAAGAAAAAATTGAAATGCTTTGTGTGCGCCAAATTTACAGTATTTTCTTCCTTTGCTTATCTAATACTTGTAATCCTACTGTAGTCGTTGGCACCCCCTATTGGAACAAATATTAATGTAATTACAATCTAGAGAAACATCTCTAGTGACTAATTGACACAAGTGTGCAAATACACCATTACCGCTATAGACTTTTTTTAAGGAGCCTGTAAGCCTGTGTATGCAACAGATGAGAACGACAGGATTATTATTCTTGTAGTAAAATGTGACAGTAGACTTCATAAAATACAGCATTCAGTTGAAAAGACATTGGCCACTCCTGGGAACAAATCCTAACATAAGCACCACCCTTGTTGAGTATACATCGTGGTTCAAATTTGAAGGACTTGTTCTACAGAACCAATCTGAGCCCTAGCAATGAGGGTGAAGATAACTGGTTAACTTCCAGTAAAGGGTGCTATTGATGTCTTGGCTGTGCAACTTGCAGGGCACTTATAGTAGGATGCTCCTTCCCATATCCACAGAGTGGTAATCGGATCTTATTGCAATATCGTTTGTCTTGTCTTTTGGACCATGTCATCTATTATCTTTTGTGTCCCTGTGGATTGATGTATGTGGGGAAGATGGAGAGAACATTAGAGATGAGCGGGTTCGGTTTCTTTGAATCCGAACCAGCACGAACTTCACTTTTTTTTTCACGGGTCCGAGCGACTCGGATCTTCCCGCCTTGCTCGGTTAACCCGAGCGCGCCCGAACGTCATCATGACGCTGTCGGATTCTCGCGAGACTCGGATTCTATATAAGGAGCCGCGCGTCGCCGCCATTTTCACACGTGCATTGAGATTGATAGGGAGAGGACGTGGCTGGCGTCCTCTCCATTAGAATAGATTAGAAGAGAGAGAGAGAGAGAGAGATTGTGCAGACAGAGTTTACCACAGTGACCAGTGCAGTTGTTGTTAAGTTAACTTTTATTTAATATATCCGTTCTCTGCTATATCCGTTCTCTGCCTGAAAAAAACGATACACAGCAGTCACACAGTGTGACTCAGTCTGTGTGCACTCAGCTCAGCCCAGTGTGCTGCACATCAATGTATAAAAGCTTATAATAATTGTGGGGGAGACTGGGGAGCACTGCAGGTTGTTATAGCAGGAGCCAGGAGTACATAATATTATATTAATTTAAAATTAAACAGTGCACACTTTTGCTGCAGGAGTGCCACTGCCAGTGTGACTAGTGGTGACCAGTGCCTGACCACCAGTATAGTAGTATATTGTTGTATACTATCTCTTTATCAACCAGTCTATATTAGCAGCAGACACAGTACAGTGCGGTAGTTCACGGCTGTGGCTACCTCTGTGTCGGCAGTCGGCACTCGGCAGGCAGTCCGTCCATCCATAATTGTATAATTATATACCACCTAACCGTGGTATTTTTTTTTCTTTCTTTATACCGTCGTCATAGTCATACTAGTTGTTACGAGTATACTACTATCTCTTTATCAACCAGTGTACAGTGCGGTAGTTCACGGCTGTGGCTACCTCTGTGTCGGCAGTCGGCAGTCCGTCCGTCCATCCATAATTGTATTATTATAATATATACCACCTAACCGTGTTTTTTTTTTCATTCTTTATACCGTCATAGTGTCATACTAGTTGTTACGAGTATACTACTATCTCTTTATCAACCAGTGTACAGTGCGGTAGTTCACGGCTGTGGCTACCTCTGTGTCGGCAGTCGGCAGGCAGTCCGTCCATCCATAATTGTATTATAATATATACCACCTAACCGTGGTTTTTTTTTCATTCTTTATACCGTCATAGTGTCATACTAGTTGTTACGAGTATACTACTATCTGTCACGATCCGGGTATCTGGACGCCATTACTTACCCTTCAGATGCCTCCTAAGGCGGGCTCAGCGTTCCAGGACCGGATTCCGCTGTTCCTGAGTTTCCACATGCAGAGTGGTCTTTTCATCAGCCGCGGCCTCCGCTGTGCCCGCGTGGTTAAATGTGCATCTATCAGCCTGGCGTCTCCTGTCTCCAGTGGCCGGCGCCGCCATTACTGTTTCCCAGACCACATGGATTACAAACCAAACTTCCCTCCAAGTGTCTGCATGGGCGCAGCCATCTTGGATTCTGTCATCTGATCATTTCCACCAATCTGCTGTCTGTGTTGTTGATTTGCATAATTGCCTAGCCAACCCCTTCCTTGCTGCAGGTATAAGTAAGCTGTACCTGAGCAAGGAAGACGTCAGTGCTTTGGTTGTCAAACCTAGTTCCTGTTTGTCTCTCTTCTATGATTGTCTTCCAGGTTCCAGCTCCTGTCTCAAGACTTCCACCATAGAGACCCGCACCAGCATTCCACCTGCGGTGTAGCCTGACTCTCCAATCCATTGTGGATTCATCTGTTTCCAGCTACAACACTACCTGCTTCCAGCCTCAGCTTCCAGCAGAGTACAGCTTCCCTTAAAGGGCCGGTGTCCTTTCTACACTTTACCACTCTCCACCGGAATTATTATTTCTCCGCTCTCAAGTTCTACATTTCAGTTCACATTTCATCGCTCCCAAAGTTCATTTATTATTTAACTGGTTCCAGCCAGTATCCACTCCGTGCTAACAACAGTCTGGTTCCAGCCAGTATCCACAGCAGCTGTTTTACCTTCAGCAACCCAGCTCTTCCTGGAACACCAGCTGGTACAATCCTGGGTTATCTCCATTGCTACAGCCGGGCCTGGTAAGGACTTTCCATCTAGAAGATCATAAGAACTATCTCACACTACCAGTGCCCTGTGGCTCCTGCCATGCTGTAGTACTCAGGAACTGTATTTATTCTTTGCTGACTTTTACGTTTTCTTTTATTGCTGCTGTGATGCGGAGTTGTCATAATAAACATCATTGACTTTTATCTAAGTTGTCGTGGTCACGCCTTCGGGCAGTTATTATTCATGTTACTTACATGTCCAGGGGTCTGATACAACCTCCCAGGTTCCGGTACATCTCAGCCCCTACAACTGAGGCTGCCTCCCGTCAGCTCAGGCCCTCAGTTGTGACAGTAAGCACTGACCTAATGAATCCAGCCGGAGACCAGGATCAAGCGGCCAGGCCGATGCAAGAACTGGCAGCCCGACTAGAACATCAGGAGGCTGCACAGGGCCACATCATCCGCTGTCTCCAGGATCTCTCTACTCGGCTGGATGGGATTCAGACAACTCTCCGTGGATCAGGCGCGTCTGGTGCGTCAACCACAGTGACTCCAGCTATAACCCCACCCACCTTACCCATTTCTGCTCCACGTCTTCATCTTCCAACGCCAGCAAAATTTGACGGATCTCCAAGATTCTGCAGGGGATTTCTCAACCAGTGTGAGATTCAGTTTGAGCTACAACCTGGCAGTTTTCCCAGTGACCGTACAAAAATTGCCTACGTTATTTCTCTTCTCAGTGGCTCGGCCCTTGATTGGGCATCACCGTTGTGGGAGAGGTCCGACACCCTGCTATCTTCTTACACTGCATTTGTGTCAACATTCAGGCGCATCTTCGACGAGCCAGGCAGGGTAACTTCAGCTTCGTCTGAGATTCTCCGTTTACGCCAGGAATCACGTACTGTAGGACAATATCTTATACAGTTCCAGATCCTGGCATCCGAACTGGCATGGAACGACGAGGCCCTGTATGCTGCATTCTGGCATGGTTTATCCGAGCGTATTAAAGATGAGTTAGCTACCAGAGACTTACCCTCCAAGTTAGATGAGCTAATCTCACTTTGTACGAAAGTTGACTTACGTTTCAGAGAGAGAGCAACTGAGCGTGGAAGATCATCTGCTCCAAAATCTTCTACTCCTCCTCCTCGCCAACTGTCACCAACTACAGATGAACCCATGCAAATTGGCCGTTCCCGTTTAACTCCTGCTGAGCGCCGAAGACGTCTCTCCGAGTTTCTCTGTCTGTATTGTGCAGCTCCGTCTCACACCATTAATGCCTGTCCCAAACGTCCGGGAAACTCCAAATCCTAGCTCGCCAAGGAGAGGGCCGGCTAGGAGTAATGATCTCCTCTCCATCTCCTCAAGATTGTAACCTCCCAGTCTCGCTTCAAGTTGCTCAACGTTATCAGAACGTCATTGCCCTCCTGGATTCCGGAGCAGCTGGGAACTTTATTACTGAAGCCTATGTTAAACGGTGGTCCCTACCCACCGAGAGACTTCCTTCGTCCTTTTCCTTAACTGCTGTGGATGGCAGTAAAATTTTTGATACAGTTATTTCTCTAAGGACTCTACCAGTTCGTCTGAGAGTGGGAGTTCTTCATTCCGAACTTATTTCATTTTTAGTGATTCCAAGAGCCACACATCCTGTGGTCCTGGGCCTTCCATAGCTCCGTCTTCACAATCCTACAATTGATTGGACGACTACGCAAATCCTGGCATGGGGTTCCTCCTGTACTAAGACATGTTTGTTTAAAGTGTTGCCTGTCTGTTCTTCCTCCCCCAGGTCGTCTGATGTTCCACCTCCTCCATATCAAGATTTCACGGATGTGTTCAGTAAAGCTTCTGCTGATATCCTTCCTCCTCATAGAGAATGGGACTGCCCGATTGATCTCGTTCCAGGGAAGGTTCCACCTCGAGGCCGAACTTATCCGTTGTCTCTCCCCGAGACACATTCTATGGAGGAATACATTAAAGAGAACCTAGCAAAGGGGTTCATTCGACCTTCTTCTTCTCCAGCCGGCGCAGGCTTCTTTTTTGTAAAGAAGAAAGATGGTGGTCTGCGGCCGTGCATCGACTACAGAGGTTTGAACGACATTACCATCAAGAACCGCTATCCTTTACCCCTGATTACTGAGCTCTTTGACAGAGTTAGCGGAGCTACCATCTTTACAAAGCTGGACCTGAGAGGTGCATACAATCTCATCCGGATCCGTGAGGGTGACGAGTGGAAGACCGCATTTAACACCCGTGACGGACATTATGAGTACCTCGTCATGCCCTTCGGATTGAGCAATGCTCCAGCTGTCTTCCAGCATTTCGTCAATGAGATCTTCAGAGACATTCTATACCGTCATGTCGTGGTCTATCTAGATGATATCCTCATTTTTGCCAACGATTTAGAGGAACATCGTTTCTGGGTAAAGGAGGTTCTGTCCCGTCTCCGTGTCAATCATCTCTACTGCAAATTAGAGAAATGCGTCTTTGAAGTCAAGTCCATTCCGTTTCTAGGGTACATTGTGTCCGGTTCCGGACTAGAGATGGATCCTGAGAAACTACAAGCAATCCAGAATTGGCCGGTACCCTTAACCCTCAAAGGGGTCCAGAGGTTCTTAGGGTTCGCCAATTATTACCGAAAGTTTATACGAGACTTTTCCACCATTGTGGCGCCTATTACTGCTTTCACCAAGAAGGGTGCTAACCCGTCCAAGTGGTCTGAAGAAGCCATGCAAGCTTTTCATCTTTTAAAACAGAGGTTCATCTCTGCACCTGTCCTGAAACAGCCTGACATCGACTCTCCTTTCATCTTAGAGGTGGATGCCTCCTCCGTTGGAGTAGGAGCGGTGTTATCTCAGAGGGCTAAAGATGGTCATTTACATCCTTGCAGTTTCTTCTCACGGAAGTTCTCCCCAGCGGAGCGCAACTATGCCATTGGCGACCAGGAGTTGCTAGCCATCAAGCTCGCTCTAGAGGAGTGGAGATATCTGTTGGAGGGAGCTTCTCATTCAATCACCATCCTTACAGACCACAAGAACCTTCTATATCTAAAAGGCGCACAATGTCTCAACCCTCGTCAGGCCAGATGGGCACTTTTCTTTTCCAGGTTCGACTTTAAACTCCAGTTCTGTCCGGGCTCTCAGAATCGCAAGGCCGATGCCCTTTCCCGCTCATGGGAGCAAGAAAATGAGTCAGAGTCTTCAGACAAGCATCCTATTATAAATCCGTTGGCATTCTCCACGGTAGGGATGGACTCTACGCCCCCATCAGGGAAAAGTTTTGTGAAGCCGACACTAAGGAAGAAGCTCATGCATTGGGCCCATGCTTCCCGTTTTGCCGGACATACAGGTATCCAAAAAACCCTGGAGTTTATCTCTAGGTCCTATTGGTGGGCAACTCTGAAAAAGGACGTTTTGGAGTTTATTGCATCTTGCCCAAAGTGTGCTCAACATAAAGTATCCCGCCAGTCGCCTGCGGGGCAACTGGTTCCACTATCTGTTCCCCGTCGACCATGGACCCATTTGTCGATGGATTTTATTACAGATTTGCCCATGTGCAACAAGTTCAATACCATCTGGGTGGTAGTTGACCGGTTCACCAAGATGGCACACTTCATTCCTCTCACCGGTCTTCCGTCAGCTTCCAAGTTGGCTCAAGTATTCATACAAGAGATCTTCCGACTCCACGGTCTTCCAGAAGAAATTATCTCAGATCGAGGAGTTCAATTCACAGCCAAATTCTGGCGAAGTTTATGTCAAGTCCTCCAAGTCAAGTTAAAGTTTTCCACGGCTTACCATCCTCAGACCAATGGTCAAACTGAGAGGGTGAATCAGGACTTGGAGGCCTTCCTCCGCATCTATGTGTCCTCCTCTCAAGATGACTGGGTTCAATTACTTCCCTGGGCCGAGTTCTGTCATAACAACCAGTATCATTCTTCATCTTCCTCAACACCATTCTTCACCAACTTTGGATTCCACCCTAAAGTCCCTGAGTTCCAACCGCTTCCAGCAACTTCTGTTCCCGCAGTGGATATCACCTTGCATCAGTTTGCCAATATCTGGAAGAGCGTACGATCAGCTCTGCTCAAGGCATCGTTCAGGTACAAGAAGTTTGCGGATAAGAAGCATCGAGCAGTTCCTGCTCTCAAGGTGGGTGATCGGGTATGGTTATCCACGAAGAATTTGAGGTTAAGAGTTCCCAGTATGAAGTTTGCACCTCGCTACATCGGTCCTTTTAAAATTGATCAAGTCATCAATCCTGTTGCTTACAGACTCCAGTTACCTCCCTTCTTAAAAATACCCAGGACATTCCATGTTTCCCTGTTGAAACCGCTAATCTTGAATCGGTTTCATTCCTCACTTCCACCAACTCCGAAAGTCCAAACTCAACGAGGCGTTGAGTATGAAGTGGCCAAGATCCTGGACTCACGTCACCGTTACGGTCAACTTCAGTATCTCATTGACTGGAAGGGCTATGGTCCTGAAGAACGCTCTTGGACCAATGCCTCTGACGTCCATGCTCCTGCCTTGGTCCGAAATTTCCACGCAAAGTTTCCTTTAAAGCCTAAGAAGTGTCCTGGGGCCACTCCTAAAGGGGGGGGTGCTGTCACGATCCGGGTATCTGGACGCCATTACTTACCCTTCAGATGCCTCCTAAGGCGGGCTCAGCGTTCCAGGACCGGATTCCGCTGTTCCTGAGTTTCCACATGCAGAGTGGTCTTTTCATCAGCCGCGGCCTCCGCTGTGCCCGCGTGGTTAAATGTGCATCTATCAGCCTGGCGTCTCCTGTCTCCAGTGGCCGGCGCCGCCATTACTGTTTCCCAGACCACATGGATTACAAACCAAACTTCCCTCCAAGTGTCTGCATGGGCGCAGCCATCTTGGATTCTGTCATCTGATCATTTCCACCAATCTGCTGTCTGTGTTGTTGATTTGCATAATTGCCTAGCCAACCCCTTCCTTGCTGCAGGTATAAGTAAGCTGTACCTGAGCAAGGAAGACATCAGTGCTTTGGTTGTCAAACCTAGTTCCTGTTTGTCTCTCTTCTATGATTGTCTTCCAGGTTCCAGCTCCTGTCTCAAGACTTCCACCATAGAGACCCGCACCAGCATTCCACCTGCGGTGTAGCCTGACTCTCCAATCCATTGTGGATTCATCTGTTTCCAGCTACAACACTACCTGCTTCCAGCCTCAGCTTCCAGCAGAGTACAGCTTCCCTTAAAGGGCCGGTGTCCTTTCTACACTTTACCACTCTCCACCGGAATTATTATTTCTCCGCTCTCAAGTTCTACATTTCAGTTCACATTTCATCGCTCCCAAAGTTCATTTATTATTTAACTGGTTCCAGCCAGTATCCACTCCGTGCTAACAACAGTCTGGTTCCAGCCAGTATCCACAGCAGCTGTTTTACCTTCAGCAACCCAGCTCTTCCTGGAACACCAGCTGGTACAATCCTGGGTTATCTCCATTGCTACAGCCGGGCCTGGTAAGGACTTTCCATCTAGAAGATCATAAGAACTATCTCACACTACCAGTGCCCTGTGGCTCCTGCCATGCTGTAGTACTCAGGAACTGTATTTATTCTTTGCTGACTTTTACGTTTTCTTTTATTGCTGCTGTGATGCGGAGTTGTCATAATAAACATCATTGACTTTTATCTAAGTTGTCGTGGTCACGCCTTCGGGCAGTTATTATTCATGTTACTTACATGTCCAGGGGTCTGATACAACCTCCCAGGTTCCGGTACATCTCAGCCCCTACAACTGAGGCTGCCTCCCGTCAGCTCAGGCCCTCAGTTGTGACACTATCTCTTTATCAACCAGTGTACAGTGCGGTAGTTCACGGCTGTGGCTACCTCTGTGTCGGCAGTCGGCAGGCAGTCCGTCCATCCATAATTGTATTATAATATATACCACCTAACCGTGGTTTTTTTTTCATTCGTTATACCGTCATAGTCAGTCATACTAGTTGTTACGAGTATACTACTATCTCTTTATCAACCAGTGTACAGTGCGGTAGTTCACGGCTGTGGCTACCTCTGTGTCGGCACTCGGCAGGCAGTCCGTCCATCCATAATTGTATTATAATATATACCACCTAACCGTGGTTTTTTTTTCATTCTTTATACCGTCATAGTGTCATACTAGTTGTTACGAGTATACTACTATCTCTTTATCAACCAGTGTACAGTGCGGTAGTTCACGGCTGTGGCTACCTCTGTGTCGGCAGTCGGCAGGCAGTCCGTCCATCCATAATTGTATTATAATATATACCACCTAACCGTGGTTTTTTTTTCATTCTTTATACCGTCATAGTGTCATACTAGTTGTTACGAGTATACTACTATCTCTTTATCAACCAGTGTACAGTGCGGTAGTTCACGGCTGTGGCTACCTCTGTGTCGGCAGTCGGCAGGCAGTCCGTCCATCCATAATTGTATTATAATATATACCACCTAACCGTGGTTTTTTTTTCATTCTTTATACCGTCATAGTCAGTCATACTAGTTGTTACGAGTATACTACTATCTCTTTATCAACCAGTGTACAGTGCGGTAGTTCACGGCTGTGGCTACCTCTGTGTCGGAACTCGGCAGGCAGTCCGTCCATCCATAATTGTATTACAATATATACCACCTAACCGTGGTTTTTTTTTCATTCTTTATACCGTCATAGTCAGTCATACTAGTTGTTACGAGTATACTACTATCTCTTTATCAACCAGTGTACAGTGCGGTAGTTCACGGCTGTGGCTACCTCTGTGTCGGAACTCGGCAGGCAGTCCGTCCATCCATAATTGTATTACAATATATACCACCTAACCGTGGTTTTTTTTTCATTCTTTATACCGTCATAGTCAGTCATACTAGTTGTTACGAGTATACTACTATCTCTTTATCAACCAGTGTACAGTGCGGTAGTTCACGGCTGTGGCTACCTCTGTGTCGGAACTCGGCAGGCAGTCCGTCCATCCATAATTGTATTACAATATATACCACCTAACCGTGGTTTTTTTTTCATTCTTTATACCGTCATAGTCAGTCATACTAGTTGTTACGAGTATACTACTATCTCTTTATCAACCAGTGTACAGTGCGGTAGTTCACGGCTGTGGCTACCTCTGTGTCGGAACTCGGCAGGCAGTCCGTCCATCCATAATTGTATTACAATATATACCACCTAACCGTGGTTTTTTTTTCATTCTTTATACCGTCATAGTCAGTCATACTAGTTGTTACGAGTATACTACTATCTCTTTATCAACCAGTGTACAGTGCGGTAGTTCACGGCTGTGGCTACCTCTGTGTCGGAACTCGGCAGGCAGTCCGTCCATCCATAATTGTATTATTATAATATATACCACCTAACCGTGGTTTTTTTTTCATTCTTTATACCGTCATAGTGTCATACTAGTTGTTACGAGTATACTACTATCTCTTTATCAACCAGTGTACAGTGCGGTAGTTCACGGCTGTGGCTACCTCTGTGTCGGCACTCGGCAGGCAGTCCGTCCATCCATAATTGTATTACAATATATACCACCTAACCGTGGTTTTTTTATACCACCTAACCGTGGCAGTCCGTCCATAATTGTATACTAGTATCCAATCCATCCATCTCCATTGTTTACCTGAGGTGCCTTTTAGTTCTGCCTATAAAATATGGAGAACAAAAAAGTTGAGGTTCCAAAATTAGGGAAAGATCAAGATCCACTTCCACCTCGTGCTGAAGCTGCTGCCACTAGTCATGGCCGAGACGATGAAATGCCAGCAACGTCGTCTGCCAAGGCCGATGCCCAATGTCATAGTACAGAGCATGTCAAATCCAAAACACCAAATATCAGAAAAAAAAGGACTCCAAAACCTAAAATAAAATTGTCGGAGGAGAAGCGTAAACTTGCCAATATGCCATTTACCACACGGAGTGGCAAGGAACGGCTGAGGCCCTGGCCTATGTTCATGGCTAGTGGTTCAGCTTCACATGAGGATGGAAGCACTCAGCCTCTCGCTAGAAAACTGAAAAGACTCAAGCTGGCAAAAGCACCGCAAAGAACTGTGCGTTCTTTGAAATCCCAAATCCACAAGGAGAGTCCAATTGTGTCGTTTGCGATGCCTGACCTTCCCAACACTGGACGTGAAGAGCATGCGCCTTCCACTATTTGCATGCCCCCTGCAAGTGCTGGAAGGAGCACCCGCAGTCCAGTTCCTGATAGTCAGATTGAAGATGTCAGTGTTGAAGTACACCAGGATGAGGAGGATATGGGTGTTGCTGGCGCTGGGGAGGAAATTGACCAGAAGGATTCTGATGGTGAGGTGGTTTGTTTAAGTCAGGCACCCGGGGAGACACCTGTTGTCCGTGGGAGGAATATGGCCGTTGACATGCCAGGTGAAAATACCAAAAAAATCAGCTCTTCGGTGTGGAGGTATTTCACCAGAAATGCGGACAACAGGTGTCAAGCCGTGTGTTCCCTTTGTCAAGCTGTAATAAGTAGGGGTAAGGACGTTAACCACCTCGGAACATCCTCCCTTATACGTCACCTGCAGCGCATTCATAATAAGTCAGTGACAAGTTCAAAAACTTTGGGTGACAGCGGAAGCAGTCCACTGACCAGTAAATCCCTTCCTCTTGTAACCAAGCTCACGCAAACCACCCCACCAACTCCCTCAGTGTCAATTTCCTCCTTCCCCAGGAATGCCAATAGTCCTGCAGGCCATGTCACTGGCAAGTCTGACGAGTCCTCTCCTGCCTGGGATTCCTCCGATGCATCCTTGCGTGTAACGCCTACTGCTGCTGGCGCTGCTGTTGTTGCCGCTGGGAGTCGATGGTCATCCCAGAGGGGAAGTCGTAAGCCCACTTGTACTACTTCCAGTAAGCAATTGACTGTTCAACAGTCCTTTGCGAGGAAGATGAAATATCACAGCAGTCATCCTACTGCAAAGCGGATAACTGAGTCCTTGACAACTATGTTGGTGTTAGACGTGCGTCCGGTATCCGCCGTTAGTTCACAGGGAACTAGACAATTTATTGAGGCAGTGTGCCCCCGTTACCAAATACCATCTAGGTTCCACTTCTCTAGGCAGGCGATACCGAGAATGTACACGGACGTCAGAAAAAGACTCACCAGTGTCCTAAAAAATGCAGTTGTACCCAATGTCCACTTAACCACGGACATGTGGACAAGTGGAGCAGGGCAGGGTCAGGACTATATGACTGTGACAGCCCACTGGGTAGATGTATGGACTCCCGCCGCAAGAACAGCAGCGGCGGCACCAGTAGCAGCATCTCGCAAACGCCAACTCTTTCCTAGGCAGGCTACGCTTTGTATCACCGCTTTCCAGAATACGCACACAGCTGAAAACCTCTTACGGCAACTGAGGAAGATCATCGCGGAATGGCTTACCCCAATTGGACTCTCCTGTGGATTTGTGGCATCGGACAACGCCAGCAATATTGTGTGTGCATTAAATATGGGCAAATTCCAGCACGTCCCATGTTTTGCACATACCTTGAATTTGGTGGTGCAGAATTTTTTTAAAAACGACAGGGGTGTGCAAGAGATGCTGTCGGTGGCCAGAAGAATTGCGGGACACTTTCGGCGTACAGGCACCACGTACAGAAGACTGGAGCACCACCAAAAACTACTGAACCTGCCCTGCCATCATCTGAAGCAAGAAGTGGTAACGAGGTGGAATTCAACCCTCTATATGCTTCAGAGGTTGGAGGAGCAGCAAAAGGCCATTCAAGCCTATACAATTGAGCACGATATAGGAGATGGAATGCACCTGTCTCAAGTGCAGTGGAGAATGATTTCAACGTTGTGCAAGTTTCTGATGCCCTTTGAACTTGCCACACGTGAAGTCAGTTCAGACACTGCCAGCCTGAGTCAGGTCATTCCCCTCATCAGGCTTTTGCAGAAGAAGCTGGAGGCATTGAAGAAGGAGCTAACACGGAGCGATTCCGCTAGGCATGTGGGACTTGTGGATGCAGCCCTTAATTCGCTTAACAAGGATTCACGGGTGGTCAATCTGTTGAAATCAGAGCACTACATTTTGGCCACCGTGCTCGATCCTAGATTTAAAGCCTACCTTGGATCTCTCTTTCCGGCAGACACAGGTCTGCTGGGGTTGAAAGACCTGCTGGTGACAAAATTGTCAAGTCAAGCCTGTCAACATCTCCTCCTTCACATTCTCCCGCAACTGGGGGTGCGAGGAAAAGGCTCAGAATTCCGAGCCCACCCGCTGGCGGTGATGCAGGGCAGTCTGGAGCGACTGCTGATGCTGACATCTGGTCCGGACTGAAGGACCTGACAACGATTACGGACATGTCGTCTACTGTCACTGCATATGATTCTCTCAACATTGATAGAATGGTGGAGGATTATATGAGTGACCGCATCCAAGTAGGCACGTCACACAGTCCGTACTTATACTGGCAGGAAAAAGAGGCAATTTGGAGGCCCTTGCACAAACTGGCTTTATTCTACCTAAGTTGCCCTCCCACAAGTGTGTACTCCGAAAGAGTGTTTAGTGCCGCCGCTCACCTTGTCAGCAATCGGCGTACGAGGTTACATCCAGAAAATGTGGAGAAGATGATGTTCATTAAAATGAATTATAATCAATTCCTCCGCGGAGACATTGACCAGCAGCAATTGCCTCCACAAAGTACACAGGGAGCTGAGATGGTGGATTCCAGTGGGGACGAATTGATAATCTGTGAGGAGGGGGATGTACACGGTGATATATCGGAGGGTGAAGATGAGGTGGACATCTTGCCTCTGTAGAGCCAGTTTGTGCAAGGAGAGATTAATTGCTTCTTTTTTGGGGGGGGTCCAAACCAACCCGTCATATCAGTCACAGTCGTGTGGCAGACCCTGTCACTGAAATGATGGGTTGGTTAAAGTGTGCATGTCCTGTTTTGTTTATACAACATAAGGGTGGGTGGGAGGGCCCAAGGATAATTCCATCTTGCACCTCTTTTTTCTTTTCTTTTTCTTTGCATCATGTGCTGATTGGGGAGGGTTTTTTGGAAGGGACATCCTGCGTGACACTGCAGTGCCACTCCTAGATGGGCCCGGTGTTTGTGTCGGCCACTAGGGTCGCTAATCTTACTCACACAGCTACCTCATTGCGCCTCTTTTTTTCTTTGCGTCATGTGCTGTTTGGGGAGGGTTTTTTGGAAGGGACATCCTGCGTGACACTGCAGTGCCACTCCTAGATGTGCCCGGTGTTTGTGTCGGCCACTAGGGTCGCTAATCTTACTCACACAGTCAGCTACCTCATTGCGCCTCTTTTTTTCTTTGCGTCATGTGCTGTTTGGGGAGGGTTTTTTGGAAGGGCCATCCTGCGTGACACTGCAGTGCCACTCCTAGATGGGCCCGGTGTTTGTGTCGGCCACTAGGGTCGCTAATCTTACTCACACAGCTACCTCATTGCGCCTCTTTTTTTCTTTGCGTCATGTGCTGTTTGGGGAGGGTTTTTTGGAAGGGACATCCTGCGTGACACTGCAGTGCCACTCCTAGATGGGCCCGGTGTTTGTGTCGGCCACTAGGGTCGCTTATCTTACTCACACAGCGACCTCGGTGCAAATTTTAGGACTAAAAATAATATTGTGAGGTGTGAGGTATTCAGAATAGACTGAAAATGAGTGTAAATTATGGTTTTTGAGGTTAATAATACTTTGGGATCAAAATGACCCCCAAATTCTATGATTTAAGCTGTTTTTTAGTGTTTTTGGAAAAAAACACCCGAATCCAAAACACACCCGAATCCGACAAAAATAATTCGATGAGGTTTTGCCAAAACGCGTTCGAACCCAAAACACGGCCGCGGAACCGAACCCAAAACCAAAACACAAAACCCGAAAAATTTCAGGCGCTCATCTCTAGAGAACATTCAAAGAGATGATGACCCAGCAACGTTCAGACTTAAGTCTGGCAATAGAAGGGGACAGGGGATCCTACTTTTGAAAAACAGAAGCTAGGTGGATACACCAGCTGGATACAAAGTCCCTGAAAGGCCTTAACAAGTACAATAATTTGAATATGTTTTTGCACTAACAATAATCCTTGTAATTTTTCAACTTTTTTTCTGGGTTTTTTTGGATTTTTTTATTAACTTTGGCCCCTGACAATTACTTTGAATTTAAAATCTCTTACTGATACTGTTTGAAACATTTTTGAAATTTGATTTTACATTTTCTTCTATATTGTGCTCAATGATGTCTCAGTAACTTTTGCTCTTAATATTTTTTATATTTTATATATATTTTTGTTTGCTATGATATATATTTAGACATTATGTGCAACTTTTTCCTGGAACTCGGCCAATGTAATGGTGTGCATCTTTTGAGCTCCGAATGCAAATTGGTTCCATCTTCTCACAGAATTTAGACCAGGAAGCGCCCGATTTTTACAGACCAAACCCGAATAAGTCTTTTAGTATAACAGTTGCACAGTGTGAGAGAGAGTCACCCATTGGCACCCAGAAGTCCCATGATTGAAGCATTACACACCCTATATAAACCCCATTCCTGATTAAAATGATATGCGGCATGGCTATATTCTATGTGTAATTGCTGCTGTATTGGCATACCAAATTATGTTGGGCAGCACAGACGGTGTAATGGTTAGCATTACTGCCTCACAGCACTGAGGTTATGGGTTCAATTGCCACCATGGCCCTAACTGTGTGGAGTTTGTATATTCTCCCTCTGCTTGCGTGGGTTTCCTTCCACAGTCCAAAAATATACTGGTAGGTTAATTGGCTCTATATATACACCATCCACATCCACCGTAGCGTGGGTGACGTGTGGTAGGGAAAATCACTGGCGTGCGCAGCACATTTTATTAGGGGGTGCACCGTCGGAGGGGTGTGTCTAGCACCGCCTTTTGGGCGTGTCTAGCACCATCTATTGATGGTCAACGCATATAAAATATCCACCTTTGTACCAATCCTAATAAAGCTGATACATTTGTCTTCCTAAGAGGAACGCTGGCTGCATGCTGCTCCTCATCAGTGGCTGGCGTTGGCATAGCATAGAAGGAGAAAGGTGGGCGTGTGACAGATGGACGTGCGAGCAGCATGACATAATCACATCACATCACACCACACTGTTTTTGTACATGGAGGTGGAGCTGGGAATTTGAAAGCCGGTGGCAGTGGCACCCTTGATTAACCCAGGCGTCTGGTCAGTAATGCAGTCCTGCAGGGTGCAGTGCAGAGGGGACAGTAATCAGCCTGCTCGGCAATCGCTGCATCAGGCATGTGAGATCGGGGTGCCAGACATTAGGGGGTGCCTGTGCGCACCAGGCACCCCCCCTGCGCACGCCTATGGGGAAAATAGATTGTAAGCTCCACTGGGGCAGGGACTGATGTGAATGGTCAAAATACTCTCTGTAAAGCGCTGCGGAATATGGGGTAATTCTGAGTTGATCGCAACAGGAACTTTGTTAGCAGTTGGGCAAAACCATGCGCACTGCAGGGGGGCAGATATAACATGTGCAGGGAGTTAGATTTGGGTGTGGTGCATTCAATCTGCAATCTAAATTGCAGTGTAAAAATAAAGCAGCCAGTATTTACCCTGCACAGAAACAAAATAACCCACCCAAATCTAACTCTCTCTGCACATGTTATATCTGCCTCCCCTGCAGTGCACATGGTTTTGCCCAACTGCTAACAAAGTTCCTGCTGCGATCAACTCAGAATTATCCCCTATGTGTGCACTTTATAAATAACTGGTAATAAATAATGTTACAGTGTTTGGCAGGAAAACACTGTAGCATAACATTTCATATGCAGATACAGCCGCAATTATACACAGAATATAGCCATGCTGCACATCATTTTAATCAGCAGGATCTGCTTGTGTAGAAAATGCATTTTCCTGTCAAAAATGTGCAAAAATTACACGTACAGTACATAGACTATTTTGAGAGATCAAAGTATTTTTGTTTGATTTTAAGGTTAGAAATAATTGTAAAAATGTTTATTGCTTGTAAATGTGCTGCAATTGTGTACTTGTAATTAATTTCCAACACTAACAAATACAACTCACCCAAAATAACAAGCTCTATTTATGTACGACTTTGTTGAGCTGTTTTGTGTGAGAGTTTCAAACTCGCACCCCATGACATTGGCCGAGTTGTATGTTTAACATAGGGAAAACATTTGGATCCGGCTTTTACCAGGTGGTCTTATTCAGTGTAGAAAACATCCAACTTTTCATGTACTTGGGCACTATTACATTGGCCAAGTTTGCAAAATGTCCGACTGCGACTTATGCTGAAAAATCGGATAGTTCTCAAACTCGTCTCCCATTGCATCCCGGCCATATTGTCAGTGCTAGGAATATATCCAGACAGCAACTATACTTAAATAATGGCTAATAATAACACATGATAAATTGCTAAAGATGAATCTTACAGGATACCGGTAACAATACTGACACCGTGATCCCAACGCTGAATACTCTGCCGGTCGACATGCTGACCATCAGGGACTATTCCCACTTGTGGGTGTCCACGACACCCATAGAGTGGGAATAGAACCTGTGGCGAGTGCAGGGAACCATGAGCCCGCTGCATGGTGAGCGCAGCAAGCCCACAAGGGGCTTCGTTGTGCTCACCCTCCCCCCTGCCGGCCATCTAACTGCTGGGATCCCAGCATCGGTATGGTGTACGGCGGTCTACCAATCGCTGGTCACCCGAACCCAACCTGAATCTTACTGTATGTGAAACTGTGAAGAAATCATGCAATATTACATCACTGTATTCTAATTAATTTTATCATTTAATCTGCCTGGTTATGAGTCTAATAGGCCCTACACACTGGGCGATATGACTGAAAGATATGAACGATCTCGTTCATTAATGTACGAGATACTGTTCATATCTTTCAGTGTGGAGGCACCAACGATGAATGTTGCGCAGCCCCGCGCTCGTTCATCGCTGGTGCCCCGTCGCTTGTGCATGCAGGCCAATATGGACGATCTCGTCCATATTTGCCTGCACTGCTATGGAGTCGGGTGACGGGGACAGTGAAGAAACTTCACTCACCCCATCACTGCCCCCCCCCCCTCCGCCGCCTGGTCGCCCGTCGGCTGTATCCGCCGTCAGGCAGCTCGGCGGCGGATCGTGCTGTGTGTAGGGCCCTTAACAATCCACCTTGCTTCTTTGGTAAGTAATTTTTTATACAATTGCCCTCATGGGGTCATTCTGGAACATGATCTAAAAATGTCTGCAAGAGACCAAGTAATATCTAGCACTTTTAAAGTAGCATGCTACCAGCTGTTCAATGACTCTAAAGTCATCCTAATAGTAGATCTGTGTAGAGCCATATGCCAGCGTAGTACATCAATAACTCATATAGACTCTGCCACTGACATAAGTCCAAAAGCCATGGTAGAATATTGGTACTTCTCTACACACTACACTTTTATTTCTCCTTTTTTGTCATGTTTGATAGGAGAACAGTAAATGTTAACAATGGGGCTAATTCAGGTTGGATGGTAGTGTGCGATCCAACCGGAATTTTTGTTGAAAAGATGTGGGCACATGCGCAGCGCCCGTCCTGCGCATGTTGCCCGCATTTTCTGTGGGGAGGGGGCACAGAGAATGCAATTGCCTCTGCCTGTCAATCAGGCAGATGTGGTCGCAGGGGGGGAGGGGGCAGCAACGCTCCGTTTCCAGGGAGGAGATGGAGCATTGAGGGGGCGGTGCATCGTGAACAGGGTGGCGAATGGGGGCATGTTGTGGGCGTGATCACGGCAGCTGCGTGACGTCACATGCAGCCACTGCGATCAGGAAACTGGGGGCGAGTCTCCTGCGGCCGCAGCTAAGTTGTGACGGCAAGAAGCTCTCACAATTTCTACTAACAAGCAGAAATTGTGAACGCTTCACAATTTCTGCTTGTTCAACAGGGGGAGGCTTCGGTCAGCATGCTGGGCGGCTTTGCCCTGCGATGGGCGGCCGCCAGAATGCGAAACAAAGGATAGCAAAAACTGCTGATTAGCAGAATCTGCAATCCAACCTGAATTAGCCCCAATATCTGTAGATATCCACTAAGCAAGAACACATGTTTGGAGTAGCAATATGTATTACAATACAAAATTGGTTATCTATGCTTTGTAAAGGCCTTGGCCTGATTTGTGGCTCTGTATGTAAGGGGCGGGGCTAAATGACACAAGCGAGTACATATAATAAGGTCCAAGTTTGTAGGTGCAAGTTTTCAACCAAGAATGCATGTGATTTTAAAGTGTCAATAATTTACAAAGCAAAACCAGGTTGGTTTTGCTTTGTAAATGATTGCCACTTTAAAAATATGTGCAAATACCGCACCTCCTGCAAACTCGACTCTATGACATTTAGCCGCAGATGTGTAAATTGGTTGATTCACTTGGAAAGAAGATTTTTTTTCTTTATGGTGACAAGTGAAACTGTGGTGTAGTATGGTATGCTGGCGGTCGGGCTCCCGGCGACCAGCATACCGGCGGTCGGGCTCCGGCATACCGACAGTGTGACGAGCGCAAATGAGCCCCTTGCGGGCTCACTGCGCTCGCCACGCTGCGGGCACGGTGGCGCGCACCACGCTATTTTATTCTCCCTCCAGTGGGGTTGTGGACCCCCACGAGGTAGAATAAGTGTCGGTATGCCGGCTGTCGGGATTCCAGCACCGGCATACTGTGCGCCGGGATCCCAAGAGCCGGCATACTGAAGACCACCCGTGAAACTGTTATGCACTATACTCTGAGAAGTAAAGCATTGCCAAAATGTACTGCAACATAAACTTGTTTTGAAATACAGAGGTTTTTTTAATTATTAATTGCATAATTGTTATAGCAATCTCATGTAATGTATATTCTCTGATTTTTTTTTCTACTTGTGTGTAATATACTGTAACTTTGTTCAATTGTGTGGAAAATGCCTGTGGATTTTCATATATGCCTATTATAATTCAGATGCATCTTTTAGAATATTTTTATACAGAATTAATTGAAATTGATGCAACTGAGAACAGCAAGCTACAATGGTCTGAACAGCGTAGTTGCTGAAATTTTAATATCATGAGGATAATAGTGAAGTATAATAAGGATGCCATGTGCTGAATTGTACAAACCTCAAAATAGATAAAGTGAAGAGAGATAAAGTAGCAATTAGCCCCTAATTGTCAATTTACAGTCTGTGTTTGAAAACTGACAGGTGCTAACAGGGTTGTGTCTATCAGTAGTGATGTGCACCGGAAATTTTTCAGGTTTTGTGTTTTGGTTTTGGATTCGGTTCCGCGGCCGTGTTTTGGATTCGGACGCGTTTTGGCAAAACCTCCCTGAAAATTTTTTGTCGGATTCGGGTGTGTTTTGGATTTGGGTGTTTTTTTACAAAAAACCCTCAAAAACAGCTTAAATCATAGAATTTGGGGGTCATTTTGATCCCATAGTATTATTAACCTCAATAACCATAATTTCCACTCATTTCCAGTCTATTCTGAACACCTCACACCTCACAATATTATTTTTAGTCCTAAAATTTGCACTGAGGTCGCTGGATGGCTAAGCTAAGCGACCCAAGTGGTCGACACAAACACCTGGCCCATCTAGGAGTGGCACTGCAGTGTCAGACAGGATGGCACTTCAAAAAAATTGTCCCCAAACAGCACATGATGCAAAGAAAAAAAGAGGTGCAATGAGGTAGCTGTGTGACTAAGCTAAGCGACCCAAGTGGTCGACACAAACACCTGGCACATCTAGGAGTGGCACTGCAGTGTCAGACAGGATGGCTCTTAAAAAAATAGTCCCCAAACAGCACATGATGCAAAGAAAAAAAGAGGTGCAATGAGGTAGCTTTGTGGCTAAGCTAAGCGACCCAAGTGGCCGACACAAACACCTGGCCCATCTAGGAGTGGCACTGCAGTGTCAGACAGGATGGCAGATTTAAAAAATAGTCCCCAAACAGCACATGATGCAAAGATAAAAAGAGGTGCAATGAGGTAGCTGTGTGACTAAGCTAAGCGACCCAAGTGGCCGACACAAACACCTGGCCCATCTAGGAGTGGCACTGCAGTGTCAGACAGGATGGCACTTAAAAAAATAGTCCCCAAACAGTACATGATGCAAAGAAAAAAAGAGGTGCACCAAGGTCGCTGGATGGCTAAGGTAAGCGACCCAAGTGGCCGACACAAACATCTGGCCCATCTAGGAGTGGCACTGCAGTTTTCTAGCGAGAGGATGAGTGCTTCCATCCTCATGTGAATCTGAACCACTAGCCATGAACATAGGCCAGGGCCTCAACCGTTCCTTGCCACTCCGTGTCGTAAATGGCATATTGGCAAGTTTACACTTCTCATCAGACGCTTTTAATTTTGATTTTTGGGTCATTTTACTGAACCTTTGTAGTATACTTGATTATACAGAGGTAGGTAGAGCAGTGGACTACTGAACCGTACTGCTATATATATACTGGTGGTCACAGCAACATTCTGCACTGTCCCCTCCTACTATATACTGCGCACAACTAAAATGCAGCACAGGTATGGATGCATAGTATACTTGACGACACAGAGGTAGGTAGAGCAGTGGACTACTGTACCGTACTGCTATATATATATACTGGTGGTCACAGCAACATTCTGCACTGTCCCCTCCTACTATATACTGTGCACAACAACTAAAATGCAGCACAGGTATGGATGCAGGGTCGGACTGGTCCACAGGGGTACCAGGGAAACCACCGGTAGGCCCCACTGCCTGAGGGCCCACTTCTTCCTCTAGGGATCAGGTTCCAAACTGTGCACTTGTATTATACATGGTAGATATGTTGCATTACACTGCACTAAACTATTGTGTATTTCAAGCCTCTGTGGAGGCTAGCCACACCCCTTTTGTAGGCTGGCCACACCCCTAAGTATGGGCCCCTATAACTGCATTCCCCCGGTGGGCCCTTCATGCCCCAGTCTGACACTGTATGGATGCATAGTATACTTGACGACACAGAGGTAGGTAGACCAGTGGACTACTGTACCGTACTGCTATATAATACTGGTGGTCAGCAACATTCTGCACTGTCCTCCTACTATATACTACAATGCAGCACAGATATGGAGTGTTTTTCAGGCAGAGAACGTAGATATTTTCAGCACACTGAACACAGATATTTGCAAACACACTGAGCACAGATATTTGCAGCACACTGAACACAGAAACTGAGAGAACGCTGCACGTCCTCTCGCTATCATCTCCAATGCACGAGTGAAAATGGCGGCAACGCGCGGCTCCTTATATAGAATACGAATCTCGCGAGAATCCGACAGCGGGATGATGACGTTTGGGCGTGCTCGGGTTGACCGAGCAAGGCGGGAATATCCGAGGCTGCCTCGGAACCGTGTAAAATGGGTGAAGTTCGGGGGGGGTTTGGATCCTGAGGAACCGAACCCGCTCATCACTATGTCTATGTTACCTTCGTGCTCAGGACTTGGAAGTGACAAAACGAGAGGGCAGGAGAGAACTTCCGCCCTTACAGCACCTAAATGTTTTCTTCTTTCTCCATTAGTTTGGGGTAATTATATTTTTCTATGCAGCATTGGACCCTCGCAGACCCGCTTTGCTTGCCACGCTTCGGGCTCGGTATCTCGCTCCGCTTTGCTTGCCACACTTTACTATTCCAAATAGATTGTGACATGGACAGAGGGGCTTATGGAAAAGGTCCTCTCCACGAAAGTAAACTAGACGCTACCGTGCTAACAGGCCCGGCGCTACCCGCTCAGCGAAGGGATGCAGTGCAGGGAGGCGCTGGGACAGAGAGGTGCTCCCCCTGCTCTGCATCCCTTCCCTGCTGCTGCGCCATCCTGTGCCCCCTGCTGCTGCCAGCTGCTGTGCCTGTCACTGTATGACAGGCAGCGGCGCTGGCTGCATGAAAAGCACACTCCCCTCCCTTCACCTGTGTGACAGCGGCGTATGGATCAGAGGAGGGGGCGTAGCTACATGGGACAGAAGGGGGCGGAGCTAAATGGTACAGAAGGGGGCAGAGCTAAACGGACCAGGCTGCTGTAGAGAGAGGGTCAGTAATTACAGAGGCGGCCAGCCAGGTAATTGGAGGGTGATAAAGAAATGTATGTATGTGTGTGTGTATGGTAGGGGTGTGTGTATGTGTATGGTGGGGGTGTATGTTTGTATATTTTTGTGAATTGTGTGTGTGTGAGGTATGTCTGTGTGCGCACGCATTATGGATGCCACTACTGGGGGGCCATTACACGTAAGGACACTACTGATGGGGGGGCCATTACATTATAACAACAATACTACTGGGGGGGCATTACATATAATGACGCTACTACTGGGGGGCCATTACATGTAAGGATGCTACTACTACTGGGGGGCATTACGTATAACGATGCTAATACGGGCGGGGCATTACATGTAAGTACAGATGGATCCACATTTATCTTGACCTTAAATAGTATTAACTGAGACTGGTCAGTCGGACTTAACCCCTGCTGTAATGACTTAATCCCCTGCTGTATAGTTCTCTGTATTGTATTGTAGTTGAGAACAGTAGATGATGGGTTCATGCTAATAAATCATGTTGTGCGTAGGTGCCGAAAACTAGTCAAGATAACCGTGGACCCATCTGTATGCTACTACTACTGGGGGGCATTATGTATCAGGACGCTACTACTGGGGGAGGGGGCATTACATGTAAGGACACTACTACTGGGGGCATTACGTATAAGGATGCTACTATTACTGGGGGGGACATTTACGTATAACGATGCTACTACTACTGGGGCGGCATTACATGTAAGGATGCTACTACTACTTGGGGGCATTACGTATAAGGAAGCTACTACTACTAGGGGGGAATTACGTATAAGGACATTTCTGCTACTGGGGGTGCACTACGTATAAGGATGCTACTACTACTGTGTGTGAATTATGTATAAGGATGCTACTACTACGGATGGGACATTACGTATAAGATGAATAAGATTGTGCTACTGTGTGGCGTAATTTTAAATGGGGGTACTATTGTGTGGTCATGCCCCTTACTTGTGAGACCACACCCTTTTTCCCAGCGCGCTGACCCTTTGTTGAATATGGAGGGCGCAAATTTATAGTTTGCAGGGGGGGCGCCGAACACCCTAGCACCGGTCCTAGGTGCTAATTGGTTGGTACTTTATCTCTGTCCACTAAATTTCTCTTCAACGTTTGATACATCTCTCCCATATTATTCAATTACAGTATGATAGCTTTTGCAAAGGGTTTTTATTACATTCTCATTCATACTTACAGTATATGACACACATTCTAAATTTTCCAGGTATAGAACTATAGGGTGTGTGACAGTTATGGGACCTGGAGGCAATGGTGCCCATTTACAGTATCTGCGTTTACGGTTAAATGTGCTCAGAAGTCGAATGTCCTATGGCAATGGGATAGATACTGTATGTGTTCCTCACCCAAAATAAGGTGCCATGCAGTTACTGTACATGTGCATCTGTACTTTTAATTTAATGAAACAACAACAGATTGAAAATTTTACTCACTGTCACAATAGTAGCCTTAGCATAACAAATATGATTATATATTATTACCTATCCTACATTTAAAGTCACTTTAGTCAACATAATTTTGCACCAAATCATGGTCTTGATGTACAGTAAACATACATACTTACAGTAAATGTTAAGATGTGCATTCTGTAGCTTGATTGTATATTCAGAGACACAAGGAATCATGGGAGGGCAATCAGCCCTTTTTTAACACAAAGTTAAGACAGTCAGATCCTTAATTTCATTTGTTTCAGAAATAAGCACTTTTGGGTTAAAGTTCAATAAATATACATTATAGAAAGCATAATTGTTCAAAGCAATACTTCTCCTAATGTATACTTTTTGTGATTACCCCTGTACACATTTGTGGGAAAGCAGAAAAACAACATATGTCAATAAGAAATGCTTGTCCCATAAGACACTTATTCTGATGCTGTATTTCTTCTAGGAATCAATATAACTCCATAATGCTTCATACTGTATGTAGAGGTGCAGAAAATTATACAATGTTTAGTGGAATTAAAACCATATCAGCTAAGTTTCAGAAGAGAGCTAATTTTTTTTTTTTTGGAACCATTAAAAGAACTGTTTAAAGAGGGCAATAAATCGGTTGTAAAATGGCGTGTGTGTGTGTGTGTGTGTGTGTGTGTGTGTGTGTGTGTGTGTGTGTGTGTGTGTGTTGGGGGGGGTGGAATGAAAGAAAGATAAAAGGCAGATGCTTGCATTTGCCTGTTTTGGGTGTTTTGTCTGTCTGCTTATGAATCATCCAAAACTTCTAATATTACCTAAATTGGGAGATTGCATTAATGAATATGTGAGTGTAGATCTTATACTGTATTTCAATTAGAGATGTGCACCGGAAATTTTTAGTGTTTTGTGTTTTGGTTTTGGATTCGGTTCCGCGGCTGTGTTTTGGATTCGGACGTGTTTTCGCAAAACCTCCCTGAAATTTTTTTGTCGGATTCGGGTGTGTTTTGGATTTGAGTGTTTTTTTTTAAAACCCCTCAAAAACAGCTTAAATCATAGAATTTGGGGGTCATTTTGATCCCATAGTATTATTAACCTCAATAACCATAATTTACACTCATTTCCAGTCTATTCTGAACACCTCACACCTCACAATATTATTTTTAGTCCTAAAATTTGCACCGAGGTCGCTGGATGACTAAGCTAAGCAACCCAAGTGGACGGCACATACACCTGGCCCATCTAGGAGTGGCATTGCAGTGTCAGACAGGATGGCACTTAAAAAAATTAGCCCCAAACAGCACATGATGCAAAGAAAAAAAGAGGCGAACCAAGGTCGCTGTGTGACTAAGCTAAGCGACACAAGTGGCCGACACAAACACCTGGCCCATCTAGGAGTGGCACTGCAGTGTCAGACAGGATGGCACTTCAAAAAAATTGTCCGCAAACAGCACATGATGCAGAGATAAATAAAATAAAAAAGATGTGCAAGATCGAATTGTCCTTGGGCCCTCCCACCCACCCTTATGTTGTATAAACAGGACATGCACACTTTAACAAACCCATCATTTCAGTCACAGGGTCTGCCACACGACTGTGGCTGAAATGACTGGTTGGTTTGGGCCCCCACCAAAAAAGAAGCAATCAATCTCAACTTGCACAAACTGGCTCTACAGAGGCAAGATGTCCACCTCCTCCTCATCGTCCGATTCATCACCCCTTTCACTGTGTACATCCCCCCCCTCACAGAGTATTATTAATACTGGAATCCACCATCTCAGGTCCCTGTGTACTTTCTGGAGGCAATTGCTGGTGAATGTCTCCACGGAGGAATTGATTATAATTCATTTTGATGAACATCATCTTCTCCACATTTTCTGGAAGTAACCTCGTACGCTGATTGCTGACAAGGTGACCGGCTGCAGTAAACACTCTTTCAGAGTACACACTGGAGGGGGGGCAACTTAGGTAAAATAAAGCAAGTTTGTAAAAGGGCCTCCAAATTGCCTCTGTTTCCTGCCAGTATACGTACGGACTGTCTGATGTGCCTACTTGGATGCGGTCACTCATATAATCCTCCACCATCCTTTCAATGGTGACAGAATCATATGCAGTGACAGTAGACGACATGTCAGATTTCAGTGGCCGGTCCTTCAGTCCGGACCAGATGTCAGCACTCGCTCCAGACTGCCCTGCATTACCACCAGCGGGTGGGCTCGGAATTCTTAGCCTTTTCCTTGCAGCCCCAGTTGCCGGAGAATGTGAAGGAGGATCTGTTGAAGGGTCATGTTCCGCTTGACTTGACAAGTGTCTCACCAGCAGGTCTTTGAACATGTGCAGACTTGAGTCTTCTGGAAAGAGAGATACAACGTAGGTTTTAAACCTAGGATCGAGCACGGTGGCCAAAATATAATGCTCTGATTTCAACAGATTGACCACCCGTGAATCCTGGTTAAGCGAATTAAGGGCTCCATCCACAAGTCCGACATGCCTAGCGGAATTGCTCTGTTTTAGCTCCTCCCTCAATCTCTCCAGCTGCTTCTGCAAAAGCCTGATGAGGGGAATGACCTGACTCAGGCTGACAGTGTCTGAACTGACTTCACGTGTGGCAAGTTCAAAGGGTTGCAAAACCTTGCACAACGTTGAAATCATTCTCCACTGCGCTTGAGTCAGGTGCATTCCCCCTCCTTTGCCTATATCGTAGGCAGATGTATAGGCTTGAATGGCCTTTTGCTGCTCCTCCATCCTCTGAAGCATATAGAGGGTTGAATTCGACCTCGTTACCACCTCTTGCTTCAGATGATGGCGGGGCAGGTTCAGAAGTGTTTGCTGGTGCTCCAGTCTTCGGCACGCGGTAGCTGAATGCCGAAAGTGTCCCGCAATTCTTCGGGCCACCGACAGCATCTCTTGCACGTCCCTGTCGTTTTTAAAAAAATTTTGCACCACCAAATTCAATGTATGTGCAAAACGTGGGACATGCTGGAATTTGCCCACATGTAATGCACGCACAATATTGGTGGCATTGTCCAATGTCACAAATCCCCAGGAGAGTCAAATTGGGGTAAGCCATTCTGCGATGATGTTCCTCAGTTTCCGTAAGAGGTTGTCAGCTGTGTGCCTCTTATGGAAAGCGGTGATACAAAGCGTAGCCTGCCTAGGAACGAGTTGGCGTTTGCGAGATGCTGCTACTGGTGCCGCCGCTGCTGTTCTTGCTACGGGAGGCAATACATCTACCCAGTGGGCTGTCACAGTCATATAGTCCTGAGTCTGCCCTGCTCCACTTGTCCACATGTCCGTGGTTAAGTGGACATTGGGTATAACTGCATTTTTTAGGACACTGGTGACTCTTTTTCGGACGTCTGTGTACATTCTCGGTATCGCCTGCATAGAGAAGTGGAACCTAGATGGTGTTTGGTACCGGGGACACAGTACCTCAAGCAATTCTCTAATTCCCTGTGAATTAACGGTGGATACCGGACACACGTTTAACACCAACACAGCTGCCAAGACCTGAGTAATCCGCTTTGCAGCAGGATGACTGCTGTGATATTTCATCTTCCTCGCAAAGGACTGTTGGACAGTCAATTGCTTACTGGAAGTAGTACAAGTGGTCTTCCGACTTCCCCTCTGGGATGACGATCAACTCCCAGCAGCAACAAACAGCAGCGCCAGCAGCAGTAGGCGTTACACTCAAGGATCCATCGGAGGAATCCCAGTTAGGAGAGGACTCGTCAGACTTGCCAGTGACATGGCCTGCAGGACTATTGGCGTTCCTGTCTATGGAAGAAATTGACACTGAGGGAGTTGGTGGTGTGGTTTGCAGGAGCTTGGGTACAAGAGGAAGGGATTTAGTTGTCAGTGGACTGCTTCCGCTGTCACCCAAAGTTTTTGAACTTGTCAATGACTTCTGATGAATGCGCTCCAGGTGACGTATAAGGGAGGATGTTACGAGGTGGTTAACGTCCTTACCCCTACTTATTACAGCTTGACAAAGGCAACACATGGCTTGACACCTGTTGTCCGCATTTCTCTTAAAATAATTCCACACCGAAGAGGTAATTTTTTTTTGTAATTTGACCAGGCATGTCAATGTCCATATTCATCCCACAGACAACAGGTGTCTCCCCGGGTGCCTGACTTAAACCACCTCACCATCAGAATCCTCCTTGTCAATTTCCTCCTCAGCGCCAGCAACATCCATATCCTCATCCTGGTGTACTTCAACAGTGACATCTTCAATTTGACTATTAGGTACTGGACTGTGGGTGCTCCTTCCAGCACTTGCAGGGGGCGTGCAAATGGTGGAAGGCGCCACCTCTTCCCGTCCAGTGTTGGGAAGGTCAGGCATCGCAACCGACACAATTGCACTCTCCTTGGGGATTTGTGATTTAGAAGAACGCATAGTTCTTTGCTGTGCTTTTGCCATCTTAACTCTTTTCAGTTTTCTAGCGGGAGGATGAGTGCTTCCATCCTCATGTGAAGCTGAACCACTAGCCATGAACATAGGCCAGGGCCTCAGCCGTTTCTTGCCACTCCGTGTCGTAAATGGCATATTGGCAAGTTTACGCTTCTCCTCAGACGCTTTTAATTTAGATTTTTGGGTCATTTTACTGAACTTTAGTTTTTTGGATTTTACATGCTCTCTACTATGACATTGGGCATCGGCCTTGGTAGACGACGTTGATGGCATTTCATCGTCTTGGCCATGACTAGTGGCAGCAGCTTCAGCACGAGGTGGAAGTGGATCTTGATCTTTCCCTATTTTACCCTCCACATTTTTGTTCTCCATTTTTTAATGTGTGGAATTATATGCCAGTAATATATCAATAGCAATGGCCTACTGTACTGTACTATATATGTATACTGTTGGTCACCAAAATGCTGCACTATAATACTATATATACTGCTCACAAAAATACAGCACAGATATGGAATGGATGCTTGCAGTGACACAGAGCTGCAAGATACAGCAATGACCTACTGTACACAACTATATACTGTTGGGTCACCAAAATGCTGCACTGTAATACTATATATACTGCTCACATAAATGCAGCACAGATATGGAATGGATACTTGCAGTGACACAGAGCTGCAAGATACAGCAATGACCTACTGTACACAACTATATACTGTTGGGTCACCAAAATGCTGCACTGTAATACTATACATACTGCTCACAAAAATGCAGCACAGATATGGAATGCATACTTTCAGTGACACAGAGCTGCAAGATACAGCAATGGACTACTGTACACAACTATATACTGTTGGTCACCAAAATGCTGCACTGTAATACTATGTATACTGCTCACAAAAATGCAGCACAGATATGGAATGGATACGTGCAGTGACACAGAGCTGCAAGATACAGCAATGGCCTACTGTACTGTACTACTATAAGTATAATTATAAACTGGTGGTCCCCAGTTCCCACAATAAAGCACACTGAGCACAGATATTTGCAGCACACTGAGCACAGATATGTAGTGTTTTCAGTCAGAGAACGTAGATATTTTCAGCACACTGAGCACAGATATTTGCAGCACACTGAGCACAGATTATGGAGCTTTTCAGGGAGAGAACGCAGCCACATCCTCTCTGTTCAATCTCCAATGCACGAGTGAAAATGGCGGTGACGCGCGGCTCTTTATATAGAATACGAATCTCGCGAGAATCTGAAAGCGGGATGATGACGTTTGGGAGCGTTCGGGTTAACCAAGCAAGGCGGGTAGATCCGAGGCTGCCTCGGAACCGTGTAAAATGGGTGAAGTTTGGGGGGGTTCGGATTTCGACGAACCGTACCAGCTCATCTCATATATATATATATATATATATATATATATATACACGTCCTCTCTTGGTAAACTAATCAGCTCCTTCGGATTTCAGTATCATTTGTACGCTGATGATACTCAAATCTACCTATCCTCTCCAGGTTTATCCCCATCTGTATTGGCTCGTGTCACTGGATGACTGTCTGCTGTTTCATCTTGGATGTCATCTCACCACCTCAAACTCAACATTTCCAAGACCGAATTAATTATTTTTACACCAGCCAAGAGTAGTTGCCAACCTGATATCTCCATAACTGTTGACAATGCAACTATCCACCCTACCCCACAAACTCTCTGCCTAGGTGTCACCCTTGACTCTGAACTGTCCTTTGTTCCACACATTCAATCTGTCTCTAAATCATGTTACATGCACCTTAAAAACATATCCAAAATATGCCCATATCTTACACAAGACACTGCTAAAACTCTAATCCATGCACTCATCATCTCCTGCATTGATTATTGTAATAGTCTCCTTACAGGTCTTCCCAAACATAGGCTCTCACCACTACAATCCATTTTAAATGCAGCTGCGAGGCTAATCTTCCTCGCTAGATGTTCTTTATCTGCAGATCCGCTCTGTCAGTCCCTCCATTGGTTACCGGTATTCTACCGTATTAAATATAAAACACTTTTACTTACAGACAAGGCTATTAACCAAACTGCACCATCATACATCTCCTCACTCATCTCAAAATATCTCCCTACCAGACCTCTCTGCTCTGCACAAGATCTGCATCTTTCATCCACATGTATTACCTGTTCCCACTAAAAATTACAGGACTTTACCCAGGCTTCACCCACTCTGTGGAATGCCCTCCCACGCACAATAAGACTCGCCTCTAGTCTCCAAACCTTTAAACGTTCACTGAAAACTCATCTCTTTAGACAAACCTACCAAATTCCAGACCCACCCACATAACCTTCAGTGCTTCCCTATCCGGTTACATCCTCTCTGTACAGCCAACATAACCTCACATTTTGTCTTCCAACATTGCTGGGTGATCATATCATACAACCCATTAAGAACCTAGCAATCTGGTGGACCATTATGCAATAGGCAGCATCTATCCTTGTGTATCAATGCCTATTTCCCTATAGATTGTAAGCTTGCAAGCAGGGCCTTCCTACCTCTATGTCTGTCTGTCTTTGCCCAGTTTTGTTCTATAACTGTTGTTCTAATTGTAAAGCGCAACGGAATATGCTGCGCTATATAAGAAACTGCTAATAAATAAATATATATATATATATATATATATATAGATAGATACAAGAACAGCAGATACAGCGCTGGTTATTTAACATGGAGCACAGATTCAATATATATGTGTGTGTGCGTGTGTGTGTGTGTGTGCGTGTGTGTGTGTGTGTGTGTGTGTGTGTGTGTGGAATCAAAGTCACTCAATGAGCGCTTCAAAGCACTAAATCCTCTTTGAATGATTCAGGATCGCTGCTCCCCTTAGTCAGTCCGAAATCCCGCGAAGATAGATATCTGTCAATAAAACATATATAGGGGGCGCTCCATAGTGCATAAACTTTTTTCTTTTTCTTAAGAACACAAAGTGCTTGAGACAAATGCTAAAATTACACTCGTACCAGAAGGCAACCAGTGTGGGCTGGTTACCACATGATTCCACAGTTAATCACCAAGCAAAGCTGGAACAAGGGTCAGACCAAATCGCGCTGGAGTCCTCCATCCGCCAGCGGCTACTTTCCCTGATGCTCACGGGCAGGATCACACACGTACATGTAGCTAGAACAGAACGTACACAAAACATTGTGCTTCTAACCACTATATGAAAATTTAACCACCATTAAAATGGATGCCCATCTCCTATCTGGAGAAAACAATTTAAGGGCAACTGTTCATTTAGGCCCCCTGGTACTTGGGTATTCAAGAAATGAATCCACCTTGCTTCGCACTGTAACCATAGTTTGTCCCTATTGCCACCCCTGATGGTATCCGGCTGTTGGTCTATGATCTTATATTTCAAACTTGATAAATTATGCTTTTAAATTTTCATATAGTGGTTAGAAGCACAATGGGGCAGATGTATTAACCTGGAGAAGGCATAAGGAAGCGATAAATCAGTGATATGTGCAATGTGATAAAGGCACCAGCCAATCAGATCCTAACTGTTAATTTACATATTGGAGCTGATTGGCTGGTGCCTTTATCCCCTTGCACATATCACTGCTTTATCACTTCCTTATGCCTTCTCCAGGTTAATACATCTGCCCCAATGTTTTGTGTACGATCTGTTCTAGCTATATGTATGCTTGGTAGTGATGAGCGGGTTCGGTTCCTCGAAATCCGAACCCGCCCGAACTTCACCCTTTTTTGCACGGGTCCGAGCAGACTCGGATCCTCCCGCCTTGCTCGGTTAACCTGAGCGCGCCCGAACGTCATCATCCCGCTGTCGGATTCTCGCGAGACTCGGATTCTATATAAGGAGCCGCGCGTCGCCGCCATTTTCACACGTGCATTGAGATTGATAGGGAGAGGACGTGGCTGGCGTCCTCTCCGTTATAGTAGAACTTAGTTAGTCATAAATTGTGGGGAGGATTGGGGACGGGGAGCAGCTGTTAGGGAGTACAGTGCAGGGTTTTGAGTTTAATCCGTTGTTTCTCTGCCTGAAAAAAAAACGCTCCACCAATCCATATCTGTGCTCACTCAGTGTGCTGCACTGCTGCATGATATATCTGTGCTGAGTGCACTGCTCACACTGCCTAATTGTGGGGACTGGGGAGCAATTATAGCAGGAGTACAGTCAGTGCACAGTTTTGCTGACAGTGACCACCAGTCCAGTATACGTTTGTCTGCCTGAAAAACACTGTGGTGTTTTTTTTTTTCTTCATACTAGTTTACCAGTCTGCTGACACTGTCCACCAGGTCCGTTATACAGTATATTATATTTATATATAAGCACTAAGCAGCAGTACGGTAGGCCACGGCTGTACCTACCTCTGTGTCGACTCGTCACTCGTCGTCCATAAGTATAAGTAATACTATCCATCCATCTACATTGTATACCTGTGGTGTTTTTTTTTTTCTTTCTTCATACTAGTTTAGCAGTCTGCTGCTGACACTGTCCAACAGGTCCGTTATACAGTATATTATATTTATATGAAAGCAAAGGAAGAAACGAGAGAGAGCCTATGGTGTAGTATTCATCAATAAGTTCTGTCACACGCAAGAATAATACTGCGTACCGGATTACGGCTTGACATAAGGCTCATCAGTCCCCCATTCTTTAGTCCAGGTCTTTACTGGGATCGGATGAATGAATAATTCATGCGTATCCAATACAGGTATTGTGTCCAGGTATTCGTCGTGGAACTGGTGACTGGACAACCCTGCTTTAGAGCTCACCTGCCAACAGACTACCGGCAGGTGAGCTCTAAAGCAGGGTTGTCCAGTCACCAGTTCCACGACGAATACCTGGACACAATACCTGTATTAGATACGCATGAATTAGTCATTCATCCGATCCCAGTAAAGACCTGGACTAAAGAATGGGGGACTGATGAGCCTTATGTCAAGCCGTAATCCGGTACGCAGTATTATTCTTGCGTGTGACAGAACTTATTGATGAATACTACACCATAGGCGCTCTCTCGTTTCTTCCTTTGCTTTCAGATTTCCTTTTGGGGCTACGTATACCTAGTGGCACTTTTTGAAGAACTGAGCAGCCACCCGACAAAGCGGGGAAAGTGTGGTGTACTGACTATTTGACTAAATATCAGATTGGAAGAATCCAATATATCTTGAACTAATTATTCTGACATATCCAATTGTGGTTGTAAGACCATAGTAAATCAGTAAGGTACTCTCTTGAACTGGATCAGCGCACTGATCCATTCTTCGACAATATTATATTTATATATAAGCACTAAGCAGCAGTACGGTAGGCCACGGCTGTACCTACCTCTGTGTCGACTCGTCACTCGTCGTCCATAAGTATAAGTAATACTATCCATCCATCTACATTGTATACCTGTGGTGTTTTTTTTTTCTTTCTTCATACTAGTTTAGCAGTCTGCTGCTGACACTGTCCACCAGGTCCGTTATACAGTATATTATATTTATATATAAGCACTAAGCAGCAGTACGGTAGGCCACGGCTGTACCTACCTCTGTGTCGACTCGTCACTCGTCGTCCATAAGTATAAGTAATACTATCCATCCATCTACATTGTATACCTGTGGTGTTTTTTTTTTTCTTTCTTCATACTAGTTTAGCAGTCTGCTGCTGACACTGTCCACCAGGTCCGTTATACAGTATATTATATTTATATATAAGCAATAAGCAGCAGTACGGTAGGCTACGGCTGTACCTACCTCTGTGTCGACTCGTCACTCGTCGTCCATAAGTATAAGTAATACTATCCATCCATCTACATTGTATACCTGTGGTGTTTTTTTTTTCTTTCTTCATACTAGTTTAGCAGTCTGCTGCTGACACTGTCCACCAGGTCCGTTATACAGTATATTATATTTATATATAAGCACTAAGCAGCAGTACGGTAGGCCACGGCTGTACCTACCTCTGTTTCAACTCGTCACTCGTCGTCCATAAGTATAAGTAATACTATCCATCCATCTACATTGTATACCTGTGGTGTTTTTTTTTTCTTTCTTCATACTAGTTTAGCAGTCTGCTGACACTGTCCACCAGGTCCGTTATACAGTATATTATATTTATATATAAGCACTAAGCAGCAGTACGGTAGGCCACGGCTGTACCTACTGTACCTCTGTGTCGACTCGTCACTCGTCGTCCATAAGTATAAGTAATACTATCCATTCATCTACATTGTATACCTGTGGTGTTTTTTTTTTCTTTCTTCATACTAGTTTAGCAGTCTGCTGACACTGTCCACCAGGTCCGTTATACAGTATATTATATTTATATATAAGCACTAAGCAGCAGTACGGTAGGCCACGGCTGTACCTACCTTTGTGTCGACTCGTCACTCGTCGTCCATAAGTATAAGTAATACTATCCATCCATCTACATTGTATACCTGTGGTGTTTTTTTTTTCTTTCTTCATGCTAGTTTAGCAGTCTGCTGACACTGTCCACCAGGTCCGTTATACAGTATATTATATTTATATATAAGCACTAAGCAGCAGTACGGTAGGCCACGGCTGTACCTACCTCTGTGTCGTCACTCGTCGTCCATAAGTATAAGTAATACTATCCATCCATCTACATTGTATACCTGTGGCGGCTTTTAGTTGTGCGCAAAATATGGAGAACAAAAATGTGGAGGTTAAAAAAATAGAGAAAGATCAAGATCCACTTCCACCTCGTGCTGAAGCTGCTGCCACTAGTCATGGCCGAGACGATGAAATGCCATCAACGTCGTCTGCCAAGGCCGATGCCCAATGTCATAGTACAGAGCATGTAAAATCCAAAACACAAGAGGGGCGTGGCTTGGATCGGAATGGAGTAGCAGTGTGCAACTCTAGCTCTCCATAATAATCCTGCTAAAACATCCTTTTTCCCCTAACCCGTGACTCCTGGGACCTACCTGCGGGCATAGGAAGGTGTGCTGCCCCTGCTGCCATCCGCGCTGGCCGGGAGCGTGAAGCGGCTCCTTGTGTCAGACCCCTCCAGTGTGCTGGCCCGGCTCCCTGCCTCTCTGCGTGCCGGAGCTGGAGAGAAGACGCGTGGGACACGCGACAGCGCTCCTGACGGCGGCCCTGCAGTGATCCCCCAGCTGGGGATCGGAGACTGAGGAGTCCCTGACTGACGGCCGGGAGTAGCGGTGACTACCAGAGGACTCGGCGGGCGGGTGAGTGCAGGGAGGAAAGCCCGCGAAGCCGCCATCCTCTTTTCTTTTCTCTAGTCTGCACATGTAAAACTGGTCTCTCAGCGCCATCTGGTGGTGGAATACAGTAAAGTGAGCTGTGGCTGGAGCTTCCTCTATATCTCCCTCCTGGGCTTAATAAATAACCAAAAGTGTGGTGCCTCAATAAAACGGAAGGGGGAGGAAGGGAAAAAGAATATATATATAAAATACAAAATTATTGCTCCCCCTACATCCACTGAGGAGTTCCTGATTATACAGAAGAAGAAGGGGAATAGAGAGCAATAATAAGGAAGGAAACAGCACAGTCCTTATATGCTCCCTGCAAACCTGCAATAACCACATAGTTTTGCTCTTGGGCTGAATCAGCTAGTCTCCTATTCTCTGCATACAACCTATTTTGCGGTGTGCTCATAGGCCTGCTCTACTTTGCTACATTATTATTTATCATATCTGCCCGATCCGAGCGGCTCCAGCACCTGTGCTGACCTGATACTGCTCAGAGACTTTTTTGCTGTAATATCCTTGGAGTCCTGACTTCGCGTCCAGTGCTGCAATGGTGAAAGGAGGTCAGAGCGCGGCGAGCGCCGCCGCCGCCGCTGCAAAACTGGAGAAATTCGCTAGGTCGCAACAGGCAACTCATTCGGCAAAGCAGGGTGACACTGACCCATCCCCGCCTGCGGCTGAGGTCGCTGCCCCTGACCCCACTGAGCAGGTTCAGTCTACCCAGCAAATACTACAGGCCATTTTTGCGTCTGAGCAAAGGGTCACAGACAGGATTGGGCAAGTCCAGGCGGACGTCTCTCTCTTAAGACAGGATCTACAAAAAATCCGGGAAAGAGTGAGTGAAACTGAGCATCGGATATCTGATCTGGAAGACACTACATCACCCTTACAATTGAAAGTGGCCGACCTATCTACCCAGGTGATATCTATGCAGAGTAAAATGTCCGATATCGAGGGGAGACTACGGCGCAACAACGTTCGGTTTGTTGGGCTCCCTGAGAGGGCAGAGGGCACCTCCCCAGAATCCTTTCTGGAAAATTGGCTTATTAAATTATTTGGCAAAGAAGCATTTACCTCTCAATTCGCGGTGGAACGAGCGCACAGGCTCCCGCCTAGACCGCCACCACCCGGGGCTCCGGCTAGAACATTTATTGCTCGTTTCCTACATTTTAAGGACCGTGACGCTATACTCCGCATGGCCCGGACACAGGGCCCTATCCAACTAGATGGACATAATATATCCGTTTTCCCTGACTTTGCCCTGGAGGTGCAAAAGAGTAGATCACAGTTTCTGCAGGTTAAGCGTCAACTCCGTGACCGCAATATACAATACTCTATGCTGTTCCCGGCCAAACTGAGGGTGGTGTCTGATAACACCACTCATTTCTTCTCCACTCCTCAAGATGCTGCTGCATGGTTGGAACGACAGCCTCGTCCTCCTCGTTGATGTAATATCATACATTTGTTGATCTGTTACTTTCTTATTGCTGGCTAAGACTAACTGTTCCAAATCACGATACGCTAGTCATGCTGTGGATATATATGCAAAGTACTAGGGGGGCAATGTTGAGCAGCCTAATGTTGATATTAATCTCAATCTCGTTTTTATATGTTGGGGTACGCTGCTAGATGTGTTTTTCTTTTCTTTTTCTTCCTTCTTTTTTTATTTTTCCAGGGTTAGGGTAATACTTCTACTGGTATTCTGAGGAGAGTTTATGCCGAAGATAGTGTAGGGGCATTTCTTTGGGATCTTAGTTAGGCCCCTATCCCTTAGATTAGTTACTTTGGTGGGAGTTATGGGATCCAGGTATACCTTATGTTCGCAAGGTGATACAGGGTGGGTGTGGGGGGGGTTAGTTTGTTTTTTTTCATGCCATCAATTTTTGACTATGTGTGTGTTCTGCTACACTGTGTTATTAGGTGATACAGGGTGGGTGCGGGGGGGGTTAGTTTATTTTTTTCCAAGCCATCACTTTTTAGCTCTGTGCGTATTTTGCAAAGACGTGTATTCTCTGCATTATGTTGCTTTGTGCTCATGTGCCTCCAGGAACGTAGGGGGACTGGTTATTCCTGTCCCTATGTACTGTTGGCTCAGCGTTGATATGCTGCGATGCCAGGCTCTGCTATATGTCTCTTTAACCTATCCTGTTATCCCTCTCCGGTATGATTTCTATGTCTACTGTTTCTGAAGGGCTCCGTCTGCTCAGCTGGAACGTTCGGGGATTGAATGAAAAAATCAAAAGATCGTTAGTCCTGACTCAGGTTAAAAAATATCAGGCAGACATAATTTGTCTTTCTGAAACACATTTGCATGGAGGTAGAGTGTTGGCGCTTAGAAAACCATGGGTCAGTCACGTGTATCATTCCACCTTCTCTAGCAATGCAAGAGGCGTTTCTGTAATGATTAAAAAGTCCGTACAATTTCATATGGATGAATGTGAAACTGACCAATATGGCAGGTACGTCTTCCTACGAGCCCATATTAACAGCCGACTGTTTAATATATTAGCAGTATATGTCCCCCCGCCATATAACAATGAGGTCCTCCGGCACGCTGCCCGTTTTCTGGCCCGGTCCCCTGCCACCCCTGTGATATGTCTGGGAGATTTTAACAATGTCATGGATGGTGGTATGGACAGGTGGAGGGAGTCGGTTGCATCTTCCCCTCCCATGGCGTCCCCTACCTCATTCGCAAGACTGGTGGGGGAGATGGGGCTGGTGGATATATGGAGATGTCGAAATCCCGCGGCCACTCAGTTCTCCTGTCAATCCGCTACCCATCACGCTTTTTCTCGTATTGATTTGGTGTTGGTCTCCCATGGTTTGTCCCCGGACGTACTGGCGGTGGATTATCTCCCTAGGGGCATATCGGATCATTCTCCTGTTTTGGTCACAGTTAATATAGGTTGGGAGCAGGGAGCAAAAATGTGGAAGCTTAATCCCTTTTGGTTGACTCTGCTGGGGAAGGGTGAGGATCTGGTGGCCGCCTGGGAAGGGTTCCAGGAAGATAATTCATTATACAATGTTCTGACAATGAAGCATGATGCTTTTAAGGCGTTTCTGCGGGGCTCCTTTATAAAGCGGATCTCTGAAGTTAAAGCGTTCAGTAAAAGGGAGGAGATGCGGTTGGAATATTTGTGTCAGCAGTTGGAATCTCAATATCTTAATACCCATTTGCGGTCTGATGAATTGTTGTGGAAGAACGCGCAGAATGAGTGGTCGGATTGTTTATTTGAGAAATCCAGACGTAGACTCCTTTTTGCGGGACATGAGCAGTATTTTCGGGCTGAGATGAATGGTAGCTATTTGGCCTTTTTGGCCCGATCTGACTCCCCTAGAACAGTAATTCAGTGTGTGAAAGACTCTGCTGGCCAAATGTGTTACTCTGGATCAAAGGTGGCGGAGACTTTCCGTAGTTACTATACCTCGCTCTATGCATCCCGAGCCGATTACTCTGATGATCAGCTGGGGGATTTTTTGGCTCAGCTGACCTTGCCATGCTTGTCCCGGGAGGACTCTGGGGCTCTGGATGCGCCTATCACGGTGGAGGAGGTGGAGGCCGCGATCCTGTCTCTCCCGGCGTCTAAGGCACCGGGATCGGATGGACTCCCGGGCGAGGTCTATAAAAAATACATTACTTTCTTTGCCCCCTATCTCCTACAACTGTTTGAACTACTCTTAAAGGGTGGGGCCCTCCCGCGTTCTATGGCCGAGGCCAATATAATTGTCCTGCTGAAACCAGGGAAAGACCCCCTGCTCCCCGAGTCCTATCGACCCATTTCCCTCCTCAACACTGATGTAAAAATATTAGCAAAAATCTTGGCATCTCGATTGAATTCGGTAATTACAACGATAATTCATCCAGACCAGACGGGCTTTATGCCGGGTAAGTCCACGGCCCAAAATTTACGTAGATTGTTCTGCCATCTCCAGAGAAATGATGTGGGGGGATCGGACGCGGTGGTGGTGTCCCTTGATGCGGCCAAAGCGTTCGACTCCGTAGAGTGGAGGTACCTATGGGGGGTGCTGGAGAAATTTGCCTTTGGTCCTCGTTTTATTGGCTTTATCCAATTATTGTATTCCTTGCCCGTGGCTCGTGTGACGGCCAATGGTTTCACGTCTGAGCTTTTTGCACTGGAGAGGGGCACTCGACAGGGCTGCCCCCTGTCTCCTGCACTGTTTGCGATGGCCGTGGAGCCGTTGGCCGCCCTGCTACGAGGTAATGGCGGGGTCAGGGGAGTTGAGATTGGGGGTCATGTGGATGTGGTGGCGCTATACGCGGATGACATGCTACTTTTCCTGCAGGACTCTGATGACTCCCTACGTACAGCATTACATGTAGTGGAGAATTTTGGTATCTTTTCCGGTCTGCTAATTAACTGGGACAAATCCCACATTTTTCCTATCTCTGGCCTTCTTCCCGAAAACACACAGGGGGCGTATCCTTTGCAATGGACACTGCGATTTAAATATCTAGGTATCTGGATTACTCCTATGGCGAGTAGCTATATGGCCCAAAATATTGACCCCATACTAGCGACATTTAAAGAAAAGGCACATAGCTGGAAAAAATTACCGCTGTCTGTCCTGGGTAGGGTCAATTTATTTAAAATGGTGATGCAGCCAAAGTTTCTCTATGCTCTACAGAATTCCCCGGTCTACCTTCCCAAGAAGATCTTTACTGTTATTGAGGGAGTATTATCCTCATTTATATGGAGTGGCAGGCAGGCGCGGGTATCTATAAGAACGATGTGCAGATCTCAGATGTCTGGCGGAGCAAGCCTCCCAGATCTCAGACTATACTATGTGGCCACTCAGTTGGCCCATCTGAGTGAATGGACTGGGGGCTATCTGGGGGATACGATGAGGGGGTTTCTGGCTGAGTGGACGGAGTGCTCTCCTGCTTTCTCTCTCTCTCCTCTTCAACTTCTCCTTTCTGGTCTCTCAACGTCTGGCATGCCTCCCTTGTTGCGTCAAGCCTTGCTTATTTGGCATTATGCGCACACTTTGTATGACTGGGAGGGACATGATACCTGTACTCCATTGTGGTTCAACAGTGCATACCCTGAGCTATATGAGATGTCGCTAGATAACATATGGATTGCTAGGGGAGTCGTGGCACTGGGTCAGCTATACCACGGTGGAGTGCTGAAGTCATTTCAGCAACTTAAGATCGAATTTGATGTGCCTAACACAGTTATGTTCCGATACTTTCGGCTTAGACATGCTATACAGACCCAATTCCCTCACGGCCCACCATCGATTGCTGACTCACCTGTTAAAACGCTGCTTGCTTCAATGAGCCGGAGGGGGAAGGTGTCTACCATATATGCTGCTCTAAATAACAATAGCTACCCCGATCTATTAAACAATCTCCGTACTAAATGGGAGACTGACTTAGGGCAATTGTCCCAAGAGCAGTGGCTTCAGATTATGAGTTCACTTAAATACACTACTCCATGTATAAGGTATAAGCAGGTTTTTTTCTACATTCTACACAGGTCCTATCGCACTCCGATTGGTATGCAGAGGGCTGGTCTTAGGGAAGATTCTAATTGCCCCAGGTGTCAGGCAGCTGATGCCGGATTTTGGCACTTATTGTGGGACTGCCCTGAGATTTCCCTTTTCTGGCATAGAGTTTGGGGTGATGTAGTCATGACAGCACCGTCCCTTCCTACATTAGATCCTGGCATATGTTTATTTGGGCTAGATTTGGAGGAGACGCACTCTGTTTTGCTGTACAAATATGTCCTGTGTCTCACAACGCTAGCTAAGGTGGTTATTGCTAGGGTCTGGTTCTCTGCTGATACACCTAGGGTGGAGCACTGGAGGGCGTTGGTGAACGAGGTAATTCGCCATGAGAGACATATGTATAAAATACGGGGTTCCACCTCTCGGTTTACGGAGATGTGGGGCCGCTGGGGTGGCGCAGGGCTGGGCGAACAAGTATTAAGCACATGAGCGACATTGTAAAACTATGGATATTCCTCGTCATGGATATATATATGTAACTATATATGATAAGAAATAACACGCACACCAAAATGTGATTGGAAAAAACGGTTTATTGATGGCAACTGTTAAAGTTATAGTTAAATTTCAATGTTGATGTTTTGTTTTGTTTGTTTGTGACATAAAACTCAATAAAAACTACTTGATTTAAAAAAAAAAATCCAAAACACAAAAGATCAGTAAAAAATGACCCAAAAATCAAAATTAAAAGCGTCTGAGGAGAAGCGTAAACTTGCCAATATGCCATTTACGACACGGAGTGGCAAGGAACGGCTGAGGCCCTGGCCTATGTTCATGGCTAATGGTTCAGCTTCACATGAGGATGGAAGCACTCATCCTCTCGCTAGAAAAAAGAAAAGACTTGCGGCAAAAGCACAGCAAAGAACTGTGCGTTCTTCGAAATCACAAATCCCAAAGGAGAGTCCAATTGTGTCGGTTGCGATGCCTGACCTTCCCAACACTGGACGGGAAGAGCTTGCGCCTTCCACCATTTGCACGCCCCCTGCAAGTGTTGAAAGGAGCACCCGCAGTCCAGTTCCTGATAGTGAAATTGAAGATGTCAGTGTTGAAGTACACCAGGATGAGGATATGGGTGTTGCTGGCGCTGGGAAGGAAATTGACAAGGAGGATTCTGATGGTGAGGTGGTTTGTTTAAGTCAGGCACCCAGGGAGACACCTGTTGTCCGTTGGAGGAATATGGCCATTGACATTCCTGGTGAAAATACCAAAAAAATCAGCTCTTCAGTGTGGAAGTATTTCAACAGAAATGCGGACAACAGGTGTCAAGCCGTGTGTTGCCTTTGTCAAGCTGTAATAAGTAGGGGTAAGGACGTTAACCACCTCGGAACATCCTCCCTTATACGTCACCTGCAGCGCATTCATCATAAGTCAGTGACAAGTTCAAAAACTTTGGGCGACAGCGGAAGCAGTCCACTGACCAGTAAATCCCTTCCTCTTGTAACCAAGCTCGCGCAAACCACACCACCAACTCCCTCAGTGTCAATTTCCTCCTTACCCAGGAAAGCCAATAGTCCTGCAGGCCATGTCACTGGCAAGTCTGACGAGTCCTCTCCTGTCTGGGATTCCTCCGATGCATCCTTGAGTGTAATGCCTACTGCTGCTGGCGCTGCTGTTGTTGCTGCTGGTAGTCGATCGTCATCCCAGAGGGGAAGTCGGAAGACCACTTGTACTACTTCCAGTAAGCAATTGACTGTCCAACAGTCCTTTGCGAGGAAGATGAAATATCACAGCAGTCATCCTGCTGCAAAGCGGATAACTGAGGCCTTGACAACTATGTTGGTGTTAGACGTGCGTCCGGTATCCGCCGTTAGTCCACAGGGAACTAGACAATTTATTGAGGCAGTGTTCCCCCGTTACCAAATACCATCTAGGTTCCACTTCTCTAGGCAGGCAATACCGAGAATGTACACGGACGTCAGAAAAAGACTCACCAGTGTCCTAAAAAATGCAGTTGTACCCAATGTCCACTTAACCACGGACATGTGGACAAGTGGAGCAGGGCAGACTCAGGACTACATGACTGTGACAGCCCACTGGGTAGATGTATTGCCTCCCGCTGCAAGAACAGCAGCGGCGGCACCAGTAGCAGGATCTCGCAAACGCCAACTCATTCCTAGGCAGGCTACGCTTTGTATCACCGCTTTCCAGAATACGCACACAGCTGAAAACCTCTTACGGCAACTGAGGAAGATCATCGCAGAATGGCTTACCCCAATTGGACTCTCCTGGGGATTTGTGACATCGGACAACGCCACCAATATTGTGCGCGCATTACATCTGGGCAAATTCCAGTACGTCCCTTGTTTTGCACATACCTTGAATTTGGTGGTGCAGAATTATTTAAAAAACGACAGGGGCGTGCAAGAGATGCTGTCGGTGGCCAGAAGAATTGCGGGCCACTTTCGGCGTGCAGGCACCGCGTACAGAAGACTGGAGCACCACCAAAAAAACCTGAACTTGCCCTGCCATCATCTGAAGCAAGAGGTGGTAACGAGGTGGAATTCAACCCTCTATATGCTTCAGAGGATGGAGGAGCAGCAAAAGGCCATTCAAGCCTATACATCTGCCCACGATATAGGCAAAGGAGGTGGAATGCACCTGTCTCAAGCGCAGTGGAGAATGATTTCAACGTTGTGCAATGTTCTGCTGCCCTTTGAACTTGCCACACGTGAAGTCAGTTCAGACACTGCCAGCCTGAGTCAGGTCATTCCCCTCATCAGGCTTTTGCAGAAGAAGCTGGAGGCATTGAAGGAGGAGCTAAAACAGAGCGATTCCGCTAGGCATGTGGGACTTGTGGATGGAGCCCTTCATTCGCTTAACCAGGATTCACGTGTGGTCAATCTGTTGAAATCAGAGCACTACATTTTGGCCACCGTGCTCGATCCTAGATTTAAAACCTACGTTGGATCTCTCTTTCCGGCAGACACAAGTCTGCAGGGGTTCAAAGAACTGCTGGTGAGAAAATTGTCAAGTCAAGCGGAACGCGACCTGTCAACATCTCCTCCTTCATATTCTCCCGCAACTGGGGGTGCGAGGAAAAGGCTACGAATTCCGAGCCCAACCGCTGGCGGTGATGCAGGGCAGTCTGGAGCGACTGCTGATGCTGACATCTGGTCCGGACTGAAGGACCTGCCAACGATTACTGACATGTCGTCTACTGTCACTGCATATGATTCTCTCACCATTGAAAGAATGGTGGAGGATTATATGAGTGACCGCATCCAAGTAGGCACGTCAGACAGTCCGTACGTATACTGGCAGGGAAAAGAGGCAATTTGGAGGCCCTTGCACAAACTGGCTTTATTCTACCTAAGTTGCCCTCCCTCCAGTGTGTACTCCGAAAGAGTGTTTAGTGCCGCCGCTCACCTTGTCAGCAATCGGCGTACGAGGCTACTTCCAGAAAATGTGGAGAAGATGATGTTCATTAAAATGAATTATAATCAATTACTCCTTGGAGACATTCACCAGCAGCAATTGCCTCCAGAAAGTACACGGGGATCTGAGATGGTGGATTCCAGTGGGGACGAATTAATAATCTGTGAGGAGGGGGATGTACACAGTGAAAGGGGTGATGAATCGGAGGATGATGATGAGGTGGACATCTTGCCTCTGTAGAGCCAGTTTGTGCAAGGAGAGATTGATTGCTTCTTTTTTGGTGGGGGCCCAAACCAACCAGTCATTTCAGTCACAGTCGTGTGGCAGACCCTGTCGCTGAAATGATGGGTTGGTTAAAGTGTGCATGTCCTGTTTATACAACAACCCAAGGGTGGGTGGGAGGGCCCAAGGACATTCCATCTTGCACCTCTTTTTTCTTTTTTTCTTCTTTGCGTCATGTGCTGTTTGGGGAGTATTTTTTGGAAGGGCCATCCTGCGTGACACTGCAGTGCCACTCCTAGATGGGCCAGGTGTTTGTGTCGGCCACTAGGGTCGCTTAGCTTACTCACACAGCTACCTCATTGCGCCTCTTTTTTTCTTTGCGTCATGTGCTGTTTGGGGAGTATTTTTTGGAAGGGCCATCCTGCCTGACACTGCAGTGCCACTCTTAGATGGGCCAGGTGTTTGTGTCGGCCACTAGGGTCGCTTAGCTTACTCACACAGCTACCTCATTGCGCCTCTTTTTTTTCTTCTTTGCGTCATGTGCTGTTTGGGGAGTAGTTTTTGGAAGGGCCATCCTGCGTGACACTGCAGTGCCACTCCTAGATGGGCCAGGTGTTTGTGTCGGCCACTAGGGTCGCTTAGCTTACTCACACAGCTACCTCATTGCGCCTCTTTTTTTTCTTCTTTGCGTCATGTGCTGTTTGGGGAGTAGTTTTTGGAAGGGCCATCCTGCGTGACACTGCAGTGCCACTCCTAGATGGGCCAGGTGTTTGTGTCGGCCACTAGGGTCGCTTAGCTTACTCACACAGCTACCTCATTGCGCCTCTTTTTTCTTTGCGTCATGTGCTGTTTGGGGAGTATTTTTTGGAAGGGCCATCCTGCCTGACACTGCAGTGCCACTCCTAGATGGGCCAGGTGTTTGTGTCGGCCACTAGGGTCGCTTAGCTTACTCACACAGCTACCTCATTGCGCCTCTTTTTTTCTTTGCGTCATGTGCTGTTTGGGGAGTATTTTTTGGAAGGGCCATCCTGCCTGACACTGCAGTGCCACTCCTAGATGGGCCAGGTGTTTGTGTCGGCCACTTGGGTCGCTTAGCTTAGCCATACAGCGACCTCGGTGCAAATTTTAGGACTAAAAATAATATTGTGAGGTGTGAGGTGTTCAGAATAGACTGAAAATGAGTGGAAATTATGGTTATTGAGGTTAATAATACTATGGGATCAAAATGACCCCCAAATTCTATGATTTAAGCTGTTTTTTAGGGTTTTTTTAAAAAAAACACCCGAATCCAAAACACACCCGAATCCGACAAAAAAAATTCGGTGAGGTTTTGCCAAAACGCGTTCGAACCCAAAACACGGCCACGGAACCGAACCCAAAACCAAAACACAAAACCCGAAAAATTTCAAGTGCACATCCCTAATGCTTGGATATAATTTTGAACAGTAGTGGGGTATTTAGGTTTGATTTATGCTTTTTATATGCTCCAATGATTAGAGGATCACATCCGTATGTATGTACTATTTTACTACATTAACATCCAGCATTTGTTGATATAGTGTTTGGAAGAATAATGTTATATTTACGGTTGATGTTTAGAGTATTATTACTGATGTTTAGAACATTTCTCCACATCTACTATGTGTGACATGTCACTTGATTCTATTGTTTTGTATACTTGTCCCCCAGGCAACCAGTACATGGTAGTGACAGGGAATGCATCGCACATCTGAAGCGTGATGACGGCATCCACCCCCGCCAGTGCACTGGGCCGGAGAAGACACTATGTGAGTAGTCCGGTGACCGGTGCATGACAGGGGCTGCGAGCGTGACGCACCGCAGGAATACGATGAAGTCATCCATCCACGCCAGCGCACTGGACCGAGGAGGACGCTGCACGAAGTGAGGGATGAGGTATAAATGTTTGTACATTGTCCATTGTAAGTTTGGTCTGACGAAAGCTGTAATACAGCTGAAGCGTTACCTGCATTTCAGGGCGCAGTCTCTGTCATTATTTCAGTTGTATGAGTTCCTCAGGGGTGCCACCCATTTGTATACAGTGTGTGTGTGTGTGTGTGTGTGTGTGTGTGTGTGTGTGTGTGTGTGTGTGTGTGTGTGTGTGTGTGTAGGGGGAGGGTGTTAAAAATATTTAGACATACCGGGGGTGTTATGCCGATTAACCATGTCACACAAACCATACCCATATGCTGAAGGTCTTGTCATTAGACTCACACGTACAAACAGACTATAAGATTAGTTATAAATTCTATGGTTTTCAACTAATTCTTAATAAAAATTGTTTTTATTCTGAAGACAGTGCCATTATCTAAATAAAAATTGTATATTTTAGTTACTGTATAATGAAATAACACGGAAATTGTTTCCTTTTTAAATCTTTTTTGGTCACTTTTCAATGTATTTTTTTTTATAGTAGGCAGGACCAGCGTCTTCATGAGAGCTGATACACCCATTTACTGGCAGGTACAGGCCAGTTACTAAGGAGTCTTCTTACCTATATGGTGGTTTCTTTGCAGTTGGGAACATTTGACAACATTTTTCCTCCCCGGGCAGATGGTGTCTTCAGACGGAATTCATTATTCACATAGTAGATCACTTGGTTTGTTAGAGGCCAATTGCATATGAATAATAACCAATGACATCATCATATAATGGAGGTTCAACCAGATAAAACACAGTAAAAGAAGTGAACTTCCCTGATCAAACAATTTTACACAAGGGGGATAATTCTGAGTTGATCGCAACAGCAAATTTGTTAGCAGTTGGGCAAAACCATGTGCACTGCAGGGGGGCAAGATATAACATTTGCAGAGAGAGGTAGATGTGGGTGGTTTATTTTGTTTCTGTGCAGGGTAAATACTGGCTGCTTTATTTTTACACTGCAATTTCGATTTCAGTCTGAACACACCCCAGCCAAATCTAACTCTCTCTGCACATGTTATATCTGCCCCCCCCCTCCCCCTGCAGTGCACATGGTTTTGCCCAACTGCTAACAAATTTGCTGCTGCGATCAACTCTGAATTAGGCCCAATATCAGGTCTATTCAATTGTCGGAAAAACTGCAAATTCCGACATTTTTAGGTATAATCTTGATTCAACCTATTCATTTGTGCTGCCATTTTTCCGACAGATCTATATGTTTTTGTCGAATTTGCGGCCAAATCCAATTTTTGGTCCGTTTTCGACAATGTCAATCCAACTTAAAAAAAAGTCGGATTGACATTGTCAAAAACAGCCAAAACCTTTCGGATTTGGCATCAAATTGAATACTGAATACTGAACTGTCGGATCCTTTCCATTGGAAAGGATCCGACAATAATTGAATAGACCCATTAAACTGTATTTGCCAGATTGGTATTATTTGTATCAGTAATGTTTTCTCCAACCCTTCTCCCCCCAACGCCCCAGTGTTACCCAGCCCCTTCTGTCTCTCAAGCACTCCAGTGTCTCCACAGCTCCAGCCAGCACACTTCTACTGTATATCTCCTGCCTCTGAGTGTCTCTCAGCTCCTGTCAGCCCCCTTCTATCTCTGCAGTCCCCCTAGTTTCTCTTCAGCACCAGCCCACGGACACCTTCTTCTGGGTTTTCTGGCTACTAATCCATGCCTTTCAGCAGTGCAGCATGTCATCAAGACATAATTATGTTATGCGCGCTGCACTGCAATAAACAAAAGAAACTTTATTGCACCAGCTGACAGCAATGCAGGAATATCAAGTGGTAGCAGCAACCTGGAACCCACAGACATATTCATCAATAATCAGCAGGTATAGATGGATTTACCTGTGGGCCCCACCAAGCCCCTTGGAACTTCGGGTCCTGGTACACCTGTGCCCCTTTGTACACTCATGTCACCGGGCCTGAAAGTAAAGTAAACCTTTTCAATTACCCACACTTTAGTTATAAACCCATCTAATTTTCACTATTTTACAGAATGTATTCCCTGTTACTGTATTTACCATACTTATAAATAAGTAGCACAGGGATACTCTGAGTGCGGAGCCATATGCAGATTTAACTGCAACATGAGCATCATTTAACTGGCATGGTCGCATCAGATGCGACCACACCAGCAAGTGCTTTATCCGACCTGGTCGCACAGGATGTGACCAGTCAGATAGACAGTGTTTGCAGCTGCAGGGAAGGTCCCTCTGCCTCCCTGCACCCTGATTGATCAGCATGGCAGGACCCCCCACCCAGTGGCTGCAGACAAAATAGCCACAGGGGAAGTATAAATTAACCCCACCCCCCGAGCCCCCCCTGTGTACATGGTGGCTGCCCGGGCTATTAAAATCCAAGGAAGCAGCAGCTATAGCCACTCCAACCATAGGCTTTATGTAATAGCGTCCTAGTTCGGTGGCCGTGCGGGATGCAGGTTGAACTCAAACGTATTTTTAAAGGGGCAATCATGTTCAAGGCGTGCGGGATTCCGGCCCAAAGCGGACATTTTTTTTTTAATGGGGCAACCATGTACAAGGTATGGTTTAGCCTTTTTCATGATTGCCCCTTTGAAAAATCATCCGTGTTCGGCCGGCATCCTGCACAGCCGCCGAACTCGGGCGTTATTATATCCAGCCCCACGTCTGAATGACCCTCACAGTTAGCTCTGCAATGGCTGCACTTATGCTACAAAGGGCTAAGATATACTGTAGTAAGAGTAGCTTTTGCAAACCTCCATGCAGCTTAGTTAATCTAGCCCCAAGAAGAAAGAAATTCTTAATTACACTTTTATATAAAGCATATGGTGGAGAGGATATAAAAAAATCTACAGATGAGTGCTAACTGCAGAAACCTTACTCACAGAGCTGTTTATTAATAATAGGAGCTCAGACCCATCTGAACGGGTGATGCACTATTGAGCCTAAGTCAGAACATTTTTTCTAAATTCAGGTCGGCTGGAACGACGATTAAAGAGAGTTCAGAACGGAAAGGTCAGACTAATCCATGACAATAACAGTCAGACTCCACATATTAGAATATTTGGAGCCACTAAGAGGGACAAAGTCAGGCTGTATTCAATTTGCCATGATGTGTCTGCAATTTATAGACCCTCACATACTGTATATAAATTGATGTAAAATCCCTCTAGCTGGTCACATAGTGAGTAATGTGAATATATATATAAATATATATATATATATATATATATATATATATATATATATACATACATATATATATATGCATCAGCCGACAACACTGAAATCAGGCTGGCATAAAACCAAGGGATTTGGTACCGTTAAAGAGTATGGAATAGAAGCAGCAGCCCATGTGCAGGTTCCCCTGGTCCCCCTCCACTCTAGCCAGCAGCACTGTAGCTCTGGGCACTAGGGTCACTAGAGGACCCTAGCACCGTCCCAGAGTCTAGAGCACATGCGCAGCTCTCCAGGACAATGGCACGGTGGCAATTTTCACAGTGATCATTCCTACTGCTCATGTGCGAAACACCAGGAAAATGGATGCCGTGCCATTTTTCAAGTGATTTCTGCCTCACTGTTGCTTAGCCGTGGGACTTTGGAGCATGTAGGTTGAAAATAATGGGGGCAGGGTGTGCAGTGTGGGCTCCCAGGACCCTGGAGGCCCATGTGCCCCACACACACTGCACCCATTATAAATATGCCAGTGCAGAGAAGATGGTTTAAGTAAGAAAAGGAAAGTCACATGAGGGAAGGGGGCCTTGCTCATTAGAGCTTACATTCTAATGACATATATTGTATGTGTTCATAGTTACCTGGGCTGAAAAACACATCAATAAATTGACTTACTAGTTTATTGGACCCAGTATATGCTGGGTCTCTGCTCCCCCATTTCTCTATCGTCCTAGTGGATGCTGGGGTTCCTGAAAGGACCATGGGGAATAGCGGCTCCGCAGGAGACAGGGCACAAAAAGTAAAGCTTTAGGATCAGGTGGTGTGCACTGGCTCCTCCCCCTATGACCCTCCTCCAAGCCAGTTAGATTTTTGTGCCCGGCCGAGAAGGGTGCAATCTAGGTGGCTCTCCTAAAGAGCTGCTTAGGAAAGTTTAGCTTAGGTTTTTTATTTTACAGTGAGTCCTGCTGGCAACAGGATCACTGCAACGAGGGACTTAGGGGAGAAGAAGTGAACTCACCTGCGTGCAGGATGGATTGGCTTCTTGGCTACTGGACATCAGCTCCAGAGGGACGATCACAGGTACAGCCTGGATGGTCACCGGAGCCTTGCCGCCGGCCCCCTTGCAGATGCTGAAGTAAGAAGAGGTCCAGAATCGGCGGCAGAAGACTCCTCAGTCTTCTAAAGGTAGCGCACAGCACTGCAGCTGTGCGCCATTTTCCTCTCAGCACACTTCACACGGCAGTCACTGAGGGTGCAGGGCGCTGGGAGGGGGGCGCCCTGGGAGGCAAATGAATACCTATTTTGGCTAAAAATACCTCACATATAGCCTCCGGAGGCTATATGGAGATATTTAACCCCTGCCAGAATCCGTTAAGAGCGGGAGACGAGGCCGCCGAAAAAGGGGCGGGGCCTATCTCCTCAGCACACAGCGCCATTTTCCCTCACAGAAAGGCTGGAGGGAAGGCTCCCAGGCTCTCCCCTGCACTGCACTACAGAAACAGGGTTAAAACAGAGAGGGGGGGCACTAATTTGGCGATATGCTTATATATATATTAAGATGCTATAAGGGAAAACACTTATATAAGGTTGTCCCTATATAATTATAGCGTTTTTGGTGTGTGCTGGCAAACTCTCCCTCTGTCTCTCCAAAGGGCTAGTGGGTCCTGTCCTCTATCAGAGCATTCCCTGTGTGTGTGCTGTGTGTCGGTACGTGTGTGTCGACAGGTAGGAGGACGATGTTGGTGAGGAGGCGGAGCAATTGCCTGTAATGGTGATGTCACTCTCTAGGGAGTCGACACCGGAATGGATGGCTTATTTAGGAAATTACGTGATAATGTCAACACGCTGCAAGGTCGGTTGACGACATGAGACGGCCGACAAACAATTAGTACGGTCCAGACGTCTCAAAAACACCGTCAAGGGTTTTAAAACGCCCGTTTACTTTAGTCGGTCGACACAGACACAGACAGGGACACTGAATCCAGTGTCGACGGTGAATAAACAAACGTATTCCTTATTAGGGCCACACGTTAAAGGCAATGAAGGAGGTGTTACGTATTTCTGATACTACAAGTACCACAAAAGAGGGTATTATGTGGGATGTGAAAAAACTACCATAGTTTTTCCTGAATCAGATAAATTAAATAAAGTGTGTGATGATGCGTGGGTTCCCCCCGATAGAAAATTATGGGCGGTATACCCTTTCCCGCCAGAAGTTAGGGCGCGTTGGGAAACACCCTTTAAGGTGGATAAGGCGCTCACACGCTTATCAAAACAAGTGGCGGTACCGTCTATAGATAGGGCCGTCCTCAAGGACCAGCTGACAAGGCTGGAAAATATAATAAAAAGTATATACACACATACTGGTGTTATACTGCGGCCAGCGATCGCCTCAGCCTGGATGTGCAGAGCTAGGGTGGCTTGGTCGGATTCCCTGACTAAAAATATTGATACCCTTGACAGGGACAGTATTTTATTGACTATAGAGCATTTCTATATATGCGAGATGCACAGAGGGATATTTGCACTCTGGCATCATGAATAAACGCGATGTCCATAACTGCCAGAAGATGTTATGGACACGACAGTGGTCAGGTGATGCAGATTCCAAACGGCACAGTATGGCCGTATACAGGAAGAGGACTTGTTTGGGGTCGGTCCATCGGACCTGGTGGTCACGGCAACTGCTGGAAAATCCACCGTTTTTTACCCTAAGTCACATATCTGCAGAAAAAGACACCGTCTTTTCAGCCTCAGTCCTCTCGTCCCTATAAGATCATATCTGCCCAGGGATAGAGGAAAGGGAAGAAGACTGCAGCAGGCAGCCCATTCCCAGGAACAGAAGCGTTCCACCGCGTCTGACAAGTTCTCAGCATGGCGCTGAGACCGTACAGGACCCCTGGATCCTACAAGTAGTATCCCGGGGGTACAGATGGGAATGTCGAGACGTTTCCCCTTCGCAGGCTCCTGAAGTCTGCTTTACCAAGTCTCCCTCCGACAAGGAGGTAGTATGGGAAAAAATTCACAAGCTGTATTCCCAGCAGGTGATAATTAAATTACCCCTCCTACTACAGAAAAGGGGTATTATTCCACACTATATTGTGGTACTGAAGCCAGAAGGCTAGGTGAGACTTATTCTAAAAAATTTTTTTTGAACACTTACAAAGGTTCAAATTAAGATGAAGTCACTCAGAGCAGTGATAACGAACCAGGAATAAGGGGACTATATAGTGTCCCGGGACATCAGGGATGCTTACCTCTATGTCCCAAATTTGCCCTTCTCACTAAGGGTACCTCAGGTTCGTGGTGCAGAACTGTCACTATCAGTTTCAGACGCTGCCGTTTGGATTGTCCACGGCACCCTGGGGTCTTTACCAAGGTAATGGCCGAATTGATGATTCTTCTTCGAAGAAAAGGCGTCTTAATTATCCCTTACTTGGACGATCTCCTGATAGGGGCATAGTCCAGGGAACAGTTGGAGGTCGGAGTAGCACTATCTCGGATACTGCTACAATCAGCACGGGTGGATTCTAAATATTCCAAAATCGCAGCTGATCCCGACGACACGTCTGCTGTGCCTAGGGATGATTCTGGACACAGTCCAGAAAAAGGTGTTTCTCCCGGAAGAGAAAGCCAGGGAGTTATCCGAGCAAGTCAGGAACCTCCTAAAAACAGTGCATCATTGCACAAGGGTCCTGGTAAAAATGGTGGCTTCCTACGAAGCAATTCCATTCGGCAGATTTCACGTAAGAACTTTTCAGTGGGATCTGCTGGACAAATGGTCCGGATCGCATCTTCAGATGCATCAGCGGATAACCCAATATCCAAGGACAAGGGTGTCTCTCCTGTGGTGGTTATAGAGTGCTCATCTTCTAGAGGGCAGCAGATTCGGCATTCAGGATTGGATGCTGGTAACCACGGAGCCCAGCCTGAGAGGCTGGGGAGCAGTCACACAAGGAAAAAATTTCCAGGGAGTGTGATCAAGTATGGAGACTTTTCTCCACATAAATATACTGGAGCTAAGGGTAAATTTATAATGCTCTAAGCTTAGCAAGACCTCTGCTTCAAGGTCAGCCGGTATTGATCCAGTGGGAAAAACATCACGGCAGTCTCCCACGTAAACAGACAGGGCGACACAAGAAGCAGGAGGGCAATGGCAGAAACTGCAAGGACTTTTCGCTGGGCGGAAAATCATGTGATAACACTGTCAGCAGTTTTTCATCCCGGGAATGGAAACTGGGAAGCAGACTTCCTCAGCACGACCTCCACCCGGGAGAGTGGAAACTTCATTGAGAAGTTTTTTCCACATGATTGTAAACCGTTGGGAAATACCAAAGGTGGACATGATGGCGTCCCGTCTGAACAAAAAACGGGACAGGTATTGCGCCAGGTCAAGAGACCCTCAGGCAATAGATGTGGACGTTCTGGTAACACCGTGGGTGTACCAGTCGGTGTATGTGTTCCCTCCTCTGCTTCTCATACCTAAGGTGCTGAGAATTATAAGACGTAGAGGAGTAAGAACTATACTCATGGCTCCGGATTGGCCAAGAAGGACTTGGTACCCGGAACTTCAAGAGATGCTTACAGAGGTCTTATGGCCTCTGCCGCTAAGAAGGGACTTGCTTCAGCAAGTACCATGTCTGTTCCAAGACTTACCGCAGCTGCGTTTGTCGGCATGGCGATGGAAAGCCGGATCCTAAGGGAAAAAAGGCATTCCGGAAGAGGTCATTCCTACCCTGGTCAAAGCCAGAAAGGAGGTGACCGCACAACATTATCACCACGTGTGGCGAAAATATGTTGCGTGGTGTGAGGCCAGGAAGGCCCCACAAAGAAATTTCAACTCGGTCGTTTCCTGCATTTCCTGCAAACAGGAGTGTCTATGGGCCTCAAATTGGGGTCCATTAAGGTTCAAATTCGGCCCTGTAAATTTTCTTCCAGAAAGAATTGGCTTCAGTTCCTGAAGTCCAGAAGTTTGTCAAGGGAGTATTGCATATACAAACCCCTTTTTTGTGCCTCCAGTGGCACTGTGGGATCTCAACGTAGTTCTGGGATTCCTCAAATCACATTGGTTTAAAACCAGTCAAATATGTGGATTTGAAGCATCTCACATAAAAAGTGACCATGCTCTTGGCCCTCGCCTGGACCAGGCGAGTGTCAAATTGGTGGTTTTTTCTCAAAAAAGCCCATATCTGTTTGTCCATTCGGACAGGGCAGAGCTGCGGACTCGTCCCCAGTTCTCTCCCTAAGGTGGTGTCAGTGTTTCACCTGAACCAGCTTATTGTGGTGCCTTGCACCTACTAGGGACTTGGAGGACTCCAAGTTGCTAGGAGTTGTCAGGGCCCTGAAAATATGTTCCAGGACAGCTGGAGTCAGAAAATCTGACTCGCTGTTTATACTGTATGCACCCAACAAGTTGGGTGCGCCTGCTTCTAAGCAGGCGATTGCTCGTTGGATTTGTAACACAATTCAACTTGCACATTCTGAGGCAGGCCTGCCACAGTCTAAATCGGTTAAGGCCCATTCCACAAGGAAGGTGGGCTCATCTTGGGCGGCTGCCCGAGAGGTCTCGGCATTACAACTCTGCCGAGCAGCTACGTGGTCAGCGGAGAACACGTTTGTAAAATTCTACAAATTTGATATCCTGGCAAAAGAGGACCTGGAGTTCTCTCATTCGGTGCTGCAGAGTCATCCGCACTCTCCCGCCCGTTTGGGAGCTTTGGTATAATCCCCATGGTCCTTTCAGGAACCCCAGCATCCACTAGGACGATAGAGAAAATAAGAATTTACTTACCGATAATTCTATTTCTCGGAGTCCGTAGTGGATGCTGGGCGCCCATCCCAAGTGCGGATTATCTGCAATACTTGTACATAGTTACAAAAATCGGGTTATTATTGTTGTGAGCCATCTTTTCAGAGGCTCCGCTGTTATCATACTGTTAACTGGGTTTAGATCACAAGTTGTACGGTGTGATTGGTGTGGCTGGTATGAGTCTTACCCGGGATTCATAATTCCTCCCTTATTGTGTACGCTCGTCCGGGCACAGTACCTAACTGGCTTGGAGGAGGGTCATAGGGGGAGGAGCCAGTGCACACCACCTGATCCTAAAGCTTTACTTTTTGTGCCCTGTCTCCTGCGGAGCCGCTATTCCCCATGGTCCTTTCAGGAACCCCAGCATCCACTACGGACTCCGAGAAATAGAATTATCGGTAAGTAAATTCTTATTTTTGCCTTACTCCATACTCCATTCTGTTCTGTATTGTCCCACTCCCCACACTGATCCCTCCTCAGTCACTATGTCTCGGCTGCCCTTCCCCCCATCACTCCATATTCACTCCCCAGCTCCTATACTTACCCTATTCCCAGCAGCTGGTCCACCTCTTCTAGGTCTGTCCAGTCCAGTGGCGTGTGGTTAGGTGAGGGAGGTGTGGCAAAGCCTTTCCTGTCATACTAACCTATACGCCAGAGTTTTGACTATATAAAGTATGAAATATACAAAGAACATATTTGAAATATCTTCTTTGTATTATTCTAAGCATTTTTATAGTCAAAATTCTGGAGCAAAATGTCTATGGCAGGTGAGGCAGTGCACATGCCCCATCCCCCCCCCCCCCTCCTACCTTTTCTGCACATCTCTGATAAAAACTCACCAAATTCCCATCAGTATAAACTGCTGCACCTGTGTATACTGCCCACATGTACCCTTTGGCTCATATATTGGGGTAAATTTACTAAGGTAGTAGTTTTTATAGAACTGGTGATGTTGCCAATAGCAAACAATCATTTCCTATCTATTATCTTCTAGAAGCTAGATAAATGTGAAGTAGAATCAGATTGGTTGCCATGAGCAACATCACCAGTTCTAGAAAAAACTCCCACCTTAGTAAATTTACCCCATTGTGTGTATATCTGGCTTTGGTACTAGCCAGTGTCTCCTGAGCCATTTACCGTACCGCATGTCCTTGGTCCAGTCTGCTTCACAGTCGGAGCAATTGGAGTTTTGTAAAAGGGCGATAAAATATACGGCACCGTATAAACATACTGTACACAACAATTAGATAATCTCTCTTTTTCTTTCTGTTACAGTAGCATTCTCTTTTCATCAAACTACCCACTCTGATTCAAGGGGGGAAATGTAATAGGGTGTGAGAATCAGAAAGTGAGAGATTTTGGTCAAATTCTTCTGTTTTTTTTTAAAGTGGCAATCATTTACATGGCAAAATCAACCTGGTTTTGCCATGTAAATGATTGCCACTTTAAAAAAAACAGGAGAATTTGACCAAAATCTCTCACTTTCTGATTCTCACACCCTATTACATTTCCCCCAAGATGTCAGATTCCTGAAATATACCTCTAAATACAGTCATGACATGGGGCCGGATGTAATGACGCTATGTGGGATGCCCGCCGAACTTGGACTTTTTCCAAAGGGGCAATCACATACAAAGCAAAACCATGTCTTGTCATTGATTGCCCCTGTAAAAAAACATCCGAGTACAGTTGGCATCCTGCATGGCCGTCGAACTCGGGCATCATGGCATCCGGCCCATGATCTTCATTTGTTGCAGCCCCCTTTCTCTTAGAGTTCAGTTTCTCACTTGCAGAAACTGACATTCTGTAAGTCCTAGGTTGGAACAGAATGCAAGGAAGCAAGGATGTTTTAAGTAGAGATGAGCGGGTTCGGTTCTCAGAGCACAGAACCCCCCCCCCCCCGAACATCCCGTCCTGAGCCTGAAACCGAGTCTGGTTCGGGACTTCCCACCAGACTCGGAAACCAGAACGAGGCAAAACGTCATCATCCCGCTGTCGGATTCTTGCGGGTTTTGGATTCCATATAAACAGCTGTGCGTCACTACCATTTTGACTCCGGACTTGGAGAGTGAGGAAGACAGACCTCTGTCTCTCTGTGGGTGGTGGCGTCAGGTGGGGTCAGTGTGTGCTCTGTAGGGGTGCTGCTCCAGTCACTGTGGTGTACCTGTTCTGTTAGGGGTGCTATCCTGGCTGTCCTAGCTTTCCTGACTGTCACTGGTGTTCAATTTTCATGTGCTGTTAGTGGTGCTGCAGCTGTACATGGATGTTGCTGTCCTGGCTGTCACTGTGTTTTACAGTGGGCAGGGGCACTGTCCTCCTGTATGCTGTAAAAATATAGGGGTGTTGCTGTTAAAATAATATTACACTGTATGCTGTAAAGTTTCAGGGGTGCAGTTGTTAAAATAAAAGCAGACTGGTCTTGTATGCTGTAAAAATATAGGGGTGCTGCTGTTAAAAGAATATTACCCTGGCCCTGTATGCTGTAAAAATTATAGGGTACAGTAAAATCAATGTACACTGGCCCTGTCTTGAATGCTGTAATAATTCTGGGGTGCAGTGAAAATCAATGTACTATACACTGGCCCTGTCTTGTATGCTGTAAAAATGCAGGGGTGCAGTTGCTAAAATAAAAGCACACTTGTCCTGTATAGGGGTGCCGCTGCTAAAATAATTTTACACTGGCCCTGTATGTTGTAAAAATACAGGATTGCAGTGAAAATAAATGTACACTGGCCTTGCCTTGTATGCTGTAAAATTACAGGGGTGTTGTAAAAATACAGGGGTGCTGGCACTGTCTGCGGTTACGATGTCTAGGCCTGACCTTCCCAACACTGTATGGGAAGAGGAAGCTCCTACCACCATTTTCACGCCCCCTACAAGTGCTGGGAGGACCACCACCAGTCCAGTTGCTGATATTGAGATTGAGGATGTCACTGTAGAAGTACACCAGGATGAGGAGGATATGGGTGTAGCTGGCTCTGCGGAGGAAGTTGAACTGAGGATTCTGATGGTGATGTGGTTTGTTTGAATAAGGCACCAGTGGAGACAGTTTATGTCTGTGGGATGAGAAAGCCCATTGTCATGCCTGGGCAAAATACCAAAAAGCCACCTCTTTGGTGTGGAATTATTTCTCCACAAATCCGGACAACAGGTGTCAAGCCATCTGTTGCCTTTGTCAATCCATAATAAGTAGGGACAAGGACGTTAGCCACCTACATTAGGAACACCCTCCCTTATTTGTCACCTGCAGTGCATTCATCATAAGTCATTGTCAAGTTCAGAAACTTTGGGTAATAGCGTAAGCACTCCACTGACTTCTAAATGATGTGGTCCTGTTTAAGTATTATTTCTCTGTGAGGATGAGGATGTAAACACTGAAGTTGGGGGGGGGGGGGAATCTGAGGATGAGGATGACATCTTGCCACTGTAGAGCCAGTTTCTGCAAGGAGAGATTAATTGATTCTTTTTTGGTGGGGCCCCACAAACATAGTATCATAGTTAATGAGGCAAAATGCCCATTGGGTTCAACCTGTATTCTGTATTATGCTGTGCTCATTATAATGTACCTACTGAAGTAATGGTTTAGTACCAATTAACAACTATAATTCGTATCACTTCCAGATATTTAATGTCGATATATTAAATGCTATAGCCTTGGATACCTTTTTTAGTTTGAAATTTGTCCAATCTGTTTTTAAATGCATTTACAGAGTCCGCCATTATCACCTTCTATGGCAGGGAGATCCAAATCTTTATTGCCCTTACTGTGAAGAACCCTTTCCTACGTTGTATACGGAATATTCTCTCATCTAGCCTCAGCGAGTGCCCACATGTCCTATACAGAGTTCTTTTAATAAACAAATCCCCTGCTAACTCCTTGTAATGACCCTTTACATTTTCGAAGATATTAATAATGTCTCCTCTTAGACGCCTCTTTTCTAGTGTATACATATTTAACCTGGTAAGTCTTTCCTTATACTCCAGTGCCTCTAACCCTTTAATCAATTTAGCAGCTCGCCTTTGAACTCTTTCGAGTTCCCCAATATCTTTTTTATAATTTGGTGTCCAAAACTGAACACAATATTCCAGGTGCGGACATACCAAAGATTGGTACAGCAGAAGGATTACATCCTCGTCCCTGGTCTCAATACCCTGTTTTATGCACGCAAGCACCTTACTTGCCTTCTTTGCTGCATTTTGACATTGTGTACTGTGATTAAGCCTATTATCTATGAGCACCCCAAATCTTTTTCCACTACTGTTACCCCTATATTTTCCCCATTTAATGTGTAGGACAGTGGTTCCCAAATTTTTTTGAATCATGGTGCCCTAGAGTATCAGAATTTTTTTCACGGCACCCCTAAGCCAATAATTTCTTAGAGAAATTTAGAAAGAAATATTAAATTAAGTAGATTGTGTTTATATGTCATCCTTAGACTCAATTTTGTGGTGAGGGACAAGATGTGCTTCTGTTTGTCCCCATATTTTAGGACTGACAGCCACCAGCACTAGTTTTGCCTTTTATATTGACCATAAATAATTTGAATTGGTCTTGGACCACCAATCCAAGGCACCCCTTCAAGTGTCTCGAGGCACCACAGGGAGCCACGGCACACAGTTTGGGAACCACTGGTGTAGGAGTTTGTTTTTATCCCAAAATGCATTTTTCTATATTGAACCTCATTCTTCATTTAGACGCCCAGGTTTCAAGTTGTCGAAGTAAAAAATATTACATAGAGAACATACAGACTCCACACATTATGAGTCGCTATACTTGCGAATACGCACAGCGCGCACCGCAATATATGGTAACATACACATTTACACAGACATGCCACAAAGATATACACATATTTCATACAGCACATAAATTGAACATATCAAGCGCCAGACATCATAAGGTTTTAAATTATATAATGGAGTAAAGTCATGTATGTGTATTATTGGAACGGAGCAAGATGGACATGTCGTGCTTGGAATCAAAGTAACCAGATTAATGTGTGTATCAATTTGATGCCTTTTATTAAGTTGTAGCTCATTGCAACAAGTAGATATGATTAAATGTAGGAATATGAAGCCACTTTTACTGGAACAAAAGATATGTTCAAAAGAGCATGTGATGGACAGGAAACCAGTGACTAGCAACCTTGAACAAAAGCCCTCACACTGACCAATGACTCATCATGAATGAGAAAGTTCTCTCCCCTAGACCAATAGCAAGAGATCTGTATACCCCCAACGGTCTCAGAGATATAGCTGATGCCATATAGGAGAGCTTCCTGTTTGTACCAGATGCTGATCGAGATGGGTTTCTGCAGTGAGCATGGAGGGAGAGCTAAAGAGGGAGGAGGGGGAGCGTAGTAAGCATTGAGCAAAATATGGTGATGTATTGCTGGCCGTGTCTGTATTTGTATTAGTTTGTAATAACTGCTTACTGTATAAATTGTAACCATGTAACTATATATATACTGTACATTGTGATATATTGAATACATATCCTTTTAATAACAAATATATACATCAATGAGCTTTGGAACTCAGATAATGTGTGGGTGTATTATTTTCTCTTATGGGATGTAGTGTTTTTGCGATGTATAGTGCACATTCATAGCACATGGTAATAAGATGTGCAGGCGTCCACAGTATATATTAGAGCTGGCATTTTAAATATTTGCTAGAAAGTAATTTGACTTTTACAAAGTTTAAATAAATCATTCTGTAGAGAGTCCACATCGATTTCTGAATTATTAATTAAATAATCTGCAAAGACTAAAACTGTGCTTTCCAGGCCTGTTCCTAGATCGTTAATAAATATATTGAACAGTAGCGGGCCGAGTATGGACCCTTGTGGTATTCCACTGCCCAGCTCACGAACATCCCATTGACCACTACTCATTGTACCCTGTTATCCAGCAAATTACTTATCCATGTACAAATAGTTTTTTCCTAGGCCAAGCTCCCTTAATTTGATGATCAGTCTTCTGTGAGGCACTGTATTGAAGGCTTTTGCAAAATATAAATAGACCATGTCCACTGCTTTTCCTTGGTCAAGATTAACGCTCACCTCCTTGTAGAAGCTAATTAAGTTAGCTTGACGTGATCTGTCCCTCACAAACCCATGCTGACTCTCGCTAATAATCTTAGTAGACTGCAGACAACATTCAATTTTGATCCTGTGGTGTACACCAGTTTATTTGCATCCTAGCATTAAATCCGAGATTATCTTAATCCCTGAACATGGAGAAGGGGGTACAAATTTGGAGGCTTTGGCTCCTAGTTTTTCAGTTTGTCCAGTAATGTGGTAATAAGTAATAATTATATATTTGCTTGGCTAAAGTCCTTTCCATTCCACACCAATATAGGAGTGAAGGTGAAAGCCTGTGTGTTGTTCCTGATTGTGTGTGCCTCTCTAATTTTTAATCACCTTCTTGACACTGTCCTCTTCCTCTTGCCTCTTCTCATAATGTGAAAAGTTATTAAAGAAGGAGGTGGTGAGTGGGACACAGGAGGGACCCGGAGGGGAGAGGATTTATTTATATGGTACCTATATGATCACTTGCCTATATATAAATAAACACAGAGGCACAACAGGTCTGCCATATCCTCCCTACCCCCACCCTCTACAGATTGATATATCCTGGATAACATCATACTGAAACGGATCACTCTAATTACTACTACAGCTGATCCCAAAATATAACACTATTTCTCCAGTCCGCTGCCACAAAGTGAATTACATCTTCACCCCCCCTCCCCATTGCTGTGTGTGTGGGAGGTGAGTGGGACCTACTCAGTACCTACTAATTTGTCTCCAATTGGCGTGCTCACTCGGTGATGCCGCGGGCCGGATTGCCGTTGTGATTGAAATACTACATTACCAACATTATCTATCACGCTCTCTGAGTCTCACTACTACCACATATATTGGCGATAATAACTTTCTACCTGGTAGACACAATTACATCTTCCTGTCAATTTGGCGTACTACAACCACTCTCAGTTCTCCACTGATGGAATCATTTCACAGTATAATGTGAATTTGCACCGGCCGTAACTGCACTGTAGATCTTCTCTCATTTTTATAACCAACGGCAAACCATATCACTCGTCCGACCCTCATGAGCTCATAACTACTAGTATGGACAAATACTTAAGATCTTCTACACCGAAACCCCAAAGATGCAGGAGTGACGAGAAACGTGGAGAATCAGACACCACCTCCCTGCTACTATCCCACCATCCTATCGGTCTAGATAACACAGTTGAATCATTGCCTGCCATGGCACCAAAGGCTCCCCCCGCTCCTCCCTCCTACTCGGATATAGTGAAGGCAATTAAAGAAACTGTGGAACCTTTGTTACAAACTCAGGCAGATAAATTTATGTCCGCAGTATCAGACCTGAAATCAGAGCTCGGCTCTATGTCCCGAAGAATTTCGGTGAACGAGAACAGGATTGGAGTTAACTTCAAAGAAATTGAAGACCTTAAAGAACAAGTCGTCTCTTTAACAACTACACGTCAACATATGATGATGAAGATGGACGACCTAGAAAATCGTTCGAGACGTAACAACCTGAGAATTGTGGGTCTCAAGGAATCATTGAAGGGACCGGACCTTCTGAAATTCCTCCACTCCGATTTACCAGACCTCTTGGGTATTCCCGAAGAACTCTCGTCATTGGAAATTGAACGAGCCCATAGACTGGGCCCCCCTCGTGACTCTAACCAATCTAGACCCCGCCCGGTAATCTTCAAATGCTTAAATTTCAGACACAAAGAACTGATATGGTCTGCGGCCCGAAGCAAAGGTCCACTCCAGTGGGATGGTCAATGGCTGTTCCTTTTCCAGGACTACTCCGCTGAAGTCTCTAGAGCTAGAAGAGAAATGTCTCCAATATGCTCTCATCTTGTGAAAAATGGTATCCGATTTGCTCTTCTTTACCCTGCGCGGCTGCGCATTTTCACCCCGCAGGGCCCGAAAGATTTCACATCGGTGGATTCGGCTAAAGGATTTATGACGGAGCTGAGCAGATCCACACGGTCACCCCCGACCTCAATACCATCTTCTCCAAGCAAGACAGACGATAATATCTGAAACCTGATACCGGGACTCGATTCATGTTCTTATACTAGTTGATATGGTTAATCGTTCTGCTCTATTGAGAGGTAATTTGGGTTCTACTCCTATCATGACCATTTAGAAAGGCACTACTTTTCTATACGGGTCATAGGGACGATCCCTTGAGTTTATTATCTTCAGATTGCCTGTTGGTTATTATGTTATTCTATTGTTCTACATTGCGGTGGCTTCACGTTGAAAGCTTTTACTGATGTCTGCTGGTGTAGACGCTCGTATAGGTTATTTTTCTTTTTATTTTTGTCTCTACCTTTCTTTCTTCTCCCTGACTTCCTTTACTTTCCTCTATGATACCACTTGTTTGCAGATACTTAACTGGCGGGGGTGGAAATTGTGTATCTCTATGATACTCTGGATTACTTGTATAACGATATTTCCTATCATAAGGCCTCTTACTATACTCCTATATTCCTCTGATGGTGTTGTAGATGTCACAACTTAATATAATATCATGGAATGTTAGGGGTATTAACTCTCCTATTAAACGGAGACGCATCATTACCTATTTAAATAAGATAAAAGCTGACGTCTCCATGCTCCAGGAGACACATTTAACCCCTCCTGAACATGCTAAACTTACTATGCTTAGACAAGAAGTTGTGGCGTCCTCTTCATTTTCATCCAAAGCAAGGGGGGTCGTTATTCTTATTCGTAAAGGGGTGTCATTTGACATACATCATCAGATTATTGACCCTCAGGGAAGATATATAGTATTAGATATCACCTTGGAGGGTACCAGATTAACATTATGCAATATTTATGCCCCGGCTGTCTATGACAAATCATTTTATCTGGAGATAACGAATATTCTCCGCCCATATTCACTTACCTCTCTCATCGTTGGAGGAGATATGAATATGGTATCCTCTTTGGTTTTAGACAGGAAGGGTGCCTCGTCTCAGAGATCCCGACTACCCAAGATCAACCTTGATTACATGTCCACACAGTTGGGACTAATTGATATATGGCGCCTTCACAACCCTGTAGAACTGGAATATACTTACTACTCTTCAACCCATAATTCCTTCTCACGTATAGATTATTTCCTTGTCTCCACTGATCTGTCACCCAGGATCACTGAGACAGCTATTAACCCTATAACCGTCTCAGATCATGCCCCTATCTCACTAGTGCTTCAAGGTAGACTCACTTTAGGTTCTAACTCACAGTGGAGATTCCCTGCTAAGATAGCCGCCTCTCCAGACTTTAAAACTATGTTGGTGAATTCCTGGGACTCTTATGTTCTCAATAACTCTGACCATCTATCTGACCCTGCCTTATTTTGGCAGACTGCTAAAGCGGTTCTAAGAGGGAATATAATTGCATACATGACAAAGTATAAACGGGACCAAGATGCCACATATAGAGCGGCACAATCTGCACTCACTTCCTCATTCCAGACCTTTAAATCCTCACCTACGATAGCTAACAAACAGAAATATAGAGACGCTAAGACCCAATTTGACCATACTCTGACACATATGGATAATAGATTCCTTATAGCAGGTAAACACAAACTCTTTCAATATGGAGATAAGCCGAGCAGAATGCTTTCCAACTTACTTAAAACTGACAAAGGACCCCAATATGTGACAGCATTGAGGGATTCGACCTCAACAATACGGACCGAAGGGAAGGCGGTCACTGACATCTTCCACTCCTTCTTTAGCAATTTATACTCTCATAGTAATATCGACCAACCTACCAAAACCTCTTTTTGGGACACACTACAGTTGCCCCAGATCTCCTCAGAACAATCAGAATCCCTTACGGCCCCTGTTACTGTCACTGAAGTGACGGAGGCTATTAAAGCCCTTAAGACACTGAAGACACCAGGCCCCGACGGTATGTCCGGGGAATTCTTTAAAATACTCTCACCTAAAATAGTAGACTCTTTAACAGCATTTTTCAATTCCATATTTTCCAGCCTTACTATCCCACATTACTTTAACTCAGCTCTGATCCGAGTGATACCCAAACCTGGCAAAGACCCACTCCTCCCGTCTTCCTATCGCCCTATTTCCTTACTTAATGTAGATTACAAATTATTTACTAAGCTATTAGCAGACCGACTAAAATTTATCTTGCCTGACATAATCCACAGTGATCAAACCGGTTTTATCACAGGCAGACACTCGGTGACCAATATTCGTAAAGTTCTAACAGTTTTACAATCCCTGAAGGAGGTTGAAATGGGTGACCCTGCCTTCCTATTATCATTGGATGCAGAAAAGGCATTCGACCTGGTGACGTGGGATCACCTATTTGAGACACTCCGACGCTTCGGATTCTCAGACCAATTTGTGGCCATTATACAAACCATATACCATAATGCATCTACACAAGTTTTCACAAATCAATATTTATCTCAGCCCCTAACGATTCATAGGGGTACCAGACAGGGATGTCCTTTGTCCCCTTTACTCTTTGCAGCAGCATTAGAACCCCTAGCAGTAGCACTGAGACAATTATCAACCTTCTCGGGAATATCAGTGGGGAAAAGGGAAGTTAAACTTGGACTATTTGCGGATGATATGATCTTATTTGTCTCCAACCCACGCACTTCGATACCTGCCATTTTTGACACCATACACCGCTTTAGTACCTTTGCTGGCTACCGCATAAATACTCATAAATCCGAACTACTCCCTTTGACTAACATAACAGACCCTCTTCTTTATTCTGACTTCTCTTCCCAATTCACGCTGACCCCTACTAAACTAAAATACTTAGGTATCTATATCCCCTCGGTACTCTCCCGATTATATCTATTCAACTATACACCCATTATTCAACAAATCAAAACACGGTTAGAATCTTGGAAAGACCTCAAACTTTCTCTGTTGGGTAGGGTAGTGGTGATAAAGGCTATTATCTTCCCAAAATTGGCCTACCTACTTCAGATGCTCCCCGTCACGATCAATAAGCAAGACACCATACTCTGTTCGCAAATATTCTCAAAATTTATTTGGAAAAACTCAAAACCACGCATGCCCAAAGCCCGAACTTATGTTAATAAACGAAAAGGCGGGCTGAGTATGCCCAATATAACGATGTTGCTAGGTCAGCACTGTTTAAGTTTGCCTCAGATTGGCTTTTACAGTCAGACACATTCACGAATCTGGAACTGGAAGAGGCATTGTTCTCTCCTTACTCACCTGCAGCGTTGCTTCACACACCAAAGGCCAAACTACCTCAGGAAGTTAAGACTAATATCTTGTTTTGGGACACTTATAGGGCCTGGGCCTCCATCCATAAACTATTTGGTACTGATCCATATGAGTCACCATACATACCCTTATGGGGAAACCCCAACTTTCCCTCCTCTTTAGACAACCGCCACTTCTACACATGGAAATGTAAGGGGATACACACTATTAGAGATGTTTTTGACCCTGGTGGAAAGATGCTCTCCTTTTTACAATTGCGAGACAAATTTGCTTTACCCCACTCCAACTTTTTCATGTTTCTCCAAGCTCGCCATTATATCAACTCTCTTAATGACCCCTTAGGTAAAATGGCCTCTACCCGAACAGTCCTCGACACTCTCACATTCTGCAGACAAAATCCCTTCAAAATCCGATATCTTTACAATGACCTGGTTGAAGTGTCAGCCCCCTCTTGGTCCTCTCTCTCTGATTCCTGGCGGCGGGAACTCCCAGGGGCACCTGACATGGGTGAGACCTCCACGAACATTGACCGAGTCCTCAAGGCCTTAAAGTCCGCTAAGTTACAAGAAATACATCTAAGGGTAGTAAACAGGATGTATATATCCCCCTCCCAAAGACAACACTTCCGCCCGGGTGAGTCGGGCAATTGCCCTAAATGTGGAGTAAGTGGAGCTTCCCTAACACACAATCTTTGGTCATGTAGGAAAATTAAATGTTTCTGGTGTAAGATTCTCCAATATTTATCCCGACTACTCAAAGTAACTCTCCCTGCTCTGGTGGCCCCGCTGCTGTATGCTGACTTTTCGCCCTGGCTGTCACAGTTAGATCTCACCCCGATGATCCCTCTACTGACTGTGATGGTCACGGTAGCAAAACAAGTGATACTGAGGCACTGGATATATAAAACTGCCCCATCAGTAGGTGAATGGGAGTCCGCTTTATTGGATGTACTATTTTGTGAGAGAAAAATGGCTACCTTCCAAATTGAAAATGGGGTTATATTTTTTCATAAAAAATGGGGAATGTATATTGAGAGTCTGCCCTTGGACAGACGTGAATGCATTTGGAGGGTATTCCGGGACACAACGTGGTATTGGACTAACAGGATAACGGGAACTATAAGCTGATCTCAAGTTCCTTAAAGATAGAATTACTGAGTGGACCCCACTTATAACATAGACCCTCCAGAAAGGTTATACTACACACTACAATGCTCACCCCAAAACCAGGACTTCACCTCCTAATCCAGACTATGCTTCTGACTAACCCCCCACTCCATCCACCCCCCCCCCTGACAATATATACACTATTTGTTTATAGTATCTCTGCAATATTTCTTTCTCTTTACTTTCCATCTCTATCCTTTCCTTTCCTACCTCCCTTTCTTCCTAACAGCTGTGATGTTTAGTTTACATATTATGTATGTTACCTGATGTTGGGGGTAAGGGTGCACCCCGGTGAATCATACCCCCTAATATTGTGTCAGACAGCTGAGTAGAAATTACTCTAAGTGAAATGTTTTCGCTTTTCTTTCCCTCTTACTACAAAAAAAAACAAAAAAGCTGTACAGCCCTCAATTTACTCTATTTTTATGCTTATTGAATATGATTGTTAGTGTCACTGTTGAATATTCTTGTAACTCGACCCTGATAACTTATGTTGTGACTCTATGGCTGTCTAATAAAGAAATTTATTAAAAAAAAAAAAAAAGAAGGAGGTGGTATGCTTGTAGCTAGCTATGATTCGGAGATCTTGGTGAGCTTTTTCCAGGTGGACCACCTGTCGCTGAAATGATGGGTTTATTAAGCTGTGCATGTCCTGTTTAAACAAACTATGGGTGGGTGGGAGAGCAGAAGACAATTCCATCTTTGCATTATGTGCTCTTTGGGGCCTCGTTTTTAAAACTGCCATCCTGTCTGCCACTGCAGTGCCACTCCTAGATGGGCCAGGTGTTTGTGCCGGCCACTTTGTGTCGCTTAGCTTAGTCATCCAGCGACCTCGTTGCACCTCTTTTTTTTCTTTGCATTATTTGCTCATTGTGGTCTAGTTTTTAAAACTGCCGTCCTGTCTGCCACTGCAGTGCCACTCCTAGATGGGCCAGGTGTTTGTGTTGTTCACATGTGTCGCCTAGTTTAGCAATCCAGCTACCTCGGTGCAACCTTTTTCGCCTAAAAACAATATTGTGAGGTGTGAGGTGTTCAGAATAGACTGGAAATGAGTGGAAATTAATGTTATTGAGGTTAATATAATACCGTAGGATCAAAATTACCCCAAAATTCTGTGATTTTTGCTGATTTTATGTTTTTTCAAAAATCATCCAGATCCAAAATCAAAACCCGAAAGGGTGGTTTTTGCAAAACCAATCCAGATCCAAAACACGAGTGGGGATGCAGGTCCAAAACCAAAACACAAAACACGAAAAGTGTCCACCACACATCTCTAGTTTTAAGAGAGGAGGGGTCCCGTGTGCAGCCTCCATTGCAGGCCCCCTCCTCTCTGGCAGTGAGTAGACTCTGGCATTATGCCAGAGTCTACTGCTCATGTGCAAGTCTCTTGGAACATGATGCCCACTCCTTGTTCCTGGGGACAGCTCCAGTGCACATGCGCAAATCACTTGGAAATGGCTATGGTGGCCATTTTTCAAGAGATTTGTCTCTGCAGCGCAGGGCCATTGCCGCGGGATGCCAGAGGAATAAGTATAATATATGGGCACAGGGTGTGCAGTGTGGGCCCCAATGGACCCAGGGGCCCACGTACACTGCCCACCTTTCAACCATTATAGAAATGCCTATATAGGGAGAACAGAAATCCAGCCCATGTTTTATCTATGCAACAGAAATGTGGCTCACTGAGATTAAAGCAAAGCCAAATAACTAAATGAATTCCTACAAATGCAGTGCACTAGGGACCAAAATATTTATTGCATTATTCTAAGTACAAATAAGCAACCTTATCAGGAACCTAAACTGCAAGTAACCTGTTTAGGGAGAAAAAAACAAAAATGAAAGTACAAAAGGGTAAATAGTGTAATCAAAATTGTTATACGCTACCTACTGACATATTTATAATTGGTGCAGTGTGCACGGTGCACCCGGGCCCCTGGAATCCAGGGGGCCCACACCGCACAATCTGCACCCATCATTTTTAATACTTATCCTATGGAGTCCCACGGTGCAGCATCAGTGCTGCAGAAATCACTGGGAAATGGAGTGGCACCATTTTCCTGGTGTTTTGTGTATACGCAGTAGGAAAATCACTGGGAAAATGGCCGCCGCACCATTTTCCCAGAGATCTGCACATGCGCTCTAGGTTCTGAGACAGTGCTAGGGTACTTAGGCACCCTAGTGCCTAAACCTACAGTGCTGCTGGCTAGAGAGGAGGGGGCCCAGACGGAGCCTGCACATGAGTCTTCTCCTCTCTAGATACACCCCTGACACTACCAGTAGTCTTATTAGTGCACATAGTATTATTTAACTGTATATCACCTCTATAATATAAAAAAAAATCTATAGAATTAATAAAATATGATAATGATTTTACAATATTGTCATGGTATAAAATTGATGGGAAGCTAAATAATATAGTTATCACAGTTCATAATGATTAGCTGTACACACTGACCCATCATATTGGTTGTCTGTTAGAGAAGGTGTTATCCTATATAATACAAGGCTAACACTGTTCCTCACCTCTCTCAGGGAAGTTCAAGTGTTTTGCAAGCCAGCGGCCACTAGATGGCTGAGGAATTAAAGTGTTTCTCCATTTGGGCGCGCACAGCTGCTGGCGCTGACAGTACTGCTATGTGGTTCCATCATTTTGACGGGCTGGTAACTAGTTTTATATAATCCCAAAAATGGATGGTAAATTTCCTACATCTGAAACATCACGTGCTTTTACATACAGGTAACTGGACATATAAAAGTTCTACTTAAACTATTACAATAAATTTGATTTCCTTTTTTCGTAATTGTCCTATGGAGGAGATATATATTTTTTAAAGAATTATCACTGTGCAACTGTATTATATATTCAGCTGCCTATTATTTCCAAATAATCCATTTGTTTTGTACAGGATGTCAGCAAATTGCAACTCCCATGATATTTAATTACTTTTTGAGCTACATTATATCAATATTTCTATTTAATTTATCTCTGCATAGACTTTGCTGTGATACTTCTCTGTGTGATGTTCTTATTCCTCACAATATGACACACTATTCTTTCACTGTCCCACACAAAAGTGCAGCATTCTAGTTAAACTATTAATATACTTATCTGACAAGATGCTGCAGGAAAAAGTTAAATTAGGTAGACTAGACGGGACCAAACATGCAGACGTGCGTTTCGTGCATATCAAGGTATTGATTCAGATTGTAATTTGATGTGTTTATTTAAATTCTCTTACATCCAGTCATCTGTTACCAGTTTTATGAGTCAATGTAAACAGTTCAATGATAGTTATCTGACCTATCTCTTCAAATCAAATCTCCGGATTCTCATGGTAGTCTTTATTTGAAAGAGTGTTTGTTTATTATTCTCCTAAGAACCTTGGTCATCTGATCTATTTCTACCAATCAAATCTCCCGATTCTCATGGTAGTCTTCATTATAAGGTAAACTGTCAAACTCTGATACTTTATGTTAGTATTGCTAAATATTTTTTGCATGTATTTTTATCGAATAAAATAATGGCACCTGTAATTTATATTTATATAGCATCCTTGATTGTTCTCAGATCCACATTTCTTCCTATACTGTAACTAGTAAATGTTTTTAGTTTAATATTGCTTGATGTGATTGAAGTCATCTCCATCCTGCCCCTCCTCCTCCTCTGTGCTTACTGCAAAGTCCTGATAATTTATATTTATTTTGTTATAATTATTTATTGATCTCCCACCTGAATGCCTACTAATTAACCAAACCTATCCATATTCCATCCAACAATATTAATCAACCCCATAAATCTAATTCAAGTCATTTCTCATTATTAACTAAACTACTCAATTATATAAACTCACATTTTACCTACTTATATATCACATCTCATAATTACAAAAGTGCATATTTCTGTATTCCTATGGTCACAAAATAAAAAACATTATTATTGCATTGTCCTGTGAGTTGTTTTCTAAAATCAACTTATTAAATTTCTCTTGTGACTAGTTTAGATATCCCTTAAGAGATTCATAAATTGAATATACAGTATTCCATATTGACAAGAAACAATAAAAATGCATTTAGGGAAAAAAATATTTAAGTGATATCTACATAAAAATGAAAATAATGGAAGCTCTTTGAACTACTCAACTTTATAGGTGTATACATCTGCAATGGCCCAGGAACTATATTTAGTGGGACACTAGAGGATAGTGGAATAAAGGATGGCCAAAAGTGACTGGGTCCAGACGACATAGAAGCACATACCATAAGTCAAAATGTTAAGGCAGAGGCGTAATTGAAGACAATCCAAGGTTTGTACACTAATAATAGATAATAGGATGCAGGGTGCAGAAACAGGAAGTAGGTTATTAGTAGGAGCACAAAAATCTGGCATGGTAGACAGGAACATGAAATGACTATACACAGTAGTAAGTCATGGAGGGTGACCTGGAACATGCTGGAACAGCTGTAGAACAATTAACCTCAACTAGAATAAAGTGTTAGGGTCTCCTGCTCTGTGCTGCCACGTCGTCATGGCAACCGGGAGACAAGTGCTAGCGGAGTAACCAGAGCGTAGCTGATACTCCGGTTCGGGTCTTTTGCTGTGCAGTGGTTACAGGCTCTGTGCACGGCAGGGGATCCGGTGCTGGTTTTTGTGCTCACAGTCTGTGAGGTCGAGTGGGGCGTGGACAGCACCTGCTATATGAACCCTCTTCTCAGGTTAGGCAGATGCTGCTGAATCTTTGTTGGTTAATCAGTTCCTGAAAGCTAGCTAGTACTGTGTAAACTTTGTATTTGTTTGTTGCTTACTGCAAATAGGCCTTGGGATTTGGTATTACACTCTGCCAATCCAGACCTAGCAGTAAGACTGGAGTCAGTCGTTTAACCTGCTGGGGTTCTTTTGCTACTCTGTGAACCTAGCAAGTTTGCGGCTGTATTCTCAGACTTGCCTGCCAAAATCCTTTCTCACTGTGCAAGGTGTTCAGGTGTCAGTTTAGTGGCAGTAAGCTGAACCAGTGCACTGCAAGTGAGTACTAGGATTGTGGAGACTCTCCTTGTGTCTATTATTCCATCTCTGACCAAGGAGTTTACTGCCACACCCGTTGGTAACCCTTTGGGGTTTTGCTGTTGCCCTTAGCAACAGCATTTCGGGTTCTCTACGTATTAAATCACTACATCTTGCTTCTTTCCATCTGAGCATTCCTAATATTAGGGAGACACCCAGTTTCTTAGCCTTTGGGCTTCTCTGTTCACTTTGTGTTTATTTTGTTACCCTATCACCTTCTGTGTATGTAATGTCATATTCCCCAGTCTGTCTGTGAGTTCATTTGTTTTGCATCCCTCACCGTTCAGACACCAGTACATTCCTGCTGGCACTGGTGTGCATAACATAAAGAGTCTAGGCAGGGAGCTGTCCAATAGCCAGATTACCTCTGTCAGCAGAGCAGCAGCCTCCAGACGCAGTAGCTCTGAGTTTGAATCCTGACATTACCCCCCTCATTTCAGAACATCCTCTGGATTTTTCATGAGCAGGCTTGTTTGAATGTCTTAGATGTCACTGTTTAGTTAATCTAGAGGCATGAAATTTTCTATATTTTTTATCAATAAATTATTATTCTCCTTCCACGATAACTGGTGTTGGTGGAGCTTAGACTCAACCAGGAAAGGTATTATCCTGAAAAGTTTTGAGCAAAGAAATATGGAATACTAGATGTATTTTCCTAGAGGTTGGAAGTTCTAAGCAGGAAGCAGATTTGGTCAACCTGACTCAATTTCAAAAAAGGTATCTGTTATTTAAGGTTTTTTATTGGATAGCTACAATGTATAAATTTCAAACAGGTAATAAAAATGCTGCTGTATAGTTCCCGCTGTTCCTGCTTGCTGAGATAACGTCTTTATCCCTTCTCACCCGGTGGTGAGGCTGTCACCGCACCTGGTGATGTGTGCCGGGATGTGATATCCAGAGGGGTGAGTTTAGTCACATTTATACATTGTAGCCGGGACGCCGATATACAAAGTAACTATGCCCTGTGTGGACCCAGTGCAAAGTACATATTGCTACAGTTGCTATACACTGCCTATCAAGGACTTTAGCAACCTAATCGTTGCACATGCATTCAGAGAATAAATTAATAATATATCTATTCACATGCTGATTAGGGAAACTACCTTTTTCTTGATTTATGAAAGCTATGTATGCATATTAGATTTGGATTTTAGGTTTTGTTATTAACATGTATTATGAAATAAATATATGTATGTGATAACTGCGGAAGTCTCCTGACCTCATCACTGATATATATACAGCCATTTCTTATATTTATTACATTTTTTATATATTTATATACATATGGATTGGTTATATTTGTTTTTTTTAAACTACAAATAAATACTCCACAGCTCTGTGTTTTTATTACCCACTGTATCCATATATGCTGAAGACTCTAACCAAGTCTTGAAACATACGCTGCAGTGTACTGTATCTATTTGTATTACTCTATAATCATTTTTAAAATTAGCGCCAGGAGGGTGGAACTGGCATACCACCATAGAAATAGTTCTCTATATTTTTTTCTATATATCACTATCTTGTTCAACATATGGAAAGACCCTGGCAAGGGCTTCTCCAGTCAAAAGATTATGAAGAAGACCTTCATCTTTTCATGTATAATCTGTGCAGGTTGCATCTGAATATAAATGCGGCATTCATTTAGGAAACCTCTGCTTAAGGATGATCACCACTGATTTGAAGGGAATGGTGGATGTGAAATCTGTGCAGCAAAAGGATGATTATTCTTTAAATCTTCCTGCAATTAAGCTATTTCTTCTTGCTATGTGTTAGTTAGGGTCTCTAGTTCCCTGGTCTTTGTAAATGCAAGCAATTCCTTTATTTGGTTATTTCGAGTATTTATTGACTGTAGCCACAAACCTTCTCATCTTTCAAACAAGTACTGTGTCCCCTGCTTTTTCATTTACCAACCAACACTTTTTAGCAAGACAGTGAACAGTAGAATTGGGAGACCAGCCCAGAACTGGATCTCTATTTTCTGCAATACCAAAATTGTCCTCAAGGATTTCGTCTATCAATATGTTAAGCTATGCTGAATGCTATTTTAGAACATTTTGCCCACGTGGGTAGTGATTTATTTTTATACCTGTTTGCCTAAGGATAATCTGTGTTTAGATTCATCATTATCACTCATTTGAATTATAAAGTCATTATCATGATATATGGCACTCTGCCCCATAACTAATGTTAATATTGGGGATATTTTGTATGATTGATTATATTACCAAAACTGTGTACTCACTGTTAAACAAAGTGATATATTTCATTGTAGTGTTCGCTGAGGCACTTAGAATTTATGTTATGTTAACCAGCATATGCCCAAATACCCATCTGTTTTATTGTGAATGCATTTATAGCAGAGTATTAATTGTAATTTATATCTAGGGCACTACTAGATTTCCAGCTTTGTATTTAGACTCATACATACGTTTTCATACTGATGATTGACATTGTGAATTTTTTTGTTAAAAACTTGATGCCCTGTGTCATAGAACCTGCTGGGATCACCTATGAACTGCAGGCCGAAATTAAAACAGCTGGGGGCCCAAGGAGACTGAGGTTGTGGGGGCCACCACTATTGCTGACAAAGCCCCCTCTTGATGCGTGCAGCGTGCGTGTGCACACGCACACACCATGCACACACACAAACAGCTCACCGGAACACACTCACATACACACACATACACACCCACCAACCTCTGGACATCTGGAGCGGAGCAGCAGCAGGGACAGTGCACCGGAGCACACAGACAATGTCTAATGGGATTTCGACTTATGATCCCACAAGACTACCAGTGCACGGAGGAGTGCCTCGGCAGATGCTGTTAATGAACAGCTGAGTTGCTGGAGGGATACTCCTCCGATTCAACAACGCAATTTGTGGGGGGGCCTAGTTTGTGGGGCTCCCCGGGATGGCTGCCCCTATCACCTCTCCCTTAATTCTACCATGATGAACTGTATGTGTTATGCTTACAATTATATAATCTAGTGCTTGGTTATTACATTGTGAATAAATTTTTAACATAATATTGCTTTGGACTTATACCTAGGGCACTAAAACATGATGCCGTGTATGTCAGTGTCTGCAAAGGTATTTGTGTTGTTCAACATTTTTTTCTTCAATTGGAGACTGTATATGCATTAACAACATCAAACTGCTCATAGGTTGGACAGTACTCTGATTGTCATCTGATACCCTCCCCCAAAAAAATTTTTTTAGAATACAATTATAAATATATATATATATATATAAAATCTCGCACATTAAACCACACAGGAGCCACTTATACACGTTACACTGCAGTACAGCCGCTTATACATGTTACACCACAGTACAGCCGCTTATACACATTACACCACAGAGGAGCCACTTATACACGTTACACCACAGAGGAGCCACTTATACATGTTACATCACAGAGGAGCCGCTTATACATGGTACACCAGAGGAGCCGCTTATACACGTTACACCACAGAGGACCCACTTATACACGTTACACCACAGAGGAGCCACTTCTACACATTGCACCACAGAGGAGCCGCTTATACACGTTACACCAGAGGAGACACTTATACACGTTACACAACAGAGGACCCACTTATATACGTTACACCACAGAGGAGCCGCTTAAACACAATACCCCACAGAGGAGCCACTTATACACATTACGCCACAAAGGAGCCACTTATGCACATTACACCACAGAGGAGCCACTTATACACGTTACACCACAAAGGAGCTGCTTATACACGTTACACGAGAGGAGCCGCTTATACACATTACACCACAGATGAGCTGTTTATACATGTTACACGACAGAGGAGCCACTAATACACGTTACACTACAGAGGAGCCGCTTATAAACGTTACACCACAGAGGAGCCACTTATACACAGTGGAGCCGCTTATACACGTTATGATATGCCCCCAGTGCCAGCTACACATGTCCCCACAGTGCAAGATATGCCGCCAGTGCCATATACACGTCTCCCCAGTGCCAGATATGCCCCCAGTGCCAGATATACATGTCCCCGCAGTGCCAGATATGCCCCCAGTGCCATATACACATGTCCCCCCAGTGCCAGATATGCCCCCTGTGCCAGATATGTCCCCAGTGTCAGATATGCCCCCAGTGCCAGGTACACATGCTCCCCCCTTCCCCTGCTGCTCACCGCTGCTGCTGTCCTGTGTGTGAGGGGAGGAGAGCGCAGCGTGCGCCTCTCCTGCCCGTCAGTCTCCGGCAGCTGTGCGGGTGTCTACCTTCAATTCAGTGCCGATCTGTGAGCCAATCAAAGCTTGTGGTCCGGCAGCCAATCAGGAGTCTTGGCTGCCGGTCCGCGAGCTCTGATTGGCCCATGGGCCGGCGATGAATTTAAGGTAGACACTGATGGGCAGGAGAGGCGCACGCTGCGCTCTCTTCCCCTTACAGCAGCGGTGGTGAGCAGCAGCAGAGGGAGGGAGCAGCGGCCCATCAGCAGTGGATACAGCGTACCCACGACTAAATTCTTAAGGGTACGCCATACCCACCCATACCTGTCCACTTGCACCACTGCCTGCAGCTCATAGGCAAAATCCACCACTGACAGGAACTAATTTACTGCCAAGAGCACAATAATATGGCAAGGAAGTCAGGAACAGGATTATATAGGTAAGTAAGGAGGTGGAGTTAGAACATGCTGGAACAACAGGAGAACAGTTAAACAGAGCTAAAACACAGGCAGGGAGCTGTCTAGCAGCCAACATATCTCAGCAGACCAGCAGTCTCAAAGGCAGAAGTGCTGAGTTCGAATCCTGGTAATATAGCAGGACACAATAAAAGACAAGAGAAGAGAATATCCAGGAATAGAGGAATTGTTTTCATTTGTTGCATTATTAGTTATCTCTTGTATTTATGCATTTTTTTAATTTCATGTAATTGCTTTTTTACAGACTCAACATTATAGTCATCTTATACAGCAGTTGTCTTAACAAATCCCTTAATTATTATTTAAATGAATCACAAGGAAGATGTAATATTGCTTTTGGGTGTAGGTTTTGTTATGGGTATATTTGATAGACCATTTGGTGGGGATCAATAAATATTAATTACAAAATAAAAATATAAATGAATATCAAAATTCACATTTAGCTAAACATAGAGGAGGAGGGACAGGATGGAAATGAAGGTGGCAACCTGCTGAAAAAAATAGATGAAAGATGACCATGGGCTTTATTTTGAGGGGCATGCATATACAGTAACACTGGCCTATGACCACCGGACCCTGCTTACTAGGTGTAGGTACAAGAGACAGACTCAATACAATTTATAATCACCAATCCCTTCTCAATTAGAATAATTGCTTAGGAAAGCTAGGCCGGATGGCCAGCTTATCCTGGTATTGTTTGTTGGCACTGGGAATCTGAGACTCGGAACATCAAATCCTCTTTGGCATAAAGTCACTGACCTTCCATCATGAAATAAAAAATGCTAGGTTTAATATAATCCATGCATAATTCAGGCAGAATTCCGATTATAAATCAGCAGTTTATTGACAGGAAATTGTCTCTTGTACTGCCTGGTAAGTATAGGTACAGTACTTGGGCGAATAAGCACCAGTGGATAATATACATGGAATAGCTTAATAATCAGACATAATCACAGTGACAGGATAATACTATGTGTCTTTTTGTGGGGGGATGCTGCCATAAACATAATGCAGAGAAAATCCCTGTGTGGATAATTGTATTATAATTATTGTGTGGAGGGATTGTTTTGTCAAACTAGTGGCGCAAAGTTTACCTTAAATAAATGGTATGGTGGCTCAGGCTGCTGGTTATAGAAGGCTAATAAGAGGCTCAATGACATGCTCACTGCAATGTGACTATATAATAAGAAAGTAACTTGGCCCTAGATCACAGGCAACCAAAGACAAAATGATCTCTCTTTAATGAGCGTAGGTCATGGAAGAATGTATATAAGCAGCAATTGATATGCTCAATCTATTAATAATACAGGTATGTGACCACAATAGAAAACAGTAAAACAGCACTTTCCCGAAAAAAAATGTGGTTTTATTTTTACACACCTATAATAAAATTCAATACATATATGACAATAAGAAGTCACAATATAAACACCAGCCAGTATAAGGTTTAGAAAAAATTAATAAAAAATAGTCCATAATCAGTAGACTACTGAATTAAATTCTCAGTGGTTCTCAGGAACGCTATTAAGTTAGTCAATATTCAGCAAGCAAAAACTTCCACATATTGCTGTTTAGTTAGTATCATGTTGAATATAAACATGTAATTATTTGCGGATTGTTAAGGACAACGGTGGTAATCTAACATGGCTTTTTCACCTGTTACGATGATTAGAACTCAATTCCCCATCAGTATTGTAATGATTCTTCTCGGCTCCTAGTGCTTCCAACTTATTAATGGTGCAATATCTGGAGTTTCTATATTTAGAAAACGACGTTACCTGCAGGTTTGTTTGGCCCTGGGTATGTATACGCTGGTACCAGGTGTTTATAGGTGCCTCTTACGCAATTCTCCACCTATGTAAACATCAGCGGCTTTCTCAGAGAAGGTAGCGTTGTCTCTCAGCATCTCCAATTAAATATCGGACTTTCCCGGCAGGCGCATGCATGGTCCATCCGCTGTCCAAGCCTCGTTCTGAGGTGAAATGCACACGTGTTTCACCTCAGAACTGCAGCAAGAGGCACCTACTCGTAACAAACGCCTCCTGCTGCATCACCATACAGCGCTATCACTGCTGCTTCCAAGGAAGTGATAGCAACTCCAACCACATCTGAATGACCCTCACTGTCTTTACTCTGGCAGGCTAGCTGAGAGGCTGAGACTTTAGGGAGATGACAGGAGTGCAGATTAGGTAAAATAAAAGTTGGGTGATACTTTGGCCTGCTGTAGAGAAAGAGGTAAACTGTATAAAATGTGCTAAGTTTTTTTGGCAGAATTATATACTACTAGATGAATTTTCTTGTTATACTGTATGTTGTTTTCAAGTTATTTTGGCTTTCAGCTTGGACATTAACTTATTGGGCCTGCTCCGGATTTGCTTGGAAAAGCTTCTAGGTTTGTATCTGGAACAAACCATTTTGCAATGCAAGGGAAGGAAATACATTTATATGTTTCTGTGCAGGGTAAATAAACACTGTCTGCTTTTGAATGTAGCCCACAAATTTTAGATAGCTTTATTTTTATACTGCAGTTTAGATTTCAGTTTTAACACCCCCCACCCAAATCTAACTCTCTTTGCACATGTTACATGTGCCCCACCTGCAATGCAACATGGTTTTGCCCAGTCGCTTGCTTTTTTGGTCTGCTCCACATCTAAATAACCTCCATTATTTGATTTGGATCTCGAGTTGATTGCCTATCTTTTTGAAGAGCATGCATTTGTATTTTGTAGCAAGATAGAAATGTGAGATACTGATCAGTTTACCATAGATGGAGGCCTTGTGCCCTACCAAAAGAAAACTCTTTTTTGAGGTATATGTTAAGTGTTCTTATACAACTAGGCCAACTTCAAAGTTTGAAAAAAAGCAATTGGTTTCCCCAGCACCCTGAATGATAACAGTAACCAGATATAAATCCCACATGATAATAGAATTCAGAGATCTTCGTTACACATATTTGCGCAAATGTGTGGTTAAGCCCCAAAGCCGCATCAAGGCCGCTCTGTATATTTGGGGTCCCTAGCGCTATATCTAGGTGCAGGGTGTGGCACCCCAAAACACCAGAATGAGCCAGAAAGCCCAGCGTGGCACACCAGTGTAAAAAACTATAGTGTTAATAAATTAGTATTTAGGAAGCCGAAGCTATATAGAGGGTGATACAAACATGAAATGTAATTAAAATAGAGAAATAGTGTTAGAAAATTAATAAGTGAAAAGTGTTAATAGAATGTAAAGGTATGCCACACTAAAGCCATCCAGCTCAGCCAGTCCAGAGGCACCACACCTCACACCTCCATTACCCCAATCTGGGTCTAATATTAACCAGCAAGGAGCCACATGATAATGGCTCCTTACTAAAATATGTCTAAGCTAAGAGCTACCTACCTTGGAGCAACCCCATATAGCTCCATGTGGCATGTCAGGGCCTGCACCTCCTCCTAATGCAGGAACCTCTCTGCCTCTCACAACAGACATATAGATTGGTAAATGCTCAATTAGCTTAGTGATATCTTTTCTTGCTCAGAAATACCCCTTCCTTTCGAGCACCTGAATGATATCACTAAGCTAATTGAGCATTTACCAATCTATATGTCTACTTCAAAGTTTACCTGACATCAGTTTGATGCTATATATTGCTTTGATAAGTAGCTATTCATGTATACTTACCCTTCCAGCGAAGCAATCTGTTATCCAGGGCTCCAGTGGTGACGTCGTGTCCTGCGGTCCCCTCTGCAGTGATTGGAGAATGGAAGCATTAATCTTTCCCGCCGTTTCCGCACCAAAGTTCAGATTGCGCCATCTTAAAATGGCAAATCTGAATTCCATGGAGAATCGGAAAACTGAGCTTTCCATTCCTTCATGAATTGCACTCACCATACTAAAGTACAGTGATGCGATTCAGGAGCGGAGGTGTCACTGGAGAAGTCAGAAACTTCTCCACAGTAACCCGCTCTGTGACTAGCCCAAAGCAGAAAAAAGCCCTGCTTTCTGTAAAACAGCGCTATTCTTTGCTTTATGAAGAGACCCTCATTGATTCATTCAGCTGCTAGTTAGAGAATGCGGCTCTACGACATGACAGTTGTAACTGAATAGATGTGGCTGCATGTTTGGACATAGGGATAATGTCTATAGTAGGAATTAAGGTTATGTTCACAAATGTGTTGAGTATTCTGGAGTTTCAGTACATGTCATAACGAATCAGTATAGCCAGATGTTTTACACAGTGCAGTCAATCTTTTTTTTGCAGACTATGATAATTCAGGGAGTTGTGGAAAATATATGGACAGATACAGCTACAATGATGTTGACCTCATGATCACTTGTCACCTCTGCCACCCTTAGCAGCTCCTAATAAAGGTGATTAAAAATGACTTTGTGTAGAAGTAGGCCATATACAGTATCAATGCCAGCATAACCTTGATTTAAAGCCAAAGATAATAAGATACTGACCATTTTCTCTGTTAGGCTTTAGCATTGACTGATGAGAAAGGGATTTTTCTTTGAATGAGATTCCTAATCCTGGATTGCTTGTTGTCTGGACTGATTAAAAAGGTTTCACCAAGCCACGTTCAGGCAGAAATATGTGTCATAAAAGTGAGTCTTATCAATAAAGACAAGAGCAGACACCAGAGGGTCATGGCTTTAGAACACACCACTCATTGGATGATGGACACTGAAGTCCCTTCTATGAAAAGATGTGATTGTGCTGTGGGGTAACAGTTTAGCAGGGGTGTAGGGGACGTGTGTTCCAGAAGGAAGGAGAAAGTAGGGCCGACAAGATCAGAGTGGGTGGTTGTGTCTGGGTATCAGTAGCGGATCTTGCCACGGGCAAGCAAGACTTTTGCCCGGGGCGCAGCCTTCCAGAGTGCGCTGGCGCCATCAAGATCTGCTACTGGCAAGATCTGCTACTGTGCTACATTGTCCCCTGCTGTGTCCCCCGCTGTGAAGGGAACTAGACGCTACCCGTCTAGTTTCCCTTTGTGGAGAGGACCTTTGCTGTGCGGTGCATGATGACATCATCATGCACCGCAAAGCATTGTGGGACTGACACAGACGCTAGGGGTCATAATTGACCTCTAGTGTCTATCTGTCCCATAGATCCGAGGAGAGGAGCGGCGCCGGCGGAGGTCTGCAGCGGTCGGGAATCAGGAGCTGGGATAGTAAGTACTCATTTTTTTTGTGTAAGCGGCGCTACTCCTACAAATGGGGGCACAACTCTACAGGGGGCGTAACTGACCATGCCCCCTGTATGAAGCCATGCCCCTATTTTCCACCCAGGGCACCAAAGGGCTAATACAGGCCCTGCTGGGTATATACTGTAAATGGCAGTATATACTACATCTAAGTAGAGGACATGTGGAGTGCTAACTAGCATAGTAGCTAACTCAGCTAGTTAGCTAGTGAAGTCAGTTTCAGTCTCTGTGCACTCCCGCTGTGACTAGGCGGACGGATTGGATCGCCTAGTCACGCCCGGAGAGCACGTTTGTGATGGAGCCGCCTCAGATGAGCGCGGCTCCATCTGTATGTTGAGAACACTGTAGCTTATTAGCACCATGGGCCTAATTCAGATCTGATTGCAGCAGCAAATTTGTTGGCTAATCAGCAAAACCATGTGCACTGCAGGTGGGGCAGATGTAACATGTGCAGATTTTTAATACTACTGATCTGACTATGGTGTCAATAAAACAGGGACTGCCATGTCAATGTTGCATAAATAGGTTGCGCATAGCCCATGAAGTACGTCACGTGTTGTGCGCTGGCTTGGTGGGTATATAAGGTGTGCGATATGCCGCCTGCACACATATCACTCGCTGCTGTAATGGGTAAAAGGGGCAATTTATCCAAGTTACAAAAAGGGGTGATTAATGGCTTTCGGGGCAAGGGTGGAAGTATTTTTGGCACAGCGCAGCTTGTGAACTGTCCACGTGCTGCTGTGGTGAAGGTGTATCGTGACTGGGGAAATGGCACCATTGCGAATAACAGACCTGGAAACTGTGGAGCACCACGTGCCACTGACGTCAGAAGTGAACGTGGCTATGAAGGTGCGTGAGGGACGGCCATCACATTCCAGTGGAGCAGCTCACCATCAGAATGAACCTGGGGGCTACCAGGGATGTGTGTTTAAAATGGCAGTTCTACCTGTATAGCTGCTGTCCGTGCTGCATGAGGTGGTTACTCTGGATATTAGCTGGTGGTCATAATAATCTGACTCGACAGCGTAAAATCACCCTTTTGTAATGATAGGTCACTGCAGTGCTCACAGACCAGTGCTGTGTACTTGCCCGTAGGCTAAAATTTCCCAGCTAGCTTAAGACCTCTGTTTTCACTCAGAAACGGCAGTGCTCCCAAATAATAAGTCTTCCTCTTGTCCATTTTCTGAAAATACCATGGTCATTCTTCCATCTGATGAAGAAGGAGGAGGAGGAGGAGGAGCAGCCCCAAAGCACGGTCCAAATAGTGATGTCCATTGTTAAGGGAAAAAAACTAGCAATAAAATGTATCTGCTGTCTCCAGTGTGTAGCCTCAAATAGAAAGAGACTGGGGCTCTCAGTAAGGCAAAAAGATTAACAGCAAAGATACAGAGCAGTAATGTCCATTTCAGTACAAGATGTGAAGCAAACTGCAACCGTGTGCTGTTCATTGTTGAAATTCATTGCTATCTAAAGAAATAGATAATGGCTTTATAATCTGCAGTCTAAGCACAGTAAACTTGCTCTAGTCTATACTGACATACACACAGATTTATAGTGGAACTATTTTTATTTTTTCAATATTTTTTTTTAAGGAAACAAAGCTTTTAAGTTTTGTATTTTATACTTCTACTTTTTCTTGATCATGTCTTTTTGTTTAGTCTTTTTTTTAAGCACTTCATGATTCTCTGCTAGTACTATCCATTTGTTCCTTGTCATGCAATATCTTGTTTCTATATCACTCCAGTATAATCTATTATTTTTCCAGAAATAAATTCTATTAAATATTGCAATTGGTGCTGAATTTTAACAGTGCTAGGAAAAAAAGTTGCATATCTACTTTTCTATCTATCTATCTATCTATCTATCTATCTATCTATCTATCTATCTATCTATCTCACTCTCTCTCTCTCTCTCTCTCTCTATATATATATATATATATATTAGTATATCACATCATACGGTGCATACAATCTTTTTTTCCATCTTAAATGTCAAGTAAACTGAGAACATAGCAGGGCTTGGAAATATCAAACGAAAAACCTTCATCTTTCCTGGCACTTTAGATGCCGCTGTTTAAATAAATAGAGGGTATGATTGAAGCTGACACGTGAGTGTGTGGTATTTATTATTTTCTACACATACCTGATAGGACCACATATACCAACACAGTGAATGTGGTAGATTGGGAAGAAGGAGGAAAGGAGGTTTTTTTTTTCTTCAGCATTTTATGATTCAATTTCTTCTTATCAGCAGAATCCTTGAGCAAACTGAGAAAAGATTATATATGTGTGTGGGGTGTATTCAAATGGAAACCAAATGAACTAAGGAGAGAAAAAAAAAGCGGTAGAAAGAAAAAATAATAGAGATTGCAGGGGTAATGTAAGAAATTGAGTGAGGGTAGAAATATATATATATAAGATAGACAATGCATCATGCCTGACGATGGTTGTAATAAACCAAAATGTTGCTGATACATATGGGGCTTGTTGCCTGTTCATATATTGAAAAAGTCCTTGGATTGTTGCTGGACGGCTCTACCATTAGACAGCTTTAGGGGACACACAGTGATCAAACAAGTGAATAACACACATTTAAAAACACTTACCAGGCGCGCTTCCAGCCGTCCTCTCCACGCCGCTGCCCGGCTTCCGGACTCAGCTTTTCCGGTCAGGTGACCCCGGTCCGTGACGCAAGCTCCCAGTGCCGTCATGCAGGGGGCGGGGGAGGCCATTGCTATGGTGCGTGCTGTCAATACATAATACACACAAGAATAATCGTGCAGTTCATAAGACAGATCAGGCCAGAGCCGGCCCTAGCCAATTTGATGCCCTAGGCAAAATTTTGTCTGGTGCCCCCTAGCTCCGCCGCTAGTTCTGCATCTGTACCTGCAACATTCAGGTAGTGGGGCCCACCGGGGGGTTACCCTGTGGGCCAGTTCAACTCTGCACAATGCCACACAGTAATTACCATAATACATATAATTCCACACAGTAAAGGAACCTTACACATATGCCCCACATTAGTAATGCCCATAATACACATAATGCCACACAGTAATGCACCTTACACATATGCCCCACATTAGTAATGCCCATAATACACATAATGCCACACAGTAATGCACCTTACACATATGCCCCACATTAGTAATGCCCATAATACACATAATGCCACACAGTAATGCACCTTACACATATGCCCCACATTAGTAATGCCCATAATACACATATACTGCCACAGATACTACCACACTTGCTGGTTATACAAAAAGACCAGTATCAAACATGTAGAAACTGTCCATTCTCTTCACTGTTCAGTGTGTTTGCTGGTGTCTATTACTGCATGCCCTTTACTTTATACTGTGAGAGTGATATGCTCTGCCCTCCAGTCTGATGTGTCCGAAAGTCACGCTGCACTGATGTTTCATATAGAAATAGCACAACGCAACTTGCTGACCACGTTACAGTGCTGGGTGGCAGGGGAATTTTACGGCATGGACTGACTAGGAAATAAAGTGTGGGGAGAACACTGCCCATGTAATGTCCCTGCAGACACCTGGGGTTTGCACAGGGATAAGGGACACACACAGGATGGCAGGGTCCCCCTCCCCCATGTGCACAAGCAGTATAGGTGATGTCAGGTTTCTGTGAAGCATTCTTCCAAAATACACGTGTTATCATAAGAAGCCATCCAGTAATAACCTTATATAGTCATTGAAAATGTCACAGGTCCAGGAATTGCATTTACTGGGCTTCTGCTGTCTGTCTGAGGTCTCACAAGTCAGGGGCATTCAAGCATGAGGAAGTTTAAGGCACAGTGTGCATTTTTTTTGACAAATGTAAACAGCAGTGTATACAAGTACTGATTGAATACATTTGGAAAGTAACAGTTAGTTTGCGGACTGTCCCTCTCAGCATGAGATACTGCAGGGACATGCTTGGATGCCCCTAGACATGCTTGAATGCCCTAGGCAAATGCCTAGCCTGCCTATAGCTAAGGCCGGCTCTGGATCAGGCAATCTAATGCCTGTCTGAAGCATATATACAACATGTAAATGAACTGAGCTAAAATATGCCTAGTTCACAGTGAGCAAAATACAAAAACAAAAACACTTAAATACAAAAGATAAATAAAACATAGCAGTCAGCTCACCTAGTGAGACCAGGAACATGTCATACAGAAAGATCTTTAAAAGAAATCTACGTATATTCAATAATCACTATATATCAATACATAATAATCAAGGTGAGGGACTATCAGATTGACCTGTCAATAGAATATGTCGTCTTAACTATACTTCTTAAATTCAACCCAGGTTTAAGCAAAACTGCTCATGCCCAAGGTCTCATTGAGTCCTCTAGGACTCAACGTGTCCAGTGCAATTATCCATCTGGTTTCCAGTTGTAGGAGGCGCTTCGATCTATCGCCTCCCCTGATGGAAAAAGGCACCTGATCCACAATACGGTACCTCAATGCTGCAAGTAAATGTTTAGCTGTGGCAAAGTGCCGTGCCACCTGCTGCTCGCTGGTTCCTGTCACTAAGGCTGCCCTAATGGCAGATCTGTGTTGGGTCACCTTTTTCTGGTTTATGAGAGTCTCTGAGTGCTGCCCAGCCTATGGACCATATGAAGCAGGGATAACTCTGATGGGAAGGCACCTGAGCAGGATACATGTAAGCCCAGAGTGCCAGGGTCTTATTTTGGTGTCTATATATTTATTTATTAGCAGTTTCTTATATAGCGCAGCATATTCTGTTGCGCTTTACAATTAGAACAACAGTTATAGAACAAAACTGCGCAAAAACAGACAGACATAGAGGTAGGAAGGCCCTGCTCGCAAGCTTACATCTATAGAGAAATAGGCATTGATACACAAGGATAGATGCTACCTGTTACATAATGGTCCACCAGATTGCTAGGTTCTTAGTGGGTTGTATAATATGATCACCCAGCAATGTTGACATACAAAATGTGATGTTATGTGGACTGTACAGAAAGGATGTAACCGGATAGGGAAGCATTGAAGGTTATGTGGGTGGGTCTGGAATTTGGTAGGCTTGTCTGAAGAGATGAGTTTTCAGGGAACGTTTAAAGGTTTGGAGACTAGAGGAGAGTCTTATTGTGCGTGGGATGGCATTCCACAGAGTGGGTGAAGCCCGGATAAATTCCTGTAATTTTGAGTGGGAACAGGTAATACATCTGGATGAGAGACGCAGATCTTGTGCAGAGCGGAGACGTCTGGTAGGGAGATATTTTGAGATGAGTGAGGAGATGTATGATGGTGCAGTTTGGTTAATGGCCTTGTATGTAAGTAAAAGTGTTTTATATTTAACACGGTAGAATACCGGTAACCAATGGAGGGACTGACAGAGCGGATCAGCAGATGAAGAACATCTAGTGAGGAGGAAGATTAGCCTCGCAGCTGCATTTAAAATAGATTGTAGTGGTGAGAGCCTATGTTTGGGAAGACCAGTAAGGAGACTATTACAATAATCAATGCGGGAGATGATGAGTGCATGGATTAGAGTTTTTGCAGTGTCTTGTGTAAGATAAGGGCGTATTTTGGATGTTTTTAAGGTGCATGTAACATGATTTAGAGACAGATTGAATGTGTGAAACAAAGGACAGTTCGGAGTCAAGGGTGACACCTAGGCAGCGAGCTTGTGGGGTAGGGTGGATAGTTGCATTGTCAACAGTTATGGAGATATCAGGTTGGTAACTACTCTTGGCTGGTGGGAAAATAATTAATTCAGATTTGGAAATGTTGAGTTTGAGGTGGCGAGATGACATCCAAGATGAAATGGCAGACAGGCATACAGTGACATGAGCCAATACAGATGGTGATAAATCTGGGGAGGATAGGTAGATTTGAGTATCATCAGTGTACAAATGATACTGAAATCCGAAGGAGCTGATTAGTTTACCAAGAGAGGAGGTATATATATATATATATATATATATATATATATATAGTGGCAAAGAGGGTACTTTGCCATCCAGAACAGGACTCGCTCTCTAGGTCAATCGACACACAGGGTTAAGAATCCTTCTGTTTCCTACAAGAAAGGTTTTAGGCTACAACAGATAGACAGACAGACAGCATTAAATCAATCTTCTTCATCTATTTATATAGCAGATAAGAAAACTCTACAATAAACACATTTTCCCCATTGTACATATATTTTATTATGATTAATAAAATGCAAATACTATGAGTACAATGCAAATAACATACATAGAAAAGTGGACTAGAAGATGTAGTGCATAATAAGCACGATTGCAATCCTTTGTACTGGGTTCTAAAAATCGGTTTTGGTGGCGAGAGCAGCACCCAGTAAAGTGAAGTGTCAGTGTAGGATCAAAGCTTGGACTGTAATTTATTTGTTTACCATTTTATTCTTCTTGAGTGAGTCCAAATTGATAGAAAAAGCACTAAGTCATAAAATCCTATTATAAATGATCCTCTGCACACTATGGGGTATACGAGTTTACTAGTGCGGGTTTATAAAAGTGATTCTAGCAATTATCTATTATAATCTATTAATTTCACTTCTATAAACCTGCCTTATAATAAATATACCCCTATGAATGTCCAGAGTCAAAAGATCTGTCCCCAGGACTCTGTGTCACTATCAACCACTCACAAGTATTTTCTCACAATTGCCACTTGGTACTGGCTAGATGTGAAGATGAGTCCTGAACAGGGGCGGCTCCAGTGGTGGAGCTACAGCTCAGTTCAAAATTCAAATAGGGGAGCCACACCAACTGCCAGTGAGTCAGTTTCAAATGGCAGTTGGTGGCAGTTGGTGCGGCTCTCCTATTTGAAATTTGTACTGACCTGCAGCCCCTCCTCTGGAGCTGCCACTGGTTCTGAAGGTTCCTGGTTATAATCATTTAGGTTCGGTTTTTGTATGCAGGATGCAGTTTGTGCACTGCAAGAACAACTGTAAACATGATTTACCATCATACTGTATTTACTATTGTACTGCTGGCACACATAAAATGCTTCAAGAAACAGCTCACACTTGTTGACATAACGGTTTCTGTGTTCCGGCATCCACGTGCTGCATTGTCATTATCGTCACAAAGTATGTATCTCCTGCTAATGGCTTGAGAGAAACAGTTACACAGTAATTTTGAAGCAGTTTCCTGTTTTACTTCCACAAATACAGGCCCTTATTCATATGTGAATGGAGGAGCTGCGTCCGTCGCAAAGTACAGCTTATCAGTACTTTGCGTATGTGCAGGATCCGTTCTGATGCCTCGTGCTGCATTACCAATTAGTGCTATTGCTGAAGCTTCTATGTAAGCAGCAGCGAAAGCACCTCGGATGTTTTTTTAAAGTGGCAAACCCTTTACATGGCATGGTTTTGCCTTGTATAGGATTGCCGCTTTAAAAAAATATCCGAGTTCAGCAGGCAACCCGCAACTCTGGCCAACTCAGACGGCATTACAATCATGCAGCCTCACACATCTGAATGAGAGCCATAATTTGGTCATTTACTCTAGAAGATCCTTTGAGATAATGTTTCTACAAAGCCACAATAATATATGCAGTGATACTTGGTGTGTAGTAGCAGTGTTTCTGCAGCAGATCTTTGTACTAAAGAAAAATGCTTCATGCACCATTCCTATTAGCAAGTTGCCATGGCACATAATGAAAACCAGATACGTGAAGTAAACATGCTGTTTAGCCTCAAATGCGTGATGAATGTTTGCATAACAACAATTAAAGATATAGTTACATAGTTTTATAGGTTGAAAAAAGACAAATGTCCATCGAGTTCAACCTATTGTACATTACATTATTTTATTTTATTATTTTTTCTTTAAATATTAATTAAATGCTGTATCCCTGAATATTTTTTTCAGCTAGGAATTTATCTAATCCATTTTTAAACTTATTGATTGTGTCCACCATTACTACCTTCTCTGGAAGAGAATTCCAAATCCTTACTGCTCTTACTGAGAAAAATCCTTTTCTCCATTTGGTATGGAATTTTTTCTCCTCTAACCTCAGTGGGTGTCCTCGTGTCCTATGTAGTGTTTTTTTGGTAAACAAATCATTTGATAGATCCTTGTATTGTCCCTTAATGTATTTATAAATATTATTGATGTCCCCTCTCAGTCGCCTCTTTTCCAGTGTGAACATATCAAGCTTTTTAAGTCTTTCCTCATTGTCCAATGCCTCTAACCCCTTAACCAGTTTGGTGGCTCGCCTCTGAACCCTTTCGAGTTCCAAGATATCTTTTTTATAGTATGGTGCCCAAAAATGTAAACAATATTCCAGGTGTGGTCACACCAATGATTTATACAGTGGCAGGATTACACTCTCATCCGTTGTCTCCATACCCTGTTTTATGCATGATAACACCTTATCAGCCTTTGCTGCTGCATTCTGACATTGCAAACTGCTTCCAAGTTTATTATTGATGAGCACACCCAGATCCTTTTCAACTACCATTATCCCTACATTTTCCCCATTTAGTTTATAGGCTGCCTGATTGTTCTTAGTCCCAAGGTGCATAACTTTACATTTGTCTATATTGAACCTAATTTCGCATTTGTCTGCCCAGGCCTCCAGTCTAGTTAAGTCATTCTGTAGAGACTCAACATCCTTGTCTGAATAAATTATTCTACATAATTTAGTGTTATCTGCAAAAATTGACACTGTGCTTTCCAGTCCCTCACCTAGGTCATTAATGAATATATTAAACAGCAATGGCCCGAGTACTGAGCCCTGCGGTATTCCACTGAGTACTGAAGCCGATTCAGAGTACATCCCATTAACCCCCACTCGCTGTTCCCTATGAAACAGCCAGTTACTCACCCAAGTACAGATAGTATTTCCCACCCCAAGCTCTCTTAGTTTGAGGATTAGTCTCCTGTGTGGAACTTTGTCAAAAGCCTTAGAGAAGTCTAAAAAGATCCCATCCACTGCTTGACCCTTATCAATACTATCGCTCACTTTCTTGTAGAAGCTTATTAAGTTAGTTTGACATGACCTGTCCTTCACAAATCCATGTTGATTCCTAGTAATAACCTTGGAGGTATCCAAGTACTCTAGAATGCTATCCCTTAATATACCTTCTAGTATTTTCCCCACTATAGATGTCAAGCTAACCAGCCTATAGTTCCCGGGGAGCGTTTTAATACCCTTTTTAAATATTGGGACTACCTCTGCTATACGCCAGTCCTTTGGTATCATTCCTGATCTTATTGACTTGATGAAGATCAAATATAGAGGTTTGACTATCTCTGTGTTGAGTTCCATAAGAACCCTGGGGTGGAGTCCATCCGGCCCAGGAGATTTATTTATCTTCATTTTACTCAGTCTCTCCCAGATTACTCCCTCGTTTAAGCAAGTACCAAGCAGTGGGTCATTATTATTATTTATGTTATGCTCTATTCTTGTCAACTTGTCCTCTTTCGTGAATACTGATGAAAGGAATTTATTATATAAATCTGCTTTTTCCCTATCATCATTAATCAAGACATCCAGCTTACCCTTTAAGGGCCCAATATTCTCCCTTTTGAACCTTTTACCATTTATATACTTAAAGAACTTTTTCGGATTTGTTTTACTCTCCTTTGCGATTTGTTTTTCGTTTTCTATTTTAGCTGCTCTAATTGCTTTTTTGCATTTATTGTTACATTCCTTGTAGAACTGGAATGATTCCACCTTTCCGTCAGACTTAAATGCTTTGAAAGCACGCTTCTTTTTATCCATTTGTTCCTTGACCTTTTTATTAAGCCACATCGGTTTGGATTTCCTACTTCTGTTTTTGTTGACTTTGGGAATAAATAAATTAGTGTACTTATTGAGCGCAGTTGTAAAAATGTCCCACATTTCAGCAGTATTCTTACCATGAAATACAATTTCCCAATTAATCTCTTTCATCACTTGTTTCAGCAATGTGAAATTTGCTTTTCTAAAGTTAAAAATCTTGGTTAAACCCTTATATTGTTGTTTTTGAAAGCTGATATCGAATGTGATCATATTGTGATCGCTATTTCCTAAGGTCTCCCCTACTATAGTATTTGTTATAATTTCCTCATTATTAGTTAGTACTAGGTCCAGTATAGCCCCTCGCCTAGTTGGCTCCTCAATTACCTTTGACAAGTAATGATCTTTTAGCATGTTTAAGAACCTGTTACCCCTAGCTGTATTTACTGTTTCGGTGTTCCAGTTTATGTCCGGGTAATTGAAGTCCCCAACAATAACGACGTCCCCCATACCTGCAGCTTTTTCGATTTGCTGCAAGAGTAGTAATTCGTCAGCCACTCTAATATCTGGCGGTTTATAGCATGTCCCTATTAAAAGTTTTTTTGCATCTTTACCCCCACTCGAAATCTCAACCCATAATGACTCTACGTTATCTACAGTCCCCTCGTAACTGAGCTCCTTTAAATATGGTTTTAAGAATGGTTTAACATAGAGACAAACACCCCCTCCCTTTTTATTAATCCTATCTCTCCTGAAGAGAGTGTATCCCTCGATGTTTGCCGTCCAGTCGTGAGAATCGTCCCACCATGTCTCAGTAATGCCTATTATGTCATAATGGTCATCATGTGCAATTGCCTCTAATTCCCCCATTTTATTTGTTAGGCTTCTTGCATTTGCAATCATACACTTAAGTTTATTAATTCCCTGATCCGCAAGTTCTGGTGTACGTGACATTTCCTTAGGAACCATGGTATCCCTTAAATTACCATTGCTGACTCTTTCACTCCTTGCTCCCTCTCCACCCCCATTATACTTTATACATCCCACTATTCTTTGCTCTTTAGTTGTCCCACTAATTCTTTCTAATCCCTCCCCCCAGGCACCTAGTTTAAAATCTCCTCCAACCTTCTAACCATCCTTCCCCCCAGCACCGCTGCCCCCTCCTCATTCAGGTGCAATCCATCGCATCCAAAAAGATGGCGCCTGACTGAGAAGTCCGCCCAGTGTTCTAAGAACACAAACCCCTCCTTCCTACACCAGTCTCTATGCCACACATTTACCTCCCTGATCTCCCTCTGCCTTCCTGGACTAGCGCGTGGCACAGGTAATATTTCAGAGAATGTCCTTGCCTTTCATTTTTGTCCTAGGTCCCTTTAATCTCTCTTAAGGACATCCAACCATCCACTAACTTTGTCATTGGTGCCAACGTGCACCAAGACCGCCGGGTCATTCCCGTCCCCTCCCAACAATCTTTCTACCCGGTCTGCAATGTGCCGTACCCGAGCACTCGGGAGACAACAGACTGTACGGCGATCGCGGTCCCGGCAGCATATTGCCCTATCGGTTCTCCTGATAATAGAATCCCCTACCACCACAATTTGACTAGGTACCTCACTATCTTTTTTTCCCTTTGTCCTGGAGGAACCGCTCCTCTGGTTGCTAGAGGGAGCGGTATCCTCCAGTGCCGTCATTTCCTCACTACAATCCCCAGAATCTTCATCCAGTCGGGCGATTTATTGGGGTTTGGCAGGTCGGAGATGTCCTGTCTCCCCCTCCCCCTCTTCTTCTTCCTTCTAACCGTGACCCAGCTTGCTACCTGATTGTCCTCGTCCTCCTCTACCGGTGGCCCCCTTGCAACTCCTCCACCGTTCTATCTAAGCTCAGTTCGAGATTGTGAATACTACTTAGTCTTGTAACGGTTTGGTCTAGATCAGTTACCTGGGCTTTCAGGGCAACCGTTCGCGTACACCTCGCGCAGATGTATTCGCACTGGGCCGGTTGCTCCAGTTGCGCATACATCATACACGACATGCACTGAGTGAGATTCCCAACCACGGACTCCCCCATTATGTCTAAAAAGAAACTCTAACTCCCTGTACCTTTATAAAAACAATACAATATAATACAGACAATACCGACTAAGTATTACAATACAACTTAGTTCGTATGAGTGTATCAATGGAAAACAGTCAAAAGAATAATAATAATAATAATAATAATAATAACACACACAAAAAAAAAGAAAGAAAGAAATTTAGTGTTTAAGAGTTGTGATACTTGCGCATCCGGCCAGCGTCTGGAACGCCTTCAGCGAAGTTCTTCCACTTTGTGATCGTCTTCATATTCACTTTCAAGCACTCACATGCAAATAGGACTGCAGTAGTTGCACTCTAACCTGTAACACAATCACAACCTCACCTGCAGCCTGTTCTGCTCAGTCCCCGGCTCACACTCACACTCCGTCCCAAGCTCACACTCACACTCAGTTCCCGGAACACACACTCACTCAGTCCCCAGAGCAGCACACTCACTGGTCAGACCTTGGCTCACACGCTCACACTCTCACACACACACACACACACACACACACACACACACACACACACAGCAGCACACTCCCCTGCTCCTATTTGTTCCTGGCTCACAATCACAACACACGGAGCAGCAGCAGCACAATCTACTGCTGCCTGCTCCGCCTGGCCCCTGGGTTCAGAGCGAGAGCCCGATCGGCTCTTTGCTCTTGTGCTCCTCCGGCTCCCCCGGCCTGAATGAGCGCGTCCTGCTCGTCCCCCCGGCACCTGGCAACCGGCTCACATCACTTCCAGTTCCGGGTCTCACGTGTCATCAGCGTCACAGCCCCTCTGCCTCACCATTATACCATTATCACCGGATATTCAACTTAAATATTAAATTGATTGTACAATTCATGTGTTTTGTTTTATGCCTGCAATGGAAGATCAGATCCTATAGATGCAGTCAGGGCCATAGGGAGGGGTGTGAGAATGGCACAGTCAACCAGCGCACAGGGCCCTGAGGTTCCTGCTCAGCAGTCCGTGCATCTGGCTAGCGTGGTGCCTGGAACGGCATTCTGTGTCCAGAAGCACTGCTGCAGTGCAAAACAAAATAATATATGGTGGCGCTTCCTGAGGTTTAACCACACTGGGAGTGAGTAAAATGGGCTTATTGGGGGTAGGGGCCCTAAAGAGCCTTCTTAATAAGAATAAATGTGAACTAAGACTCCCTGATGTACTTAGACTGTATGTTCCTTGGGTGATGTACTTAAAGTGCCCCACCTCCCCCCCACACACATCTTTTCCGTGCATCTCTGATCAAAACTCAGTGAATTTCCAGCAGTATATTCTGCTTCACCTGTGTATAATGCCCACATGAGTCCTAGGGCTCATAGGGCCTAATTCAGACCTATTTGCAGCAGCAAATTTGTTCTCTAATGGGCAAAAGCATGTGCAGTGCAGGGGGCAGATGTAACATGTGCAGAGAGAGTTAGGTTTGGGTGGGGTGTGTTCAAACTGAAATCTGAATTGCAGTGTAAAAATAAAGCAGCCAGTATTTACTCTGCACAGAAATAATATAACCCACCCAAATCTATCTCTGTCTGCACGTTATATCTGCCCCCCCCTGAACTGCACATGGTTTTGCCCATTTGAGAACAAATTTTCTGCTGTGATCAGGTCTGAATTAGGCCCACAGATTGTGTGTAAATCTGGCTCTGGCACTAGCCAGTGCTTCCTGAGCCATTTACCTCAACGCACATCCCCGCTCTGTGGTATGTCATCATCACATAGAGGAGACAAAAAAGGAGCCCACAGTGTGTAGTACATTCCACAACAATAAGGTTTTCAAAAAGTTTTCCCCAATGTGGGGTCTGAGGGATGTTATTGGAGTGTGATGGAGATTATCATCAGGATAGAGTCAATAGATGATAATATTAGAGATGAGCGGATTCGGTTTCAATTCAAAACTCACTAAAAGGAGATGAGTATTCTTTTCATGAAGGCATCTTTACACATATGATCTATACGTATCTCTCGAACTCCAAATAATATAGCATACCCCAGTCACATAAATAATGGAGAGAGGGTGATGTATAAAGGTATCTTTGGGGTACTGTACAGTACAGCCCTGGTAATAGAAGACATTGTGACTCAACTTTTAAACATGGTACTACAAGTAACACACTGCCCTTGCAGCTCTTCATGGACTGGTAGTACTACAAGCCCCAGCAGCTCCACAGAAACACTTGTCATTAACTGAATGGCACCGACTGTCCCTGCAGCAGATATTTGCCATCCATCAACCCTCATATACACCCCGCGATTGCTGGCTGTCTTTAACTAGACACAGTATCACTCCCTTATACGCCCTGCAATTCCTAGCCACCTTGTACAAGACGCCACTGCACAGCCCCCATAATAGCGGACCTGTTTACGGCATAGGAGATATACCACTTAAGTCCATTTCATAACATATCAAGTAATAAAAATAAAAAATGGAAAACTGTATATGCTGTTATTTTCTCTGTTTTAATTTGTGACCACTGGTTTTATAAAGAGTCATTGACGTTACTAAAGCAATGTGACAGAAAATGCATTAAAACTGTTACTTTACATTTTTAAATACTTTTTAAAGAAAACATTACGTCGAATTTGCATATTTAGAATGCATCAAGCTTCTCATATTAGGTCATTTATAGTCTGTATTTAGTTATTCCATGGACAGCATGGGATCATGGCTTTGGAAACAGTCTAAAAAAGACATTAATGGTAATCTATATATGTCTCTATGCATGTGTGCCTGTATTGATGCAGTTGTGCTCCCGAGAAATCTAATGAAAATTCTACCAACAGGTCACAATCCCCCAGTCCTGAGTTTCATTGACTGACAGAGGGATATAAAAGAAATGGATACAAGTAATCAATATTTTAATCAACAGTTCATTAATCATGTCAGATTCATCACTCAATGAGACCAGAAAATGAGTAAGCAAGAGATTAACTAAAGTCCCAAGAACTGTACTTCATTAACAATTCATTTAGAAATGTTTTGAGAATTGACTGCCATTTATTGTGCAATAATGGGAATATCTAGAGTGGAACTTTTGAGTAAATTTAAAATAGGTTAAAATATTTCACTGGATAAACATAATTATTTGTATATTTTCTCCAGTTGTCAGATTGTTGGATTCTCAATTTAATAATTCCAGGACCAGTTTTTTTATTATGTTTGTTTATCTCAATGAGTGAACATGTGACAATGTTACTGTATGTCATGTGACTATGAACATTGGTGGGGGGTATGAAATGATTCTAATGACATTAATGGGTACACACAGGTATTGTGGATTATTTGGTGTTATGATGTTTGGTACTCAAGCAAATTTGTAGTTTTACATAATAATAATAATAATAATAATAACAACAACAACAACAACAACAACAACAACAACAACAAGTACATATTGTGTGCATTCAATAACTTTATTTGAATAATAACATGAACTCATGCAAATCACAAAACTTTCTAACACATTCAAACAAACTGCATACAGTATAAAGTGTTGAACATATATATGAAATAAATACAGAAATATACCAAGGTAATTGTGTGTGTGTGTGTGTGTGTGTGTGTGTGTGTGTGTGTGTGTGTGTGAAGGGGGGGGAGGGCAGCAGAGCAACAGAGAGAGGCATGGAGCAGGGTTGAAGTGGAGCTGAGGGCACACTGTATTGACCCAGCATATGCCGAGGTCCTTTACTAGTAATATATATTCGGCGGCTGGATTTAATGGGGCAATAATTTAAAACACAACGTGTGTCCCCCCCCCCTCGTTTTGTATTTAATAGTATTGAATATTAGGAAATTTACTCCCTAGAGTCTCAGATTGGCAGGTAAAGCTCCTAGGGCACAGCACTGCATAAACTGCTCAATTACATTTTTCTCTGTTTGTGTTCAGGAAGTGAATGAGATTTGATTCCCGGACATAGAGACATCATATATGCGAGCTGAAATCTTTCGGGCTCACTGACACTTATTTTTTTCCTTACGTCCTACAGGATGCTGTGGACTCCAAAAGGACCATGGGGTATAGACGGGATCAGGAGGAGACATGGGCACACTAAAAGACTTTTACTGGGTGTGAAGTGGCTCCTCCCTCTATGCCCCTCCTCCAGACCTCAGTTAGATTCTGTGCCCAGGAGTGACTGGACACACACTAGGGGAGCTCTACTGAGTTTCTCTGGAAAAGACTTATGTTAGGCTTTTTTATTTTCAGGGAGACCTGCTGGCTACAGGCTCCCTGCATCGTGGGACTGAGGGGAGAGAAGTCAGACCTACTTCTTCTTAGTTAAGGGCTCTGCTTCTTAGGCTACTGGACACCATTAGCTGCAGAGGGTTCGAACACTTGGTGCGCCTAGCTGTTTGTTCCCGGAGCCGCGCCGTCACCCCCCTCACAGAAGCCAGAAGAAAGAAGCCGGGTGAGTATTAGAAGAACAGAAGACATCAGACGGCAGAAGACTTCAGTAACGGTACAAGGCAGCGGTAGCGCTGCGCTCCATGCTCCCACACACATCACCAAAGGTACTCACAGGGTGCAGGGCGCTGGGGGGGAGCGCCCTGGGCAGCAGTTACTGAGGGTCAATTTACCTGGCAGAAGGCATATTTGGTGCCCAGACACAGTATACAATACCCCCGCCAGTATAATAATTTCAAATTTGAGTGGGACTACAGCGCGCCGGGAAGGGGCGGGGTTTAGCCGCACAGCTCACCAGCGCCATTTTCTCTCTCCACAGCCACTGCAGAGATGCTGGCCCGGACCTCCAAGCTCCTTACAAGTAACAAGGGAGCAAAACGGGGGGGAGGGGGGCTTGGGGGCACATGCGATTTGGTGCTTTTTATCTTTATATTACAACGCAAACCACATATATAAGTTATTTGTAGGATATGGGCGGTGGGGTGTGAGCTGGCATACTCCCTCTGTGTTTCTCTTTACAGGCTTCCCTGTGGGTCTGTCCCCATGATTTGGCCGGTGTGAGTGTGGGTGTGTCGGTACTACATGTCGACATGTCTGAGGCTGAGTGTTCCTCCCGGGAGGAAGTTACTGGGGGCGCAGAAAAGGATTTGGGAATGACTCTGTCGGCACAGCCGACTGCTGATTGGGTGAATATGTTGAGTACACTGAATGCAAATGTGGCTTTATTGTCTAAGAGGCTGGATAAATCTGATTCTCAGACACAAACATGGAGGAAATCCATGGAGGACGCTTTGTCTCAGGTACAGATCCCCTCAGGGTCACAAAAATGTTCATTTACCCAGATGGCAGATACAGATACCGACACAGACTCTGATTCCGATGTCGATTTCAATGAGGCTACTTTACACCCAAGGGTAGTTAGGAGTATTCAGTACAAGATTGTGGCTATTAAAGATGTTTTACATATCTCTGAGGAACCTGCTGTTCCAGACACAAGGGTTTGCTTATTTAAAGGGAAAAAGCCTGAGGTGAAGTTTCCCCCCTCTCATGAAATGAACGCTCTTTGTGAAAAGGCTTGGGAGTCACCTGACAAAAGGTGGCAGATTCCCAAGAGAATTTCTATGGCATATCCTTTCCCATCAGATGACAGGGAGAAATGGGAGTCATCTCCAAATGTGGACAAGGCTCTATCCCGATTGTCCAAGAAGGTGGCGCTTCCGTCCCCTGACACGGCTGCTCTCAAGGATCCGGCGGATCGCAAGCTGGAGACGACATTGAATGCCATTTTCGTTAATACTGGTGCATTGCTCAGACCTGCTGTGGCATCGGTATGGGTGAGTAGTGCTATTGCTAAGTGGGCTGATAATTTGGCTTCTGATATGGATACCCTTGATAAGGATAACATTCTTTTGACTCTTGGTTATATCAAGGACGCTGCAGATTACCTAAAGGATGCGGCAAGGGATGTTGGCCTCTTGGGATCAAGAGCCAATGCCATGGCGGTCTCGGCCAGGAGGGCGCTGTGGATTCATCAATGGAATGCTGATGCCGACTCCAAGAAAAATATGGAAGCTCTCCCCTTTAAAGGTAGTGTCTTGTTTGGTGATGGCCTTGCTGACCTGGTGTCTACCGCTACTGCGGGTAAGTCATCTTTTTTTCCTTATGTTCCCACACAACAGAAAAAGGCGCCCCATCATCAGTTGCAGTCCTTTCGGCCTAATAAATACAAAAAAGGAAAGGGCTCGTCCTTTCTCGCTTCAAAGGGTAGAGAAAGGGGAAAGAGGTCGCCTGCCGTGTCAGGCGCCCAGGACCAAAATTCCTCCCCCTCCTCTACCAAGTTCACCGCATGACGCTGGGGCTCCCCTGCGGGAGTCCGTGCCGGTGGGGGGCCGTCTCCGATTCTTCAGTCAGGTCTGGTTTCAATCGGCCCTGGATCCTTGGGTCTTAGACATAGTGTCCCAAGGGTACAAACTGGAGTTTCAGGAGATACCCCCACGCCACTTTTTCAAGTCGGCCCTTACAGTTTCTCTTCCAGAAAGAGTAGTAGTAAATGCTGCGATACAAAAGCTGCGTCAACAGAGGGTCATTGTGCCGATTCCCCAGTCCCAATGGGGGGAAGGGTTCTACTGTATTCGAGCCTCTTTGTCGTGCCAAAGCCGGACGGCTCGGTCAGACCGATTCTGAACCTAAAATCCCTCAATCCATACTTGAAAATTTTCAAGTTCAAGATGGAATCTCTTCGAGCTGTGATCTCCAGCCTAAAAGGGGGGATTTTATGGCATCAGTCGACATAAAGGATGCCTACTTACACGTCCCGATATATCATCCTCATCAGTCCTTCCTGAGATTTGCGGCGCAGGATTGTCATTACCAATTTCAGACGTTGCCGTTTGGGCTTTCCACAGCCCTGAGGGTTTTCACCAAGGTAATGGCGGAAATGATGGTACTCCTTTGCAAGCAAGGGGTCACAATTATCCCGTACTTGGATGATCTCCTGATAAAGGCGAGATCTAAGGAGCAGTTGCTAAGAAATGTGGAACTCTCCCTGTCAGTTCTGCGACATCACGGTTGGATTCTAAATTTTCCAAAGGTTCAGTTGATCCCGACAACTCGGATGCCCTTCCTGGGCATGATCCTAGACACGGAGCTACAGAGAGTGTTTCTTCCGGAGGACAAAGCTCTGGAAATACAGACCATGGTCAAGGAGCTTCTGAGGCCGACAAGAGTGTCGATTCATCAATGCACTCGAATGCTAGGGAAGATGGTTGCGGCTTACGAAGCCATTCCGTTTGGCAGGTTTCATGCCCGGGTGTTTCAGTGGGATCTGCTGAACAAATGGTCCTGGTCTCACCTGCACATGCACCGGAAAATAAGTCTATCTTCCAGGGCCAGGATTTCTCTGCTGTGGTGGCTGCAAGGTTCTCACCTTCTAGAGGGACGCCGATTCGGAATCCAGGACTGGGTCCTGCTGGCCACGGATGCAAGTCTCCGAGGCTGGGGCGCAGTCACGCAAGGAAGAAGTTTCCAAGGAAAATGGTCGAGCCAGGAATCTTGTCTCCACATAAATGTTCTCGAGTTAAGAGCCATTTACAACGGCCTCCTCCAAGCGAAGAACCTTCTTCAGGGTCTCCCTGTCCTGATCCAGTCGGACAACATAACAGCGGTGGCGTACGTAAACCGCCAAGGCAGAACAAGGAGTAGGGCGGCAATGGCGGAGGCCACAAGAATTCTCCGCTGGGCAGAACAGCACGTGAGCGCTCTGTCAGCAGTCTTCTTCCCGGGTGTGGACAACTGGGAAGCAGACTTCCTCAGCAGACACGATCTCCATCCAGGAGAGTGGGCTCTTCATCAAGAGGTATTTGCAGAAGTGACAAGGCGTTGGGGAATTCCTCAGATAGACATGATGGTGTCTCACCTCAACAAGAAGCTTCCTAAGTATTGTTACAGGTCGAGGGACCCCCAAGCCAGTGCAGTGGACGCCCTGGTAACTCCGTGGGTGTTTCAGTCGGTGTATGTGTTCCCTTCGCTTCCTCTCATTCCAAAGGTGTTGAGGATCATAAAGCGAACAAGGGTTCAGGCAATACTCGTCGTTCCAGATTGGCCACGGAGGGCCTGGTATCCGGATCTTCAGGAATTACTAGTAGAGGATCCTTGGCCGCTCCCTCTAAGAGAGGACCTGTTACTGCAGGGGCCCTGCGTGTTTCCGGACTTAACGCGGCTGCGTTTGATGGCGTGGAAGTTGAACGCCAAATCCTAGCTTGGAAGGGTATTCCCGGGGAGGTCATCCCCACTCTCCTTAAGGCTAGAAAGGAGGTCACGGCAAAACATTATCACCGTATTTGGAGAAAATATGTGTCGTGGTGTGAAACCAAAGCAGCTCATGCGGAGGAGTTTCACTTGGGTCGTTTCCTCCACTTTTTGCAGGCAGGCGTGGATGCAGGCCTGAACTTGGGTTCTATCAAAGTGCAGATTTTGGCTTTATCTATTTTCTTTCAAAAAGAATTGGCCGCCCTTCCTGAGGTTCAGACTTTTGTGAAGGGAGTGCTGCATATCCATCCTCCATTTGTGCCACCCGTAGCACCGTGGGATCTTGAAGTAGTGTTACAGTTTCTTATGTCTCACTGGTTTGAACCTTTACGAAAGGTTGAGTTAAAGTTTCTCACTTGGAAAGTGGTCATGCTTTTGGCTTTGGCGTCTGCCAGACGAGTGTCAGAATCGGCGGCTTTGTCTCACAAGAGCCCATATTTGATTTTTCATGTGGATAGAGCAGAAATGAGGACTCGTCAACAATTTCTGCCGAAGGTGGTTTCTTCTTTTCACATAAATCAACCTATTGTGGTACCTGTGGCTACGGATGCTGTGGCAGTCCCAAAGTCTCTTGATGTCGTAAGAGCTTTGAAAATTTATGTCGCCAGAATGGCTCTTGTTAGGAAAACGGAAGCTCTGTTTGTCCTGTATGCTTCCAACAAGATTGGAAATCCTGCTTCCAAGCAGACTATTGCATGCTGGATTTGTAATACGATTCAGCACGCTCATTCTTCGGCTGGGTTGCCATTGCCGAAGTCAGTAAAGGCCCATTCTACCAGGAAGGTGGGCTCTTCTTGGGCGGCTGCATGAGGGGTGTCGGCACTTCAACTTTGCCGAGCAGCTACGTGGTCGGGTTCAAACACTTTTGCTAAGTTCTATAAGTTTGATACCCTGGCTGAGGAGGACCTCATGTTTGCTCATTCGGTGCTGCAGAGTTGTCCGCACTCTCCCGCCCGGTCTGGAGCTTTGGTATAGACCCCATGGTCCTTTTGGAGTCCCCAGCATCCTCTAGGACGTAAGAGAAAATAGGATTTTAATACATACCGGTAAATCCTTTGCTACTAGTCCGCAGAGGATGCTGGGCACCCATCCCAGTGCGGACTGTTCCTTGTAGTTGTATTGATACTTGTTGTTTTCTGTTACACAAAGGTTGTGTATCGGTTAGATTCAGCTTGTTGCTGTTGTTGGTTCATACTGTTATCTGGTATTCCTGCTAATCCAATTGTACAGTGTGTTTGTGGTGTGAGCTGGTATGCCTCTCGCCCTTAGTTTAACAAAAATCCTTTCCTCAAAATGTCCATCTCTCCTGGACACAGTTCCTATAACTGAGGTCTGGAGGAGGGGCATAGAGGGAGGAGCCAGTTCACACCCAGTAAAAGTCTTTTAGTGTGCCCATGTCTCCTGCGGATCCCGTCTATACCCCATGGTCCTTTTGGAGTCCCCAGCATCCTCTACGGACTAGGAGAAAAGGATTTACCAGTAGGTATTAAAATCCTATTTTATTTTACGTGTTTTTTTTTTTATAAAAACAAATTCCATGAAAAATATATTGTATAAAAAAAATTCAGCAAATTGCAAAAAGAAAGACATTGAAATCACAATGTAATGTCACAAATATTTTTGATCATGGTGACTAGATGATTGAGCGGTGCAGGTTTGATACAGACATGTATGCTGACCCCCATCTTTTTGTTTTGGTTGAAGTTTATGTAAAGCCCCAATCAATCATCCTTTTGTTTAGCAGCTCCCCAAAATTTCCCCAACCATAAAATCAATGTTCCATACCTGCTGGATACAGTGTGGCATACAGTGTGGAATACTTTGGGACACACAGTTAAATATTGAGTGGGTTATAGTGCGGGACATACAGTGTGGGTCAGATGCAGTGCAGGTCGGATACAGGGCAGGTTACAGTGTAGGTTGGATACAGTGTGGATTGAATACAGTGTGCGTCAGACTTAGTGCAGGTTACAGTGCAGGTTGGATAAAGTGCGGGTCATATATAGTGTGGGTTGGTTACCGTGTGCGTTGGATCCAGTGCAGGTTACAGTGTGTGTCAGATACAGTGCGGGTTGAATACAGTGTGTGTTGGATTCAGTGTGGGTTGGATTCAGTGTGGGTCGGATACCGTGCAGGTTACAGTATGGGTTGGGTACAGTGCAGGTCAGAAACAGTGTGTGCTTGGATCCAGTGCAGGTTACAGTGCATGTCAGATACAGTGCGGGCTGGATACAGTGTGGGTTGGATTCAGTGTGGGTCGGATACCGTGCAGGTTACAGTATGGGTTGGGTACAGTGCAGGTCAGAAACAGTGTGTGCTTGGATCCAGTGCAGGTTACAGTGCATGTCAGATACAGTGCGGGCTGGATACAGTGTGGGTTGGATTCAGTGTGGGTCGGATACAGTGCAGGTTACAGTATGGGTTGGGTACAGTGCAGGTCAGAAACAGTGTGTGCGTTGGATCCAGTGCAGGTTACAGTGTGTGTCAGATACAGTGCGGGTTGAATACAGTGTGTGTTGGATTCAGTGTGGGTTGGATTCAGTGTGGGTCGGATACCATGCAGGTTACAGTATGGTTGGGTACAGTGCAGGTCAGAAACAGTGTGTGCTTGGATCCAGTGCAGGTAACAGTGCATGTCAGATACAGTGCGGGCTGGATACAGTGTGGGTTGGATCCAGTGTGGGTCGGATACAGTGCAGGTTACAGTATGGGTTGGGTACAGTGCAGGTCAGAAACAGTGTGTGTGTTGGATACAGTGTGGATAGACATGCCAGCTGTAGCCTAGATATAATAGTGCACTTATTGTTGCAGCAGGCAGAAGGGTCTCCCATATGGTAAATGCCCCCAGGGGTATCTGTGAGGACTGGGCACTGCCCTTTATACAGTGATCTCTCAGTGTCTGTCATGCTAGCTTGTGCGTGCAGTCACCTCTGGGTGGATGAAAATGCAGGGATTCATTGGCTGAGATCTGTGAGAGCCAAAAAGTTGTCAGCCCATTGATTGGCACCCAAATCCAAAAGCCCCGAGATCTGACACTGAGAAAATTATTTTTTTTACTCATTTTCACTCAGATTTTGTAAGTTTGGGTGGGCTTGGTTCTCTGAGAACTAGAGATGAGCGGGTTCGGTTCCTCGGAATCCGAACCCCCCCGAACTTCACCCATTACACGGGTCCGAGGCAGACACGGATCCTCCCGCCTTGCTCGGTTAACATGAGCGCGCCCGAACGTCATCATCCCGCTGTCGGATTCTCGCGAGATTCGTATTCTATATAAGGAGCCGCTCGTCGCCGCCATTTTTACTTGTGCATTGGAGATGATAGGGAGAGGACGTGTGTTCAGTGTGCTGCAAATATCTGTGCTCAGTGTGCTTGCAAATATCTGTGCTCAGTGTCAGGGCCGGATAAAGCCTTCGGGGGGCCTGGGGTACTTAAGGTAGGGGGGCCCTCTTGTTAGGACACCCCCCCCCCCCGGTTATATGTTTGTGTGTGTGTGTGTGTGTCTCCTCCTCCCGCAACAGCAATTCCCTGTACCCACACCCAGAGCCAGATTTAGACCATCAGTTTGGGTCCCCCCTCCTTCAACTGCATGCAGTTTCACACACACACACACACACACACACACACACACACACACACACACACACACACACACACACACACACACACACACACACTGCCCCCATAGCTGCACACACACACTGCCTTACTGACACGGAAACGATACCTCTTACTGACAGATACCACTTAATGGGGCAGATGTTTTATCCCTTCAGAAAAGTTTGTTATGTGCAGGCTGTCACTTCTCCACATTAGCACGCTGTTTTGTACTCATCCTTCACTGAAATGTATGAACACTCCTCTGGCCGGTAACAGGATTCGTTATGTGGCAGGGGAGGCGATGCAGTCACATCTCTCTCTTCGCCGTTCGTACTACTGTGGAGCATGTGCAGTGTGCTTCTTTCCCAGTGGTCCCCGCGCCTGTGTTTCTGCACATGCGCGCTTGACAGGGAAAGATGCCGGGGAAGGATGCTGTGTCTGGCCAGGCAGTGCACATACAATAACGGGGGAGGCGAAGAGTGCAGGGAGGCATAACGTGGCGAAAAGCGCAGTGTCCCCCTTCATACATTTGGTATGGTTCACCTTCCTATGCACACAGCGCGGGATACGTTACAATCCTGTGCGCTGTGTGCATTCGTTAAAACTACACTGACAGCCGGTTCTTACATCAGGTAGAAGCGGAGAAAGCAGTACTTATCGTGTGCTGTGTGCACAAAGCCACATAGCACACATTCTTACATCTGCCTCACTGACATATCTCATGCTGCTTTCACATCGCAAAAGCTGCTTTTGAAACGGTTCTTTAAACGGTTCTTAAAACGGGTCTGAACAGTTAAACCCCCTTCACATCGCATGTTGTAACCAGTATATTACCATTTCATTACCGTTTTGGTACCTTTCACACTGAACCCGTTTCACCCATACAAAACAGTGGTTGTCATTTTAAATGTTTATTTCCTGCTTCTGCCTGGTGACATCACACATGGAGACAGCCTATCACCTTCTGGGGCTTGCAAATACCGTTTCAGACTCTTTCACACTGCACAATGAAACGGGTCTGAAACGGTTAGGACCCTGCTTTTTTACCGTTTCAAAATACCAGTATTTTGTAAACGGTAAATTGAAGGTGACCCTTTCACATCGCAGCTCGAACCGTTTAGGAAGCCAGTAAAAACGGCAAATTACCGGGTACAAGCTGCGGTGTGAAAAGGGGTAGAAACACTGACACATACACTTAATGACACAGACACCGCTTACTGACACAAACACCCTTACTGACAGACACCCTTACTGACAGATATGCCTTACTGACACATACACCACATTTTGGCACATACATACTGACAGCCACCCCTTACTGATACAGATACAAGTTACTGATACAAACATTTACTGACACAAACACTTACTGACAGTATTTATTGGCACATTATCATACATACTTACAGACACACCTTACTGACAGAGATAAAACTTACTAACACAGATACCAATCACTGACACACACACACACACACACACACACACACACACACACACACACACACACTGCAAAAAAACACTTATTTACACAGATATGACTTACTGACAGTCTGACACAGACACCACCTATTGACCTATATACCCCTTACTGACACACACAAACACACTTACTGACACCTATACACACACTGACACAAACACACTTACATACACATTATACCCTCCAACATCACCCGCCCCACTAGGTACAAAATGCTCTGTTTCTGAACTTCCCTCTTCATTTATTATTGCCATCACCTGTGAAGAAACAGCTTTCTTATCATTTAACTAGTTCAACACAGGTGATGGAAATCATTAATTAAGAGGGAAGTCCAGAAACAGAGCATTTTGTACCTAAAATAGGGAAAGATCAAGATCCACTTCCACCTCGTGCTGAAGCTGCTGCCACTAGTCATGGCCGAGACGATGAAATGCCATCAACGTCATCTGCCAAGGCCGATGCCCAATGTCATAGTAGAGAGCATGTAAAATCCAAAAAACAAAAGTTCAGTAAAATGACCCAAGAATCTAAATTAAAAGCATCTGAGGAGAAGTGTAAACTTGCCAATATGCCATTTACGACACGGAGTGGCAAGGAACGGCTGAGGCCCTGGCCTATGTTCATGGCTAGTGGTTCAGATTCACATGAGGATGGAAGCACTCATCCTCTCGCTAGAAAACTGCAGTGCCACTCCTAGATGGGCCAGGTGTTTGTGTCGGCCACTTGGGTCGCTTAGCTTGGCCATCCAGCGACCTTGGTGCACCTCTTTTTTTCTTTGCATCATGTGCTGTTTGGGGACTATTTTTTAAAGTGACATCCTGTCTGACACTGCAGTGCCACTCCTAGATGGGCCAGGTGTTTGTGTCGGCCACTTGTGTCGCTTAGCTTAGCCATCCAGCGACCTCGGTGCAAATTTTAGGACTAAAAATAATATTGTGAGGTGTGAGGTGTTCAGAATAGACTGGAAATGAGTGGAAATTATGGTTATTGAGGTTAATAATACTATGGGATCAAAATGACCCCCAAATTCTATGATTTAAGCTGTTTTTGAGGGGGTTTTGTAAAAAAACACCTGAATCCAAAACACACCCGAATCCGACAAAAAATTTTCAGGGAGGTTTTGCCAAAACGCGTCCGAATCCAAAACACGGCCGAATCCAAAACCAAAACACAAAACCCGAAAAATGTCCGGTGCACATCATTACTGAGAACGGAACCTGCTGATCTCTAGTCTAAAACCGTCATGATGTGGAATCTATGCTTGTAAAACTGCAGGATGCAACCTATATACTGTAAGTTTTATAAATATAAAATTGCCATTTATTTGCTGTTTTAAGTCATTATTGTTGCTCTGGAGTGTGTGTAACAATGCAACACGAATCAACATGTTATGCTATAATAAATAAAGCCCACACAACCTCAAAAGAAGAAAAATACACCCAACATGTTTTATTAAGGAGCTGATTCAGACTTGGATGTAAAGCAAAATATGGAGCTAAGCGATGTGCACTCTATACAGTTATTGGGCCGATTTTCCGGTAATCAGTAATCAGCCCACTTCCTAGTGAAGTAGGCAGAATGTGGAGATAAATACAGGAATTTGCAGCCCTGGAGAAGGGGGCGGGGCCTAATGCTGCAATTTTATGCTAGTTGCTGCATTTTAACTATTTGAAATACACTCCACCCATATGAAATACAATCCATACACGGCATTGTCTCCCATAAGGGGCAGGGCCTAATAATGCAATTACCCTGACCTCATCACCACACACTTGCTTCTCTTCTCCGGCCATCTCCTGGAGAGGAAGAATTGAAAGTTGGGCATTAGCACCAGTAGAGATTCTGGCCCCACCCCTGACATCACTGGCCCAGCCCCTGATTCAGTGTCAGTGCTGCAAGAACCAGGAAGCAGCATTCCCATGCTGTAAACAGGAACCAGGTCAGAGGACCAGGCTTACCCATTTACACTGGTCTTTAACCCAGGACCTTCTAGGGACCAACCCTCAGTGGTGCAAGTGGGCGGGTACGGGTGGGTACGGCGTACCCGTAAGAATTTAGCCGTGGGTACGCCATACCCACACCGACGGGCCGCCGCTCCTCTTCCCTCCCTCCCTCTGCTGGCTCCACGCCGCACCCGCCGTCCCCGCCGCATCGCCGCACCGCCGCTGATGTGAGGGGAGGAGAGCGCAGCCTGCGCCTCTCCTTCCCCTCAGTCTCCGGCGGGTGTCATAGTTTAATTCAGCGCCGATCCGTGAGCCAATCAGAGCTCGCACCGCGAGCTCTGATTGGCTCACGGATCGGCGCTGAATTAAACTGTGAGACACCCGCCAGAGACTGAGGGGAAGGAGAGGCGCAGGCTGCGCTCTGCTTCCCTCACATGACAGACAGGACAGCAGCGGCCAGCGGCAGCAGTGAACAGGGAAGGGGGGGGGGCATGTTATACCTGGCACTGGGGGATATCTGGCACTGGGGGGGTGCATTTCTATCTGGCACTGGGGGCATATCTGGCACAGGGGGGCATATATACCTGGCACTGGGGGATATCTGGCACAGGGGGGGCATGTATACCTGGCACTGGGGGATATCTGGCACTGGGGGGGCATGTATACCTGGCACTGGGGGATATCTGGCACTGGGGGCATATCTGGCACTGTAGGGGCATTTCTGTATCTGGCACGGTGGGCAATGTATATCTGACACAGTGGGGGCATTTGGGTATTTGGCACTGTGGGGCAATGTGTATCTGACACTGTGAGGCAATGTATATCTGGCACTCTGGGGGCATTTCTGTATCTGGCACTGTGGGGCAATGTGTATCTGGCACTGTGGGGCAATGTGTATCTGGCACTGTGAGGCAATGTGTATCTGGCACTGTGGGGCAATGTGTAACTGGCACTGTGGGGCAATGTATATCTGGCACTGTGGGGCTACGTGTATCTGGCACTATTGGGGTCATACGTGTATCTGCCCCTCCCCCCATATGTGTACCACGCCCCCATTTTCATTGGCCACGCCCCATGTGGCATTTGGCCACACCCATTTTTTGCGCGCGCGCCTTCGGCGCACGCACACAGTACCCGTAAGACATTTTTTCTACTTGCACCACTGCCAACCCTGTAAACTAGTCGGGTTGGATTCCCATGTCACTGCACCCGGATTAACCCTTTTCCACTGAGCCGCAACCCAGGTTAACATGGCAATAACCAGGGTTATAATGGCAGTGGAAAAGGGGTATAATCATCAGTATCATATTTTTCTTTCTGCATTCTCTAACCCGCAGGTTTTCAAACTCGGTCCTCAGGGCACCACACAGTTCATGTTTTACAGGTCACCTGTAGATTTTTAAAATGTGACAGTTGGTGATACACAGGGGCATATCTACCTATTGGCCAAGATGGCATTTGCCAGGGGCACAAGCCGAGGAGGGGCGCCGCCCAGCGGTGCCACCAATGGCCAGTAGGTAGATAAATCAGTGGCGGATATACCGCTAAGCAGCCAAAGCATCCACTTAGGTCCCCACGGGTGTCAGGGTGCCCGGGCCGCGCCACCAACAGGGATGCTTACTTGAGTGCATATTTGCATAATAGGGCGGGGATAGCGGTGCATCATGTGTCCTGGGTGCCGGTGTCAGCGTGGTGCAACAGCAAAACGTCTGTGTCCTGGCGCGGGAAGGGGGGAGCCAGCAGCTGCCAGTGCTCAGGGAATGGGGGCGGGTGTGAAAAACTTCTGTTCCTTGCAGGGGAAGGGGGGTTCCAGCGGCCGCTAGTGCTGCAATAACAGTGGCTGTCAGTGCAGAAGAAAGTGGGGGTGGTGGGTGCAAGTGTTGGCCCCTCGCCGGAGCTTACACCAGCGGCTGATTGTCTCAGCTCAGCCGGGTCTGGTTGTCCCATCTAGGACTGCCTGTAACCCTCCCCACCTCCCTGCCAGACCAGCTGCCGCAAGTGCTAGCCCCTCCTCCCACCTGATCGCGTACACCAGCGGCCGATAGTCCCACCCTCCCAATCCAGCATGAACCCCGCTTTCTGAAGGCCTGGTTTGGGCTGTCCAAGCTCGTGGTGGTCACTGCCTTCCTCCTACATCCGAAGAGGACACCAGTGGGGCCCGGGACCTCATCACCAGCCCAGGTCTGTCTCATATGTGTGCATCATGTATGTGTGATGTGTGTCATATATATGTATCATGTATGTACTGTATGTGTGTGCGTGTGTGTGTGTGTGTGATGTATGTTTATGTGTGAAATATCTGTATCATGTATGTATGTGTGCGTATCATGTATACAATGCTGTTCTCAATGCTGTACACTGGAGGAATCTTGGAGGTTCCCTGTGAGGGGTCTTCTAATATCTATAAAAATGTCCTGTGGGGCTGTTACGGTGTATAATGCACCTGTCCTCTCACACCCCCTATTCCTCCTCTATCTCTACCATCTCTTCTCTTACTATTCCTCGCCTCTCTCCCATCTACCCCTATTCCTTCTCTCACACACCCCATATTCCTCCCCTCTCGCTCTACCGTGTCTCTCTATTCCTCCTTTCTCTCCCTTTCTCTTGTCTCTCCCCTATTCCTTCTGTCTATGTCTCCCGTTTCATCCTATACCTCCTTCTCTCTCATCTCCCCCTATTCCTCCTCTCTCTCTATATATATAAGCACTACTGTGTGGCATAATGTGTATAAGGGGTACTACTGTGTAGCATAACGTGAACAACGGACATTGCTGTGCTGTGTAACATTAGTAAGGATTTCTACTGTGTGGTGTAATTTGTATTTGGGTACTATTGAGTGGCCACACCCCCTTTTTTTGCACATGCGCCTTCGATATTTCAAATATGGGCAGGTGTGGGGCTCCAGTCCTTTACTTTGCCAGGGGTGCTCAGACCCCTAGATACACCCCTGGTGATACACAGTGCACCTGCTGGATTACAGGGAAAGCATAAACTGTGTGGGGTCCTTAGAACCGAGTTTGAGATTGTGCTCAAACCCAGTGGTTCTCAACCTCGGTCCTCAAGTACCCCCAACAGTTCATGTTTTCCAGGTCTCCCCACAGGATTGCAAGTGAAATAATTTGCTCCACCTGTGGGTCTTTTATAATGTGTCAGTGAGTAATTAATACACCTGTTTAATTGCTAGGTGTCCTGGAAAACATGAACTGTTGGGGGTACTTGAGGACCGCGGTTGAGAAGTGAGAACCACTACTCTAACCTATTATGAAGAAACCTGAGCCAGCTGTCGTGGGCAGCAAGTTTTGAAGAGCGTTACATTATAGGAAATAATTTTCTTACTTCAAAAGTCTAAATTTAGTAAGTCTTCACTTTGCTGATATATCAGGAAAGAACTAGAGTGACAATACTGTACCTTTTCTGTAATTGTACACATTTCTTGCACTTTATACAATTCTCTTTGGCAGTCTACATAATGGAAAAGAATAACACCATTTCATTTGCTACTTCACACAGCAGAATAATTAGCCACAACCCTGTATTTCTTCAGAAAGTAAACTCACAGTATTCCTAGAAAATTCTTTTTCTCATCCCCTTAAATGCTTATTCCAGACTTTCTAGTCACCTGATTTCTGAATTAGAAATTATTTATCCAAGTTCTGATACAAAAAATGATAGATGGATTTACATGCCTACTCGACTCAAAATAATGCACCCTGAAATATCCTCTCTGTGTTGACGGGGCAATATGGCTGACGGAACGTTTCTACCTATCTAGTGGACAGTGGCGTATCTATAATAGAAACATAGAATTTGTCGGCAGATATGAACCACTTGGCCCATCTAGTATGCCCCTTTTTTTTTTTTTTATATTATTTTTATCTCTAACCTTATTTGATCCTTATTTCTTTGTAAGGATATCCTTATGTCTATCCCATGCATGTTTAAATTGCTCTACTGTCTTAGCCTCTACCACCTCTGATGGGAGGCTATTCCACTTGTCCACTACCCTTTCTGTGAAATAATTTTTCCGCAAATTTCCCCTGAACCTCCCCCCCTCCAGTCTCAGTGCATGTCCTCGTGTCCTATTGCTTCTCTTCATTTGGAGAATGTTTCCCTCCTGGACTTTGTTAAAACCCTTGATATATTTGAAAGTTTCTATCATGTCCCCCCTTTCCCTTCTCTGCTCCAAACTATACATATTGAGATTTCTTAGTCTTTCTGGGTATGTTTTGTGATGTAGGCCATGCACCATTTTAGTTGCCCTCCTTTGTACAGTTTCTAATGTATTAATATCCTTTTGAAGATATGGCCTCCAGAACTGAATACAGTATTCTAGATGAGGCCGTACCAATGACCTATACAGTGGCATTATTACTTCTTTCTTTCTGCTGCTGATTCCTCTCCCAATGCAGCCAAGCATCTGACTGTAATTGCCACAATGTCTAGATCATCCCTTGTCATTATTGCAGTTAGTTCTGGGATTTTATTTCCTAAGCTCCTAGCATTTGCACACATAGCTTTTAGAGTTTTGTTTGCGCTTTTTCTGTTCCTAGCTATGTTCTTCTCTCTGCCTTTTTTTATTTGGTTTTGATCTGAATTATCTTCTGTTGCTGTGGATATGCTTCCTATTCCCTTTGCCTGCAGAAACAATACCTCTGTGTTGGGGGATAATGGGTGCAGTGTGTGGTGCACACTGCACCCATTTCTTCTATACTAACCTTTCAGGTGTCCGTGCGTGGACCCCTCCTCTCCCGTCACTGTAGCAGGCAGCAGCACTATTAGCGCTCTGTCTGAGCACTAGAGACTCTGGCACAGTGCCAGAGTCTACAGCGCATGCGCAGGTCTGTGACAAAATGGCTGCTGCACCATTTTTTCGGAGACCTGCGCATGCGCTGTAGACTATGGCACTGGGGGGCCACACCCGGAGACTACACACGGGTCCCCTCCTCTCTAGATATGTCCCTGCTGGTGGAGTTGTTCGAAACTAGCACTCCTATGGAAGGAACTTTATGCTCTAGCTAACTCTATCCTAGGTATCCAGATCCCCATTAGTCCTATATATTTTCTTCTTCCTGTAGGTGACCCTGAGGCTTCTCACCACCAGAATAAGTTATTCACTCACATGGTTCCGGCGGCCAGATGCGTTATAGCCTCAGCATGGAAGTCAACTGAGGCACCTACTATGGGTGAAATTATAGACAAAATATGTCATATCCTCTATATCCATATCCACTATAAGGAATATATCACTAACATATTGAAGGGCCCTTTTAAAAAGTTTCTGGGAACCATGGACCTCCTACTTCCAGGCTCCCCCTGCATTCAATTGATCACTTCTATTTTGTTTATTTGACACATTGGGGTAAATTTACTAAGGTGGGAGTTTTTTTTAGAACTGGTGATGTTGCCTATAGCAACCAATTATATTCTATCTATAATCTTCAAAAAGCAGCTAGATAAATGTTATGTAGAATCTGATTGATTGCTATGAGCAACCTCAACAGTTCTAAAAACAACTCCCAACTTAGTAAATGTATCCCACTGACCCCAATACTAGGCTGTCCAGCCAAATAGTCATGGATCTGACCAGTCAAGTTACCCCTTTTCTTCCCTCATCTACCCCCCATCCCACTGTATCTCTTTTTCTTTTCCTCTACTTTTATGCTCTTTTCTCCTTCTTTCAAAAAAGGAATATTGGATGAGGCTGTATATTTGATTTGCCTTCATATGTGCTCAATGATTGCCTTTTGTTTCTAGTTTACTAATTTCTCTGTTATTGCTTGACAATACTTTTGGACCTCTACGTAGGTCCTTTATGTAATATGTCTCATCTTGCAAATAAAATATATTATAAAGAGAAAAAAGTTAAGTCACACATATTGGACGCACTATAAATATTTTTTAGGCTTTAAGCCTCACTCTCGGGGAAATGTAGCAAATCTTGAAGAGAGAAAAAAGTGAAGAGAGATAAAGTGCCAACCACCTAGTAACTGTCATTTTTCAAACACAGTGGTCTATTTACTATGCCTTGGGTGGAGGTAAAGTGGACAGAGATAAAGTACCAGCCAATCAGCTCCTTGTTGCCATGTCACAGGTTGGGTTTGAAAAATGACAGTTAGGAGCTAGATGGCTGGTACATTGGGGGTGATTCCGAGTTGTTCACTCGCTAGCAGATTTTAGCAGCATTGCACACGCTAGGCCGCCGCCCTCTGGGAGTGTATCTTAGCTTGGTAGAATAGCGAACGAAAGATTAGCAGAATTGCGAATAGAACATTCTTAGCAGTTTCTGAGTAGCTCCAGACCTACTCACAGATTGCGATCAGCTCAGGCCGTTTCGTTTCTGGTTTGACGTCACAAACACGCCCTGCGTTCGGCCAGCCACTCCCCCGTTTCTCCAGACACTTCCGCGTTTTTACCTGGCACGCCTGCGTTTTTCCGCACACTCCCAGAAAACGGCCAGTTTCCGCCCAGAAACACTCACTTCCTGTCAATCACACTCCGATCACTTCAACAATGAAAATTTTTAATTTGGACGTGAGTAAATTCGCTGCGCTCGCCACGCTACGGGCACGGTGGCGCGCTACGCGCGCCACACTATTTTATTCTCCCTCCAGGGGGGTTGTGGACCCCCACGAGGGAGAATAAGTGTCGGTATGCCGGCTGTCGGGATCCCGGCGCCGGTATACTGTGCGCCGGGATCCTGTCAGTCGGAATACTGAAGACCACCCGCTGAGTATACCTGCTTACTCGAGGACCCCTATTGGAGAACTGAGTACAGCACCAACCAGGAGAATCAAAGACGTTCCCCAGCTGGCGGACCAGGACACCCTATCTGGGACTAAGCTAAACAGGGGGTACGCTTCCCTTCACCTTTCTCTGCTCCTTACCTAACAGGTTCCCCTCCTGTTACCTCTGCCCCATTGTTAAAACAGTTATAGGATGTAGGCTTCCCTGTCTCTGCCCTCTGCCCATTGTTAAAGGTTATATACAGGGGGTAGGCTCCCCTGTCTGTATTGCTGCCCATACAAAATATAGTCAGCCAGAGTGTATCATAGCTTATGCTCATCAGTCCACTGCAGATCCACTAGACCGATGAGCATAAGGTATGATACACTCTGGCTGCTTATATTTTGTGCATATATGTGTGTTTGTATATGTGGCTGCAGTAATGTGTTAAAGGGAGCTCTGCCTGCCGTAATGTATAAAAGGGAGCTCTGCCTGCCTTAATGTGTAAAAGGGGTTCTACCTTTCGTAATGTGTGAGAGGGGCTCTACTTGGCGTAATGTGTAAAAGGGGCTCTACCTGGTGTAATGTGTGTAAGTGGCGCCACTGTGCGGCGTAATATAAATAATGGAGACTGCAGTGCAGCATAATATAAATTGGGATTATTTTTGTGGTCACGCCCCTTCCCCATGAAGCCATGCCCCTATATTTTTATGCGCGCCTACAGCGCACACTGGTCCTGTTTTAAATATGGGGGGCGCCAATGCAGTTTCTTGCACACAGCGCTAAAATGTCTAGTTACGGCACTGATCCCGCTGTCGCTATTCCCGGCGGCAGATGCCACCAGTAGGATTTACTGTGGCTGTGAAGCTGTCATCGGTGGGCCGCGGGCTGCTTCCCTCCGCCCGCCGCAGAACCGCGCCGCCCACCACCTATCACAACAAGCAAGCTACAGCTTACTGTTTGATAAAGTTTGTCGGAGCCGCATGTGGCGCAGCGTGACGTCATGACGTCACGCCGCACCAGTCAGTGAAGCGAAGAGGAGCCGCAGCTCAGGACAGGAGCAGCAGACACAGACACAGTAGGACAGAGAACGCTCAGGAGGACGGATTTGTAAGTATGTAGTATGTGTGTTTGTGACTTTAATTTTAAATATATATTTATTTTTATTTAACTTTTTTTTGTTCACCTTTCCTGGGGGCGTGGTGGTGGGGGTGGGGGTAGGGTAGGGGGCCCTGCCTATTTTGTCGGTCCCGGGTCCCACAATTTCTGGTGGCAGCCCTGTCCATGCTTAACCACAGGTGACTGTATTACTACAGTACCTCAGTCAATTTGATTTAACCATCTGTCCTGAGCCATGGATATCTATAAAACCTGGACTGTTAGGGTGTCTTGAGGACTGAATTTGGTAACAACTGTTCTATACTTTATTCTCAATGAAATAGGATAGTACATAATTAGAGAGGGTTCAGTAGTAACTACCGGCACATAGGATCCTGGCGTTCATAATACTGAAGCCTGGATCCTGATGTTCTCAATACTGACAGGGGTGATTAGATGGTAATCCCCCCTCTCCCCTACCCCCTAACTCTCTGGTTCGGCAGTCTTAACCTAACTACTTCCGTTAGTGCCTGACCCTAACCACCACCCCCCTGAGGTGAGTAAACATAACCTCCAACCCCGCTGCCTTAACCTAACCCTTCCTCCTATGCAGCCTGACCCTAACCTCCCCTGGGGGTGCCTTACCCTAACCTTCCCTCCCCGCATCCTAACCCTTACCACCCCCCCGACCGCAGCCTAACCCTAACCCCCCCAGTTGTCACCTAAACCTTACTCACCGCCCTTACTGTCCCTAAACCTAACCCACCGTGGCTTGTCAAATGGTCGGGATGCCGGCTGTCAGGATTCTAGCGTCGGTCTCCTGCCCCTTTTGGAGTTCTGACGTCGGGATTCCAATGGGTGTCAGATTTCCTGCATTGGTATTTTGACTGCCAGGATCCCGACAGCTGGCATATTGACCGCATACCATTAAAGAGAATACCAAAATATAAATAAAAACTATGTTACTGCAGGATACCAAAATGTATTTTGGAGCTGCGAACTTGCCTCAATGAAATTAAATTGTCACAGTACTCCTCAATGACATCTCTTATTCCTATCTTTTACAATAGTGATGCATTTTCCCATATAACAATAATAATGGACACAAAAATATATAATTTTTTTGCATAAACTGTATATTATAGAGGAAGGAATTTGTGTACATCAACTTATCAGAGTGGAAAGACACAGCAACCACCCCAGAGGTTAAGCAGGTACACAAGTGTCTTTTAATCTAAAAGAACTACAAAAAATAATGCAATTTCATTTTTTCTTTTTTAGTTAGAATTCTATATAAAAAAAAGGCTAACGCTGCTCTTCACCTCTATGGGGGGGATTCAAGTGTTGTGCTCACCGGCGGCCACTAGATAGCACCGATGGAGCAATTCAAATGTTGCTCCATTCACCAGCTCACAACCGCCGAAATAACTGTTATGTTGTTTCATCATTTTGACTAGTATTATAAACTAGGTGCTTCATCGCGCCCTACGGGCGCTCTTCACACCGTCGCAAGGGGCTACGCCCCCTTAACCCTTGCATGCCTTTATGGGGTTCAATATTTGTATTATATAAAGTATTACCTGCATTCCTTTGTTAGTGGTTAAATATTGCACAATGAAAGGGCGTGCGATGGTGAAGGAGGCGCAGCCCCTTGCGACGGCGTGAACAGCACCTGCAGGGCACGATGTACAGAATGTAGCGGGTGCGGGGGGACTGCGGATGGTGTCTGTAGATGCTGCAGGTGGAGGGGGGGCAGAAGTGGGGGTGGGGCCCGGATGGGGAAGAGTCGGGAGGTGCTGCGGGTGGGGGAGGGGCAGAGGAGTGGGGGATGCATATTGGGGAGGGGTCCGGAGGCACTGCAGGTGGGGGAGGGGCAGGGGTGCCTTGGGTGGGAGAAGGGCAGGTGTGGGGATGTTGTGGATGGGTGAAGGGTTCCGGAGGAGCTGTGGGATGGGAAGGGGCGGGAGTGCCGGGGGTGGGGTAGGGGTCCGCAGGCGCCATGGGTAGGGGAGGGGCAGGTACGGGTGGTGCGGCGCATAGGGAAGGCGGTCCGGAGGTGCTGCTGGTGGTGGAGGGGCAGGTGCGGTGGTGCCATTGGTGGGGGAGGGGTTGGTGAGGGTAGGACCACGGATGGAGGAGGGTGTCTGCAGATGCTGCTGGTGGAGGGGGGCAGGTGTGGGGGGAGACATATAAAGGGGGTGGATGGTGGAGGGGGCCTGGAGGTGCTGTGGGTGGTGAAGGGGCGGAGGAGTGGGAGCCGCGGGTGGTGTAGGGGGTCTGGAGGCACAGCGTGTGGGGGAGGGGTGGAGGGGGAGGTGTGGTGCATTGGGGCGAGGTCTGGAGGCGCTGCGGGTACTGTACCTGCCAAAAAGGTAGTTGGAGGGTATGCAGTAACAGGGCCAGGACAGGGGTGACAGGGTCAGAACAGGGTTGACGGGGCCAGGACAGGGGTGACAGGGTCATAAAAGGGGTGACGGGGCCAGGACAGGGGCGACGGGGCCAGGACAGAAATGACAGGGACAGGATAGGGGTGACAGGCCAGGGTAGGGGTGGCAGGAACAGGACAGGGGTGACAGGGCCAGTATAGGGTTGACAGGGCAAGCACAGGGGTAACAGGGCCAGGATAGGGGTAAGAGGGCCAGGATAGGGGTAACAGGGCCAGCATAAGGGTGACAGGGCCAGCATAAGGGTGACAGGGCCAGGATAAGGGTGAAAGGGCCAGGATAAGGGTGAAAGGGCCAGGATAAGGGTGGCAGGGCAAGGCCAGGGGTGACAGGGACATGACAGAACACAGGGCACGGGAGAGATTGGTATGAGGGACAAAACAGTGGTGACAGACAGATGTGTCTTACCGGAGTCACTGCTGCTGGCTGCTGCTGTTCCACTCCAACCTGTTGGGATCTGCTACTGGTGGAGATTTGGCATGGCTGACTCTCTTAGGCTGGAGTCCTGCTTCCTCTGCCCGTCCGCATCCCTCCCCCTCTCCTCAGTCACACACCGCAGACCTCGCGCAGCTGCCGGGCACTGTGGTAAGGCGAGACTGGGAGTGACTGGTTAGCCCCCAGGAGATGCTGCGGCTGGAGGGAGGAGGGGGTCGGAGCCTGCAAGCAGCTCGGACTTCTGCAGCGCTAAAGTGTGTGAAGGAGCTGGGCGCACCTCACTGTGGGTGGCAGCGCTGCAGCTAGCGGTGGGGTTGCCGGGGCTGGAGATAACAGAGGCAGTACGGAACCTGCACAGCGGCAGGTGCCCCACAAAACTGCAGCTAAGAAGCGTGGAGTGTGCCAGAAAGTGACGCTCCTCCGCGCCAGAGAGGGGGGGAAGGTCAAGCACACAGTGAGCCGGTGCCCGTCTGTCTGTACGGCATACCCCCTCACACACCCCCATACCTCCCAAATGTCCCGATTTTCGCGGGACAGTCCCATTTTTTTGGGTCTGTCCCGCTGTCCCACCCGCGGGTCGCAGTGTCCCGCGGTAACGGGGGGGTCAGTTGGAAAGCTCCTGTACTCGCTGTTCTGCTTAGCAGAGCAGCGGTGAATAGTGGAGACAGAGGGAGAGGGGGCATCAGGGGGTATGGATTAAGGGGGGTTCCAGCAGCAGAGCCGGATTAAGGGGGGGGGCAGGGGGTACATACCGTTGGCCCCACAGTTTTAGGGGGCCCCCGGCTCGAGTAGCTCTGTCCCAGCTCAGAAGCCCCCCCGTCCTGCCAGCAACAACGGCAGCATTGTGCTACTGTCAGCACACGCTGCTGCGTGTTGGCAGGTCTGTGGTGTTGCAGGGAGGCAGCAGTCTCCCTGCTTTCTTCTGCCTGTGCGGGTGTGTAGGTGGGAGCGACCACCTCCTCTGGATTTACCCCTAGCTGAGGGGCCAAAATTCCATAAAAATCAAAAACAAAAAAACAACGGAATTTGCGTAAGGGGGCGTGGCCTCGCGTCCCACGATTAGGCCACGCCCCCAACCCACAGCAGGCACAGCAATGAGATAGGGCTCCCCTGTCTCAAATGCCCTGGCCCCCCTGGACTCATAATCAGCCCCTGGGGGCATGCCAGCAGCTCACAGAGCACTGGGCATGCCCCCTCATTGACGAAAACGGGGCCCTCCCATGATGCCACGCCCCCTTTTCGCCGAGTGTGTGTCCCTCCTTCTGTCTGAAGAAAGCTCCTGCAGAAAGCTGGGAGGTATGCACCCCTGCCTGTGCCATGCCCATACTATCTGCTTCTGCTCCTAGTCTCCCGGAGATTTGGCCAGATCTGTGACTCATTTGACTAACTCCGCCCACTGTTGTGACTCCGCCCAGCGTTAGCAAATGAATCAAAAAGTCACAGATCTGGGCTATTATATAGGAGATATTATGTCTTGGAGATGTTATCATGCTTAATCTTACAGTTTGATTATGTAAGATGTAGATCATTGAAGTGTGAATTTGACTCACCCCCTTTGGGTATAGTTATTACTGCCACACACACACACACACACACACACACACACACACACACACACACACACACACTTTAATTATTAAATTATTAAGCCACTGCCTTTCTGACCACCCACTAAACTCCACCATTATATTTTTTAATAACCTTATGTTATTGGTCATAGTGCTGACAAGCTGGCTTCTATAAGTCCTGCAGCTGCAGTCCTACAGTCCACTTCACTTCTTTTTGCCAAAAGAAAATATATATTACCCATAAAAACAGCTAATATCACAGAATTTGGGGGTATTTTTGATCCTACGGTATTATTAACCTCAATAACATTAATTTCCACTCATTTCCAGTTTATTCTGAACACCTCGCACCTCACAATATTGTTTTTAAGGATGACTAAGCTAAGCAACCCAAGTGTGCAGCACAAACACCTGGCCTGTCACGTCTAGCAAGGTTTGAGGATCCGGCAGCTGAGACTCGCCCAAGGAGGGATTAGACTGGGGATGAACAAGACGAGGGGGTTGGATATAGTACCTTCTCATGGAGCAAGGGGCAATGAGGGACGTAGGTGAGGCTCAAAGTCTGTGGGTTGTAGTTCTTGAGGACGGGGCTGAGGGTGAGAACTGAGGCTGGTAAACGATGACTTAGGGACGTAGTTTGTAGACAAAGAACTGCGGGTTGTGGCTTGAAATGCAAAGTTGTAACTAATGAACTGCGGAACTGTGAATGATGGTTGTAGACGTGGCCGAAGACAAAGAACCATGGACTGAGATTGGTAAGACGAGACTGTGGATAAGGAGCTGAGGACTGTTGACGGTGATTCTAGGATGTGACTGGAGACTGAGAACTGTAGGCTGTGGCTTGAAAGACGAGGCTGGGGATAACGAGCTGAGGACTGTGAACGGTGGTTCAAGGACTTGGCTGGAGACAAGGATCTGCAGACCGTGGCTTGAAAGACAAAGCAGGAGACCCGGGGTCATCCGTGCCCAGAGGGTCTTACTGGACCGTGTTCTCCAGGAGCGTCTCCACAGGCAGCAGCAGGCTAGGGACGGCAGGACTGCAGCAGCAACTGAGAACTGGCTAAGCAGGGTTAGAAGTACCAGAATACAGCAAGAATCCTGGGAGCACAGGCTAAAGCACCTACTACAGGGTTGTAACTTGAAGCACTGGCGTCCCTGTCCTAAACCAGCCCCCTTTTATAGGAAGAAGTCTCCCTGGATTGGCTGGAAGAACCAGGAACAAGAACTATGCCAGAAACTTGGTCTCCAACATGGTGGCACCCAGTAATGCAGATCTATTCCATGACCATGCTGCTCACTGCCCTTGGTCTCCTAGGCAACGGTTTAGCGAGAGGGAGCCGCTGCAGCGGCGTTCCACCGCCATGAGCGGACCCCCACACCACCATTACCGCTGCCTTCCCCCCTGACCCAGTGCTGCAGCCCACCTCCGCCGCTGCCCAGCCGCCCATGAAGCCATCCCCGTGGCCGTCAACATTCCGGTAAGACCCCGGACGCTGACAGTACCCCCCCTTTGCGGGTGGACTCCGGACACCTATATGGTTTAGCTGGAAATTTGGCATGAAATGTCCGAAGAAGTCTTGGGGCATGGACGTCATCTGCCTCTACCCAGGACCTTTCCTCAGGTCCATATCCCTTCCAATCAACAAGGTACTGGAGACGACCGTATCGTCTGCCGGAGTCGAGGATCTTGTGAATCTCAAATTCGTCTCCTAGAGCTGATTGGATCTTGGGTGATTTAGGCAGAGCAACTCGATTGAGTACCAACGGTTTTAAGAGAGAAATATGAAAAGCGTTAGGGATTCTCAAATGCGGAGGCAACTTCACTTTGTAAGCCACAGGATTCAAAACCTTTTCCATTGGGTAAGGCCCAATAAACCTGGGAGCAAACTTTTTAGTAGGAACCTTCAATCTTAGATTACGTGTGGAAATCCAAACCCAATCTCCCACTTTAAGACTTGGTACAGCTTTTCGCTTCAGATCCGCGTAGGTCTTATATTTTTTGGATGTCTTGAGCAAGGCCTTGTGAACCTGTTTCCAGGTTTTAACAAACTGTCGAAGTGCTGATTCTGCGGCAGGGACCTCAAGCGTAGGTAAAAGTTGGAAGTCGGGAACTTTCGGATGATAACCATAATTAATGAAAAATGGAGAAGATTTTGTAGCAGAGTGATAGATTTTTATGGGCAAATTCTGCGAATGGGAGAAAGTCCAGCCAGTCGTCCTGAGAGGAGGACATGAATAAACACAGAAATGTCTCCAGGTCCTGGTTCACTCTCTCTGTTTGACCATCCGTTTGGGGATGATATCCTGAGGAGAAATTCAATTTTACACCAACAGCAGAACATAGGGATCTCCAAAACTTGGCCACAAACTGGGGACCTCTATCAGACATGATTTCCTGTGGTAGACCATGGAGTCGGAAAATCTCTGCTATAAAATTTTTTGCCAATTGAGATGCTGATGGAAGACTAGCCAGGGGAACGAAGTGTGCCATCTAAGAGAACCGGTCAACATTGACCCATACAGTATTCCATCCACCAGACATAGGCAAATCAGTAATAAAGTCCATAGAAATATGCGTCCATTGGTCTCTGTGGCACAGGTAACGTATGGAGCAACCCGGCTGGAGGACCTTTGGGACTTTTATGCTGAGCACACTTGGGACAGGCAGCCAAGAATTCCTGAACATCAGTCCTAAGATGAGGCCACCAGTAGGAGCGCTGAATGAATTTGAGCATTTTATGACCCCCCACATGGCCCATGAAGGAGGAGTGAGCCCATGTAAGCAGTTTCTTGCGAAGATTTGGTGCAACAAAGATTTTCCCTGGAGGAGGAAGTGGAGAGGTTTTAGTTGCTGAAAAAGAGGTGGACTCCAAGATGAATGGTTCCTTTGAACAGTCAAAGGGTTCTTCAGAACTTAGGGAATGGGATAATGCATCTGCCTTTTTGTTGAGGGAGCCTGGTCGGTAACTAAGTTTAAAGTTGAAACGGGTAAAGAAGAGTGCCCATCTTGCTTAGCGTGGGTTCATACATCGAGCTGACTGTAGATACAGGAGGTTCTTGTGATCCATGATTACTGAGATTGGATGCCTAGCTCCCTCCAACAAGTACCTCCATTCCTTAAAGGCAAATTTGATTGCCGGTAACTCTTGTTCCCCAATAGCGTAATTCTGCTCAGCGGGGGTGAATCTTTGCGAGAAGAACGCACACGGATGGACTTTCTTGTCCTCGAAGAGCTGGGATAAAACTGCCCCTACCGTGGAGGCATCAACCTCCACCAGGAATGGGCAGCTGAGATTGGGTTGTCGAAGAACAGGAGCGGTCATGAAGGCCTTCTTTAACGATGAAAAGGCTTCTAAAGCCTCTGGAGACCACTTGGCTGGATTGGCTCCTTTTCTAGTTAATGCTGTTATGGGAGCTATGACAGAGGAATAATTATGAATGAATCTTCGATAGAAGTTGGCAAACCCCAGGAAACGTTGAACTCCCTTAAGGGTAGCTGGAAGCGACCAATCCTGAATCGCCTGGACTTTAGCAGGGTCCATCTGTAACTTCTGCCCTGAGAGGATGTAACCAAGGAATGAAATCGTGGGTACTTCGAAGGTGCACTTCTCTAACTTACAGAATAATTGATTCCTCCGTAAACAAGTTAGAACTTCTTTGACTTGTTCTCGATGGGTCTTCAGATCCCTAGAAAAGATGAGGATGTCATACAAACACACCACCAAGCAGTCATAGAGGAGGTCTCTGAAGATGTCATTAACGAATTCTTGAAAGACGGCTGGGGCATTACATAGGCTGAAAGGCATTACCAGGTATTTGTAATGGCCATCGCAGGTATTAAATGCCGTCTTTCATTCGTCACCTGGGCGAATACGTATAAGATTCTAGGGCCCCCGTAAGTCCAAATTAGTGAATACAGTAGCTCCTTTAACATGGTCGAACAGTTCTGGAATAAGAGGTAATGGATGTCTGTTCTTAATAGTTATGTCGTTGAGACCTCTATAGTCAATATAGGGCCGCAGACCCCCATCCTTCTTTTTGACGTAGAAAAACCCCGCCCCGGCCGGAGAGGTGGAAGACCTGATGAACCCTTTATCCAAGTTCTCCCGGATATACTCTGACATGGCCTGTGTCTGAGGGAGTGAGAGAGGGTAGATTCGTCCTTGAGGAGGCGTCTTGCCTGGTACCAGATCAATGGGGCAATCCCAAGTGCGATGCGGAAGCAAGGTGTCCGCCCCATGCTTACTAAAAACATCTTGGAAGGCCTGGTATTCCACAGGAAGGCTGGAAGGGCTAGAAGAACAGAGAGGTCTTACTGAGGGCTAACAGTTCTGGAAGCAGTTCCGTCCCCAGGAGAGAACATCCATGGTTTGCCAATCTATGTGGGGATTGTGTTTAATTAACCATGGAAATCCTAGGATCAGTTCGTGAGAGGCTTTAGGAATTACTAGGAAAAAGATGTATTCTGAATGAAGAACTCCGACCTTCATCTTAAGAGGAATAGTACGAACAGTGATAATCCCATCAGGAATATGACTTCCATCCACGGCAGTAATTGAAATGGTACGCTCCAAACGGACCATTTGTATCCCAGACCGTTTGACCAAAGCTGATGTAATAAAGCTTTCGGCGGCTCCGGAGTCAAGTAGTGCAGGGATGAGAAGAGAGGAAGAAGGGAGTTCCAGGTGAGTTAACAAGACGGACTCTGTCTTGGAAAGTAATTTAGAGAATTCTCCTAGCTTGACCTCGCCGGCACAAGCTAGGAGCGGGCGTTTCCCGGACGTTGGCTACAAGACTTGAAAAAATGATCAGATGCACCACAGTACAGGCATAGGTTCCCTTGTCGCCGTCTCTGACGTTCTTCGTTGGAGAGATGGGAACGATTGATCTGCATGGGTTCTTCGGTAGTTGGAGATGATGGGGTTGGCGGAAGAAGGACTCGAGGCCTGGGATGATCAGAACGTGATCTCTCCATACAGTATTCTCTGTATCTCAGGTCTAATTTATTGCATCGGGAAATTAACTTATCCAACTTATCAGGTACGTCCTGAGTCGCGAGGTCATCTTTGATCTTTTCGGAGAGACCGCTCCAGAAAGCTGCGATGAGAGTCTCCTCATTCCAGTTCAGTTCTGAGGAGAGAGTATGAAACTGGATCACGTACTGACTGTCCGTACGCGTGCCTTGATGCAGGCGCAGGATCTCTAATGAAGTGGCAGACGTACTGCCCGGTTCTTTGAAGATTCTTTGAAAGGCAGCCACAAACTCTGAGTAGTTAGACAGGATGGTGCCCAGAGGTTCTTACTGGACTGGGTTCTCCAGGAGCGTCTCCACAGGCAGCCGCAGCTGAGAACTGGCTAAGCAGGGTTAGAAGTACCAGAATACAGCAGGAATCCTGGGAGCACAGGCTAAAGCACCTACAACAGGGTTGTAACTTGAAGCACTGGTGTCCCTGTCCTAAACCAGCCCCCTTTTACAGGAAGAAGTCTCCCTGGATTGGCTGGAATAACCAAGAACAAGAACTATGCCAGAAAGTTGGTCTCCAACATGGCGGCGCCCAGTAATGCAGACCTATTCTATGACCATGCTGCTCACTGCCCTTGGTCTCCTAGGCAATGGTTTAGCAAGAGGGATCCGCTGCAGCGGCGTCCCGCTGCCTCGAGCGGACCCCCACACTGCCATTACCGCTGCCTTCACCCCAGACCCAGTGCTGCAGCCCACCTCCGCTGCTGCCCAGCCGCCCATGAAGCCATCCCCATGGCCGTCAGCGTTCTGGTAAGACCCCGGACACTGACAGTACCCCCCCTTTGCGGGTGGACTCCGGACGCTGACATGGCCCATCTAGGAGTGACACTGCAGTGGCAGATTTTAAAAGAATAAGCCACCAAACAACACATCATGCAAAGAAGAAAACGAGGTGCAATGAGGTAGCTGGATGACAAAGCTAAGCGACACAAGTGTGCGGCAGAAACACCTGGCCCATCTAGGAGTGGCACTGCAGTGTCAGATAGAGATGAGCGGGTTCGGTTCCTCGGAATCCGAACCCCCCCGAACTTCAGCCTTTTTACACGGGTCCGAGGCAGACTCGGATCTTCCCGCCTTGCTCGGCTAACCCGAGCGCGCCCGAACGTCATCATCCCGCTGTCGGATTCTCGCGAGGCTCGTATTCTATCGCGAGACTCGGATTCTATATAAGGAGCCGCGCGTCGCCGACTTTTTCACACGTGCATTGAGATTGATAGGGAGAGGACGTGGCTGGCGTCCTCTCCGTTAGTAGATAGAGACACTTGAGTTGATTACTTAGTAATTTTGGGGAGCATTAGGAGTACTCAGAGTGCAGAGTTTTGCTGATAGTTAGTTACTAGTGACTGACCACTTTATTATTTAATATAATCCGTTCTCTGCCTGAAAAAAAACGATACACAGTCACATACCATATCTGTGCTCAGCCTCAGTGTGCTGCATGATAATATCATCTATGTATATCTGACTGTGCTGAGTGCTCACTGCTCACACAGCTGAATTGTGGGGGAGACTGGGGTGCAGTTATAGCAGGAGTACAGTGCACACTTTTGCTGCCAGTGTGACTGACCAGTGACCACCAGTATATTGTCTGCCTGAAAAAGTTAAACACTCCTGTGGTGTTTTTTTTTTTTAATTCTATAAACGCATTCTGCTGACAGTGTCCAGCAGGTCCGTCATTCATTATATTATATAAATATTTACCTGCAGTAGTGTTATATTTTTTTTGTTCATCTCTATCATCTTTATCATCTCTATATTAGCAGACGCAGTACGGTAGTCCATGGCTGTGGCTACCTCTGTGTCGTCAGTGCTCGTCCATAATTGTATACCTATCTGTGGTGGGGTTTTTTTTTCTATCTTCTTCATACTAGTAGTTTAGGAGTCTGCTGACAGTGTCCAGCAGGTCTGTCATTATATTATATATACCTGCAGTAGTGATATATATATATTTTTTATATCATTATCATCTCTATACTAGCAGACGCAGTACGGTAGTCCACGGCTGTGGCTACCTCTGTGTCGTCAGTGCTCGTCCATAATTGTATACCTACCTGTGGTGGGTTTTTTTTTCTATCTTCTTCATACTAGTAGTTTAGGAGTCTGCTGACAGTGTCCAGCAGGTCCGTCATTATATTATATATACCTGCAGTAGTGATATATATATATTTTTTATATCATTATCATCTCTATACTAGCAGACGCAGTACGGTAGTCCACGGCTGTAGCTACCTCTGTGTCGTCAGTGCTCGTCCATAATTGTATACCTACCTGTGGTGGGTTTTTTTTTTTCTATCTTCTTCATACTAGTAGTTTAGGAGTCTGCTGACAGTGTCCAGCAGGTCCGTCATTATATTATATATACCTGCAGTAGTGATATAGATATATTTTTTATATCATTATCATCTCTATACTAGCAGACGCAGTACGGTAGTCCACGGCTGTAGCTACCTCTGTGTCGTCAGTGCTCGTCCATAATTGTATACCTACCTGTGGTGGGGTTTTTTTTTTCTATCTTCTTCATACTAGTAGTTTAGGAGTCTGCTGACAGTGTCCAGCAGATCCGTCATTATATTATATATACCTGCAGTAGTGATATATATATATATATTTTATATCATTATCATCTCTATACTAGCAGACGCAGTACGGTAGTCCACGGCTGTGGCTACCTCTGTGTCATCAGTGCTCGTCCATAATTGTATACCTACCTGTGGTGGGGTTTTTTTTTCTATCTTCTTCATACTAGTAATTTAGGAGTCTGCTGACAGTGTCCAGCAGGTCCGTCATTATATTATATATACCTGCAGTAGTGATATATATATATTTTTTATATCATTATCATCTCTATACTAGCAGACGCAGTATGGTAGTCCACGGCTGTAGCTACCTCTGTGTCGTCAGTGCTCGTCCATAATTGTATACCTACCTGTGGTGGGGTTTTTTTTTCTATCTTCTTCATACTAGTAGTTTAGGAGTCTGCTGACAGTGTCCAGCAGATCCGTCATTATATTATATATACCTGCAGTAGTGATATATATATATATATTTTATATCATTATCATCTCTATACTAGCAGACGCAGTACGGTAGTCCACGGCTGTGGCTACCTCTGTGTCATCAGTGCTCGTCCATAATTGTATACCTACCTGTGGTGGGTTTTTTTTTTCTATCTTCTTCATACTAGTAGTTTAGGAGTCTGCTGACAGTGTCCAGCAGGTCCGTCATTATATTATATATACCTGCAGTAGTGATATACATATTTTTTTATATCATTATCATCTCTATACTAGCAGACGCAGTACGGTAGTCCACGGCTGTAGCTACCTCTGTGTCGTCAGTGCTCGTCCATAATTGTATACCTACCTGTGGTGGGGTTTTTTTTTCTATCTTCTTCATACTAGTAGTTTAGGAGTCTGCTGACAGTGTCCAGCAGATCCGTCATTATATTATATATACCTGCAGTAGTGATATATATATATATTTTTATATCATTATCATCTCTATACTAGCAGACGCAGTACGGTAGTCCACGGCTGTGGCTACCTCTGTGTCATCAGTGCTCGTCCATAATTGTATACCTACCTGTGGTGGGGTTTTTTTTTCTATCTTCTTCATACTAGTAGTTTAGGAGTCTGCTGACAGTGTCCAGGAGGTCCGTCATTATATTATATAACCTGCAGTAGTGATATACATATATTTTTTATATCATTATCATCTCTATACTAGCAGACGCAGTATGGTAGTCCACGGCTGTAGCTACCTCTGTGTCGTCAGTCACTCGTCATCCATAAGTATACTAGTATCCATCCATCTCCATTGTTTACCTGAGGTGCCTTTTAGTTGTGCCTATTAAAATATGGAGAACAAAAATGTTGAGGTTCCAAAAATAGAGAAAGATCAAGATCCACTTCCACCTCGTGCTGAAGCTGCTGCCACTAGTCATGGCCGAGACGATGAAATTCCATCAACGTCGTCTGCCAAGGCCGATGCCCAATGTCATAGTACAGAGCATGTAAAATCCAAAACACCAAATATCAGTAAAAAAAGGACTCAAAAATCTAAAATAAAATCGTCGGAGGAGAAGCGTAAACTTGCCAATATGCCATTTACCACACGGAGTGGCAAGGAACGGCTGAGGCCCTGGCCTATGTTCATGGCTAGTGGTTCAGCTTCACATGAGGATGGAAGCACTCAGCCTCTCGCTAGAAAAATGAAAAGACTTAAGCTGGCAAAAGCACAGCAAAGAACTGTGCGTTCTTCGAAATCACAAATCCACAAGGAGAGTCCAATTGTGTCGGTTGCGATGCCTGACCTTCCCAACACTGGACGTGAAGAGCATGCGCCATCCACCATTTGCACGCCCCCTGCAAGTGCTGGAAGGAGCACCCGCAGTCCAGTTCCTGATAGTCAGATTGAAGATGTCAGTGTTGAAGTACACCAGGATGAGCAGGATATGGGTGTTGCTGGCGCTGGGGAGGAAATTGACAAGGAGGATTCTGATGGTGAGGTGGTTTGTTTAAGTCAGGCACCCGGGGAGACACCTGTTGTCCGTGGGAGGAATATGGCCATTGACATGCCTGGTGAAAATACCAAAAAAATCAGCTCTTCGGTTTGGAAGTATTTCAACAGAAATGCGGACAACAGGTGTCAAGCCGTGTGTTGCCTTTGTCAAGCTGTAATAAGTAGGGGGAAGGACGTTAACCACCTCGGAACATCCTCCCTTATACGTCACCTGCAGCGCATTCATCATAAGTCAGTGACAAGTTCAAAAACTTTGGGCGACAGCGGAAGCAGTCCACTGACCAGTAAATCCCTTCCTCTTGTAACCAAGCTCACGCAAACCACCCCACCAACTCCCTTAGTGTCAATTTCCTCCTTCCCCAGGAATGCCAATAGTCCTGCAGGCCATGTCACTGGCAATTCTTACGAGTCCTCTCCTGCCTGGGATTCCTCCGATGCATCCTTGCGTGTAACGCCTACTGCTGCTGGCGCTGCTGTTGTTGCTGCTGGGAGTCGATGGTCATCCCAGAGGGGAAGTCGTAAGACCACTTTTACTACTTCCACCAAGCAATTGACTGTCCAACAGTCCTTTGCGAGGAAGATGAAATATCACAGCAGTCATCCTGCTGCAAAGCGGATAACTGAGGCCTTGGCATCCTGGGCGGTGAGAAACGTGGTTCCGGTATCCATCAGTACTGCAGAGCCAACTATAGACTTGATTGAGGTACTGTGTCCCCGGTACCAAATACCATCTAGGTTCCATTTCTCTAGGCAGGCGATACCGAAAATGTACACAGACCTCAGAAAAAGACTCACCAGTGTCCTAAAAAATGCAGTTGTACCCAATGTCCACTTAACCACGGACATGTGGACAAGTGGAGCAGGGCAGACTCAGGACTATATGACTGTGACAGCCCACTGGGTAGATGTATTGACTCCCGCCGCAAGAACAGCAGCGGCGGCACCAGTAGCAGCATCTCGCAAACGCCAACTCTTTCCTAGGCAGGCTACGCTTTGTATCACCGCTTTCCAGAATACGCACACAGCTAAAAACCTCTTACGGCAACTGAGGAAGATCATCGCAGAATGGCTTACCCCAATTGGACTCTCCTGTGGATTTGTGGCATCGGACAACGCCAGCAATATTGTGTGTGCATTAAATATGGGCAAATTCCAGCACGTCCCATGTTTTGCACATACCTTGAATTTGGTGGTGCAGAATTATTTAAAAAACGAGAGGGGCGTGCAAGAGATGCTGTCAGTGGCCAGAAGAATTGCGGGACACTTTCGGCGTACAGGCACCACGTACAGAAGACTGGAGCAACACCAAAAACGCCTGAACCTGCCCTGCCATCATCTGAAGCAAGAAGTGGTAACTAGAGATGTGCACCGGAAATATTTCGGGTTTTGTATTTTGGTTTTGGGTTCGGTTCCGCGGCCGTGTTTTGGGTTCGAACGCGTTTTGGCAAAACCTCACCGAATTTTTTTTGTCGGATTCGGGTGTTTTTTTCAAAAAACCCTAAAAAACAGCTTAAATCATAGAATTTGGGGGTCATTTTGATCCCAAAGTATTATTAACCTCAATAACCATAATTTCCACTCATTTTCTGTCTATTCTGAACACCTCACACCTCACAATATTATTTTTAGTCCTAAAATTTGCACCGAGGTCGCTGGATGACTAAGCTCAGCGACCCAAGTGGCCGACACAAACACCTGGCCCATCTAGGAGTGGCACTGCAGTGTCACGCAGGATGGCCCTTCCAAAAAACACTCCCCAAATAGCACATGACGCAAAGAAAAAAAGAGGCGCAATGAGGTAGCTGTGTGACTAAGCTCAGCGACCCAAGTGGCCGACACAAACACCTGGCCCATCTAGGAGTGGCACTGCAGTGTCAGGCAGGATGGCCCTTCCAAAAAATACTCCCCAAACAGCACATGACGCAAAGAAGAAAAAAAAGAGGCGCAATGAGGTAACTGTGTGAGTAAGCTAAGCGACCCTACTGGCCGACACAAACACCTGGCCCATCTAGGAGTGGCACTGCAGTGTCACGCAGGATGGCCCTTCCAAAAAACACTACCCAAGCAGCACATGACGCAAAGAAAAAAAGAGGCGCAATGAGGTAGCTGTGTGACTAAGCTCAGCGACCCAAGTGGCCGACACAAACACCTGGCACATCTAGGAGTGGCACTGCAGTGTCAGGCAGGATGGCCCTTCCAAAAAATACTCCCCAAACAGCACATGATGCAAAGAAGAAAAAAAAGAGGCGCAATGAGGTACTGTAGCTGTGTGAGTAAGCTAAGCGACCCTAGTGGCCGACACAAACACCTGGCCCATCTAGGAGTGGCACTGCAGTGGCACTGCAGTGTCACGCAGGATGGCCCTTCCAAAAAACACTCCCCAAACAGCACATGACGCAAAGAAAAAAAGAGGCGCAATGAGGTAGCTGTGTGAGTAAGCTCAGCAACCCTAGTGGCCGACACAAACACCTAGCCCATCTAGGAGTGGCACTGCAGTGTCAAGCAGGATGGCCCTTCCAAAAAATACTCCCCAAACAGCACATGACGCAAAGAAAAAAAGAGGCGCAATGAGGTAGCTGTGTGACTAAGCTCAGCGACCCAAGTGGCCGACACAAACACCTGGCCCATCTAGGAGTGGCACTGCAGTGTCACGCAGGATGGCCCTTCCAAAAAACACTCCCCAAACAGCACATGACGCAAAGAAAAAAAGAGGCGCAATGAGGTAGCTGTGTGACTAAGCTCAGCGACCCTAGTGGCCGACACAAACACCTGGCCCATCTAGGAGTGGCACTGCAGTGTCACGCAGGATGGCCCTTCCAAAAAACACTCCCCAAACAGCACATGACACAAAGAAAAATGAAAGAAAAAAGAGGTGCAAGATGGAATTGTCCTTGGGCCCTCCCACCCACCCTTATGTTGTATAAACAGGACATGCTCGCTTTAACCAACCCATCATTTCAGTGACAGGGTCTGCCACACGACTGTGACTGAAATGACGGGTTGGTTTGGACCCCCACCAAAAAAGAAGCAATTAATCTCTCCTTGCACAAACTGGCTCTACAGAGGCAAGATGTCCACCTCATCATCATCCTCCGATTCATCACCGTGTACATCCCCCTCCTCACAGATTATCAATTCGTCCCCACTGGAATCCACCATCTCAGCTCCCTGTGTACTTTGTGGAGGCAATTGCTGCTGGTGAATGTCTCCATGGAGGAATTGATTATAATTCATTTTAATGAACATCATCTTCTCCACATTTTCTGGAAGTAACCTCGTACGCCGATTGCTGACAAGGTGAGCGGCGGCACTAAACACTCTTTCGGAGTACACACTTGTGGGAGGGCAACTTAGGTAGAATAAAGCCAGTTTGTGCAAGGGCCTCCAAATTGCCTCTTTTTCCTGCCAGTATACGTACGGACTGTCTGACGTGCCTACTTGGATGCGGTCACTCATATAATCCTCCACCATTCTTTCAATGGGGAGAGAATCATATGCAGTGACAGTAGACGAAATGTCCGTAATCGTTGGCAGGTCCTTCAGTCCGGACCAGATGTCAGCATCAGCAGTCGCTCCAGACTGCCCTGCATCACCGCCAGCGGGTGGGCTCGGAATTCTGAGCCTTTTCCTCGCACCCCCAGTTGCGGGAGAATGTGAAGGAGGAGATGTTGACAGGTCGCGTTCCGCTTGACTTGCCAATTTTCTCACCAGCAGTTCTTTGAACCCCTGCAGACTTGTGTCTGCCGGAAAGAGAGATACAACGTAGGTTTTAAATCTAGGATCGAGCACGGTGGCCAAAATGTAGTGCTCTGATTTCAACAGATTGACCACCCGTGAATCCTTGTTAAGCGAATTAAGGGCTCCATCCACAAGTCCCACATGCCTAGCGGAATCGCTCTGTGTTAGCTCCTCCTTCAATGTCTCCAGCTTCTTCTGCAAAAGCCTGATGAGGGGAATGACCTGACTCAGGCTGGCAGTGTCTGAACTGACTTCACGTGTGGCAAGTTCAAAAGGTTGCAGAACCTTGCACAACGTTGAAATCATTCTCCACTGCGCTTGAGACAGGTGCATTCCACCTCCTATATCGTGCTCAGTTGTATAGGCTTGAATGGCCTTTTGCTGCTCCTCCAACCTCTGAAGCATATAGAGGGTTGAATTCCACCTCGTTACCACTTCTTGCTTCAGATGATGGCAGGGCAGGTTCAGGCGTTTTTGGTGTTTCTCCAGTCTTCTGTACGTGGTGCCTGTACGCCGAAAGTGTCCCGCAATTCTTCTGGCCACCGACAGCATCTCTTGCACGCCCCTCTCGTTTTTTAAATAATTCTGCACCACCAAATTCAAGGTATGTGCAAAACATACCCTGCTCCACTTGTCCACATGTCCGTGGTTAAGTGGACATTGGGTACAACTGCATTTTTTAGGACACTGGTGAGTCTTTTTCTGAGGTCTGTGTACATTTTCGGTATCGCCTGCCTAGAGAAATGGAACCTAGATGGTATTTGGTACCGGGGACACAGTACCTCAAACAAGTCTATAGTTGGCTCTGCAGTAATGATGGATACCGGAACCACGGTTCTCACCGTCCAGGATGCCAAGGCCACAGTTATCCGCTTTGCAGCAGGATGACTGCTGTGATATTTCATCTTCCTCGCAAAGGACTGTTGGACAGTCAATTGCTTGGTGGAAGTAGTAAAAGTGGTCTTACGACTTCCCCTCTGGGATGACCATCGACTCCCAGCAGCAACAACAGCAGCGCCAGCAGCAGTAGGCGTTACACGCAAGGATGCATCAGAGGAATCCCAGGAAGGAGAGGACTCGTCAGAATTGCCAGTGACATGGCCTGCAGGACTATTGGCATTCCTGGGGAAGGAGGAAATTGACACTGAGGGAGTTGGTGGGGTGGTTTGCGTGAGCTTGGTTACAAGAGGAAGGGATTTACTGGTCAGTGGACTGCTTCCGCTGTCGCCCAAAGTTTTTGAACTTGTCACTGACTTATGATGAATGCGCTGCAGGTGACGTATAAGGGAGGATGTTCCGAGGTGGTTAACGTCCTTACCCCTACTTATTACAGCTTGACAAAGGCAACACACGGCTTGACAAATGTTGTCCGCATTTCTGTTGAAATACTTCCACACCGAAGAGCTGATTTTTTTGGTATTTTCACCAGGCATGTCAATGGCCATATTCCTCCCACGGACAACAGGTGTCTCCCCGGTGCCTGACTTAAACAAACCACCTCACCATCAGAATCCTCCTGGTCAATTTCCTCCCCAGCGCCAGCAACACCCATATCCTCCTCATCCTGGTGTACTTCAACACTGACATCTTCAATCTGACTATCAGGAACTGGACTGCGGGTGCTCCTTCCAGCACTTGCAGGGGGCGTGCAAATGGTGGAAGGCGCATGCTCTTCACGTCCAGTGTTGGGAAGGTCAGGCATCGCAACCGACACAATTGGACTCTCCTTGTGGATTTGTGATTTCGAAGAACGCACAGTTCTTTGCTGTGCTTTTGCCAGCTTAAGTCTTTTCATTTTTCTAGCGAGAGGCTGAGTGCTTCCATCCTCATGTGAAGCTGAACCACTAGCCATGAACATAGGCCAGGGCCTCAGCCGTTCCTTGCCACTCCGTGTGGTAAATGGCATATTGGCAAGTTTACGCTTCTCCTCCGACGATTTTATTTTAGATTTTTGAGTCCTTTTTTTACTGATATTTGGTGTTTTGGATTTTACATGCTCTGTACTATGACATTGGGCATCGGCCTTGGCAGACGACGTTGATGGCATTTCATCGTCTCGGCCATGACTAGTGGCAGCAGCTTCAGCACGAGGTGGAAGTGGATCTTGATCTTTCCCTATTTTTGGAACCTCAACATTTTTGTTCTCCATATTTTAATAGGCACAACTAAAAGGCACCTCAGGTAAACAATGGAGATGGATGGATACTAGTATACTTATGGATGACGAGCGACTGCCGACACAGAGGTAGCTACAGCCGTGGACTACCGTACTGCGTCTGCTAGTATAGACTGGATGATAATGATATAAAAAACATATATATATCACTACTGCAGGACAGATATATATTGTATAATGACGGACCTGCTGGACACTGTCAGCACTGCAGACTCCTAAACTACTAGTATGAAGAAGATAGAAAAAAAAAAACCACCACAGGTAGGTATACAATTATGGACGAGCGACTGCTGACACAGAGGTAGCTACAGCCGTGGACTACCGTACTGCGTCTGCTAGTATAGACTGGATGATAATGATATAAAAAATATATATATATCACTACTGCAGGACAGGTATATATATTGTATAATGACGGACCTGCTGGACACTGTCAGCACTGCAGACTCCTAAACTACTAGTATGAAGAAGATAGAAAAAAAAACCCACCTCAGGTAGGTATACAATTATGGACGAGCGACTGCCGACACAGAGGTAGCTACTGCCGTGGACTACCGTACTGCGTCTGCTAGTATAGACTGGATGATAATGATATAAAAAATATATATATATCACTACTGCAGGACAGGTATATATTGTATAATGACGGACCTGCTGGACACTGTCAGCACTGCAGACTCCTAAACTACTAGTATGAAGAAGATAGAAAAAAAAACCCCACCACAGGTAGGTATACAATTATGGACGAGCGACTGCCGACACAGAGGTAGCTACAGCCGTGGACTACCGTACTGCGTCTGCTAGTATAGACTGGATGATAATGATATAAAAAATATATATATATCACTACTGCAGGACAGGTATATATTGTATAATGACGGACCTGCTGGACACTGTCAGCACTGCAGACTCCTAAACTACTAGTATGAAGAAGATAGAAATATAATGAATGATGGACCTGCTGGACACTGTCAGCAGAATGCGTTTATATATAGAATAAAAAAAAAAAACACCACACGAGTGTTTAACTTTTTCAGGCAGACAATATACTGGTGGTCACTGCTGGTCAGTCACACTGGCACTCTGGCAGCAAAAGTGTGCACTGTTAAATATGTACTCCTGCTATAACTGCTCCCCAGTCTCCCCCACAATTAAGCTGTGTGAGCAGTGAGCACTACTCAGCACAGTCAGATATACATAGATGATATTATCATGCAGCACACTGAGGCTGAGCACAGATATGGTATGTGACTGTGTATCGTTTTTTTTCAGGCAGAGAACGGATTATATTAAATAATAAATAAAACTGGTGGTCACCACTAGTATAACTATCAGCAAAACTCTGCACTCTCTGAGGACTCCTAATGCTCCAATAAATCAAGTGTCTCACTCTCTATCTAAACGGAGAGGACACCAGCCACGTCCTCTCCCTATCAATCTCAATGCACTTGTGAAAATGGCGGCGACGCGCGGCTCCTTATATAGAATCCGAGTCTTGCGATAGAATACGAGCCTCGCGAGAATCCGACAGCGGGATGATGACGTTCGGGCGCGCTCGGGTTAGCCAAGCAAGGCGGGAAGATCCGAGTCTGCCTCGGACCCGTGTAAAAAGCGTGAAGTTCGGGGGGGTTCGGATTCCGAGGAACCGAACCCGCTCATCTCTAGTGGTAACGAGGTGGAATTCAACCCTCTATATGCTTCAGAGGTTGGAGGAGCAGCAAAAGGCCATTCAAGCCTATACAACTGACCACGATATAGGAGGTGGAATGCACCTGTCTCAAGCGCAGTGGAGAATGATTTCAACATTGTGCAAGGTTCTGCAACCTTTTGAACTTGCCACACGTGAAGTCAGTTCAGACACTGCCAGCCTGAGTCAGGTCATTCCCCTCATCAGGCTTTTGCAGAAGAAGCTGGAGACATTGAAGGAGGAGCTAACACTGAGCGATTCCGCTAGGCATGTGGGACTTGTGGATGGAGCCCTTAATTCGCTTAACAAGGATTCACGGGTGGTCAATCTGTTGAAATCAGAGCACTACATTTTGGCCACCGTGCTCGATCCTAGATTTAAAACCTACGTTGTATCTCTCTTTCCGGCAGACACAAGTCTGCTGGGGTTCAAAGACCTGCTGGTGAGAAAATTGTCAAGTCAAGCGGAACGCGACCTGTCAACATCTCCTCCTTCACATTCTCCCGCAACTGGGGGTGCGAGGAAAAGGCTCAGAATTCCGAGCCCACCTGCTGGCGGTGATGCAGGGCAGTCTGGAGCGACTGCTGATGCTGACATCTGGTCCGGACTGAAGGACCTGACAACGATTACGGACATGTCGTCTACTGGCACTGCATATGATTCTCTCTCCATTGAAAGAATGGTGGAGGATTATATGAGTGACCGCATCCAAGTAGGCACGTCAGACAGTCCGTACGTATACTGGCAGGAAAAAGAGGCAATTTGGAGGCCCTTGCACAAACTGGCTTTATTCTACCTAAGTTGCCCTCCCACAAGTGTGTACTCCGAAAGAGTGTTTAGTGCCGCCGCTCACCTTGTCAGCAATCGGCGTACGAGGTTACTTCCAGAAAATGTGGAGAAGATGATGTTCATTAAAATGAATTATAATCAATTCCTCCATGGAGACATTCACCAGCAGCAATTGCCTCCACAAAGTACACAGGGAGCTGTGATGGTGGATTCCAGTGGGGACGAATTGATAATCTGTGAGGAGGGGGATGTACACGGTGATGAATCGGAGGATGATGATGAGGTGGACATCTTGCCTCTGTAGAGCCAGTTTGTGCAAGGAGAGATTAATTGCTTCTTTTTTGGTGGGGTCCAAACCAACCCGTCATTTCAGTCACAGTCGTGTGGCAGACCCTGTCACTGAAATGATGGGTTGGTTAAAGTCTGCATGTCCTGTTTATACAACATAAGGGTGGGTGGGAGGGCCCAAGGACAATTCCATCTTGCACCTCTTTTTTCTTTCATTTTTCTTTGCGTCATGTGCTGTTTGGGGAGTGTTTTTTGGAAGGGCCATCCTGCGTGACACTGCAGTGCCACTCCTAGATGGGCCAGGTGTTTGTGTCGGCCACTTGGGTCGCTGAGCTTACTCACACAGCTACCTCATTGCGCGTCGCTGAGCTTACTCACACAGCTACCTCATTGCGCCTCTTTTTTTCTTTGCGTCATGTGCTGTTTGGGGAGTGTTTTTTGGAAGGGCCATCCTGCGTGACACTGCAGTGCCACTCCTAGATGGGCCAGGTGTTTGTGTCGGCCACTAGGGTCGCTGAGCTTAGTCACACAGCTACCTCATTGCGCCTCTTTTTTTTCTTCTTTGCGTCATGTGCTGTTTGGGGAGTATTTTTTGGAAGGGCCATCCGGCCTGACACTGCAGTGCCACTCCTAGATGGGCCAGGTGTTTGTGTCGGCCACTAGGGTCGCTTAGCTTACTCACACAGCTACCTCATTGCGCCTCTTTTTTTCTTTGCGTCATGTGCTGTTTGGGGAGTGTTTTTTGGAAGGGCCATCCTGCGTGACACTGCAGTGCCACTCCTAGATGGGCCAGGTGTTTGTGTCGGCCACTTGGGTCGCTGAGCTTAGTCATCCAGCGACCTCGGTGCAAATTTTAGGACTAAAAATAATATTGTGAGGTGTGAGGTGTTCAGAATAGACTGAAAATGAGTGGAAATTATGGTTATTGAGGTTAATAATACTTTGGGATCAAAATGACCCCCAAATTCTATGATTTTAGCTGTTTTTTAGGGATTTTTGAAAAAAACACCCGAATCCAAAACACACCCGAATCCGACAAAAAAAATTCGGTGAGGTTTTGCCAAAACGCGTTCGAACCCAAAACACGGCCACGGAACCGAACCCAAAACCAAAACACAAAACCCGAAAAATTTCCGGTGCACATCTCTAGTGTCAGACAGGATGGCAGATTTTAAAAAATAGGCCACCAAACAACACATTGTCACAACTGAGGGCCTGAGCTGACGGGAGGCAGCCTCAGTTGTAGGGGCTGAGATGTACCGGAACCTGGGAGGTTGTATCAGACCCCTGGACATGTAAGTAACATGAATAATAACTGCCCGAAGGCGTGACCACGACAACTTAGATAAAAGTCAATGATGTTTATTATGACAACTCCGCATCACAGCAGCAATAAAAGAAAACGTAAAAGTCAGCAAAGAATAAATACAGTTCCTGAGTACTACAGCATGGCAGGAGCCACAGGGCACTGGTAGTGTGAGATAGTTCTTATGATCTTCTAGATGGAAAGTCCTTACCAGGCCCGGCTGTAGCAATGGAGATAACCCAGGATTGTACCAGCTGGTTTTCCAGGAAGAGCTGGGTTGCTGAAGGTAAAACAGCTGCTGTGGATACTGGCTGGAACCAGACTGTTGTTAGCACGGAGTGGATACTGGCTGGAACCAGTTAAATAATAAATGAACTTTGGGAGCGATGAAATGTGAACTGAAATGTAGAACTTGAGAGCGGAGAAATAATAATTCCGGTGGAGAGTGGTAAAGTGTAGAAAGGACACCGGCCCTTTAAGGGAAGCTGTATTCTGCTGGAAGCTGAGGCTGGAAGCAGGTAGTGTTGTAGCTGGAAACAGATGAATCCACAATGGATTGGAGAGTCAGGCTACACCGCAGGTGGAATGCTGGTGCGGGTCTCTATGGTGGAAGTCTTGAGACAGGAGCTGGAACCTGGAAGACAATCATAGAAGAGAGACAAACAGGAACTAGGTTTGACAACCAAAGCACTGACATCTTCCTTGCTCAGGCACAGCTTACTTATACCTGCAGCAAGGAAGGGGTTGGCTAGGCAATTATGCAAATCAACAATACAAACAGCAGATTGGTGGAAATGATCAGATGACAGAATCCAAGATGGCTGCGCCCATGCAGACACTTGGAGGGAAGTTTGGTTTGTAATCCATGTGGTCTGGGAAACAGTAATGGCGGCGCCGGCCACCGGAGACAGGAGACGCCAGGCTGATAGATGCACATTTAACCACGCGGGCACAGCGGAGGCCGCGGCTGATGAAAACACCACTCTGACACTCTGCATGTGGAAACTCAGGAACAGCGGAATCTGGTCCTGGAACGCTGAGCCCGCCTTAGGAGGCATCTGAAGGGTAAGTAATGGCGTCCAGATACCCGGATCGTGACAGCACCCCCCCCCTTAGGAGTGGCCCCAGGACACTTCTTAGGCTTTAAAGGAAACTTTGCGTGGAAATTTCGGACCAAGGCAGGAGCATGGACGTCAGAGGCATTGGTCCAAGAGCGTTCTTCAGGACCATAGCCCTTCCAGTCAATGAGATACTGAAGTTGACCGTAACGGTGACGTGAGTCCAGGATCTTGGCCACTTCATACTCAACGCCTCGTTGAGTTTGGACTTTCGGAGTTGGTGGAAGTGAGGAATGAAACCGATTCAAGATTAGCGGTTTCAACAGGGAAACATGGAATGTCCTGGGTATTTTTAAGAAGGGAGGTAACTGGAGTCTGTAAGCAACAGGATTGATGACTTGATCAATTTTAAAAGGACCGATGTAGCGAGGTGCAAACTTCATACTGGGAACTCTTAACCTCAAATTCTTCGTGGATAACCATACCCGATCACCCACCTTGAGAGCAGGAACTGCTCGACGCTTCTTATCCGCAAACTTCTTGTACCTGAACGATGCCTTGAGCAGAGCTGATCGTACGCTCTTCCAGATATTGGCAAACTGATGCAAGGTGATATCCACTGCGGGAACAGAAGTTGCTGGAAGCGGTTGGAACTCAGGGACTTTAGGGTGGAATCCAAAGTTGGTGAAGAATGGTGTTGAAGAAGATGAAGAATGATACTGGTTGTTATGACAGAACTCGGCCCAGGGAAGTAATTGAACCCAGTCATCTTGAGAGGAGGACACATAGATGCGGAGGAAGGCCTCCAAGTCCTGATTCACCCTCTCAGTTTGACCATTGGTCTGAGGATGGTAAGCCGTGGAAAACTTTAACTTGACTTGGAGGACTTGACATAAACTTCGCCAGAATTTGGCTGTGAATTGAACTCCTCGATCTGAGATAATTTCTTCTGGAAGACCGTGGAGTCGGAAGATCTCTTGTATGAATACTTGAGCCAACTTGGAAGCTGACGGAAGACCGGTGAGAGGAATGAAGTGTGCCATCTTGGTGAACCGGTCAACTACCACCCAGATGGTATTGAACTTGTTGCACATGGGCAAATCTGTAATAAAATCCATCGACAAATGGGTCCATGGTCGACGGGGAACAGATAGTGGAACCAGTTGCCCCGCAGGCGACTGGCGGGATACTTTATGTTGAGCACACTTTGGGCAAGATGCAATAAACTCCAAAACGTCCTTTTTCAGAGTTGGCCACCAATAGGACCTAGAGATAAACTCCAGGGTTTTTTGGATACCTGTATGTCCGGCAAAACGGGAAGCATGGGCCCAATGCATGAGCTTCTTCCTTAGTGTCGGCTTCACAAAACTTTTCCCTGATGGGGGCGTAGAGTCCATCCCTACCGTGGAGAATGCCAACGGATTTATAATAGGATGCTTGTCTGAAGACTCTGACTCATTTTCTTGCTCCCATGAGCGGGAAAGGGCATCGGCCTTGCGATTCTGAGAGCCCGGACAGAACTGGAGTTTAAAGTCGAACCTGGAAAAGAAAAGTGCCCATCTGGCCTGACGAGGGTTGAGACATTGTGCGCCTTTTAGATATAGAAGGTTCTTGTGGTCTGTAAGGATGGTGATTGAATGAGAAGCTCCCTCCAACAGATATCTCCACTCCTCTAGAGCGAGCTTGATGGCTAGCAACTCCTGTTCGCCAATGGCATAGTTGCGCTCCGCTGGGGAGAACTTCCGTGAGAAGAAACTGCAAGGATGTAAATGACCATCTTTAGCCCTCTGAGATAACACCGCTCCTACTCCAACGGAGGAGGCATCCACCTCTAAGATGAAAGGAGAGTCGACGTCAGGCTGTTTCAGGACAGGTGCAGAGATGAACCTCTGTTTTAAAAGATGAAAAGCTTGCATGGCTTCTTCAGACCACTTGGACGGGTTAGCACCCTTCTTGGTGAAAGCAGTAATAGGCGCCACAATGGTGGAAAAGTCTCGTATAAACTTTCGGTAATAATTGGCGAACCCTAAGAACCTCTGGACCCCTTTGAGGGTTAAGGGTACTGGCCAATTCTGGATTGCTTGTAGTTTCTCAGGATCCATCTCTAGTCCGGAACCGGACACAATGTACCCTAGAAACGGAATGGACTTGACTTCAAAGACGCATTTCTCTAATTTGCAGTAGAGATGATTGACACGGAGACGGGACAGAACCTCCTTTACCCAGAAACGATGTTCCTCTAAATTGTTGGCAAAAATGAGGATATCATCTAGATAGACCACGACATGACGGTATAGAATGTCTCTGAAGATCTCATTGACGAAATGCTGGAAGACAGCTGGAGCATTGCTCAATCCGAAGGGCATGACGAGGTACTCATAATGTCCGTCACGGGTGTTAAATGCGGTCTTCCACTCGTCACCCTCACGGATCCGGATGAGATTGTATGCACCTCTCAGGTCCAGCTTTGTAAAGATGGTAGCTCCGCTAACTCTGTCAAAGAGCTCAGTAATCAGGGGTAAAGGATAGCGGTTCTTGATGGTAATGTCGTTCAAACCTCTGTAGTCGATGCACGGCCGCAGACCACCATCTTTCTTCTTTACAAAAAAGAAGCCTGCGCCGGCTGGAGAAGAAGAAGGTCGAATGAACCCCTTTGCTAGGTTCTCTTTTATGTATTCCTCCATAGAATGCGTCTCGGGGAGAGACAACGGATAAGTTCGGCCTCGAGGTGGAACCTTCCCTGGAACGAGATCAATCGGGCAGTCCCATTCTCTATGAGGGGGAAGGATATCAGCAGAAGCTTTACTGAACACATCCGTGAAATCTTGATATGGAGGAGGTGGAACATCAGACGACCTGGGGGAGGAGGAACAGACAGGCAACACTTTAAACAAACATGTCTTAGTACAGGAGGAACCCCATGCCAGGATTTGCGTAGTCGTCCAATCAATTGTAGGATTGTGAAGACGGAGCCATGGAAGGCCCAGGACCACAGGATGTGTGGCTCTTGGAATCACTAAAAGTGAAATAAGTTCGGAATGAAGAACTCCCACTCTCAGACGAACTGGTAGAGTCCTTAGAGAAATAACTGTATCAAAAATTTTACTGCCATCCACAGCAGTTAAGGAAAAGGACGAAGGAAGTCTCTCGGTGGGTAGGGACCACCGTTTAACATAGGCTTCGGTAATAAAGTTCCCAGCTGCTCCGGAATCCAGGAGGGCAATGACGTTCTGATAACGTTGAGCAACTTGAAGCGAGACTGGGAGGTTACAATCTTGAGGAGATGGAGAGGAGATCATTACTCCTAGCCGGCCCTCTCCTTGGCGAGCTAGGATTTGGAGTTTCCCGGACGTTTGGGACAGGCATTAATGGTGTGAGACGGAGCTGCACAGTACAAACAGAGAAACTCGGAGAGACGTCTTCGGCGCTCAGCAGGAGTTAAACGGGAACGGCCAATTTGCATGGGTTCATCTTTAGTTGGTGACAGTTGGCGAGGAGGAGGAGCAGAAGATTTTGGAGCAGATGATCTTCCACGCTCAGTTGCTCTCTCTCTGAAACGTAAGTCAACTTTCGTACAAAGTGAGATTAACTCATCTAACTTGGAGGGTAAGTCTCTGGTAGCTAACTCATCTTTAATACGCTCGGATAAACCATGCCAGAATGCAGCATACAGGGCCTCGTCGTTCCATGCCAGTTCGGATGCCAGGATCTGGAACTGTATAAGATATTGTCCTACAGTACGTGATCCCTGGCGTAAACGGAGAATCTCAGACGAAGCTGAAGTTACCCGGCCTGGCTCGTCGAAGATGCGCCTGAATGTTGACACGAATGCAGTGTAAGAAGATAGCAGGGTGTCGGACCTCTCCCATAACGGTGATGCCCAATCGAGGGCTGAGCCACTGAGAAGAGAAATAATGTAGGCAATTTTTGTACGGTCACTGGGGAAATTGCCAGGTTGTAGCTCAAACTGAATCTCACACTGGTTGAGAAATCCCCTGCAGAATCTTGGAGATCCGTCAAATTTTGCTGGCGTTGGAAGATGAAGACGTGGAGCAGGAATGGGTAAGGTGGGTGGGGTTATAGCTGGAGTCACTGTGGTTGACGCACCAGACGCGCCTGATCCACGGAGAGTGGTCTGAATCCCATCCAGCCGAGTAGAGAGATCCTGGAGACAGCGGATGATGTGGCCCTGTGCAGCCTCCTGATGTTCTAGTCGGGCTGCCAGTTCTTGCATCGGCCTGGCCGCTTGATCCTGGTCTCCGGCTGGATTCATTAGGTCAGTGCTTACTGTCACAACTGAGGGCCTGAGCTGACGGGAGGCAGCCTCAGTTGTAGGGGCTGAGATGTACCGGAACCTGGGAGGTTGTATCAGACCCCTGGACATGTAAGTAACATGAATAATAACTGCCCGAAGGCGTGACCACGACAACTTAGATAAAAGTCAATGATGTTTATTATGACAACTCCGCATCACAGCAGCAATAAAAGAAAACGTAAAAGTCAGCAAAGAATAAATACAGTTCCTGAGTACTACAGCATGGCAGGAGCCACAGGGCACTGGTAGTGTGAGATAGTTCTTATGATCTTCTAGATGGAAAGTCCTTACCAGGCCCGGCTGTAGCAATGGAGATAACCCAGGATTGTACCAGCTGGTGTTCCAGGAAGAGCTGGGTTGCTGAAGGTAAAACAGCTGCTGTGGATACTGGCTGGAACCAGACTGTTGTTAGCACGGAGTGGATACTGGCTGGAACCAGTTAAATAATAAATGAACTTTGGGAGCGATGAAATGTGAACTGAAATGTAGAACTTGAGAGCGGAGAAATAATAATTCCGGTGGAGAGTGGTAAAGTGTAGAAAGGACACCGGCCCTTTAAGGGAAGCTGTATTCTGCTGGAAGCTGAGGCTGGAAGCAGGTAGTGTTGTAGCTGGAAACAGATGAATCCACAATGGATTGGAGAGTCAGGCTACACCGCAGGTGGAATGCTGGTGCGGGTCTCTATGGTGGAAGTCTTGAGACAGGAGCTGGAACCTGGAAGACAATCATAGAAGAGAGACAAACAGGAACTAGGTTTGACAACCAAAGCACTGACGTCTTCCTTGCTCAGGCACAGCTTACTTATACCTGCAGCAAGGAAGGGGTTGGCTAGGCAATTATGCAAATCAACAATACAAACAGCAGATTGGTGGAAATGATCAGATGACAGAATCCAAGATGGCTGCGCCCATGCAGACACTTGGAGGGAAGTTTGGTTTGTAATCCATGTGGTCTGGGAAACAGTAATGGCGGCGCCGGCCACCGGAGACAGGAGACGCCAGGCTGATAGATGCACATTTAACCACGCGGGCACAGCGGAGGCCGCGGCTGATGAAAACACCACTCTGACACTCTGCATGTGGAAACTCAGGAACAGCGGAATCTGGTCCTGGAACGCTGAGCCCGCCTTAGGAGGCATCTGAAGGGTAAGTAATGGCGTCCAGATACCCGGATCGTGACACACATCATGCAAAGAAGAAAAAGAGGTGCACCGAGATGGCTGTATGACTAAGCTAAGCGACACAAGTGTGCGGCAGAAACAACTGGCCCATCTAGGAGTGGCACTTCAGTGTCAGACATGATGGCAGATTTTAAAAAATAGGCCCCCAAACAACACATCATGAAAAGAAGAAAAAGAGGTGCACCGAGGTGGCTGTATAACTAAGCTGAGCGACACAAGTGTGCGGCACAAACACCTGGCCCATCTAAGAGTGGCACCAGAGGTGTAGATAGGTGCCATGATGCCTGGAGCAAGGGTATGTTTTGATGCCCCCTTCCCCTGTACTGAATTAGGGACTGGCCAACACATGGTGGTATGTTACATTTGATAATAAAAATAATTTTAAATTCCTAAATTGGTGATAGGGCCAGTTTTAGACCTTGTGGAGCTCAGTACAAAAGATTCCTTTGGGTGCTCCATGTCTAAAATATGGACAGTGCGCACCAAAGGCGTGTAACTTAAATACAGGGTTGTAGGGAAGGAGTGTGACCACAGAGTAGTACCAATTCACATAACACTGCACAGTAGTGTCCATTATTCACATAACACCATACAATAGTACCCCTTATACATGCGATACCACACAGTAGAGTTGCTTATACACATTTTGCCACAGTACAGCAGCTAATACACTTTACTCCACACACTAGAGCTGCTTATACACATTACGCCACAGTAGAGTCGCTTATACACATTACGCCACAAAGCAGAGCTGCTTATACAGGTTACACCACAGTAGAGTCACTTTAACACGTTATGCCTTTAGAGACGCTTATACACGTTACGCCAAAGTAGAGCTCCTTATACATATTATAGCACAGTAGAGCCCCTTATACATGTTACACCAAGGTAGTACATACTGGAAAGAGTCTCTGTACATTTCAGGCAATCATGGAACATGCTGCCAGGTTGAGGATGTGCCAGCGCATCAGAGCACCGGTATAAAAACCAACTTCCTGAGACATTCTCAATCCTTGACAAAGGGCTGCAAACCCGAAATGCATTGGAGAGAGCCGGAGGAAAGAGGAGCGGAACCGGAAGTGGACGCCACTGCCGAGTGCTGTGCATGGAGCAACATACACCAAACGGATACCGCTACCCAGTGCAGGAGGGAACCAAAGCCGGGACGCCAGCAGTGAGCCGCAGCCAGCGGCTCGCGAAAGGTAGGGTGAGCTAGGAACAGGCAGCACTGTGGACCAGCATACCATCAAAAGCCGGATTATCAAACGGAACCCCCAACATTTAAAACAACTGTTGCACACCTCCAAAAAACACTCAAAAGAGCTGTAAACATTAAAACTAACCAACAATTTTCTTTTTAGGTATGAGCATTCTATAAATACACAAGCGCTTCTGTTTTAGATTTTTAAACAGCAAAACCATACCCAAACCCATCCTGAAGAGAGACTTTTTCCTACAGTAGGCCAACCTTGGACGTTAGAGCCAGGTTAGTTGTGACCTCCAGAGTGGTAACTTCCCCGCTCCAGTAGTCCCAGTAAAATGAACAGAATAAAAGTAAATCTCAAAGAATTTAAATAATGACTTTTGAAACCCTTGTTCTCCATGTTACTAAAAATGAAACCTAGTCATGCATTTGATTTTTGGTATTTCTGATATATTGATATCTTTTAGTGAATTCAGTAAAAAGTTTCATTTTTAGAAAATTTCAAATTTAAGAAATTGACTCCTGCGGTGGGATGTAATGAAGTCTGAGATCGCCAGAGGTGCGGAATGCCGGACGATCTCGGATTTTTTTTTTAAAGGGGAAAACACATACAAAACAATACCATGCCTTAAAAGTGATTGCCCCTTTAAGAAAAACGTCCAAGATCGGCCGACTTCACGCACCTCCGGTGATCCATTACATCACACCACCAGTGTCTCAACTTTATTGGTACTGTAGGTATCTGGGGAGGTTAAATAGATTAGTGATTGTAATAGGATAAAAGATTCACTACTGAGGAGAGAGATTTACTACTGATGAGAGATTTACTACTGATGAGAGAGTTCTTCAGGATATAGAAACTGCATTGTGTATATACAAAGGGGTTAATTGAAGCAATCAAGATGAAATGTTTTATTTGCATAGTTGATAAATTTAGAATGTATGTCATATAATATATAGGCTATAGAATTTGTACATGAATTTATACTAAGTGAATATAATTTTGTTTTTAGATGGGTATGTTGGGGATACTGTATGCATTGCTCATATTATTTAGATCAATTTTCAAAATATAATTTTTTCCATTATATTGTTACTAGATTTTATTACAGTGTGATTAGTGGATATGTTGGTTGAAACATTATACAGTGTGCATTCATGCATTAGACGTGCTGTAATTCTATTACAACACATGAGTGTATGCCTTGCAGCTAAGCCTTTTGCAATGTGGTTAATTTTGACTGACCTTATTGTGTTTTAGGCTTGAGATGTGTATTTAAATCTGATATTTTTGTTTTGTTTATAATGTACCAAAGGAAAAGGCAACCATTTACAAAACATGTTGTTCCTCTGTGTTCATCTATAAAAAAATGAACTAGCTGACAGCATATACAGTATCCTGTGGGGGATTCACAAGGTGAATAAAATAATTCCTTAAAAATAAACATTAAAATGACATACATATTAGAACTGTGCACAGACCTCAAAGTTTTGGTATTGATTTTGGTTCAAATTCATCATTGTGTTTTCCCATAAAGACCCTCAAGTGCTTTAGTTCAGATTCAGTTTTTAGTTCGGTTTTGGATTCCTTTAAGATTTATACATATTGATAACATTGACATTTTATTTATAAAAATCGATAAAAACAGCTAAAATCATGTAATTTGGACCTGTTTACATGTAATCCAAGACCTGGGTTTGGTTGTTAAATCCTAGTTTTGAACAACAGACCCGAGCTGGGACTTGGTTCCACTTGGAACCCCAAAGTGATTCAAAGTTGTGACTCAAATCAAATCGGAACACCTAAGTTAGGGTATGTTGGTATTTCAGGAATACTGAACTACACATTCCAAATATAGTGTATATATATATATATATATTAGCTGAATAACCGTGCTTCACTACGGAATTTCAAGTATTCACGTGCATATAACTTTAATTTTGAAGGACTTCCTGGTAAACTAATTAGACTTACAACTGGACATGCTCCGCCCGCTGCTGCCAATCTTTGTCAGGCCGCACCTCTGGGCGGGCCTTCCATGGATTGATGTTGTCAAAAGGCTGGCGCTGAGAATAATCTGCCACCTTCTCTGCCCTGTCCCGCTGCTGGTGCTGCCCTGCTCAGTGCTGTAAATGCTGGTACGACAGGCCAACCTCGCTCGCTGTATGTTAAATATGTAAGGTTTAGAGGGATAGGCTGACTATATTCCAAAGTGTCCTACTGTAGGTCTCCTTGCTTAGCTTCTCACTATCCTTAGGGCTCCTCCTTTGAGGTAAAAAGGTAAAGATTTCCACACACTTAAGGTCACTGGGAGAGCTGTTGGTACCCTTTACACAGCAGATAAGCAGTTGTTGGCTATCAAGCTTTCCTTTAATGCACTTAAAAGTCAAAATATCTATCTTTCCTTTCCTCCTATTGCTCTCTGAAAGGTTTGGCAATGTTTAGTTTGATGACAGGTTAACCTCTAATAATTGAGATACTATCCTCACCTGACTGGAAATAGGTTGGTTAAGTACTTATATCTAAATCTATATATATATATATATATATAAATGCCAAATACCACTGACTCATCACAAAATCTTCTGAATTATAAGGCTGCACTTCTTTGCCAGTGGCAGTTTTAGAGCAGTCCATTATTCAAATAGAGGAGCCACACCCAGCGATGTTTGACAGTGTTTAGGAGTGGCAGTTGATGTGGCTCCCCTGTTTGAATAATGGAGTGCTCTGCAACTGGCACTGGCAAGGAAGTCCTAGAACAGAGCATTGTGTTCTTCCCCTCCGCTACTTGGTATCGCCGTCACCATGCATTCTTTATAGCTCTGGATGGGTGGGCTGTCTTAACTCTCCTCTGTGAAGTGGGAATTATCTCACCCCTTTTAACCCCTTTGTGGGTGGAATTTTGAAAGATCCCTTTTTATACATTTTTGGAACAAAATCCAAAACCTAAACCTGTCACTGCTGAATTCCAAAACCAAAGCCGGACAACAAATTAGAACCAAAACTAGCAAAAATGGTCCATTGCCCATCTCTACTACAAATGGTGAATCTCAAATGCCAACAGTAAACCTTATATTACTGCTGAGATCACATGTCCTGATGCAACAGAATTTCTTCTAACCAGCATTCAGAAGCACCAATTGCAATATATCCCAAGACAATGTTGCCTTCTGAAACCTACATCACTTGCCGCACTTTGCTTTGCTAAGCTCTGTATACATAGCTGCTGCATGATTTTATCCACCTTGCAATAAATACAACCTGCTCAGTGGAGTGCCCATTGCTCTCTGAGCTGTATGCCATTGTGTCAATGTGTTGCACTCCGTCTACTGCATATGCAAAGGTATAACTTATGCAATAAATATATATATATATATATATATATATATTTTATCAAGTGATTTTTATTGACATTTTTGCAGAAACACACATGCAAAAAGAAAGCTAAACAGAAAGCCGAGACATATAACAATATGGAGATTGGCAAACTGAGAAAATATAGTTATCCTGAGAATACGATGGAGAAAATAATACAAAATAAAATAGTCAATATAGTAATAAAATCTCCTATATAATAGGCTCAAAAAAAAAGGAAAAACAGACAGCGCTAATAGATTTCTTTAATAAAATGCTTTTATTCATTAATTTTATCTAGATTTTTCTTTAGCTAAAATAGCCCTTTTCCCCTACCTATAAATCTAATTCCACATATCACTTGTATATATTTTATTAAAATTCAAGCCAATAAAACAATAATACATCAATAATATATATAATATAATACAATATCTCTGCTCTGTATACTTGATTTTTCAATACACCACTGAGACAATTGGATACAAATGCAACAAACTGTTTCCTTCCAATGCTGTAGAGGTCTCCAGCCTCTAAATTGATATTAGATTGCTCATTCAGCTTAAGGTGGAAGCTTTTTTTAGATTGTTGCTATATTAAAAAACAGCTGTTACAATTCCTTATTTATTGGTCAGGGTGTATAATTAAGTTCCCAGATCCACACTCTACTGACCACAACACTTAGAACTTCCAGATGAATTAGTATATGATTTTGATAGCTGCTCCTTTTTATTTAGAAAGTGTCGCTGATTTAATACACATCAGTAGTGGGTTAGTTGTTCATAAATTGATCTACAGGGAAATAAACATGCTTTCCTCAAGGCAATAGTAAAAGTTCATGCAGCTCAGCTGATATTCAGAACTGGTTCAGTATATGGCAGCAGCCAATTAATTGCTTATAGATTGACATGCAAAGATATATGCAATTGCTTTTGCTTATAGCGATGATAAAAGTTCAGCTGATATTTTAAAACATGGCCATGTTATATATTACCACTTTCCTCTTGGGTCAAAATTCTTTACTCACTCCCGGCTCTGGTGCTCGGATACCTTTTCATGAGCCTTATCCGGAGATCCTTTAGAATTCTTCCCAGCGTGTTGAGGTAGACTCGTGGTATGCTGATCATAGGTGGGTAAAACAATGAGACGCGTTTCTCCGCCTGTAAACGCTCGGCGGCTTCTTCAGTCGGATATTTTAAACTCTGCCGCCCTGCTCCTTTTTATCTCCGGCATCTCTCTAGTGCGTCTGCGCGCACTCATTGCGCTCCAAGCCTCGCCTTCCGTATATCGGCTATTAGCAATCAATCAGAGCTAACACTATGTGTCTAATTGTGCTTCAAGCCTCATTTTCCGTGTATCGGCTGTTGAACATTTAGCAAGGCTGTCACTATGCAGTTAATTGCGCTCCAAGTTCTATTGCTGTACATACATTCATCAACTGTTGATAGAATTTATTCATCTATTTGTACTCAATTCAACCCATAGCTCTTGAGATTGGGCTTTTGCTTATATCAGATTTGTGGTATTCGTAAAACTCACATCAAGTAGTGTGTGTACACCATTAAAATGCCGGAATATGAGCCAGAGCAGAGTAATAAAGTATGTTTAAATAAATTATACTCAAATAAATTCGCTATCTAAACACTTATATATCTAGACTTATAACAAGGTAAAATTATTCCTTATGGAAACGTGCAGCACATACCATTCCAATATCATTTATCACCTCTTCAAAATATCTCAATATATATATTTTATCCATAATTATCATAATCTTAAATGTATCTTTAGGGCACTCAATGCAACATAATTAACATCTATATTTACATATTATGTTTTTCATACACTACTGTAGAACCTTATATCATAATGTATACATACATACATACACATACATAATATATATATGCATATATACATACACATCTTGTAAGCACATCCAGAATAAAACCTATTTTCTTTTATTTATCAGGGATAACCCTTATCCATACAGATCCCCACAACATGTTATACTAGAACCACTATATTGGCTTGTATATATGGGATAGCCACACGCAGATAATGTGTGTGGTATACTAAATGTTCTTTCTCTTTACTCTTTCATCTATTCCCTCCTATTTCCAAGATAACCCCACCATGCAACTAATATTCTCCGACCCCCCATTAGTCAGAGCCTATACATATACATGGTGTAATGATCATACCCCCATGGTCTAGCTGATATGGTTCAGTTCCACCGTATCATTTAGGCAATCAGGGGCCAAGGTGGCCAATCTAAATATCCAGTAGGCCTCTCTACGACACAAGGTATTAAACCTATCTCCCCCGCGTGCAGTGCTTTTAATTTGCTCAATGCCCAATACCTTAATATTACCAGGTGTATAGAGATCACACTGTGCAATGTGGTTGGACAGAGGGTGTGTTCGCACATTTTTGTTTATATTTCTCCAATGCTCCATAAACCTAGTATGGAGCATCCTAGTTGTGTGCCCCACATATTGTTTGCCACAACCACACTGCACAGTGTAAATGACAAACTTAGACCTACAGTTCAAAAAACCTTTTATTTGAAATTTCTCCCCACTATGATTAGAGACAAACTCAGTTGTTATTCTGTCCGTATGTAGACACGTATTGCATGTGGAACTCCCACACTTATGAAAACCTGGTGGTCTCATGGGTATCCAAGTATTCCCTACCTGTGTATGCTCAACCTTCTTTTGTTTAAAATGACTCGTAGTTAGTCTATGTTTCAGATTGTCCGACTTTCTAAAAATTACTCTCCCATCAAGATTAACTGTTTTTCTAAGTACTGTATCCAGCTTCAAAAGTTCAGAATTTTTCTTTATAATTCTCTTAATGTCATAGGAATAATTATTAAACTTGGTTATAAATAGGGATGATCTATCTTCCTTGTTCCCCTTATCCACATCTAATTCTTTATATATGGGTTCTTTATTAGTATGTACAGCAATAGAACTTGGAGCGCAATTAACTGCATAGTGACAGCCTTGCTAAATGTTCAACAGCCGATACACGGAAAATGAGGCTTGAAGCACAATTAGACACATAGTGTTAGCTCTGATTGATTGCTAATAGCCGATATACGGAAGGCGAGGCTTGGAGCGCAATGAGTGCACGCAGACGCACTAGAGAGATGCCGGAGATAAAAAGGAGCAGGGCGGCAGAGTTTAAAATATCCGACTAAAGAAGCCGCCGAGCGTTTACAGGTGGAGAAACGCGTCTCATTGTTTTACCCACCTATGATCAGCATACCACGAGTCTACCTCAACACGCTGGGAAGAATTCTAAAGGATCTCCGGATAAGGCTCATGAAAAGGTATCCGAGCACCAGAGCCGGGAGTGAGTAAAGAATTTTGACCCAGGAGGAAAGTGGTAATATATAACATGGCCATGTTTTAAAATATCTAGTGAAAAGTGTGAAGGTTGTGAAGAAGATGGCGCTACTGTGTCTGTGAGGGAAAAAAAGGGGCTTAATGGAAAAGAGGACCCAAAAGTATACTTATCCTATTGTTGAGGGTCTTTTTTCAGATGTAATCTCTTCTCTGGATGTTTGAATATGCTCGGAGATGCATATAGGAATTAATGAAAAAAGAAAGAACACATGTGTAGAAATGTTTCAATGATATGCGATATGTATGGATAATTTTGCAATATATTCTGGAAACTGTATTCGATGATGTTTAAGTTATGAGGGCTGTATGATGGTGCTGGTCAATCATATGCGTACCTCACTTACATAGTGAGAAGCACATTGAGACACATCAAGGTATCTTTACACATCAAAATTCAATTTTTCATATAAGAAATGTGGGTATGGTATTCGACCACAGCGTACCTCACTTACTCAGTGAGAGAGAGGTTAGTGCGCGTAGCAGTTTCTTTATCACATTAATAGGGACAGGTTGGAGCACATTCGGTTTAACATACGAATACTATGGGTATGATGTCTGACCACAGCGTACCTCACTTACTCAGTAAGAAAAGGATAGATGTATATAATGGTTTCTTTGTCATATGCAATAAGGCGTACCGTTACTCACGGTGAAAAAGATGGAGATCCTCATATCATGGTATCTTTGCATCAGTCACGCCAGTATCACGATGTTTAGCCAGTAAAATTTATTTTACAAAATACAATATAAATGATTAAAAATATACATAAAAATTCCAGCATTGAGCAGGGGAAATGTGCAGATCTGATATGGAGACCCTATTTTTGAGGAGCAAAGTTCTGGTTCTATGCTCTAGTTCGAATTTCTAAATGGATATATTTGTAAAATGGGGTCTTACCTTTTCAGAGGTGCACATAGAATCCACCTGAATCAAGGCCTCCTTAGCCAACGCGTTTCGGGTTAGAGAACCCTTTTTCAAGGCATCGCCTTGAAAAAGGGTTCTCTAACCCGAAACGCGTTGGCTAAGGAGGCCTTGATACAGGTGGATTCTATGTGCACCTCTGAAAAGGTAAGACCCCATTTTACAAATATATCCATTTAGAAATTCGAACTAGAGCATAGAACCGGAACTTTGCTCCTCAAAAATAGGGTCTCCATATCAGATCTGCACATTTCCCCTGCTCAATGCTGGAATTTTTATGTATATTTTTAATCATTTATATTGTATTTTGTAAAATAAATTTTACTGGCTAAACATCGTGATACTGGCGTGACTGATGCAAAGATACCATGATATGAGGATCTCCATCTTTTTCACCGTGAGTAACGGTACGCCTTATTGCATATGACAAAGAAACCATTATATACATCTATCCTTTTCTTACTGAGTAAGTGAGGTACGCTGTGGTTAGACATCATACCCATAGTATTCGTATTTTAAACCGAATGTGCTCCAACCTGTCCCTATTAATGTGATAAAGAAACTGCTACGCGCACTAACCTCTCTCTCACTGAGTAAGTGAGGTACGCTGTGGTCGAATACCATACCCACATTTCTTATATGAAAAATTGAATTTTGATGTGTAAAGATACCTTGATGTGTCTCAATGTGCTTCTCACTATGTAAGTGAGGTACGCATATGATTGACCAGCACCATCATACAGCCCTCATAACTTAAACATCATCGAATACAGTTTCCAGAATATATTGCAAAATTATCCATACATATCGCATATCATTGAAACATTTCTACACGTGTTCTTTCTTTTTTCATTAATTCCTATATGCATCTCCGAGCATATCCAAACATCCAGAGAAGAGATTACATCTGAAAAAAGACCCTCAACAATAGGATAAGTATACTTTTGGGTCCTCTTTTCCATTATTCCCCAATTTTTTCCCTCACAGACACAGTAGCGCCATCTTCTTCACAACCTTCACACTTTTCACTAAAATTTAATGGACTTTATTAGGATAAGTCCAACTGTGAAGTAAAGAGGCTGCCACTGTGTCAAGTAAAGCGCCAAGTAATACTCCAAAAACCCCACTTTCCATGTTTTAAAATATCAGCTGAACTTTTATCATCGCTATAAGCAAAAGCAATTGCATATATCTTTGCATGTCAATCTATAAGCAATTAATTGGCTGCTGCCATATACTGAACCAGTTCTGAATATCAGCTGAGCTGCATGAACTTTTACTATTGCCTTGAGGAAAGCATGTTTATTTCCCTGTAGATCAATTTATGAACAACTAACCCACTACTGATGTGTATTAAATCAGCGACACTTTCTAAATAAAAAGGAGCAGCTATCAAAATCATATACTAATTCATCTGGAAGTTCTAAGTGTTGTGGTCAGTAGAGTGTGGATCTGGGAACTTAATTATACACCCTCACCAATAAATAAGGAATTGTAACAGCTGTTTTTTTAATATAGCAACAATCTAAAAAAAGCTTCCACCTTAAGCTGAATGAGCAATCTAATATCAATTTAGAGGCTGGAGACCTCTACAGCATTGGAAGGAAACAGTTTGTTGCATTTGTATCCAATTGTCTCAGTGGTGTATTGAAAAATCAAGTATACAGAGCAGAGATATTGTATTATATTATATATATTATTGATGTATTATTGTTTTATTGGCTTGAATTTTAATAAAATATATACAAGTGATATGTGTAATTAGATTTATAGGTAGGGGAAAAGGGCTATTTTAGCTAAAGAAAAATCTAGATAAAATTAATGAATAAAAGCATTTTATTAAAGAAATCTATTAGCGCTGTCTGTTTTTCCTTTTTTTTTGAGCATATTGTACTGAGGGGGAAGAGAAGTCCCCCTATTTACAGTGAGCTGCTTGCAGATTTCTTTGATTACTCGTTTGATTGATCCTTTGGAAACGGTATAGCATAAACATACGTATTAATTATTAATTGTCAACTAGCGCTAAGGGGCCACTTTATTGTGTCTTTTGTCTGTTGTCTTCTAAGAAACGTTCTCACCCTAGGCAGCTTATTGACAATTGAAGATGGCATCATTAAAATGCTTAACTGACAGAATGGAGAGGAGAAATATGTATCCTAAAGGGACAGGTACTATACCAAGTGAAAATATAAAAGATAACGATGGTGGTGATATACATAAGCTGTTTAATAAGCTAGAAAATTTGTGCACTGCGGAAACGAGGCATTGGTGGGATCAGGTGACCCTCCAAAAATACCTAGATGGGGATATAATCCCAAGAGGCTTAAGAATTTTAAAAAATTCAACATTTGGAGAGGATCCTAAATTCACCAATGACTGGAACCAAATTCTAGATGCTTGTTCTAAAAACCTAATGAAGTTACTGATTAAATATAGAGAGGAAAAAGTTCAGAACCTACAGGTGGAAATAGAACAGACACAAAATTTGCTGAAGGATTTTGAGACACATCCAGAGTATAGAAATAGAGACCTAAAAGTAAATAAAAAAATTGAAGAGTTTGAACAGACTCTCATATATAGAAAGGAACAGAAAATGAATAGAGATCGAATAGACTATGAAAAAGGAGAAGTTTACCACTATAATAGGAAAAACAAAGGTTTTAATACCCCACAAAAGAAATTTGCTAGACAGCTTAATGGATTGAATAGAAACATGAAGAGTAGGTACGGAGAAAATAAATCCCACTTTCAGAAATCAAGGAACAGCAGACAGGAAATGAGATACGAAAATAGAAACAGGTTTGAACCCCTCTCCCAGGAATCAGATCAAGATCAGGAGACTCCAAGGTGGAGGTATAAAAACAGGAATATATACAGAAAATCCGAAACAGACGATGATCTAGATTCCCCCTACAATAAGTCTTTTTTAGAGAAACGCCAAGTGTCATTTTGGGAAAACACAAGAGGCCAACAAAAAAGAACAAGGGAAAGAGATCAAGGGGATCGAGAGGAGGGAGGGGAAAATCCCACAAAAAATCAATGTATCCGGTAGATGAAATACAGGAAAGAAATAAAGGGGTCTTCAATTTATCCTCAAGGAAATTAACTGGGGAGGAATTGAGGCTCCTTGAGAAAGGTTTAAACTTTGCTCCTGCAAGTAGGCCAAATTTGTTCACCCTCTTTGTAGATCTGAATAAATATGTGCGAACCTTGAGCCGTAAACGGTATTTTGCTTTAAAAGCTTTGAAAAAATCCAACACTGATGGTACACCTATTATACTAAATGTGGAGGATCAGGAGGTTCTGGATATATTAGAAGATCTCCAAGAGGAAAATGGAGAACGAACAAATTTTGAAATAATAAAATTATATGATACAGGGAGGGTGAACAAATTTAAACAAAAATCAGAATTTTACCCTTTACAGTACAAGGGCCCTTACATTGAGAGCTTCTATAACAGTACCTTGGAACAGTTTAGGAAACTATGTGAGAAAGCAGAAAAAAGGAGCCTTAGGGATAACCTGCAGAGAGGCGAGAGGAGAGCTCTTAAAACCCTCTACTCTGATGTAAACATAATAATTAAGCCGGCAGATAAGGGCGGTGGTATTGTGATCTTGGACGTGAAGGACTATTTAGAGGAAGCCTATAAACAACTGGGCAATGGTCTTTTCTATGTCAGTTTGGATCGCAATCCCTCCGCCCTTTATCAAAGGGAACTTAAAGACCTGCTCGATGATGCCCTATGTAGAGGTGCAATATCAAATGAGACGTTTAAATTTCTCTATAATGCACATCCTGTCACACCCACTTTTTATTATTTACCCAAAATCCATAAGTCACTTACCTCACCCCCGGGTCGTCACCATAATTTCTGGTGTTGGGTCACTCACTAATAATTTATCCTTTTTTGTGGATAATTATTTACAAAGCCACGTAGGGAAGTTGAAGTCCTACATTAAAGATACTAAGCACTTTTTGAATTTAATTAGAAGTGTTGAATGGAAAGAGGGTTATTCATTTATAACATGTGATGTAGAGGCCCTCTATTCCAATATTCCACATGAACAGGGAATAGAGGCGGTGAAATATTATTTAGATGGAGATTTGGAGATGTCTAATTCCCTGCGTGGCTTTGTATTAGATTCTATTGACTTTATTTTGAAGCATAATTGTTTTTTGTTTGACACTAAAGTTTATTTGCAAACACGGGGGACTGCGATGGGGACGAGATTCGCGCCGAGCTACGCCAACCTGTACATGGGGAGGTTTGAGGAGGAACATGTGTGGGGGGGCGGGTTCGGCGCGAGCCTCGTCCTATATGGCAGATTTATTGATGATTTATTTATTATTTGGGATGGGGATTCACAATCAATAAACACATTTTTTCACAGTTTAAATCAAAATCAGTATGGTTTAAAGTTTATATGTAGTCAAAGTAAGACCAAAATTAGTTTTTTGGATATTGCACTTTCAGTAGAGGGTAGAGAAATTGTAACAGAAACCTTTATTAAGCCGGTGGACCGAAGCAGATATTTAAATTTTAAAAGCTCTCATGCAAAAACATGGAAAGTAAATATTCCGAAGGGGCAATTTATCAGAATCAGACGGAATTGCTCAACGCTAGAATTATTTAAAAAACAGGCAGATCAACTGTTTGATTCATTTTTGGCACAAGGTTATCCCAAGGAAATTTTACATAGGGCTCTAAGGGAAGTGGAAGATATGGAAAGAGGTACATTGCTAAATATGAAGAATAATACTAATAAAGAACCCATATATAATGAATTAGATGTGGATAAGGGGAACAAGGAAGATAGATCATCCCTATTTATAACCAAGTTTAATAATTATTCCTATGACATTAAGAGAATTATAAAGAAAAATTCTGAACTTTTGAAGCTGGATACAGTACTTAGAAAAACAGTTAATCTTGATGGGAGAGTAATTTTTAGAAAGTCGGACAATCTGAAACATAGACTAACTACGAGTCATTTTAAACAAAAGAAGGTTGAGCATACACAGGTAGGGAATACTTGGATACCCATGAGACCACCAGGTTTTCATAAGTGTGGGAGTTCCACATGCAATACGTGTCTACATACGGACAGAAAAACAACTGAGTTTGTCTCTAATCATAGTGGGGAGAAATTTCAAATAAAAGGTTTTTTGAACTGTAGGTCTAAGTTTGTCATTTACACTGTGCAGTGTGGTTGTGGCAAAGAATATGTGGGGCGCACAACTAGGATGCTCCATACTAGGTTTATGGAGCATTGGAGAAATATAAACAAAAATGTGCGAACACACCCTCTGTCCAACCACATTGCACAGTGTGATCTCTATACACCTGGTAATATTAAGGTATTGGGCATTGAGCAAATTAAAAGCACTGTACGCTGGGGAGATAGGTTTAATACCTTGTGTCGTAGAGAGGCCTACTGGATATTTAGATTGGCCACCTTGGCCCCTGATGGCCTAAATGATACGGTGGAACTGAACCATATCAGCTAGACCATGGGGGTATGATCATTACACCATGTATATGTATAGGCTCTGACTAATGGGGGGTCGGAGAATATTAGTTGCATGGTGGGGTTATCTTGGAAATAGGAGGGGATAGATGAAAGAGTAAAGAGGAAAGAACATTTAGTATACCACACACATTATCTGCGTGTGGCTATCCCATATATACAAGCCAATGTAGTGGTTCTAGTATAACATGTTGTGGGGATCTGTATGGATAAGGGTTATCCCTGATAAAAAAATAAAAGAAAATAGGTTTTATTCTGGATGTGCTTACAAGATGTGTATGTATATATGCATATATATATATTATGTATGTGTATGTATGTATGTATACATTATGATATAAGGTTCTACAGTAGTGTATGAAAAACATAATATGTAAATATAGATGTTAATTATGTTGCATTGAGTGCCCTAAAGATACATTTAAGATTATGATAATTATGGATAAAATATATATATTGAGATATTTTGAAGAGGTGATAAATGATATTGGAATGGTATGTGCTGCACGTTTCCATAAGGAATAATTTTACCTTGTTATAAGTCTAGATATATAAGTGTTTAGATAGCGAATTTATTTGAGTATAATTTATTTAAACATACTTTATTACTCTGCTCTGGCTCATATTCCGGCATTTTAATGGTGTACACACACTACTTGATGTGAGTTTTACGAATACCACAAATCTGATATAAGCAAAAGCCCAATCTCAAGAGCTATGGGTTGAATTGAGTACAAATAGATGAATAAATTCTATCAACAGTTGATGAATGTATGTACAGCAATAGAACTTGGAGCGCAATTAACTGCATAGTGACAGCCTTGCTAAATGTTCAACAGCCGATACACGGAAAATGAGGCTTGAAGCACAATTAGACACATAGTGTTAGCTCTGATTGATTGCTAATAGCCGATATACAGAAGGCGAGGCTTGGAGCGCAATGAGTGCGCGCAGACGCACTAGAGAGATGCCGGAGATAAAAAGGAGCAGGGCGGCAGAGTTTAAAATATCCGACTGAAGAAGCCGCCGAGCATTTACAGGCGGAGAAACGCGTCTTATTGTTTTACCCACCTATGATCAGCATACCACGAGTCTACCTCAACACGCTGGGAAGAATTCTAAAGGATCTCCGGATAAGGCTCATGAAAAGGTATCCGAGCACCAGAGCCGGGAGTGAGTAAAGAATTTTGACCCAGGAGGAAAGTGGTAATATATAACATGGCCATGTTTTAAAATATCAGCTGAACTTTTATCATCGCTATAAGCAAAAGCAATTGCATATATCTTTGCATGTCAATCTATAAGCAATTAATTGGCTGCTGCCATATACTGAACCAGTTCTGAATATCAGCTGAGCTGCATGAACTTTTACTATTGCCTTGAGGAAAGCATGTTTATTTCCCTGTAGATCAATTTATGAACAACTAACCCACTACTGATGTGTATTAAATCAGCGACACTTTCTAAATAAAAAGGAGCAGCTATCAAAATCATATACTAATTCATCTGGAAGTTCTAAGTGTTGTGGTCAGTAGAGTGTGGATCTGGGAACTTAATTATACACCCTGACCAATAAATAAGGAATTGTAACAGCTGTTTTTTAATATAGCAACGATCTAAAAAAAGCTTCCACCTTAAGCTGAATGAGCAATCTAATATCAATTTAGAGGCTGGAGACCTCTACAGCATTGGAAGGAAACAGTTTGTTGCATTTGTATCCAATTGTCTCAGTGGTGTATTGAAAAATCAAGTATACAGAGCAGAGATATTGTATTATATTATATATATTATTGATGTATTATTGTTTTATTGTCTTGAATTTTAATAAAATATATACAAGTGATATGTGGAATTAGATTTATAGGTAGGGGAAAAGGGCTATTTTAGCTAAAGAAAAATCTAGATAAAATTAATGAATAAAAGCATTTTATTAAAGAAATCTATTAGCGCTGTCTGTTTATCCTTTTTTTTGAGCATATTGTAATGAGGGGGTAGAGAAGTCCCCCTATTTACAGTGAGCTGCTTGCAGATTTCTTTGATTACTCGTTTGATTGATCCTTTGGAAACGGTATAGCATAAACATACGTATTAATTATTAATTGTCAACTAGCGCTAAGGGGCCACTTTATTGTGTCTTTTGTCTGTTGTCCTATATAATAGCCCAGATCTGTGACTTTGTGACTCATTTGCTAACGCTGGGCGGAGTCACAACACTGGGCGGAGTTAGTCAAATGAGTCACAGATCTGGGCAAATCTATAGGAGACTAGGAGCAGAAGCAGATAGTATGGCCATGGCACAGGCAGGGGTGCATATCTCCCAGCTTTCTTCAGGCAGACAGGGGTGCATACCTCCCAGCTTTCTTCAGGCAGAAGGAGGGACACACGCATGGCGAAAAGGGGGCGTGGCAAACAAAAGGGGGCGTTGCTTCACGGGAGGGCCCCCGTTTTCGTCAGTGAGGGGGCATGCCCAGCGCTCTGTGAGCTGCTGGCATGCCTCCAGGGGCGGATTATGAGTCCGGGGGGCCCAGAGCACTTGAGACAGGGGAGCCCTATCTCATTGCTGTGCCTGCTGTGGGGTTGGGGGCGTGACCTAATCGCGGGGACGCGTGACCACGCCCCCTCATGCAAATTCCGGGATTTTTTTTTTTATATGGAATTTTGGCCCCTCAGCAAGGGCTAAATCCAGAGGAGGTGGTCGCTCCCCCCTACACACCCGCAGAGGCAGAAGAAAGCAGGGAGACTGCTGCCTCCCTGCAAGACCACAGACCTGCCAACACGCAGCAGCGTGTGCTGACTGCAGCTCAATGCTGCCGCTGTTGCTGGCAGGACGGGGGAGCTTCTGAGCTGGGACAGAGCTACTCCAGCCGGGGGGCCCCCTAAAACTGTGGGGCCCATGGTACGTACCCCCTGCCCCCCCACCCCTTAATCCAGCTCTGCTGCCGGAACCCCGGGACAGTTGGGAGGTATGGGGGTGTGTGAGGGGGTATGCCGTACAGACAGACAGGCACCGGCTCACTGTGTGCTTGACCCCCCACATCAGCATACTCAGCAGGGTCTCTGTGGCGCGGAGAAGCATCACTTTCTAGCACACTCCACGCTTCTTAGCTGCAGTTTTGTAGGGCACCTGCCACTGTGCAGTTTCTGTACTGCCTCTGTTATCTCCAGCCCCGGAAACCCCACCGCTAGCTGCAGCGCTGCCGCATGCAGTGAGGTGCGCCCAGCTCCTTCACACACTTTAGCCAGCGGGTAGCACTGCAGAAGTCCGAGCTGCTTGCAGGCTCCGACCCCCTCTTCCCTCTAGCCGCAGTGTCTCCTGGGAGCTAACCAGTCACTCCCAGTCTCCCCTTACCACAGTGCCCGGCAGCCGCGAGGTCCGCGCCGCGTGCATGCTATGACCCCCTCCTCCCTCCAGTCGTAGCATCTCCTGGGGGCTAACCAGTCACTCCCAGTCTCCCCTTACCACAGTGACTGGCAGCTGCGCGAGGTCTGCGGTGTGTGACTGAGAGTGGGTAGGGATGCTGACGGGCAGAGGAAGCAGGACTCCAGCCTGAGAGAGTCAGCCACGCCAAGTCTCCATCAGCAGCAGATCCCAACAGGTTGGAGTGGAACAGCAGCAGCCAGCAGCAGTGACTCCGGTAAGACACATCTGTCTGTCACCCCTGGCCTTGCCCTGTCACCCTTATCCTGGCCCTTTCACCCTTATGCTGGCCCTGTCACCCCTGTCCTGGTCCTGCCGCCCCTACCCTGGCCCTGTCACCCCTATCCTGTCCCTGTCATTTCTGTCCTAGCCCCGTCGCCCCTGTCCTGGCCCGGTCGCCCCTGTCCTGGCCCCGTCACCCCTGTCCTGGCCCCGTCACCCCTGTCCTGGCCCCGTCACCCCTGTTCTGACACTGTCATCCCTGTCCTGGCCCCGTCACTCCTGTTCTGACCCTGTCACTCCTGTCCTGGCCATGTTACTGCATGCCCTCCCAACTACCTTTTTGGCAGGTACAGTACCCGCAGCGCCTCCAGACCCCCCCTCAATGCACCACACCTCCGCACCTTCCCCTCCACCACATGCGGCACTCCACCCCTACCCCACACGCTGTGCCTCCAGACCCCCTACACCACCCGTGGCTACCACTCCTATGCCCCTCCACCACCCACAGCACCTCCAGACCCCCTCCACCATCCACCCCCCATATATGTCTCCCGCCACACCTGCCCCCCTCCACCTGCAGCATCTGCAGTCCCCCCCTCACCCCCCCCTCACCCACCCATGACACCCCCGCACCTGACGCGCCTCCGGACACCCTTCCCAATCCGCCGCACCCCCCGTACCTGCCCCTCCCCTACCCACGGTGCCTCCAGACCCCCTACCCCACCCCTGGCACCCCCACCCCTTCCCATCCCACAGCACCTACGGAACCCTTCACCCATCCGCAACATCCCCGCACCTGCCCCTCTCCCAACTGTGGCACCCCTGCCACTCCCCCTCCTACAGTGACTCCGGACCCCTCCCCCATCTGCAGCCCCCACTCCTCTGCCCCTCCCCCACCCGCAGCACCTCCTGAACCTTCCCCATCCTGCCCCCCCCTCCGCTTCCGCCCCCCCTCCACCCGCAGCATCTACAGACACCGTCCCCCATCCGCAGTCCCCCCCGCACCTGCTACATTCTGTACATCGTGCCCTGCAGGTGCTGTTCACACCGTCGCAAGGGGCTGCGCCTCCTTCACCATCGCACGCCCTTTCATTGTGCAATATTTAACCACTAACAAAGAAATGCAGGTAATACTCCATATAATACAAATATTGAACCCCAGAAAGGTATGCAAGGGTTAAGGGGGCGTAGCCCCTTGCGACGGTGTGAAGAGCGCCCGTAGGGCGCGATGAAGCACCTAGTAAAGCACAATTGACAAACTTTCAAGTTGCAAAAAACGTTGTGGTTGACATTTAGGAATGCAAAAATGGCACAATTACAGCGTAAAGAGCAACATGATGCATGTAAAAGTATGGGTGAGTGCAGGAGGTGACGATGCATGGAAGCAGAAGGGCAATGGTTTAAAAACTTGAAGAGGGATCTGTGGAAATGCTAAGTCTAGACTTACAACATGTATTTCAAAACGCATGATATTTAGGACGAATATTTCTAATCTTGTGAAGATAGCACTCTTGATTAGACACCACATTGACTAGGGCTCTCCACCAGAATATATTAGGCGCTTTGCATGCAAACCATGCTCTAGCCAATATAAGCTTGGCAAGAGTGCCAAGACATAAGACATTTTTATAGAGGACCTGAGAGGGGTCTCCTCAAACAGGCAAACCTATGATCCAAGGGGGAAGAGGGCAGGGGTAGTCAATGTAATATCAGTCCAACACCTTCCTAGAATGCAAAGACTCCAGGGCATTCCCAAAGAAAATGCAAAAACTCTGCATTAGGTAATCTACATTAGGGACAATGAGCATCATGTCGATCACCCATTTTTAACAAGGAGAGAGGCAATATACTTTGTGTGACATACTGTATAGTAATGAACTTGTTGATAATGCACACAGGAAGTGGTTTTTCTAGACTAGGCCAGCATCTGCTTAAACTGATCATCAAAAAGAGAGCTGAGGGCAACTTCCTATTAAGCTTTAAGGGAGCTAAAACATGCTTGGCCAAGAAGCCCAACAAGGTGGACTCATCCGATGTTAAGACTCAACTCACTAATGCTGCATTCAGATTGCAAATGCCGGATCCTACCCGGTAAGAGAAACGTGTACTTACCGGGTGGGATCCGGCATTTGCGCTCCGTTGCTGGCTTTCCGACGCGGCAATATACCGGGTCGGTTGCCATAGCAGCGGAGGGCGCAGTAGCATCAGTGGCGGGGGTGGAGACGACGCCGGGAGATGAGCTCATCTCCTGCGCCGCCTCTGCCTATGCTGTGAATGGGAGCCGTGTCGCATCGGAACGGCTCCCATTCACACTGTGCCTGACCCGGTAATCAACCCGGTAATAACCCTTCTTTTTTACCGGGTTGAATTACCGGGTCAGGCGACCCGCTAATTTACCAAAGGACCTTTCACATCGCACACGGACCCGTTTCGACACGGCAATATGCCGTGTCGATACCGGGTTTTTAGTGCGATGTGAAAGGGGTATTAATGGGCTAATTGAGAGGCCAAATAATATAAACGGATAATAGGGAACATGGAAAATATATTTAATTGGCAGCACTTTATTATTTTCTTGTAATAATTTATATCTTTAAATCATTAAAATACAATACTGAAACCACTGTTCCTGTACTTAACTTTAATTAAAAAAAAAAAAACTGTTTTATTATTTCTTGCATAACACGTAGATTGTTCTTTGGGTTGTACTTCAAAGATTCACCGATCTCACTGATTTTACGCCATGTTCCCTTTGAAATTCTCAATCATTTAAGATCTAGCCAGGGTGCTCAAGCTTTTCAAGTTCAGACTGTACATCTTGACATTTTTAAGCAGGTGGATTTCTGTTTGAACAATGTGAAAAATATGTACTAATTTCCAACTCTTGCCGTATGTAATTAGATGCATTTTGTCTTGGATTAGCTCTGTAAATGAATATATAGTATAAACCTGAACATTTATTAGAATTCATGATATGCTAATCTGAATAAAGAGAGTTGAGTAAGCAAATATAGTAAACCTGGAATTAACTTTAAAATTGTACTTATTACAAAAATGGTGATTTGGGAATGGGGAATTTATAGTGAATGGTAAATATTAAAAAATTGTTGGCAGGGGAATAAGGTACATTGGTCTACTGGTACACAAGAGTTCTTACAGCACGCCATCAGCTGTGATCACCGCACATGTCATTTAGGGTCAGATGTATTATTAATCCCATTTTTCATGCAAAAGTTATCACTTTTATTTATGACAATAATACGTGGGGTTTCACCCGAATGTATAAAAGTGAAGTAATATTAGAAAAGCATATGTTCTTGAGATAGGCAGAAAAGTCTAGATGTGGCATAAGCCTAAATCCACAAAAAACATCTGTAGCAAAGGTGATTAATATTTAAGAAATAGGTTAAAGCAACGGCGGCTGCTACCTGGATGGAGGAGGGGTCTGTGACTGGCCATGCTGCTTAGGCGCTGCTGCCTTTTCCCCATCACCACCCGAGTCCCGGCACCCACACAGTGTAGCTGACAGATGCCTTTACTGTTGCATGCGCAGTAGCAGTGTAGGTACTGTGCATGAGCAATATACCGGCCTCTATGGACTGCATCACCAGCCGATAGAAGCCAGCTATGGCTGAAAGACAGGGAGTGGCTTCCTATTAATCGCAGCCTGGTCTGGCAGTCCCAAAGGGAGGAAACACCTTCCAATGGGACCGGCTGTCCTGTGGGTGACTGGCAGGTGGGACTTCCAATAGGAAGTCACTGCAAGTCTCAGTGTAGCCAGTGCAGTCTCACGGACTGCATCTGGCTCACTCAGCTGAGGTTGCGGATTTTACTGGGGGCTGCAATCCTGCTCATAGGTAAAATCTGCCACTGGTTGAAACTTGAAAGTATTTTTAAAACTATTTAAATACTATTATATTGAAAAGCCAATTATATCCATGGTAGACAATTGGGCAGTACGGATGGTGTAATGGTTAGCATTACTGCCTCACAGCACTGAGGTCATGGGTTTGATTCCCACCATGGCCCTAACTGTGTGGAGTTTGTATATTCTCCCCATACTTGCGTGGGTTTCCTCCGGGTACTCCGGTTTCCTCCCACAATCCAAAAATATACTGGTAGGTTAATTGGCTCCCAACAAAATTAACCCTAGCGTGAATGTGTGTACATGTGATAGGGAATATAGATTGTAAGCTCCACTGGGGCAGGGACTGATGTGAAGGAGTAAATATTCTCTGTAGAGCGCTGCGGAATATGTTTGTGATATATAAGTAACTGGTAATAAAATAAACAAACAATATGAAAATGAAGGACTTATGGGTCAAACTGAGATTTTAGATTTTTAATTGGGGGAAAAAGTGAGAGATTTGGTAAGGTTTTGAAGTTTTTTTTAAAGTGGCAATCATTTACACTGCAAAACCAGGTTGATCTTGCTGTGTAAATGATTGCCACTTTAAAAAAAACTGCAAAACCTTACCAAATCTCTCACTTTCTGAAACTCTCACTCTATTACAATTGGACCATAGTTTAAAAAATAAATGACAGTGAAAACTGTGTAAAATGCCTTATATGTATTTGCTAAATTTTCATGAAAATAGTTTTGATACACGTGCCCATTTTATAAGCAAAGTGTCAGTAGATTTATGTTAAGAGGAGCTTACAGCCAGTGCCCTTCATCTGTTTACCGTAGGCCGTTCCTAGGCATAACATTATAACATTTCATGTCCCTGCAGCTGCAGCCCACTTCTGTCTTTCCAGCTTCAGCCCCTCAGTGCGTCTGCCGCCCCCGCATCCCTCCTGCTTCAGTCCCAGGGGGTCATTCCGACCTGATCGCATGCTAGGTTTTTTCACTGCGCCGCAATCAGGTAAGAACTCAGGTCAGGCAGGCGCATCGCACTGGCACAAAGCAGATCGTTGTTGTGCGATGGGATTTACGAAGAATCCATTTGCACGGACGATTGCAAAGAGATTGACAGGAAGAAGGCGTTTATGGGTGTCAACTGACCATTTTCTGGGAGTGTTTGGAAAAATGCAGGTATGTCCACGCGTTTGCAGGGTGGGTGTCTGACGTCAATTCCGGCCCCGGACAGGCTGTACTGATCGCAAGGGCAGTTCAGAGCTACTCAGAAACTGCACAAAATGTTTTTGCACAGCTCGGCTGCACATGCGATCACACACTTGCAAGGCTAAAATACACTCCCCTGTGGGCGGCGACTATGCGTTCACACGGCTGCTAAAAATAGCTAGCAAGCGATCAACTCAGATTGACCCCCCCCCAGTCACTTACCTTCCCCAGCCACCGCTCCTCTGCGCTCCATGGCTCCTCTTTCAGAGCAGCAGTGCGGTGTGACATCACTGGTGCTACGCCACAATTAAAAATAAACATGTTAACATCACACGTGCTGCGCCGCAATAAACAAAAAACTTTATTACACTGCAATAAATGTTTGAGGGCTAGATGCACCATTGCTTGATGAGTGATAAAATGGAAAGAGAAAAGGCACCAGCCAATCAGCTCCTAACTGCCATGTCATAGGTTGTATTTGAAAAATGACCAGGGGCGGATTGGGATGGAAAACCAGCCCTGGAAATTAATGGAAGCAGCCCTAATGGGGTGGGGCATGTTGAGGGGGGGGAGTCTGTCAAAGGGGGCAGGGTCTGTCAAAGGCAGGGCCTGATTCTGAGTTAAATGCAGTTGCAGCCAAAAAAAAAAAATAACTCCCACAGAAAAAAACAAACACATTGCCCCACCACAGAAAAAACACACACACACACACACACACACACACACACACACACACACACACACACACACACACACACACACACACACACACACACACACACATTGGCCCTACAGAAAAAAAAAACTGAATTGAACAACACAGAAAAAATAAAATAAAAACACACTGGTTTCCGCAAGAAAAAAACAAACAAATTGACCACCGACATGAAAAATAATTAACGCCTGGACCCGTATAGGATATTAAATAAAAAACACATTGGCCCCCACATAGAAAAAAAAACACACTCTAGCCCCTACAGAAAACAATAAAACACATTGGCCCCTACAGAAAAAAAACCCACATTGGCCCCGGACAGGGAAAAAAAAAAAAATGTATACCACACAGAAAAAAATAAAATACATTGGCCCCCACATGGAAAATATTAAAACACATTGGCCTACAAAATAGAAAGACAAATGGGGTGGATTGTGTATGTGCCTTCGTTCGGGGGGTGAAGGGGGGTACTCTGTCTAGGGGGCTGACACACACAGACAGAAGCTGACACAGTGACACACAAACAGACACTGACACTGAGACAGATGCTGACACACTGTTGCTGACACAGACACACAGAAAGATGCTGATACTAACACACAGACACTGACACACAGAAACATGCAGACATAGAAGCTGACAGACAGCTGTTGACACACAGACACTAACACGCAGACAGACATGCTGACACACTGATGCTGACACTGACACACAGACAGACGCTGACACAGGCACTGACACAGAAACATGCTGCACACTGACGCAGACAGATGTTGACACACAGACACTGACACACTGATACACAGACAGATGCTGATACACTGACAAACAGATGTTGGCACATATGCTGACTTACTGATATACACAAACTGACACTCTGAAACTGACACACAGATACTGACACTGACGTTGACACAGACAGATGCTCACAAACAAACACACTGGCACAGATACTGACTATTTCACCTTCTCATGATGTGTGTCCCTTGCCTCTCCGCATGCAGCCCAAGTGGGAGAGGAGGGGGGGGAGGGCACAGTGCAAGCCACAGCCGACGAGTGGGAGTGGGGCGGGAGGAGGGCACAGTGCAAGCCACCCGCCGAGTGGGAGTGGGGGGGGGGGTACAGTGTAAGCCACTGTCGCCTGGTGAAACAGGGACACAGTGTCGTCCTCTCTGCCTCTGCACACAGCAAAACTGCAAGAGATAGGAGAGACCTGAGAATCACTGCTAGAGATGAAGGAGAGCCGAAGAGTCACTGCAAGAGATAGGGGAGACAGGTTGTAGTGTGGCCGTGAGGAGCGAAAGAATCCCTCATGCTGCTGCTGGCTGCTACTAAATGCACATCTCTGCTAACTGCAGCTTAACAGCTCTTTAAATTGCACTTTTAACACCCCACTCCCCCCCAATTCCCCCCCCCACACACACACTCTCTCTCTCTGGGCGGGATGTACTAAGCGGAAAATGCGATAAACTCCCTGTTTACCGCATTTTCCTGATGTACTAACCCCCGGCCGGCAGGACAGCACCGCGTCGGGGTACGCCAGCTTTATCTGGCGTACGTCCATAGAAGCCTATGGGCTTTTCTCCGCGGCGCTGTGTGAGGGATCCGATCGGATCCCTCCCAGCATGCCCTGCGGCCGCCCCCGTCACCCCGCGCATGCGCAGACTGACTTCTGGGACCGAATCCCGGAAGTCAGGCTGCCGCTGCGCATCGCGGAGGACAGCTCTTATCGGAAGAGCTGTCCTCCGCAATGCTGATCGCATATGTTAGTACATATGCGATCAGCATCGTGGCGCAGGGAGGCGATGGGCGGCGATGTATATTAGTACATCCCGCCCTCTGGCTGTAATGCGTATTGCTTCCCTAGGCTGGAAGCTGGCTGCATGGCGGATTCAGGAATAACTTTCCTGCAGCTCTCCTAGGCATCCAACCCCCAACCTTCTATCATAGCACAGCCTCGTCTTATACAGTGTGCAGGGAGAGGTCGCATTGCAAAGTCAGACACACTCACGGGTGATCAGAGTCACCGCCGGCACTAACCAACATATGCTTCCGGTCGCAATTCCAGTTCCTACAGGCTGCTGGTGATCAAGGGATGTATTGCTCCAAGGTGCCCCGTTCTATTACACAGTTTGCCTCCTGGTTATTTGCCTTGAGGGCAGCAACCAGCAGACACTCTCTTCACTGCCGTGGCTCTGGCTTGAATGAGTTTCTGCGCATGTGCAGAAGCTCTGATTGCTGCAGCCGCGGATATAGAAGACGGCTAAAGCGAAGGGGAGCACGGCCACTGAATTGAACGGTTGGGGCGGCCAACCGGTAGTCTGTCCCGGCGTCCCAATCTGCCACTGAAAATGACAGTTAGGAGCTGGTTGGCTGGTAGTTTATAACTTTCCATTTTATGACTCTTCAGGTGATGCTGCATCTAGCTCTTATTGTTTATTGCGGTGCAGCATGTGTGACATCATGATGCCATGCTGCATCTCAGTGCTGATTTGAAGGCAGAGGAGCTGGCATCAGCAGTCAAAGCAACAGCAGATGTCAACTCCCCAGACACTGTATATTCCTGCTAGAGATGAGCGGGTTCGGTTTCTCTGAAACCGAACCCGCACGAACTTCATGTTTTTTTTACGGGTCCGAGCAGACTCGGATCCTCCCGCCTTGCTCGGTTAACCCGAGCGCGCCCGAACGTCATCATGACGCTGTCGGATTCTCGCGAGACTCGGATTCTATATAAGGAGCCGCGCGTCGCCGCCATTTTCACACGTGCATTGAGATTGATAGGGAGAGGACGTGGCTGGCGTCCTCTCCATTAGAAATTAGATTAGAAGAGAGAGAGAGATTGTGCAGAGTCAGACAGAGTTTACCACAGTGACCAGTGCAGTTGTTGTTAGTTAACTTTTATTTATTTTAATATAATATATCCGTTCTCTGCTATATCCGTTCTCTGCCTGAAAAAAAACGATACACAGCAGCAGCCAGTCACAGTGTGACTCAGTCTGTGTGCACTCAGCTCAGCCCAGTGTGCTGCACATCAATGTATAAAAGGCAAAGCTTATAATAATTGTGGGGGAGACTGGGGAGCACTGCAGGTTGTTATAGCAGGAGCCCCCAGGAGTACATAATATTATATTAATTTAAAATTAAACAGTGCACACTTTTGCTGCAGGAGTGCCACTGCCAGTGTGACTAGTGGTGACCAGTGCCTGACCACCAGTATAGTAGTATATTGTTGTATGTATTGTATACTATCTCTTTATCAACCAGTCTATATTAGCAGCAGACACAGTACAGTGCGGTAGTTCACGGCTGTGGCTACCTCTGTGTCGGCAGTCGGAACTCGGCAGGCAGTCCGTCCATCCATAATTGTATTACAATATATACCACCTAACCGTGGTATTTTTTTTTCTTTCTTTATACCGTCGTCATAGTGTCATACTAGTTGTTACGAGTATACTACTATCTCTTTATCAACCAGTGTACAGTGCGGTAGTTCACGGCTGTGGCTACCTCTGTGTCGGCAGTCGGCAGGCAGTCCGTCCATCCATAATTGTATTATTATTATAATATAAACCACCTAACCGTGGTTTTTTTTTCATTCTTTATACCGTCATAGTGTCATACTAGTTGTTACGAGTATACTACTATCTCTTTATCAACCAGTGTACAGTGCGGTAGTTCACGGCTGTGGCTACCTCTGTGTCGGCAGTCGGCAGGCAGTCCGTCCATCCATAATTGTATTATTATTATAATATATACCACCTAACCGTGGTTTTTTTTTCATTCTTTATACCGTCGTCATAGTGTCATACTAGTTGTTACGAGTATACTACTATCTCTTTATCAACCAGTGTACAGTGCGGTAGTTCACGGCTGTGGCTACCTCTGTGTCGGCAGTCGGCAGGCAGTCCGTCCATCCATAATTGTATTATTATTATAATATATACCACCTAACCGTGGTTTTTTTTTTTCATTCTTTATACCGTCGTCATAGTGTCATACTAGTTGTTACGAGTATACTACTATCTCTTTATCAACCAGTGTACAGTGCGGTAGTTCACGGCTGTGGATACCTCTGTGTCGGCAGTCGGCAGGCAGTCCGTCCATCCATAATTGTATTATTATTATAATATATACCACCTAACTGTGGTATTTTTTTTTCTTTCTTTATACCGTCGTCATAGTGTCATACTAGTTGTTACGAGTATACTACTATCTCTTTATCAACCAGTGTACAGTGCGGTAGTTCACGGCTGTGGCTACCTCTGTGTCGGCAGTCGGCAGGCAGTCCGTCCATCCATAATTGTATTATTATTATAATATATACCACCTAACCGTGGTTTTTTTTTCATTCTTTATACCGTCGTCATAGTGTCATACTAGTTGTTACGAGTATACTACTATCTCTTTATCAACCAGTGTACAGTGCGGTAGTTCACGGCTGTGGCTACCTCTGTGTCGGCAGTCGGCAGGCAGTCCGTCCATCCATAATTGTATTATTATTATAATATATACCACCTAACCGTGGTATTTTTTTTTCTTTCTTTATACCGTCGTCATAGTGTCATACTAGTTGTTACGAGTATACTACTATCTCTTTATCAACCAGTGTACAGTGCGGTAGTTCACGGCTGTGGCTACCTCTGTGTCGGCAGTCGGCAGGCAGTCCGTCCATCCATAATTGTATTATTATTATAATATATACCACCTAACCGTGGTTTTTTTTTCATTCTTTATACCGTCGTCATAGTGTCATACTAGTTGTTACGAGTATACTACTATCTCTTTATCAACCAGTGTACAGTGCGGTAGTTCACGGCTGTGGCTACCTCTGTGTCGGCACTCGGCAGGCAGTCCGTCCATCCATAATTGTATTATTATTATAATATATACCACCTAACCGTGGTTTTTTTTTCATTCTTTATACCGTCGTCATAGTGTCATACTAGTTGTTACGAGTATACTACTATCTCTTTATCAACCAGTGTACAGTGCGGTAGTTCACGGCTGTGGCTACCTCTGTGTCGGCAGTCGGCAGGCAGTCCGTCCATCCATAATTGTATTATTATTATAATATATACCACCTAACTGTGGTATTTTTTTTTCTTTCTTTATACCGTCGTCATAGTGTCATACTAGTTGTTACGAGTATACTACTATCTCTTTATCAACCAGTGTACAGTGCGGTAGTTCACGGCTGTGGCTACCTCTGTGTCGGCAGTCGGCAGGCAGTCCGTCCATCCATAATTGTATTATTATTATAATATATACCACCTAACCGTGGTTTTTTTATACCACCTAACCGTGGCAGTCCGTCCATAATTGTATACTAGTATCCAATCCATCCATCTCCATTGTTTACCTGAGGTGCCTTTTAGTTCTGCCTATAAAATATGGAGAACAAAAAAGTTGAGGTTCCAAAATTAGGGAAAGATCAAGATCCACTTCCACCTCGTGCTGAAGCTGCTGCCACTAGTCATGGCCGAGACGATGAAATGCCAGCAACGTCGTCTGCCAAGGCCGATGCCCAATGTCATAGTACAGAGCATGTCAAATCCAAAACACCAAATATCAGAAAAAAAAGGACTCCAAAACCTAAAATAAAATTGTCGGAGGAGAAGCGTAAACTTGCCAATATGCCATTTACCACACGGAGTGGCAAGGAACGGCTGAGGCCCTGGCCTATGTTCATGGCTAGTGGTTCAGCTTCACATGAGGATGGAAGCACTCAGCCTCTCGCTAGAAAACTGAAAAGACTCAAGCTGGCAAAAGCACCGCAAAGAACTGTGCGTTCTTTGAAATCCCAAATCCACAAGGAGAGTCCAATTGTGTCGTTTGCGATGCCTGACCTTCCCAACACTGGACGTGAAGAGCATGCGCCTTCCACTATTTGCATGCCCCCTGCAAGTGCTGGAAGGAGCACCCCCAGTCCAGTTCCTGATAGTCAGATTGAAGATGTCAGTGTTGAAGTACACCAGGATGAGGAGGATATGGGTGTTGCTGGCGCTGGGGAGGAAATTGACCAGGAGGATTCTGATGGTGAGGTGGTTTGTTTAAGTCAGGCACCCGGGGAGACACCTGTTGTCCGTGGGAGGAATATGGCCGTTGACATGCCAGGTGAAAATACCAAAAAAAACAGCTCTTCGGTGTGGAGGTATTTCACTAGAAATGCGGACAACAGGTGTCAAGCCGTGTGTTCCCTTTGTCAAGCTGTAATAAGTAGGGGTAAGGACGTTAACCACCTCGGAACATCCTCCCTTATACGTCACCTGCAGCGCATTCATAATAAGTCAGTGACAAGTTCAAAAACTTTGGGTGACAGCGGAAGCAGTCCACTGACCAGTAAATCCCTTCCTCTTGTAACCAAGCTCACGCAAACCACCCCACCAACTCCCTCAGTGTCAATTTCCTCCTTCCCCAGGAATGCCAATAGTCCTGCAGGCCATGTCACTGGCAAGTCTGACGAGTCCTCTCCTGCCTGTGATTCCTCCGATGCATCCTTGCGTGTAACGCCTACTGCTGCTGGCGCTGCTGTTGTTGCCGCTGGGAGTCGATGGTCATCCCAGAGGGGAAGTCGTAAGCCCACTTGTACTACTTCCAGTAAGCAATTGACTGTTCAACAGTCCTTTGCGAGGAAGATGAAATATCACAGCAGTCATCCTACTGCAAAGCGGATAACTGAGTCCTTGACAACTATGTTGGTGTTAGACGTGCGTCCGGTATCCGCCGTTAGTTCACAGGGAACTAGACAATTTATTGAGGCAGTGTGCCCCCGTTACCAAATACCATCTAGGTTCCACTTCTCTAGGCAGGCGATACCGAGAATGTACACGGACGTCAGAAAAAGACTCACCAGTGTCCTAAAAAATGCAGTTGTACCCAATGTCCACTTAACCACGGACATGTGGACAAGTGGAGCAGGGCAGGGTCAGGACTATATGACTGTGACAGCCCACTGGGTAGATGTATGGACTCCCGCCGCAAGAACAGCAGCGGCGGCACCAGTAGCAGCATCTCGCAAACGCCAACTCTTTCCTAGGCAGGCTACGCTTTGTATCACCGCTTTCCAGAATACGCACACAGCTGAAAACCTCTTACGGCAACTGAGGAAGATCATCGCGGAATGGCTTACCCCAATTGGACTCTCCTGTGGATTTGTGGCATCGGACAACGCCAGCAATATTGTGTGTGCATTAAATATGGGCAAATTCCAGCACGTCCCATGTTTTGCACATACCTTGAATTTGGTGGTGCAGAATTTTTTAAAAAACGACAGGGGCGTGCAAGAGATGCTGTCGGTGGCCAGAAAAATTGCGGGACACTTTCGGCGTACAGGCACCACGTACAGAAGACTGGAGCACCACCAAAAACTACTGAACCTGCCCTGCCATCATCTGAAGCAAGAAGTGGTAACGAGGTGGAATTCAACCCTCTATATGCTTCAGAGGTTGGAGGAGCAGCAAAAGGCCATTCAAGCCTATACAATTGAGCACGATATAGGAGATGGAATGCACCTGTCTCAAGTGCAGTGGAGAATGATTTCAACGTTGTGCAAGGTTCTGATGCCCTTTGAACTTGCCACACGTGAAGTCAGTTCAGACACTGCCAGCCTGAGTCAGGTCATTCCCCTCATCAGGCTTTTGCAGAAGAAGCTGGAGGCATTGAAGAAGGAGCTAACACGGAGCGATTCCGCTAGGCATGTGGGACTTGTGGATGGAGCCCTTAATTCGCTTAACAAGGATTCACGGGTGGTCAATCTGTTGAAATCAGAGCACTACATTTTGGCCACCGTGCTCGATCCTAGATTTAAAGCCTACCTTGGATCTCTCTTTCCGGCAGACACAGGTCTGCTGGGGTTGAAAGACCTGCTGGTGACAAAATTGTCAAGTCAAGCGGAACGCGACCTGTCAACATCTCCTCCTTCACATTCTCCCGCAACTGGGGGTGCGAGGAAAAGGCTCAGAATTCCGAGCCCACCCGCTGGCGGTGATGCAGGGCAGTCTGGAGCGACTGCTGATGCTGACATCTGGTCCGGACTGAAGGACCTGACAACGATTACGGACATGTCGTCTACTGTCACTGCATATGATTCTCTCAACATTGATAGAATGGTGGAGGATTATATGAGTGACCGCATCCAAGTAGGCACGTCACACAGTCCGTACTTATACTGGCAGGAAAAAGAGGCAATTTGGAGGCCCTTGCACAAACTGGCTTTATTCTACCTAAGTTGCCCTCCCACAAGTGTGTACTCCGAAAGAGTGTTTAGTGCCGCCGCTCACCTTGTCAGCAATCGGCGTACGAGGTTACATCCAGAAAATGTGGAGAAGATGATGTTCATTAAAATGAATTATAATCAATTCCTCCGCGGAGACATTGACCAGCAGCAATTGCCTCCACAAAGTACACAGGGAGCTGAGATGGTGGATTCCAGTGGGGACGAATTGATAATCTGTGAGGAGGGGGATGTACACGGTGATATATCGGAGGGTGAAGATGAGGTGGACATCTTGCCTCTGTAGAGCCAGTTTGTGCAAGGAGAGATTAATTGCTTCTTTTTTGGGGGGGGTCCAAACCAACCCGTCATATCAGTCACAGTCGTGTGGCAGACCCTGTCACTGAAATGATGGGTTGGTTAAAGTGTGCATGTCCTGTTTTGTTTATACAACATAAGGGTGGGTGGGAGGGCCCAAGGATAATTCCATCTTGCACCTCTTTTTTCTTTTCTTTTTCTTTGCATCATGTGCTGATTGGGGAGGGTTTTTTGGAAGGGACATCCTGCGTGACACTGCAGTGCCACTCCTAGATGGGCCCGGTGTTTGTGTCGGCCACTAGGGTCGCTTATCTTTCTCACACAGTCAGCTACCTCATTGCGCCTCTTTTTTTCTTTGCGTCATGTGCTGTTTGGGGAGGGTTTTTTGGAAGGGACATCCTGCGTGACACTGCAGTGCCACTCCTAGATGGGCCCGGTGTTTGTGTCGGCCACTAGGGTCGCTTATCTTACTCACACAGCGACCTCGGTGCAAATTTTAGGACTAAAAATAATATTGTGAGGTGTGATGTGTTCAGAATAGGCTGAAAATGAGTGTAAATTATGTTTTTTGAGGTTAATAATACTTTGGGATCAAAATTACCCCCAAATTCTATGATTTAAGCTGTTTTTTAGGGTTTTTTGAAAAAAACACCCGAATCCAAAACACACCCGAATCCGACAAAAAAAATTCGGTGAGGTTTTGCCAAAACGCGGTCGAACCCAAAACACGGCCGCGGAACCGAACCCAAAACCAAAACACAAAACCCGAAAAATTTCAGGAGCTCATCTCTAATTCCTGCACCCTGCTGATCACTGCAGCGGTGCAGGCAGTGGCAGATCTAGACTTAGCTTTTAGGGGGCGGTTTAAAAATAATGACTCCTCCCCCTAATCATAGCTCCTCCCACTTAGAACTGCCCCTCCCATTAGCTTCTAAAATGTCCTATTGTTGCGATTACTAATATAATGTTGCCAGCTAGTGGAGAGAACCCTGCGCACTGGTGATACAGACTGGCGAATCGCTATTCCTGCATGCATCTGCACATTCATAGATCACACATGCACAACCATGCAGCCCAGATTTGGGCTACCAGTCCACTTTCAGAGAGAAAAAAAGTAAAATACATTTATTTTAGCAGTAAAAAATGCTTTCTATAAATACTAATTTCTTTTAATAGATCCTGTGATGGCATAAGTAATAGGACAACAATGGTACACATTATAGCACACAATATGACCAGAAATTCACATTATAGCACACGGTATGAGCCGAAATTCACATTACAGAACACAGAATGAGCCGAAATTCATTCTACCACACGGTATGAGCTGAAATTCCCATTATAGCACACAGAATGAGCCGAAATTCACATTATAGCACACAGAATGAGCCGAAATTCACATTACACCACACAGAATGAGCTGAAATTCACATTATAGCACACCGCATGAGCCAAAATTCACATTATAGCACACAGAATGAGCCGAAATTCACATTATAGCACACTCTATGAGCCGAAATTCACATTATGCTACACAGAATGAGCCGAAATTCACATTATACCACACGGTATAAGCCAAATGTCACATTAAAGCACACAGAATGAGCCGAAATTCACATTATAGCACACTGTATGAGCCGAAATTCACATTATACCACACAAAATGAGCCGAAATTCACATTATAGCACACTGTATGAGCCAAAATTCACATTATAGTGCACAGAATGAGCCGAAATTCACATTATAGCACACTGTATGAGCCAAAATTCACATTATAGCACACAGAATGAGCCGTAATTCACATTATACCACATAGAATGAGACGAAATTCACATTATACCACACGGTATGAGCCAAAATTCACATTATAGCACACAGAATGAGCTGAAATCCACATTATAGCACACAGAATGAGCCGAAATTCACATTATAGTACACGGTATGAGCCGAAATTCACATTATAGCACACTATATGAACTGGTGCTCCGTCCGGGCAGGCAGTGCTGCGGCCAGCTATCTTCATCAAAGGGGTCCTCTCTGGTCGCTGGTCCTCTCCACGCTGCAGGCTCAGCTCACCAACTACTGATCTCACGCTGCCGGCGGACTCCTTCTTTTTGGTCCTTGGTGCTGCAGGTGGGATTCTCTCCTCCGCACCTCAGTGCTGGCTGTGGCTGCCCAAGATGATCGTTGTGGTGGGCGCCAGTGCGGAAGTACTGTATGGCCGGGTGTGCTGCCAAGCTGTGGCTGCCACAGATGATCATTACGGCGGGACCCGGCCATCCATCCTGGCGCCGGTATCTGTAGGGAGGGGTGGGGGCGTTCACCTTAATCGCCCCCTGTTAAACCTGCCACTGTGTGCAGGCAGTAGTAAAGATGGATTTGTCTGTAAGGAAGACAAACTGACATGCTACCCCCCAGCAGGTCGTGCTCATAGGAACATGACTAGTGGTTAATCCGCCACTGGTCACTTTACATACAGTATTAAGTAATTTTATGCTGGAACCTATAAAGTGTGTAGGAGTGTGTATTGCTAAAATACTCATATGGCAATCACTGAAGAATATCTTTCTCTATAAAGAAGTCTAAATTACAATTACACAGGATTTTCCTCACTATAATACATTTCCGTTTGATGTTTTGGGAAGTCTTCCTAGGGCATAAGTTTGTCACTACAAGGTCATCTCAAGCATTATTTTTGATCTATCAAATGAAGATTGCATCTTTAACTTGTGTGTAAACTGTACTATATATTCATGATTATGATGTCGTTTGATGATTCAATTCGGATATTGCCTGGAGCTGTCTTCCTTCCGTATATAATATTTGCATTTTCTTTTTGTTAAATAGGCATTTTTTCTTGTATTATTTCTACATTCATTTTAAGTTATTGTGCTATGCCATTTAATTGTAATAAATTAAGGTGTAAGAATTAATGATATGCTGGTAAATATCACTGCTGAATTTGCTAGCGCTGCTTATTTCTTATTTCTTATGTTTTGGGTTGTTTTCTGGTGATTAATAGTCATCACCTTTTTGCTAGCTGCTGTAATAATTTTGGCTATTGAATGTTATACTCTCTTTGCTTATTTAATATGTTTTATATTATTTGATTCTCAGTTTCCATTGTTGCGTAGCACTTTGGGGCAATTCAGGTTGGATCACAAATGGCGATCCAACCGGAATTTTTACGATCTCCTCGTGGGCACATGTTCAGGGCAACACTCCAGTTCCTTGGCGGAGATGGAGTGTTGCGGGGGTGGTGTCATAGAAATGGGGGCGGAGGTAGTTAAACGGGGGGGGTGAACGTGATCGGGGCATCTGCGTGACATCACATGAAGCCGCTGCGATCACAAAGATGGCGGTAGGCCTCCTGAGGTCGCAGCCAGGCAAGTTGCGCCAGCAGGAGGCTACCCTATTTTTAGCAATCATGCTGAAATTGCGGTGTGACCATAATTTCAGCGTGGTCTCAGGGGGGGGGGGGGGGGGGGCGGCGGATAGCATGCTAAATATTATTATTATTATTATTATTATTACTATCATTATTATTATTATTATTATTATTATTATTATTGTTACTACTTGTAGTTAAATACTTTTTTTTTTTTTACCCACAAGCCAGGGGTACTACTACTACTAGTAGGGTCCCAGCTCTACTCATCAGAAGGCTTTCCATGGGCCCAATTTATCAGTAAATATTTTTAGGATATCCCCCAAAACAACAGAAAATACTAAATGTCCCCCAAATGTATCTATAGGTGACCACAGCAGATATCAGAGATAGTTGACATAGTTGAGGAGGTTGAAAAAAGCAAAATGTCCATCGAGTTCAACCTGTATTGTAATACTTAAGCTAATCTGAATCTAACTATAGTTTACTATAATGACCGTATGAAGATATGTTGATTTAGGCTAATAGCAACTATAAGTCATGCTTTTTTTTAATATGTACTATCTTTAAATGCTGTACCCTTGGATATTTCTTTCAGTTAAAAATGTATCTAATCCATTTTTAAACATATTGACAGAGTCCACCATTACTACCATCTCAGGTAGAGAATTCCAAATCCTTACTGCCCTTACTGTGAAGAACCCTTTCCTTCGTTGGGTATGAAATTTTCTCTCCTCTAATCTCAGAGGGTGTCCGCGTGTCCTATGCAGAGATTTTTCAATAAACAAATCACCAGATAGGTCCTTGTATTGTCCCTTTATATATTTGTAAATGTTAATAACATCTCCAGAAGGTGTTAGCCTTTCTAGCCTATAGACAACAGATCATAAAAGGTATCAAAATGAGAACAGCGCTGGGCTCCCAAAGAAGAAGTGAAGTGTCCCTGCATGTGTACTTTCATTTCTTATAGCTACATTATGCAGTGAGAAGGAATGTTAATTATTGGATCTAGAACCTGATAATTAAAAAATATGCCCCTAAATGATTTAGACAGTGAGGACCGATCCTGATGTTGAGTAGCTCTCTGTTTTTAGAAAATGTAATCGGTAAATCCGAAGTTTTTTTTCATATAGTTTTACCTTTTTATTTCCTTTACGAATGACATTTGTTAATACATAGCCAGCATATTATTGAATGTTGTGCTTTAAATTTGGAAAAACGCACAGTACTCAAATGAGGGGCCGTGCATGGGGATACGTAACTGGTCCAGACAGATTGAAAGCATAAAAAGGGCTTTCAGGGCTATATGATCTAATCAGTAAGTTTGGTCTAGGACCAGAGTTTATAGATTTGTGTTGTAGTGTAGTAATAATAATAATAATAATAATAATAATAATAATTAATTATTATTATTATTATTATTATTATTATTTTTTATTATTATTATTATTATTATTATTATTATTATTATTATTATTATTATTATTATTTAATTTATATAGCACTCTCTTTCCAAAAGGAAAGGCATTTTGAAATATGTTATTTGGGTAGAAAAACTTAGGGAGTTTATGTGGGTGTTTCAGGAATTTGATACATTTGCCTTAAGTTAAGTGGTGAGTTTTCAGGGAAACACTTGAAGGTTTGGGAGCTACCGTAGAGGAAGTTCTTGTTATGCATAGGAAAGTATTCCTCAGAATGAGAGCAAAGAATGTGGATGAGAGATGTAGATTGAAATGCAAATGATGCCGTCTTAGTTGTCAGCCTCCATATTGCAGAATAGTTGCTTAAAATTCCATCTATTGCGGCAGTCTGCAAACTGTATACACTATCACCCATTGGTATACATATGCCATTATTTTTCTTTTTTTGTCTAGAAAAACATCAGCAGCAGAAATCATTTTGTATATTCTGAATTGACTCAGTAAATCTACAATGATTTGGGCTGCTCTAAAAAGACGGATGAGTTTGGAGCAATAATCATGTACATGTAGCAATATAGGTGATTTATAGCTCTATACATAGGAAGACACCACAAGCGCAAATATTTGCCATGAACAAAATACACTGATTGCTGACATAAATCAGATGAGCGCTATGTGCCATCTCTGTTGTGTACACTCTTACATCATTTTGTCTCCCTCCCTGTGAGGTCATACACCAAAGACCATCGGGATTTACTAAAACGCTGCAGTACAGCAACACGGGTCATTCATTGACCACTTGCTTATAGAAGTTATTTGAAAACACCTGGAATTGGATGACTGCATATAATTTCTTGTCGGAACTTCCCAAGCTAAACGCAGCTGTTGTAATGTGTTTAGTCATAATATTGTGTATAAAAGTAATTAAACAGTACACTTTAATACTTGTATCACAACTTGTAAAATGCAGTGTCACTTTGTGTTGTGTAGTTGGGTTTGGTATGCTATCCTGGTAGTCGGGATGCAGACAGTCACATGACCGACAGCAACATCCCGACATTGAAGATCCCATTGGCGGAGGGGGTAAGTATTTTTACCCCCCAACTCCTACCCTAACCCTCTGGGGGTGGCAGCTAGGGCTAAACCCCCCCCCCCCACCACCATTTCCTAACCCTACCCTCCCACCACCCCAGACCCTAACCCTAAAGGCCCCCAAATACTTACCTTCAGGATGTTGGTGGTAAGTCTTCCGGCGCTGGTCTCCCGGGTTGTGTCGGGATTCAGGCGTCGGTCACATGACCACCGGCATTACGTCTACTGGGATGCTAAACGCATCCTGTGTAGTTTTAGTGGTAGAAGCCATTCATTTGATTCTTCTTTGCAGCACATATATGATCTGTGTGTAGTAACAAAACAGTACAGGATGCTTAAGATCAATTTAAAAAGTCTTGGAAGGATGTATGCACTGATAATAAAAAGAGCTGGATATGCAAAAATTGTGTAATGTCAGTTTTAGCTGCCAGAAAAAAAACCCAATGTACTGTATACAGTTGTTTGCTATTAAAGATTACTTATAATTACATCAGCAGAAAGTATTATCTGAGAGTCTATTTTTGTACTACAGACATCTTGATGGAAAGGATCAGCATATAATCACTGCCAGCGTTATCCACCGAGATCAGGAAACTCCTGTGGATCAATTCTGCAAAAAAAAAAAAAGTTTTGTTCATTTTTGCTTAATTCATTTTTATTTCATATTTTATACATATTTTATTGTTCAACAAGACAATTTGTTCTGAACTCCAAAACTTTTCAACATAAGCTTTGAATTCCATATCTATAATACACAAATGTTCACAGAAACTCCACATTTGTCTAAATATTGTGCACTTCTTAATGTAATTATAAATCTACCCTCCCCTTTCATTTGTATTGCTGTTAGGGTATGTAGTCAAAATATTGACATTTTCAGAATGTTGACAGGTGAAATGTCTGCATTATTAGATTGACATTTCATAGCCAGCCCACTGTTAGTAGCAATCATAAAAATCAGGAAATTCTTTCATTTCTCAGATCAGTTTGAGACTTACACTCTATTGTTCATGTCATTATCAAAGCAATTAAGCAACCTGCCCAAACTGTGTGATTGCATGTGAAATGTTTGGGTCTCATTCATGTTATTTTCCACGTTTTAGAAAGTCAGTGTGTTATGTGTCAGAATTTAAGCAATTAGAAATTTGAAACAAATTATGTTATTTTCTGTGAAATTGGAGTATGAAAATTTGCAAAATTCTAATTTCATCCAGATTCATCTATAGGTGTATCAACAATATTGACCTAGGAACATGAAAATGTGAACTTTGTTCTGACCATAATTAGTTTCTCATATTTACAAAGCTAAAACAAGATTTCCAAGGATAAAATATGAATTCATTTTACAAATGTGGACTATTTTCTTTGCATCACAAAATATAAAAATGTTTACATAATCCCCAAAGACTGTCTCACCGATTAATATTGTGTCACTGTAGTTGAAATACCTCTTATTGGACTCTAGAACTAGCCCTTGATGAAGTGGTTCCAGCTACCCATCACACTCCACGTAGGCCTAGATGTCAACCATGGCTCTCCAAATTAACAAGACAACTACAAAAACTCACACAAAAACTTGAACGTCAGTGGCGTAAATCTCGTATTTCAAATGACTTCCTCACATATAAGACTGTCTACCATTCTTATAGAAATGCCCTGGACACTGCCAAACAAACATATTTCCAAATTATTATCTCTGCTCAATCCTCTAACCCCAAACGACAATACATTTAAATCACTTCTGAATCCTCCCTCACCTACCCCATCAGCCTCCATCAAGGCACAGGATCTTGCTTCCTATTTCAAGGAGAAGATTGATAAGATCCGAGATGAAATGGTATGCTCTTCGGCAGCCAGTAACCTGCTCTGTTCTTTACCTGAACCCTCTGGCACTCTTTCTTCATTTGATCCCACAAATGAAGATGAAGTATCACCACTCTTCTCATCCTGCTTCTCTACTATCTCTCCTCTTGATCCTTTACCCTCACAAATAAGTAAAGCTCTGTCTCTGGTGCTCATCCCTACCTTAACTAACATCTGTAATCTCTCTCTCTCTACTGGTATTTTTCTGTCACTCTTCAAGCATGCAGTGATTACTCCCATTTAAAAAAAACGAAATTCTGACCCTAATGCTCTCTCAAACTACTGCCCTATCTCTCAGCTCCCTTGTTTCTCTAAGCTACTTGAGAGACTTGCTTACACTCGACTCACACACTTTCTTAACGCATACACTTTGTTGGACCCACTTCAGTCAGGCTTCCATTCCCAACATTCTACAGAGACACCACTGACTAAAGTGGTTAATGATTTGGTCACTACGAAGTCAAAAGGCTACTACTCACTACTTATTCTACTAGATCTATCTGTTGCATTTGACACTGTAGACCACTCTCTTCTCATACAGACACTACAATCCCTAGGTCTTAAAGACACAGCCCTTTCTTGGTTCCTATCCTATCTATCTAATCGCTCCTTCCGTGTTCGCTTCTCTGAATCTAACTCCTCTTCGCTACCTCTTTCAGTTGGAGTACCGCAAGGCTCAGTCTTGGGTCCTCTGCTTTTCTCTATCTATACCTCATCTCTTGGTAAACTAATCAGCTCTTTTGCTTTTCAGTATCATCTGTATGCAGTAGTGATGTGCACCGGAAATTTTTCGGGTTTTGTGTTTTGGTTTTGGGTTCGGTTCCGTGGCCGTGTTTTGGGTTTGAACGCGTTTTGGCAAAACCTCACCGAATTTTTTTTGTCGGATTCGGGTGTGTTTTGGATTCGGGTGTTTTTTTCAAAAAACCCTAAAAAACAGCTTAAATCATAGAATTTGGGGGTCATTTTGATCCCATAGTATTATTAACCTCAATAACCATAATTTACACTCATTTCCAATCTATTCTCAACACCTCACACCTCACAATATTATTTTTAGTCCTAAAATTTGCACCAAGGTCGCTGGATGACTAAGATAAGCGACCCAAGTGGCCGACACAAACATCTGGCCCATCTAGGAGTGGCACTGCAGTGTCACGCAGGATGGCCCGTCCAAAAAATACTCCCCAAACAGCACATGACGCAAAGAAAAAAAGAGGCGCAATGAGGTAGCTGTGTGACTAAGATAAGCGACCCAAGTGGCCGACACAAACACCTGGCCCATCTAGGAGTGGCACTGCAGTGTCACGCAGGATGGCCCTTCAAAAAAATACTCCCCAAACAGCACATGACGCAAAGAAAAATGAAAGAAAAAAGAGGTGCAAGATGGAATTGTCCTTGGGCCGTCCCACCCACCCTTATGTTGTATAAACAGGACATGCACACTTTAACGAACCCATCATTTCAGCGACAGGGTCTGCCACACGACTGTGACTGAAATGACTGGTTGGTTTGGGCCCCCACCAAAAAAGAAGCAATCAATCTCTCCTTGCACAAACTGGCTCTACAGAGGCAAGATGTCCACCTCATCATCATCGTCCGATTCATCACCCCTTTCACTGTGTACATCCCCCTCCTCACAGATTATTAATTCGTCCCCACTGGAATCCACCATCACAGGTCCCCGTGTACTTTCTGGAGGCAATTGCTGCTGGTGAATGTCTCCACGGAGGAATTGATTATAATTCATTTTAATGAACATCATCTTCTCCACATTTTCTGGAAGTAACCTCGTACGCCGATTGCTGACAAGGTGAGCGGCTGCACTAAACACTCTTTCGGAGTACACACTGGAGGGAGGGCAACTTAGGTAGAATAAAGCCAGTTTCTGCAAGGGCCTCCAAATTGCCTCTTTTTCCTGCCAGTATAAGTACGGACTGTCTGACGTGCCTACTTGGATGCGGTCACTCATATAATCCTCCACCATTCTTTCAATGGTGAGAGAATCATATGCAGTGACAGTAGACGACATGTCAGTAATCGTTGGCAGGTCCTTCAGTCTGGACCAGATGTCAGCATCAGCACTCGCTCCAGACTGCCCTGCATTACCGCCAGCGGGTGGGCTCGGAATTCTTAGCCTTTTCCTCGCACCCCCAGTTGCGGGAGAATGTGAAGGAGGAGATGTTGACGGGTCACGTTCCGCTTGACTTGACAATTTTCTCACCAGCAGGTCTTTGAACCTCTGCAGACTTGTGTCTGCCGGAAAGAGAGATACAACGTAGGTTTTAAATCTAGGATCGAGCACGGTGGCCAAAATGTAGTGCTCTGATTTCAACAGATTGACCACCCGTGAATCCTGGTTAAGCGAATGAAGGGCTCCATCCACAAGTCCCACATGCCTAGCGGAATCGTTCTGTTTTAGCTCCTCCTTCAATGTCTCCAGCTTCTTCTGCAAAAGCCTGATGAGGGGAATGACCTGACTCAGGCTGGCAGTGTCTGAACTGACTTCACGTGTGGCAAGTTCAAAAGGTTGCAGAACCTTGCACAACGTTGAAATCATTCTCCACTGCGCTTGAGACAGGTGCATTCCACCTCCTTTGCCTATATCGTGGCCAGATGTATAGGCTTGAATGGCCTTTTGCTGCTCCTCCATCCTCTGAAGCATATAGAGGGTTGAATTCCACCTCGTTACCACCTCTTGCTTCAGATGATGGCAGGGCAGGTTCAGGTATTTTTGGTGGTGCTCCAGTCTTCTGTACGCGGTGCCTGTACGCCGAAAGTGGCCCGCAATTCTTCTGGCCACCGACAGCATCTCTTGCACGCCCCTGTCGTTTTTTAAATAATTCTGCACCACCAAATTCAAGGTATGTGCAAAACATGGGACGTGCTGGAATTTGCCCAGATGTAATGCACGCACAATATTGCTGGCGTTGTCCGATGCCACAAATCCCCAGGAGAGTCCAATTGGGGTAAGCCATTCTGCGACGATCTTCCTCAGTTGCCGTAAGAGGTTTTCAGCTGTGTGCGTATTCTGGAAAGCGGTGATACAAAGCGTAGCCTGCCTAGGAACGAGTTGGCGTTTGCGAGATGCTGCTACTGGTGCCGCCGCTGCTGTTCTTGCAGCGGGAGGCAATACATCTACCCAGTGGGCTGTCACAGTCATGTAGTCCTGAGTCTGCCCTGCTCCACTTGTCCACACTGGTGACTCTTTTTCTGAGGTCTGTGTACATTTTCGGTATCGCCTGCCTAGAGAAATGGAACCTAGATGGTATTTGGTACCGGGGACACAGTACTTCAATCAAGTCTATAGTTGGCTCTGAAGTAACGATGGAAACCGGAACCACGTTTCTCACCGCCCAGGCTGCCACGGCCTCAGTTATCCGCTTTGCAGCAGGATGACTGCTGTGATATTTCATCTTCCTCGCAAAGGACTGTTGGACAGTCAATTGCTTACTGGAAGTAGTACAAGTGGTCTTCCGACTTCCCCTCTGGGATGCCGATCGACTCCCAGCAGCAACAACAGCAGCGCCAGCAGCAGTAGGCATTACACTCAAGGATGCATCGGAGGAATCCCAGGCAGGAAAGGACTCGTCAGACTTGCCAGTGACATGGCCTGCAGGACTATTGGCTTTCCTGGGTAAGGAGGAAATTGACACTGAGGGAGTTGGTGGTGTGGTTTGCGGGAGCTTGGTTACAAGAGGAAGGGATTTACTGGTCAGTGGACTGCTTCCGCTGTCGCCCAAAGTTTTTGAACTTGTCACTGACTTATGATGAATGCGCTGCAGGTGACGTATAAGGGAGGATGTTCCTAGGTGGTTAACGTCCTTACCCCTACTTATTACAGCTTGACAAAGGCAACACACGGCTTGACACCTGTTGTCCGCATTTGTGATTAAATAATTCCACACCGAAGAGCTGATTTTTTTTGTATTTTGACCATTCATGTCAATGGCCATATTCCTCCCACGGACAACAGGTGTCTCCCCGGGTGCCTGACTTAAACAAACCACCTCACCATCAGAATCCTCCTTGTCAATTTCCTCCCCAGCGCCAGCAACACCCATATCCTCATCCTGGTGTACTTCAACACTGACATCTTCAATTTGACTATCAGGAACTGAACTGCGGGTGCTCCTTCCAGCACTTGCAGGGGGCGTGCAAATGGTGGAAGGCGCAAGCTTTTCCCGTCCAGTGTTGGGAAGGTCAGGCATCGCAACCGACACAATTGGACTCTCCTTGGGGATTTGTGATTTAGAAGAATGCACAGTTCTTTGCTGTGCTTTTGCCAGCTTAAGTCTTTTCTTTTTTCTAGCGAGAGGATGAGTGCTTCCATCCTCATGTGAAGCTGAACCACTAGCCATGAACATAGGCCAGGGCCTCAGCCGTTCCTTGCCACTCCGTGTCGTAAATGGCATATTGGCAAGTTTACGCTTCTCCTCAGACGCTTTTAATTTTGATTTTTGGGTAATTTTTTTACTGATCTTTTGTGTTTTGGATTTTACATGCTCTGTACTATGACATTGGGCATCGGCCTTGGCAGACGACGTTGATGGCATTTCATCGTCTCGGCCATGACTAGTGGCAGCAGCTTCAGCACGAGGTGGAAGTGGATCTTGATCTTTCCCTATTTTTTTAACCTCCACATTTTTGTTCTCCATATTTTAATGCGCACAACTAAAAGGCACCACAGGTATACAATGTAGATGGATGGATAGTATACTTTATGTATGACGAGTGACTGACGACCAGCAGTGGCCTACCGTACTGCTATATACAGTATAATGGACCTGGTGGACACTGTCAGCAGACTGCATTTATAGTATAAAGAAAAAAAGACACCACAGGTATACAATGTAGATGGATGGATATACTACTAGTATACTTTATGTATGACAACAAGTGACGATACAGAGGTAGGTACAGCAGTGGCCTACCGTACTGCTATATACAGTATAATGGACCTGGTGGACACTGTCAGCAGACTGCGTTTATAGTATAAAGAAAAAAAGACACCACAGGTATACAATGTAGATGGATGGATATACTACTAGTATACTTTATGTATGACGACGAGTGACGACACAGAGGTAGGTACAGCAGTGGCCTACCGTACTGCTATATACAGTATAATGGACCTGGTGGACACTGTCAGCAGACTGCGTTTATAGTATAAAGAAAAAAAGACACCACAGGTATACAATGTAGATGGATGGATATACTACTAGTATACTTTATGTATGACGACGAGTGACGACACAGAGGTAGGTACAGCAGTGGCCTACCGTACTGCTATATACAGTATAATGGACCTGGTGGACACTGTCAGCAGACTGCATTTATAGTATAAAGAAAAAAAGACACCACAGGTATACAATGTAGATGGATGGATATACTACTAGTATACTTTATGTATGACGACGAGTGACGACACAGAGGTAGGTACAGCAGTGGCCTACCGTACTGCTATATACAGTATAATGGACCTGGTGGACACTGTCAGCAGACTGCGTTTATAGTATAAAGAAAAAAAGACACCACAGGTATACAATGTAGATGGATGGATATATTATACTTATGGACGAGTGACTGACGACACAGAGGTAGGTACAGCAGTGGCCTACTGTACTGCTATATACAGTATAATGGACCTGGTGGACACTGTCAGCAGACTGCGTTTATAGTATAAAGAAAAAAAGACACCACAGGTATACAATGTAGATGGATGGATATACTACTAGTATACTTTATGTATGACGACGAGTGATGACACAGAGGTAGGTACAGCAGTGGCCTACCGTACTGCTATATACAGTATAATGGACCTGGTGGACACTGTCAGCAGACTGCGTTTATAGTATAAAGAAAAAAAGACACCACAGGTATACAATGTAGATGGATGGATATACTACTAGTATACTTTATGTATGACGACGAGTGACGACACAGAGGTAGGTACAGCAGTGGCCTACCGTACTGCTATATACAGTATAATGGACCTGGTGGACACTGTCAGCAGACTGCGTTTATAGTATAAAGAAAAAAAGACACCACAGGTATACAATGTAGATGGATGGATATACTACTAGTATACTTTATGTATGACGACGAGTGACGACACAGAGGTAGGTACAGCAGTGGCCTACCGTACTGCTATATACAGTATAATGGACCTGGTGGACACTGTCAACAGACTGCGTTTATAGTGTAAAGAAAAAAAGACACCACAGGTATACAATGTAGATGGATGGATATAGTATACTTATGGACGAGTGACTGACGACACAGAGGTAGGTACAGCAGTGGCCTACCGTACTGCTATATACAGTATAATGGACCTGGTGGACACTGTCAGCAGACTGCGTTTATGGTATAAAAAAAAAAGACACCACAGGTATACAATGTAGATGGATGGATAGTATAGTATTATATTACTTATGGAGGACGAGTGCACTGACGACACAGAGGTAGGTACAGCCGTGGCCTACCGTACTGCTATATAGTGTATATATATATAATATACTGTATAATAATAACGGACCTGGTGGACACTGTCAGCAGACTGCTAAACTAGTATGAAGAAAAAAAAAGCCACCACAGGAGTGTTTTTCAGGCAGACAAACGTATACTGGACTGGTGGTCACTGTCAGCAAAACTGTGCACTGTACTCCTGCTATAACTGCTCCCCAGTCCCCACAATTAGGCAGTGTGAGCAGTGCACTCAGCACAGATATATCATGCAGCAGTGCAGCACACTGAGCACAGATATGGTGGAGCGTTTTTTTCAGGCAGAGAACCAACGGATTAAACTGGTGGTCACTACTATTATAATCAAAACCCTGCACTGTACTCCCTAACAGCTGCTCCCCGTCCCCAATCCTCCCCACAATTATAACTAAATCACTCTGTGTCTTTTCTACTATAACGGAGAGGACGCCAGCCACGTCCTCTCCCTATCAATCTCAATGCACGTGTGAAAATGGCGGCGACGCGTGGCTGCTTATATAGAATCCGAGTCTCGCGAGAATCCGACAGCGGGATGATGACGTTCGGGCGCGCTCGGTTTACCCGAGCCACACGGGAGAATCCGAGCATGGCTCGGACCCGTGTAAAAAGGCTGAAGTTCGGGGGGGTTCGGTTTCCGAGAAACCGAACCCGCTCATCACTAGTATGCAGAGATGATACTCAAATCTACCTATCCTCCCCTGACTTGTCTCTATCTGTACTGGACCGTGTCACTGAATGCCTTTCAGCCATTTCATCCTGGATGACATCTCGCCACCTCCTACTGAATATTTCAAAGACAGAGTTAATTATATTTCCACCAGCCAATAGTAGGTACCAACCTGATATCTCTATCAATGTTGAAAACTCAACTATCTACCCTACCCCACAAGCTCGCTGCCTAGGTGTCATCCTTGACTCTGATCTGTCCTTTGTTCCCCACATTCAATCTGTCTCAAGATCATGTTACATGCATCTGAAAAACATATCCAAAATATGACCATACCTTACACAAGACTCTGCTAAAACTCTAATCCACTCATTATCTCCCTCATTGATCATTGCAATAGTCTCCTAACTGGTCTTCGCAAAACGAGACTCTCACCACTACAATCCATTCTGAATGCAGCAGTGAGGCTTATCTTCCTCGCTAGATGTTCATCGTCTATTCATCGTAATTCTTCAGAAGAAACGGCCAGTGCTAGAGGCCGAGAAACGCGTTAAAGTACTCATTAAGGATTTCATCTTGCTGCTTATTCACCTATTACTCTCCAGTCGGGTGCATTATTCATTACCGCAATTCACGGACAGAATCAACAAGCGGTTAAAGGATCTGTACACATAGTGCATTGAGCCACTGCATACCCGGCTCAGTACAGCCTTCAATACCGAAAGCCTTCTCTTCACCAGATACCATCTAACAAGAGAAGTCGGCTCCCGTCTGATCAGTACGTATGAACAGTCCAGTGCTAACAGCCATGACCTAATTAATGAGACGCTGGCTACTCGGACAAACCGAGCCGTCTCCAATCCATACAGCGGGACTTTTACATGCTAAAAGAAATTAGAGACTTATACCCATTATAACAGCAATGCTTCTATAAAAAGTACTTACTATCAGTCTCTCATTTATAACAATTTATAGTCCGTGGACGCACGGCCGCAATACTGGTTCTCAAAAGTGATAATTTATAAAAATTTTATCAATTCAGGTGTTTTTTTGCAGCTGCAATGTCTTGTTTATTTTATTAAATAAATGTATTTTTTATATCAATCATGAGCTATATGGCATTTGGAACATTGTTTTAATAAATGTAACTATTATTCTCTTATAGCGCTCCCTCCTTTGCTTCTTTTTTTGATATATTCAGATATATTGGGGTAGCCCGCCCCAAATTGGTGAGCAGCTATTAGAGTATAATTGGGTTTTCCAGTAATCAAGGAGCGCCGATTCAACATCTTTGTATAATAATAATAAGTCCCTTACAGTTAGAGATGTGCAGCGGGCATTTTTAGGGTTTTGTGTTTTGGTTTTGGATTCGGTTCCGCGGTCGTGTTTTGGATTCGGACGCGTTTTCGCAAAACCATCCTTAAGAAATTTTTTTCGGATTCTGGTTTTTTTTTCCAAAAAACCCTAAAAAACAGCTTAAATCATAGAATTTTGGGGTAATTTTGATCCTATAGTATTATTAACCACAATAACCATAATTTCCACTCATTTCCAGTCTATTCCGAACACCTCACATCTCACAATATTGTTTTTAGGCCAAAAGGTTGCACCGAGGTCACTGGATGACTAAGCTAAGCGACCCAAGTGGTCAGCTAAGCGACCCAAGTGGTCAGCACAAACACCTAGCCCATCTAGGAGTGGCAGAGGAGGGCAGATATCAAAAAAAGGCCCCTAACAGCACATGATGCAAAGACGAAAATAAGGTGCACAGAGGTTGCTGTAGGCCTAAGCTAAGCGACACAACCACCTGGCCCATCTACTAGTCTCACGCAGTGGCTGAATGTCAAGAGTGGGCCGCAATTGTTCGATCCACTGAAAGCATCTCCAGCACGGTCCAGTCACTTTTAAAAAAATATGCAATTGGTGGACTTATACGGCAGTACCCCAGGACTGATACAGCAGTACCCCTGGACTCATAAGGCAGTGTCACACAGGATGGCACTTTTCAAAAACTAGGCCCCAAACAGCACCTCATGCAAAGATGTCGAAGAGGTGCAATGAGGTAGCTGTATGACTAAGTCAAGCGACACAAACAATTCCAACTGGAATTATATGTCCAAATCACTGGAATTATTTGGCAAGATCACTGTAATTAATAATTATAAATCACTGATATTAATTGGTAAAATCACTGTAATGCTACCTCCAAATCACTGGAATTATTTGGCAAGATCACTGGAATTAATAATTAATAAATCACTGATATTAATTGGTAAAATCACTGTAATGCTACGTCCAAATCACTGGAATTAATTGGCAAAATCTCGCTATCGCCTGCCTAGTGAAGTGGAATCTAGATGGGATTTGGTACCGGTACACAATAACTTCATCAATTGTCTAAATCCCACTGCACTAATGGCGGATAAAGGGCGCACGTCTAACACCGCACTGATTATACTGATCACTGATTATACTGATCACTGATTATACTGATCACGGATTTTACTGAGCACTGATTATACTGAGCACAGATTATACTGAGCACTGATGATACTACGGAGAACTGATACTGGGCAGCACAAGACACTGTACTAGTATTAGTGAGCAGCACAAAAGCCCTCTGGAATTGTCACCCCCCAGATACCACTGTGACTGGAATGATGATGACCTATGCACAGTGACAGGACACTACCACAGCACCCTACAGCAGCAAGATGCAGCACAAGACACTGGACTATAAGTAATGTACTGTAGTATACTGACTCAGCACCACACAATGCAGCACAAGACAATGAGCAGTGATACTGAGCACTGATGAGGATACTAGAACTGACACTGAGCAGCGAGATGCAGCACTGGACTATTGTACTGTAGTATACTGGTCACCACAATGCAGCACAAGACAATGAGCAGTGATACTGAGCACTGATGAGGATACTAGAACTGACACTGAGCAGCGAGATGCATCACTTGACTATTGTACTGTAGTATACTGGTCACAACAATGCAGCACAGATACTGAGCACTGATATTGAGCTGATATTAAGCTTTCCACTCAGAGAATGTAGCCACGCTCTCTCGACAATGCACGAGTGAAAATGGCGGCGATGCGCGTCTCTTTATATGGAATCCGAATCTCGCGAGAATCTGACAGCGGGATGATGACGTTTTGCCTCGCTCGGGTTTTCTGAGCCAGGCAGGAAGAACCACGGCTGCCTCGGACCCGTGTAAACCACGTGGAGTTCGGGGGGTTCGGTTTTCGGAGAACCGAACCCGCTCATCTCTACTTACAGTGTTGCTGTGTTGTCCTGCATCAGACCAGTAGTAGTGTCCTGTGCATCAGTCAGTCCAGTGACTAGTCACAGTGGTATCCTCTGCTGCCATATGTCCAGTGCTGCTGTATAATAATAACAAGTCCCTTACAGTGATGTTGTGTTGTCCTGCAGCAGACAAGTGGTAGTGTCCTGTGCATCAGTCAGTCCAGTGACCAGTCACAGTGGTATCCTCTGCTGCCATATGTCCAGTGCTGCTGTATAATAAATAATAACAAGTCCCTTACAGTGTTGCTGTGTTGTCCTTCATCAGCCTGGTGGTTGTGTCCTGTGAATCAGTCAGTCCAGTGACCAGTCACAGTGGTGTCCTCTGCTGTCATATGTCCAGTGCTCCTGTGCCGCATATTGGCACTCATTCCGAGTTGTTCGCTCGCTAGCTGCTTTTAGCAGCAGTGCAAACACTAAGCCGCCGCCCTCTGGGAATGCGTCTTAGCTTAGCAGAAGTGCGAATGAAAGGATCGCAGTGCTGCTACAAAAAAAGATTGTGCAGTTTCAGAGTAGCTCGAGACTTACTCCTGGCTAGCGATCACTTCAGACTGTTTAGTTCCTGTTTTGATGTCACAAACACGCCCTGCGTTCGGCCAGCAACGCCTACGTTTCCCCAGCCACTCCTGCATTTTTATCTGACATGCCTGTGTTTTTTCACAATGAAAACAAATGTATTGGACAGATGCGCTACTTATCAATGCCGCCTGCTTGATAAATAAAGGAATCCTCATTAAATTCCAGAAACAATACAGGTAAAAAGTATATTTAGCAAGTGGGCGCAAAGAACCTACATGTATCAAATCCTCAAGATATAGAATAGTTCCAAGGATATCAGGCACAGTTCGTAAACTTCCAAGGCCAACCAGTGATCAGTTAGATGGTATTTCTGAAGTGTCGTAGTCAGTGTTTGTAGACTCCCAATGCACCCCGTAAATCAATGGGATATTGATCTTTATCTCAATGCAAAAGAAAAAAAAAGATCATGGTGCAGATAGCATTTCAGGGACAAACACGTTTAATAGACACAGGACACTTACAATATTGAAAAAACATAAAAGCATGTAACCAATCAAATGGTACAATGAAGGATGTGGATCTCTGTTATCCTCACGTTACCCTCCCAGAGTGGTAATAGGGATACCACTGGCGGTTCCGGATAGCACACCAGATGGAACAGGCTTACGGTCAGAAGTCAGGGTCACATCCACAGCAACAAACGCCACCAGCTTAACGCGTTTCGGATAATGTTTATCCTTCTTCAGAAGCATGGTGGTCATTAAACATCCAGGCATATATATACTGATACATAATTACATGATCTAATCCATGTGTGTGGCATTTTCCCGCCGCACAGTTACACCACATTGCTGCTCGCGACCGGAAGTCACATTGCCGGAACCGGAAGTATCCATGCGTTCCAGCATCTCTTCCTGAATTATGTTATGCGTTCCACATTGTAAAAAAAACATATCCATATATAGATAGAACATAATAAGAATATACATATAATATACAAAATATACTGGTACATGATTACATGATCTCGTCCATGTGTGTGGCTTTTTACCGTCGCACAGTAACACCGCATTACTGCTCGCGACCGGAAGTCATATTGCCGGAACCGTAAGTGTCCATGCGTTCCAGCGTCTCTTCCGGAAGTGTGTTATGCGTTCCACATTGTAAAAAGACGACGTGAGCAGCGGAAGTCCTCATAATCCATAAATATAAATCCGTATCCATGTAGTATATAGAAAAAACATAATAAAATATATATATATTTATAAGAACATGCATAAAAATACATAATAAAAATACATAATAAAATGTACTAAAAATGGGGGAAAGATCACAGGATAAGATATACAGACTAAAATTAGCTAAAGAAACCATTTTAATTCGAAATCCCCATTTAGACCTCCAGGGGAGAGTGTTTTAAGCATAAAAATCCACTTCATCTCTGCTTTAGCTAAAATACTTTCAATATCTTTGTTTTTCCAGGTTGTAGAGATACCTTGTATGCCCCAAAATGCCTTAATGGCACTGGGACTTGAATTGTGCATTTTCTTAAAGTGTGCAGACACAGTATGACTTTCAAGGCCTTTTTTGATATTATATGAGTGCTCTGCCAGTCTAGTTTTAAGACTTCTCGTTGTTTTCCCTATGTACACTAGACCGCATTTGCACTCAAGACCATACACCACATTTTTGGTATTACAGGTCAAGAATTCTCTGATTGGGTATGATTTATTTTTAACGCAAAATTCTTTTATTTTGCTTGGACCTTTTACTAATCTGCACATGGTACATAAACCGCACCTATGAAAACCAATTGATCTCATACTGGTTCTCTTTGCTTCATCGATAGAACTTCTCACGAGTTTATCTTTAAGGGATGGGGCACGTCTATAAATAAAAACTGGATTTATTGGGAGTTTGGAGCCAATTATCGGGTCCTGCCTTAATATTTTCCAGTTTTTTCTAAAAACTGCTTCAATCTCTTTATGTTGAGCATTATATTTACTTATAAAAGACCAATTTAATTTCTCATTATTAATTGCTCTCGGTTTTTCCATTAGTAGACTATTCCTTTCTACATTAAGTGCCTTTTCTTTGGCTTTTTCTAAAAATGCTTTATCATAACCTTTTTCTGAGAAACGTTCACCCATTTCATCAATTTGGTCCTTGCAAACCTGAATTTCAGTACAATTACGTCTCGCTCTTAAGAACTGGCCATAGGGAATGCCGTCTAGCCAGTTCTTGTGGTGAAGGCTATGTTTGTCAATGTAGCTGTTGGAATCAGTAATTTTTCTGTATATCTTAGTTTGTAAACTCCCATCTTTAACATATATGCAAAGGTCAAGAAAAGATAATTCTTCCCTACTGCAGACAAATGAAATAGATATATTAAAATCATTCAAATTTAAAGCCTTGCAAAAATTGGTTAAATCATCCTGCGTGCCCTTCCATATGAATAACAAATCGTCAATAAAACGTTTCCATAGCACCAGACCCGCACCCAGCAAATCTTCATGCCAAATCATGATGTCCTCCCAATAGGCCATAAACATGTTGGCATAGCTGGGCGCGAATCTGGTGCCCATGGCTGTACCTATCATTTGCATGTAATAAGCACCATTATAATAAAAATAATTGTTAGTAAGAATAAATTTTCACACACTCCCCGAAAACGGTCAGTTTCATCCTAAAACACCCACTTCCTGTCAATCACTCTGCGGCCAGCAGTGCGACTAAAAAGCATCGCTAGACCTTGTGTAAAACTGCATTGGCTTTTGTAAAAGTACGACGCGCGTGCGCAGTGCGCCTCATATGCATGCGCAGAATTGCTGGTTTTTAACCTGATCGCTGCGCTGCGAACAACGGCAGCTAGCGATCAACTCGGAATGAGGGCCATTGTGTTATATAACTCCAGAAAAATAATGGAGAATAAAAATTTGGAGGATAAAATAGGGAAAGCTCAAGAACCACCTCCTCCTAGTGCTGAAGCTGCTGCCACTAGCCATGACATAGACGATGAAATGCCATCAACGTCGTCTGCCAAGGCCAATGTCCCAAAAAAAGAAATTTAAATCATCTGAGGAGAAACATAAACTTGCCAATATGCCAATTTACAACACTGAGTGGCAAGGAACGGCTAAGGCCGTGGCCTATGTTCATGCCTAGTGGTTCAGCTTCACATGATGATGGAAGCCCTCATCCTCCTGCTAAAACAATGAAAAGAGTTAAGCTGGAAAAAGCACAGAAAAGAACTGTGCATTCTAAGATGGTATCACAAATCCCCAAGGAGAGTCCAAGTGTGTCGGCGGTTGCGATGCCTGACCTTCCCAACACTGGACGGAAAGAGGTGGCTCCTGCCACCATTTGCACGCCCCCCTGCAAGGGCAGGAAAGAGCACCCACAGTCCAGTTTTTGATATTCAAATTGAAGATGTCACTGTTCAAGTACACCAGGATGAGGATATGGGTGTTGCTGGCACTGAGGAGGAAGTTGACGATGAGGATATTGATGGTGATGTGGTTTGTTTAAATGAGGCACCAGGGGAGACACTTGTTGTCCGTGGGATGAAAAAGCCCATTGTGATGCCTGGGCAAAATACCAAAAAAGCCACCTCTTTGGTGTGAAATTATTTCTCCACAAATCCGGACACCAGGTGTCAAGCCATGTGTTGCCTCTGTCAATCAGTAATAAGTAGGGGTAAGGATGAAAACCACCTAGGAACATTCTCCCTTATACGTCACCTGCAGTACATTCATCAAAAGTCAGGTCAACTTGTGAAACTTTGGGTAAGAGCATAAGCAGTCCACTGACACCTAAATCACTTCTTCCTGTTGTACCCAAGCTCCTGCAAGCCACACCACCAACTCCCTCAACGTCAACTTCCTCCTTAGCCATGAACGTGAGTAGTCTGGCAGGCCATGTCCCTGGCAAGACTGACGAGTCCTCTACTAACTGGGATACCTCGGGAGGATCCTTGAGTGGTACGTCTATTGCTGCTGTTGCTGCCGCCGCTGCTATTGTTGCTGCTGGGAGTCGATCGTCATCCCAGAGGGGAAGTTGAAAGACCACGTGTACTACTTCAACTAAGCAATTGACTGTCCAACAGTCCTTTGTGAGGAAGATGAAATATGACAGCAGTCATCCTGTTGCAAAGCGGATAACTGAGGCCTTGACACTTATGTTGGTGTTAGACATGCGTCTGGTATCCGCCATTAGTGCAATGGGATTTAGACAAATGATGGAGGTATTGTGTCCCCGGTACCAAATCCCATGTAGGTTCCACTTCACTAGGCAGGCGATACCGAGAATGTACAGAGACGTCAGAAAAAGTGTCGCTAGTGTCCTAAAAAATGTGATTGTATCCAGTGTCCGCTTAACCATGGACATGTGGACAAGTGGAAAAGGGCAGGCTAAGGACTATATGACTGTGACAACCCACTAGGTAGATGTATTGCTTCCCGCAGCAACAACAGCAGCAGCTGCACCAGTAGCACCATCTCGCAAATCCAAACTCATTTCCACTGACAACTTCTTACGAAAACTGAGGGACATCATCGAAGCAGCTGAAGAAATTAAGAGCTAAGCTAGAGCGATTCCGCTAAGTATGTGGGACTTGTGGATGGAGCCCTTTATTCTCTTTGCCAGGATTCACGGGTGGTCAATCTGTTGAAATCAGAGCACTACATTTTGGCCACCGTTCTCGATCCTATGTTTAAATCCTACGTTGTATCTCTCTTTCCGGCAGACACAAGTGTGCAGAGATGCAAAGACCTGCTGGTGAGTAAATTGTCAACTCAAGCGGAATGTGACCCGTCAACAGCTCGTCCTTCAATTTCAACCGCCACTGGGACTGCAAGGAAAAGGATAAGATTTCCTAGCCCATCCGCTGGCAGTGATGCAGGGCAGTCAGGAGCGAATACTGACATCTGGTCCGGACTGAAGGACCTGCCAACAATTACTGACATGTCTGCTGTCACTGCATATGATTCTGTCACCATTGAAAGAATGGTGGAGGATTATATGAGTGACAGCATCCAAGTAGGCATGTCAGACAGTCCGTATGTATACTGGCAGGAAAAAGAGGCAATTTGGATGCCCTTGCAGAAACTGGCTTTATTTTACCTAAGTTGCCCTCCCTCCAGTGTGTACTCCAAAAGAGTGTTTAGTGCAGCCGGTAACCTTGTCAGCGATCGTCGTAGGAGGTTACTTTCACAAAATGTGGAGAAGATGATGTTCATCAAAATGAATTATAAATTCCTCCAGGAAGACCTTGACCAGCAATTGTTTCTGAAAAGTACAGATTCCAGTGGGGACGAATTAATAATCTGTGAGGAGGGGGATGTACACAGTGAATGGGGTGAGGAATCGGAGGATGAGGCTGACAGCTTGCCTCTGTAGAGCCAGTTTGTGCAAGGAGAGATTGATTGCTTCTTTTTTGGTGGGTGCACAAACAAACCAGTCATTTCAGCCACAGTCGTGTGGCCGACCCTGTTGTTGAAATTATTGGTTTGTTAAAGTGTGCATGTCCTGTTTATACAACATAAGGGTGGGTGGGAGGGCCCAAGGAGAATTCCATCTCACACCTCTTTCTCTTCTTTGCATCATGTGCTGTTTGGGGCCTATTTTTTCCTGTCTGACACTTCCGTATATGTCCAGTGGTACTGCCATATAATTCCAGTGATACTACCGTATATGTCCAGTGGTACTGCCATATAATTCCAGGGATATTGCCATATAATTCCAGTGATATTGCTGTATAATTCCAGTGGGAATTGTTTGTGTCGCTTGGCTTAGTCATACAGCTACCTCATTGCACCTCTTCTACATCTTTGCATGAGGTATTGTTTGGGGCCTTTTGTTATATCTGCCCTTCTGTCTGCCACTGCAGTGCCACTCCTAGATGGGCCAATTGTTTGTGTCGCTTGGCTTAGTCATACAGCTACCTCATTGCATCTCTTCTACATCTTTGCATGAGGTGCTATTTGGGGCCTAGTTTTTGAAAAGTGCCATCCTGTCTGCCACTGCAGTGCCACTCCTAGATGGGCCAATTGTTTGTGTCGATTGGCTTAGTCATACAGCTATCTCATTGCACCTCTTCTACATCTGATGTTTGGGGCCTTTTTTTTATATCTGCCCTCCTGTCTGACATTGCAGTGCCACTCCTAGATGGTCCAGGTGTTTGTGTTGTCCACTTGTGTCGCTTAGCTTAGTCATCCAGCAACCTCGGTGCAACCTTTTGGCCTAAAAACAATATTGTGAGGTGTTCAGAATAGACTGGAAATGAGTGGAAATGAATGTTATTGAGATTAATAATACCATAGGATCAAAATTACCCCCAAATTCTATGATTTAAGCTGTTTTTATGTTTTTTTCAAAAATCACCCAGATCCAAAACCAAAACACGAAAGGGTGGTTTTGGCAAAACCAAGCCAAAACCAAAACATGAAAGTGGAAATAGAACCAAACACAAAACACGAAAAGTGCCAGCCGCACATATTTATCACACATGTTCCCAAAGCTTGGTAAATGCACTTTAAATCTAATAATCAATAAATAAATATGCTGTTCCCACAATCGCTTTCTCACTTGTCTTTGCTCTGTGTGAATATAAATGATACATACAGTACAGTGGTCTCAATCAGCAACACCAAGGGGAAGGGGGGGAGCAAGTAGTAATTACCTTGGCCCAGGATTCTTGCAGGGGTTTGGCAGAGACCTGGGTCTGCATGAGCCCCACCCACCCAACTCCCCTCTTACCTGTCACCTCCTCTTTCCACAGCCAAGCACAGGCTACTGTGTGCTAGGCTGAGTAGGTGAGCATGGAGGCTGTTGCTGATGAGTGCAGCACTCTCCTCTGTCTGCATGTGTGTGTGTGGGGGCGCAATTGTATTGACCCTGGCCAAGGGGGAAACGGCACCCCTCCCTCTGCATAGAACTATTCCTATACTATTTTTTAAGGGGGAGTGACCGCACCTCTGTGATTAGGCCACGCCTCCTTCATTACCAGGCACCATGAAAGCCGTCCACAGCTCTGGTCGCAAGCAGTAAAGCTCTGGATAATATAAGGAGCTATATGAGTTCAGTCATTAAATACAGAAGGGGGGATTTATCAAAGCTTGGAGAGAAATAAAGTGGAGAGAAATAAAGTACTAGCCAATCAGCTTCTAACAGTCATATGATAGGCTGTGTTCGAAAAACGACAGGAATGGAGTGGTTGGGATTTTATTTCTCTCCGCTTTTTCTCTCTCCAAGCTTTGATAAATCTCACCCAGAGAACACTATTATACAGGAAGGCTAAAAGAATATTCCTTAAATGCTCCATAACATCAAGGATAAAATGTAAGTCTGTGCCTAAGCGCTTAGCAAACATTGCGTTCCCACACACTGCCTGAGATCCATGAGGAAACCGCAGACAAATGAACATTGGTTATGGCTACATAGTGGAGATAAATTTATGAAGGCCACTTTAGATATACATCAGTCATCAATGTTCCTATAATAGCACCATTTAACAAATTGCTTATTGTTGTACACATGCTATTCCAGATATTTTTCTACTAGTACTAAATAATCAGCTGTGTTCTGATTTCCCTATGACTGCTACATTGTTTTCTCAGACAATAGCACCAGTTCCTCTTCTGAATAACAAAGAATAAGCAACAATACACAAAATCTATCAGTGTGTAGACCAAAGGCTCGGTGCCTGACTTTCCTCCCCGTGGGACTGCTAGCTGAGGGGAATGTGTTTCTGCTCCATTAGCTTTCCCATTGAAATATGTGAGAATCACCTCGATGTGTAGCAGAAAACCATCAGTACAGAAATGAAATATTAACTTCCTTATGCAACCTGGTAATGTTTTATTTCATGCTGTGCGTTCTCATACATTACGGAGAACACCAGGATAGGTATCACATACAATCTGCTTTTAAACCTGACGCTGCCCATTTTATTACTCAATTTATTGTGGAAACTACTCTAGTAACCACATAGCCTTACACGACATGTATATCTACCCCGCAGTATGCAAGAGTCCAATGGAAACACTACTGACAACAACGCAGGAGGTAAAAGACTTCAGAAAAGTGAAACAATTCACTTTACTATCCAGTTTTAAACTTTTCTGGCCATGTGACCTTTAAATATTTTAGTAATATATCAGGTAAAAAGAAAACTTTACGAATGAACAATTAAACACAAAATATATACTGTAATTAACAACGTCCATTTAATATAATGAACAATATAGAAACAGTGTTTTGGCCACAGTGATCACAAAAATGTTTTCTGAATTAATGGGTATTATTATTTGCAGTTAATATGGGCAGTGTCAGGATGGAGATACAGTAATGACCTTTTTGGCTGCTCCCTTCCAGCTCCAACCCCTACAGTGTGTGGCACTGGCTAGTTACTGTGGGTCTGCCTCTCCTCTAGGACGAACCCTGCACTCTTCCCACCTGCACTTTATATGTTCCTCCATTCTTCCCCCTCAGCTCCCTTTTGTCCTCCCAGTACCCGGATGCTAGGTAACAATGGATAAGGTCGACGGTCAATAGGTCAACCACTAATGATCGACAGTCATTTGGTCACCATAGTTAAAAGATCAACATGGACAAAAGGTTGACATGTCAATAGTTAACACATGAAAAGGTTGACGTGACGTTTAAAAAAAAAAATCCTTTCTTGACATACTTTACGATCCACGTGGACTATGATTGGGAATAGTAACCTGTGCCGAGTGCAGAAGTAGGGGAACAAGGCACTTTGCCTGAAGCATGGCAAGTGAAGCGAGCCATGTATGGGACATGGTGCACTAATTTGGGTTCCTGGTCACTTTACAGAGTAAATGGCACCAAAAAAAAACCCTAAAAATCTGGATACAATCACATTTTTTAGGACACTTAGACAGTCATACCCGTCCTCCCATCCCCTTCCCTCACAGCACTCCCTGATCTCGCCCCATTTTCAACCGGGTTCAGATGAAAATGTACCCTGTAAAGTCTCATTACCTTCCATGTACAGCCTCAGCCAGGGTGTGAGCTATGAGTGGATCCTTCATCTTCTACATAAAGTCACTCACATGCAGGTTCAGATAGAGATGAAAAACCAGCCCGGGAAATTTATGGAGACGTTCACTTTCAGTGTCTACAGATGCTGCAATTATGCTTTGTAAGCCACCACTGATAGCACCATTAAAACTTTTATCAGCCCTATACTGGGGTGGGGTGGGGGGAAGGGTATATTCCGGAGGTCAGCGGTTAGGGTATGTTCAGAGTTCGAGGGAAGGGGAATAAGGTAGACTATTTGTAACAACGTGTTGCGTTTATATGTTCTCCCTGTGTTTATGTGGGTTGTAAACTCCACTGGGATAGGCATTGAATATTGTCTATAAAGTGTAGGTATGTGCAATATAAAAAACTGTTAATATAGAAAGTATACATATGAATTACACAGGTTCGGTGGTCAGCTGACTCAAGCATATTTTCACCTGGTTTTAATCAGGCATAGTACCTGGATAATTCATATGTGTATCTTTTTAAAGGGATAACCTGTGAACTGTTACCAAATGAGTAAAGTGCTCCATACATCAGCAATCAATTAGGGCAATTTGCTGTTTGCAGATGATTGTGCAAATAAATCTGCAATGCATGGGGTTCACAGATAATGGATTGAGACCAAAAATCGATTGTGATTGTTAAAGCAGGTAGTCCAATATGTTGGATTTCACAGATTAATTGGGACTGTACTGTAGATTGCTAGTGTATGGTAACAATCAGCAGATCTGCAAACCATTTCTAGTAATCTGATGAGGCTTTCAAGATTGGTAGATCTGTATTTGCTGAAATTTATCTGCAAATCACTGAACATTGAACCCTATTCAAAGCAGTTGCTGCGATCAAATAGTTGACGCCCAGAAATAGAGAAAAAACACCCACTGCAGAAATTGCGAATGCATCGCAATGCGCGATGTAATCGCATCACCACACACAAATATCAGAACATCAAAGAGTTTTTCCATCTGTGCCAGGCAAGGTCGTCCACAATTTGGCAAGAGGCTGGAAGTGGTCATCGCTGACGTCAGAGAGCCACACGAAAAATGCCTTGCCACGCCTGCGCTTTTACAAACACACCCACAAAACGCCATGTTTCCTCCCTTAAGAGCTGGCTTCCTGTCAATCAAAATGCGATTGTGTTGCAGTACAATGCATTTGCAGAAATATTCGCTAATCGCGGGCACGCACGGGCAATGCATACTCTGAGCATGCGCAGTCATTCAATAATTGGTCAGATTCCGTTTTCTCAAATTCTGTAATGTATGGGTGCAGATCGGTTGTTTGGGGCTTCTTTAAATCTGAGGCTAAAAAAAATTACAGAATCTGCAGATTGTTTTTTGCGATTGCTGATGCGTGGGGGCCTTTAGTTACTGGAATAAAAATTGGTGATTGGAAATTCTGTTTAGCTAGTGTGGTACGGTTGTATTGAAATTCAGACATGTAGAAATCTTAAAGCTTTCAGCTGGATGCATGAAATCTTAATTCTCCGTTTATCTTTACTGCAGTTCCTGCCTCTGCTTGTTCCAGAGCAGGCTGTCACATTTCTGTTCATGAGCATACTCTAGTTATCAAAGATAATTGGCTAGATTTATCAAAGAGATGAATCTAGCCCAAAAGAGTCTATTCATCAAAACAAAACAAAAAAATGTTGTGTTAATTAAGATTTGAACTCGCATCGAGTTCTGCCTAAATATCGGAGGCATTCATCAAACCTCCTTTACATAAGTATCTCTTCTGATGATCTGCCATTTCAGCGGAGACAGCTTTTCGGACCTGTGATACTTTTCCCTGGCTGCCCCGGCTCACCGTAATTATCGCTCCCTGTAATCTGTGCTGTGCATGAGCCGCCTTTATTCACAGAAGATGGAAGTGTGTGCAGCATTTTTGCTGGCAGCCTCAGTGTCAGAAGATGTCGAATATGAAATTATATATATAAAGTAAAGGCGCACAAAATTAATTAATCTTAATCAGCTGCTGATTTGATAAAATTCACAATTTATTAAAACCTATAAAACATACTACTTAGCATATAAAACACTTATTAGTAAAAAACACACATGATTAGGAGGGAAGCACAGGTGTCCGAAAAGCTTACACATGCATATAAGTAGTTAGTATAGAGATTCAGGGGGTCATTCCGAGTTGATCGTAGCTGTGCTAAGTTTAGCACAGCTATGATCATGAACTCAGACATGCGGGGGGACGCCCAGCACAGGGCTAGTCCACCCCGCATGTCAGTCCGGCAACCCCTTGCATAAGTGCAAAGGTAGTGCACTTCAAGAGTAGCTCCCGACCACCGCAGCTTTAGCGTGCTGGCCGGGAGCTAAAAATCGCTCCCTGGCTCGCAGCGGCTGCGTGTGATGTCACGCAGCCACTGCGGGCCACTACCCGCATGGTCCGGCCACGCCTGCATTGGCCGGACCACGCCCATGAAACGCCGTTTCTCCCTCTCCAGCCCATCGACCCTCCTCTGCCTGTCAATCAGGCAGAGACGATCGTAGCGCAGCGATGGGCGGCCATGCGCTGGTGTACTGCGGTGCCGGTGTACTGCGGCGCCGGCGCAAGAGCAGTTCTGACCCAATCGCTATGCTGCAAAAAACAGCAGCATTTGATCGGGTCAGAATGACCCCCTCAGTTCTCTTTATGCAGTGTTGGTTAATAAGCACATGCAATTGCAGTTAGCTGATGGAAACAAATACTCAGTTCCTATTTAAGCAATAGAGTGAGAGTTATTCAAGGGACATATACATCACCCTTTTGGTTATTTGAATAAGGAACTGAGGAGCGCTCCTCATAATCTTTTGCATGGTCCTATTTTTCTCCTAGTTGCTCTTTTTAAAACAGATGTGTATTTCAGTGAGAGTGTGTCCACAGATAGGAGATACATGCAGCAGCAAGCTGAAGGTGCAGACACAGGAGACCACCTACCCAACAGCAATAAGCCTTGTGTAACTGGCACACCTTGTGGCGATTAGTAGACAGCAGAAGCCGCTCATTCAATCAGTGCACTTTGCGGCGGCTGTCTGGGAGCTCGAGGGCGCTCAGGGATAGCGCGTCAGGCTACTTCCAGGTTCGGAGCTTTCAGCTTTCAGAAATTGCGTTACACCTGCTAAGCGTGTCACATGGTGCGTTTCTCCGTCCAATCAGACGGCGGTTTCATCAGAGGATATGTCATTGTTTTCCAGGGCTCTTTTATATACCCATTGGAGTCTTGGTATTGGTTAATCCATTTAACCCTTAATAGTCCATATATTAAATCACAATCAGCAGCATGTAATCAACATGCTCACCTCCTATATTATTATAGTAACAGCTAATTAATAATCATTCACTGTATTAACAGAGGGAGCACATAAAATATAAACATATATATATATATATATATATATATATAAGAAATATGGGGAGATAGGATTCGGTGCTCAGTGTTGCTAAGAAATGGTTAATTTAAAAGCCCCCAAAAATTGTGTATTTCTTGTTTTATAAAAAAAATATTTAATATATATGAGAGTAAAAAGTTATACAAAGTACATAAAAAAACATAATTTTTTTTTAGAATATGGACCGAGGAAAATATTAAAAGGATAAGGAGATCAACTTAGCTTAAAAAACAGCAGGGGGTTAGTGCAGGAAACCCAACGCATTTTGTGTCATCAGACTTCTTCAAAGGGTCCCTTTGAAGAAGTCTAATGAGACGAAACATGTTGGGTTTCCTGCACTAACCCCCTGCTGTTTTTTAAGTTAAGTCTGGGCCGTTTCTTGGGGCAGGTGAGTAGTGCAACCGCACTGGACGCCCGCCGTGGCACTAACTGTGGCTCCCTGCTTCCCCCTCCTATTTCTCCCCGAGTATCCCGCTCGGGGGGCGGAGTTTCACGGAATGACACGGTTGCGTCGTTACGTCACGATGCAACCCCGTCACTCCGCGAAACTCCCCCCCCCAGCGGAGTACAGAGGGGGATCCAAGTTAGGAAGAGGGAAAGGCCGTCATGTGGAGCAACTGGTGAGGCGGGCCGAAGAGCGGTAATCGCCTCTGTAAGTATTCTCTCTCTCTCTCTCTCTCTCTCTCTCAATGTGTAAAATGTGGACACCTGCCGTAATGTGTGAAATGGGGACTCTTGCCTGCCGTAGTGTGGGGATTTAATGTATCAATGGCATTGCGGTGTGTGGCATAATATGGTGCAGGGGGCATTACTGTGTGGGGCTTAATATGGTAGAATTTTTTTTTCCCGTGGTGGTCGTAATCTGTTGGAGCAGCGTCAAAAACTGGATTGTGAGGTAGTCTTTTCAGACGAGGCAATGCCCATTTAAATGAGACCACACCCATTTAGATGAGGCCACGCCCCTTTGTCGGGTGCGCGCCCCTTTTTTTATCTAGGTGTGTGTATGTGTGTGGGGGGGCACATTTTTTTATGTCATGTGGGCACATTTTTAAATCTCGCACTGGGAGCCAAATTGGCTAGAAACAGCCCTGAGTTAAGTTGATCTCCTTTTCCTTTTAATATTTTCTTGCTCCATATTCTAAAAAAATTTATGTTTTTTATGTACTTTGTATAACTTTTTACTCTCATATATATTAAATATTTTTTATAAAACAAGAAATACACATTTTTTTGGCTTTTAAATTAACCATTTCTTTGCAACACTGAGTGCCGAATCCTATCTCCCCATATTTCCATACGTCCAGCAGTGCTATACCGGCACTGCATCTTTAGGTCTTGGCAGACACCTTTAATGAGGTTATGTGTGTTTTGTTCATGGTAATTTTAATCTCATTTTAGATTTTTTAATATAACGTGTACTGAGATCATACCTCACAAGTGGCGCTGTTCTCCCTCCCCCTTTTTCTGCTCATATATATATAAGATATAAAAATTATAATTAATAATAACAAACATACTAATAGATCATTAATACTAATTTAATACCTCATTAACTATATTAAAATAATTACAGTGAGGTTACCAAGAAGTGCCTAATCCAAGCGACAAAACCTAAGGAGCCAGATTCATCTATCAACCAATAGCATAAAAATAGATTTTCAGTACATGTATATTCTTTATTATTATTTATTTATTTTTAAGGTGCACATATATGATATACAAACATATGCACCTATATTTATGTACCCTGTAGATCTCAGTCCATGTTACTGGTTTATGAGAGGTAGAGAAGCACATTGAAAAATCACTAGAAATACAAATAAAAATGAAAATATATAAATAAATAAAAATATGTAAAGATATAAAGTTTAACACAGTACAAGTAAGACCCATAGAACGAGCTGCAGATGTTCATTTTTTGGACTCAATGATTTCAAATAATTCTATATAGTCTCATTCCCTGTATTTTAATGACACTACGGTACTCATTTAATATATAATTTTCATGCAAATTGTTCAATTCAATATTCTCATTGAGCCCCAATGGTTCTAAGGTTTTCAACCTAAAAATCCAATAAGCTTCCCTCTTACAGAGTAAATTGAAACGATCTCCTCCCCTATCTGTTGACTATATCTGCTCAAGAATGCAGATTCTGATATCTGTTAGATTCCCTTGTCCACATTGACTTGTGTGTCTTGATAGGCTATGCAGTGGGCTTTTCTTTAAAATGTTTCTTCTATGTTCTAAGAAGCGCACCTTGAACTTCCGAATAGTGCGCCCCGCATATTGTTGGCCACAACCACATTCTATAAGGTACACAATATAAGAGGATTCACAGTTCACAAACTAATTTATGAGGATCCTCTCCCCTGTGCTTGTGGACTGGAAATCCTTAGTCTTTGAAGTCACATTACTACATGTAAGGCACCTACTCCTCATACATTTAAAAAATTATTATTATTTTTTTTTTAGCCAATCTGAGGATCATTAGATTTCTTTTTATCTTCACAAAGAGGAGCGTTTTTACGTCTGAACATGATTGGAGCAAGTTTATGCTGCAATGTATTGGACTTCCTATAGATCACCTTCACATTGATATTGGATGCTGGATTCAATAATTGGTCAATTTTGAGAATGGATTTTTTTTTAGGACTATCCATTTAATATCTGAAGCATGTGTATTAAATTGTATAACAAAAGCCATGGTCTCATTCAAATTATTCTTCTGTGTTGAATGGCTCTTATTTAAAAGTAGATGTCTCTCCTTATTGGTAGCTTTCAATGCATTGTCCAGAATATTTACTGGATATCCCTGTTCTTCAAAAGCCTGATATACCTTTTTAACCTGTTTTTCATAGGTATCGTGCCTAGAACAATTCCTCCTAATTCTACAGAATTGGCTTTTAGGGATATTATTTTTTCCATGCTTGTAAATGGCTGCTATCATATTTTAGCAAGTTATTTGTATCTACAGGTTTAAAAAAGGTAGCTGTTTCTATGGTAACCACCCTGGACAGAAGCGCAATATCCAAAAAATTAATAGAATTTTGGTGTACTGTATGCGTGAACTTTAACCCAAAAGTGTTCAAATTCAATTGAGTAACAAATGCAGTGATGGAATTAAGATCCCCATCCCAAATAAAAAATAAACCATCTATATACCTCCCATAGAGGACCAGGTTTGCCCCGAAGTCGCCCCCCATAATGAGCGCATCTTCAAGTGTGCCCATGTAGATGTTGGCATAACTCAGGGTGAACCTGGTCCCCATGGCGGTCCCCTGTGTCTGTAAATAATAGTGCCCATCAAAAGAAAAATAATTGTGTTGTAATATGAATTTTATCGATGCCACCAGAAACATTTGCAGATTTTCATCAATTTGTGTATCATTTTCTAACACACTAGTCACCACTTCTATACCTCTTTCATGCGGAATGTTAGCATACAGCGATTCCACATCGCATGTCAGAAAGTTATAAGAATATTTCCATTTAATTTTTCTTATCATATTTAAAAATTGCATTGTATCCTTGATATGTGATTTTAACATGACTACATATTGTTGCAGATGAGCATCGACAAAATGTGACAAATTAGAGGTGATAGACCCAATACCTGAAATAATAGGAAGCCCCAGGGGTGAAACTAATGATTTATGTATTTTTGGCAAATGATAATAAATAGGAGTGAAGGGGTGGGGAGTGAAAATAAAGTGCCATGTGTCTTTTGTTATTGTGCCTCCGTCCAAGGCATCATCCAGGAGAATCTTTAACTTCCTCTGAAAATCAGCTGACGGATTAGAAGGTAAGACCTTACAAAAAAGTTTGTTACATAACTGGTGGGAGGTTTCTTTAAGATAGTCACTGGTCTCCTGAACCACAAGGCTGCCTCCTTTATCTGCCTTCTTAATTGTAATACTTTAATCTGCCATTAAGATTTTCAGTGCTTTTCTTTCATCAAATGTAAGATTATTTCTCAATTATGTTTTTTTCTGCTTTATCACACAAGTCCCTAAAATCCTCCATTGTAGTTTTATAAAAGCCATCTGTCAATGGACCCTTAAATTGGGAAGGATAAAAAGCTGACTTCTTTTTATAGACTATATTGCCCTTTTTACGGTCATCTTTATAAAAAATCTTAACAAGTGATTCCTTTTTTTTATCATTCTCAGATGCAAGTTCTTCTAATATATTCAGGGCCTCTTTATCTTCATATGAAATTAATAAACAAAATAGAAAAATAAATATATGTCAATTATACAGTTTATTTTAAAATAGGAAACATTTACTAAGACTACAGACAGCAGATATTAAATAAATACTGTACACTGTTACGTTCTCTGTACTTGGAACCCAGGAGATAGGGTGACAGCAGAAGTGTTCCAAGTACAGATGTGTGAAGCTGCGACAGAAATGGGGTACGCAGCAATACCTAACGAGAAAACCCTGACTCTGTTGTCCTTCCCTAGTGGTCGGTTAACGCCTGCGAAACTATGGTTTCTTGGGCCCATGGCAGCCGCGTTTGAAAGGGCGGATTAGGTCTGCCCGAACTCTGATGCCCCCCGGTCTTAGTTGGTGACAAGGCATTAACCGAGACAGAGAGAGAACAAGGGGAAAACTAACTAAGACAGACACAAAAGCAAAAGGGGAAACAACAGAAAATAATAAACAAATGTATGTGTGGCGCGGCCGCAAAGAAAAAATTTAACCAAAGTAACGCTGTCCAAATGCCAAATATGAATCCGTCGTAGTTCGGCAAGGACAACCATGCAGAAGCCTCCGCCAAAATGACTCAACCAAAAACCGATAACGAGAACACGGCTTCAGCTGTAAGATGCTGCAGAGCCACTACTCGTGACACCACGGAAGGTGCGCGCAGGAAACGACTGGTACCCCGAGGCTTCGGACACCAGACCACTCCATTGGAAGACAAACTCGGAGGACAGCAGGGAATGATCCCTCAGACCGTACTCTGGAAACTGGACACAGGAGTACACAAGCATATGCAGGAACACACCAAAGGCAGGAAGACAGGCTCCACTGGAAGCTGCTGACTGGAACCAGGAACAAGCTTGCAGGAAGCTAACCAAGAACTGGAACATACAGGTATCATAACACTGTATTTGACTAGGCAAATTATAGCTCAAAATACCTTCATTATCTGTGTATTAATGAGTAAATTCTGAAGTACAATTATTAAAATTGCATGCAAATCATGATGTTGCAAATGTTGCTGCTAAACCTGATCAATATGGGTGTGATATGAACGATAACAGGGATCACTTTAAATCAGGAGATTGGACGTGATAATGGAATAAAAGCTTCCGAAATGTTAGAGTCAAACTATGTCTACAGTTTGTAACTTAATTACTACCTCTAATTACCACTAACACACATAGTATATATGTATATATATATATATATATATACATACACACTGCTCAAAAAAAAAGTGAACACTAAAATAACACATCCTAGATCTGAATGAATTAAATATTCTTATTAAATACTTTGTTCTTTACATAGTTTAATGTGCTGACAACAAAATCACACAAAAATTATTAATGGAAATCAAATTTATTAACCCATGGAGGTCTGGATTTGGAGTCACCCTCAATATTAAAGTGGAAAAACACACTACAGGCTGATCCAACTTTGATGTAATGTCCTTAAAACAAGTCAAAATGAGGCTCAGTAGTGTGTGTGGCCTCCACGTAAACCTTTTTTCTCATCTTAAGGATCTCTGTGGACTCTGTGGACCACTGAGTCCACAGACTTGTACTCCATTTCGGTCCCTTCAAACTATTGAAGAAGAGTGTGATTTGATTATGGAAGCATTGTTGTTCTTGGGGATAATAACGGCAGCCCCAAATCCAGATTTGCCCCTTTAGGGTTGATTAGGACAAAATACAGAATGAGTACAGTTTTAGATATTTGTGTGGGAAACTTTAGTAAGCCAAAACCATGTTGGTATTTCATCGGGCCGAAGAGACATTGAGGAATCCATGAAAACACATTTTACCCCTTTTCACTGCCTAATCGGTCAAATTTAAAAAATCCATGCTTAGTGGGTGCTTACATTATGGAAGGAATATACCCTCCAAATTTCATGTTTCTAGGACCAAGCGTTTGGTCTGGTCATTTATGAGTCAGAACATTGTTTTTCATATATTAAGATTGGGGATGTGCGCCTGCTTAAATCATGGGTTTTTGGTTTTAGTTTTGGATCTGTATCTCCTTCGTGTTTTGGATCTGTATTGATTTTGCCCCAACCACCTTTGTATGTTTTGGTTTTGGATCTGTATTTTTTTTGTTAGAAAAAAAACCTCACCTAAAATCACAGAAGTTTGGGCTGTTTTTGTTCTTGCAGTATTATTAACCTCATTGTCATTAATTTCCACTCATTTCCAGTCAATTTTTACCACCACACATCTCACAATATTGTTTTCATCCATTTTAGGCCAAAGACTGCAGCAAGCTAGCTGGTTACTAACCGACAGAGCATCGGTATAAACATTCAGCAGTTTATAGCACATCTATGAAACATTGCCACACAGCAGTGCAGAACTAAGTGGTACAAGATTGAATTGTCCTTAGTAGGCCCTCCCTCCCACCCTTATGCTGGATAATAAAAAGGACATGCACAGTGTAACAAACTAAGCACTTCAGTGACATGAACTGACACTTGTGCCTGAAGTGCTTGCTTTGTTTGGACCACCACCCAAACATTCTTTTGAAAGGACTATCGATGATCACTAATAAGGAGGTTGATGATGAGGGTTGTCAAAGTCGAAAAATATTGCAGAACACACATCACGTACAAACTGCACACACATGCCCACTGCGCGTGCACTTGTTCTGTCGTGCGTGCACATATCAGCAATTTGCGTATGGTCGCTCCTGCGGTCCTGCGCATCGGCGTGTGGTATGGGTATTTACGGCAGAGTTTGTGTACGCATGGGGAGCCATCAATACACATTACATATTTAATCCAAATAGTGCACAATGTACACATAATCTCCTTGCACCACATCAGAAAGTTATAGCTGTTTAAATGGTTGCAGAACAAAGGGATTCACCTGTACAGGATAAGAGGGGACAGACTAAGGTTATAAGGTGGTATTTGGTATCCAGCTGTAGGGTATTTTAAGGGTAACATTCCGGTGTTGGTCTACGTAAGATCGCATGTTCCTGCGGATAGTTATGTGCAGAAGCAGAATATATATATAAACTGTATTTACTGTATATTATGTATGTGGAGGGAATCCAGAGGAGACCACCCACAAGAGCAGTTGAGAAAGACATCGCCTACCTTTTCAAATCAACCTATGACCTCTCCTGTACTGTAAAAGTGCATTCCTGTGTCCAATGGACAAAGGGATTACAGTATCCATTGTATTGCTTTTGGAAGAATTGTATAAATAAAGCCTGCTGCAGCCTGGCCACACACAAGACTCACAACGTTATCTATTTGATGATGGAGGACCGTACCGGGAAGTGCACGCGAATATACTCATGTATGTACATTGACTGTAGCCATTATTCCGTTATTTTGTCTTGTATTGTAGTGTATAATTTGCATTGTAAACCCCCTTTCAGAAATAATCCACTGTGGTGTCGGAACCCAGCGGTAAAATCACAATTGGTGTCGTATCCTCATTGCCCTGCTAAGGTTTAAAGTGTATTATTATTGCATTGCATTGCTGTGGAAGGTTTAAAGTGTATCTCTGGGTGTGTACGCGCTGTGAGTACTTTGTACCGTCAGCGCGGCGTGTGTACGCAAAGTCCGTACACTGTACGGGACTCTGTACGCTAATAGCGTAAAAGGTGCGTAGAGTGTGAATTAAGTATAGCGTCCGCAGCGGCTAAAGGTTTAAAGTGTATTTAAGGTATGTTTAAGGCATAGCTTTCATTCCTGTAAAGATAATCAGCTTTATCAGGGTGTTAATTACATTAAAATCTTGTAAAATAAATTTCATGAATTTGCCACAAATGATTTAACATGGAGGAGGTGCCTAGATGGATAACATGCCTACCTCTACTAACTTTGGTCTCCCAAATGGAGCAGATGCATTGACAAACATTGTCAGGATTTGTGGAAAAATTATTCCACACCCAAGAGGTGGCATTTATTGGTCAAATGCCCAGGCATCACAATGACTTTCTTTTTATTATGGACAAGAACTGCAGCCACTGGTGGCTAACTTACACACTCAACATCATCAACATCCTCAGTGTCAGATAGTAGTATTATACTCACATCCCACACATCATGTTCCACTTCCACACATGAATCCTCAATTTCTATTATGCACTTATCACCATCTTTACGTGTACTGCTCTACACATGTGCAGATGGTTCAGAAATGGTGGAAGGAGGTGAAATAGTCTTCAAAAATGAGGACAGTGTGAGAAATGTCAGACTCACACATAGCTTACGTGGACAGCCCTAAACATTCCTCAGGAATGTGTGATGTTCTGGATGCACAGTTCTACTGCTTTACTTGTTTTCATTTTTTGACACTTCTTCTAGACTCTGAGTGAAAAGTTCTTGTATCAACATGAGAAGCAGAAGATGCCTCATTGCCAGTTGCCGAACCACCACTTATAAATAAACGCCACGGACTGAGACTTTCTTTGGCACTTTATGTGGTGAATGGTATATTGACAAATGTATGTTTCTATTCAGCTAACTCTCCTTTTAATGTTTTTTCTTTATCACTGTAAAATTATATTGCTTCTTTGATTTTACATGCCCTGACTTAACCCCTCTATGCCCTTGGGATCTGCCTTAGTAGATGACGTTGACGGAATTGTATTGTCATGACTAGTGACAGCAGCTGCAGCACCAGTATGTGCTTCCTGATTTCCACTCAATTGTTCGTCCTCCATATCTATCATGTAACAAACAAAGTGGGGAACAGCAAACACCTCAATTTGTACAAAAAATGTACCACCTACAGTGTTACAATATGTGTATGAGCCAGAGATAATAATGTAATACTACCATTTACTTTCACCTATAGTGTAACACAATATGTGTATGAGTACTAAATAAAATATATTACTGTGGTACCACCGTCACCCATAGTGTCACACAATACGTGCATGAGTCAGAAACAGTAATCACCAACAGTGTCGCATAATATGTGTGTGAGTATGAAATAAAATATATTACTGTGGTACCACCTTCACCCACAGTGTCACACAATACGTGCATGAGTCATAATTAGTAATCGAATACTGCTGTTTACTTTCACCAACAGTGTCGCATAATATGTGTATGAATATGAAATAAAACATATTACTGTGGTACCAACTTCACCCACAGTTTCAAAAAAATACATGTATGAGTCAGAAATAGTAATCAAACACTACGGTTTAATTTCACCAACAGTGTCACACAATACATGTATGAGTACTAAATAAAATACACTGCTCAAAAAAATAAAGGGAACACTAAAATAACACATCCTAGATCTGAATGAATGAAATATTCTTATTAAATACTTTGTTCTTTACATAGTTGAATGTGCTGACAACAAAATCACACAAAAATTATCAATGGAAATCAAATTTATTAACCCATGGAGGTTTGGATTTGGAGTCACACACAAAATTAAAGTGGAAAAGCCCACTACAGGCTGATCCAACTTTGATGTAATGTCCTTAAAACAAGTCAAAATGAGGCTCAGTAGTGTGTGTGGCCTCCACGTGCCTGTATGACCTCCATACAATGCCTGGGCATGCTCTGATGAGGTGGCGGATGGTCTTCTGAGTGATCTCCTCCCTGACCTGGACTAAAACATCCGCCAACTCCTGGACAGTCTGTGGTGCAATGTGGCGTTGGTGGATGGAGCGAGACATGATGTCCCAGATGTGCTCAATTGGCTTCAGGTCTGGGGAACGGGCGAGCCAGTCCATAGCATCAATGCCTTCACCTTGCAGGAACTGCTGACACACTCCAGCCACATGAGGTCTAGCATTGTCTTGCATTAGGAGGAACCCAGGGCCAACCGCACCAGCATATGGTCTCACAAGGGGTCTGAGGATCTCATCTTGGTACCTAATGGCAGTCAGGCTACCTCTGGTGAGCACATGGAGGGCTGTGCGGGCCCAAAACGAAATGCCACCCCACATTATTACTGACCCACTGCCAAACCGGTCATGCTGGAGGATGTTGCAGGCAGCAGAACGTTCTCCTTGGCGTCTCCAGATTCTGTCACGTCTGTCACATGTGCTCAGTGAGAACCTGCTTTCATCTGTGAAGAGCACAGGGCGCCAGTGGCGAAATTGCCAATCTTGGTGTTCTCTGGCAAATGCCAAACGTCCTGCACGGTGTTGGGCTGTAAGCACAACCCCCACCTGTGGACGTCGGGCCCTTATACCACCCTCATGGAGTCTGTTTCTGATCCTTTGAGTAGACACATGCACATTTGTGGCTTGCTGAAGGTCATTTTGTAGGGCTCTGTCAGTGCTCCTCCTGTTCCTCCTTGCACAAAGGCGGAGGTAGCGGTCCTGCTGCTGGGTTGTTGCCCTCCTACGGCCTCCTCCACGTCTCCTGATGTACTGGCCTGTCTCCTGGTAGCGCCTCCATGCTCTGGAAACTACGCTGACAGACAGAGCAAACCTTCTTGCCACAGCTCGCATTGATGTGCCATCCTGGATGAGCTACACTACCTGAGCCACTTGTGTGGGTTGTAGGGAGGTCATACAGGCACATGGAGGCCACACACACTACTGAGCCTCATTTTGACTTGTTTTAAGGACATTACATCAAAGTTGGATCTGCCTGTAGTGTGTTTTTCCACTTTAATTTTGAGTGTGACTCCAAATCCAGACCTCCATGGGTTAATAAATTTGATTTCCATTGATAATTTTTGTGTGATTTTGTTGTCAGCACATTCAACTATGTAAAGAACAAAGTGTTTAATAAGAATATTTCATTCATTCAGATCTAGGATGTATTATTTTAGTGTACCCTTTATTTTTTTGAGCAGTGTATATTACTTTGGTATCACCTTCACCCAGTGTCACACAATATGTGCATGAGCCAGAAATAGTAATCAAATACTGTGGTTTACTTTCACCAACACTGTCACATAATATGTGTGTGAATATGACATAAAATATATTACTGTGGTACCAACTTCACCCACAGATTCACACAATACATGTATGAGTCAGAAATAGTAATCAAACACTGTGGTTTAATTTCACCAACACTGTCACACAATACGTGTATGAGTACAAAATCCAATATATTACTCTGGTATCAGCTTCACCTAGTGTCCCACAATATGTGTATGAGTATGAAATAATAATATACTGCGGTCTGACTGGCAATGCCACAGTACTTATGAAAATAAAATAAAAATTGTATAGCACATCCCCAATCTTAATATATGAAAAACAATGGGGCAGATGTATTAACCTGGAGAAGGCATAAGGAAGTGATAAACCAGTGATATGTGCGAGGTGATAAAGGCACCAGCCAATTAGCTCCAATATGTAAATTAACAGTTAGGATCTGATTGGCTGGTGCCTTTATCACCGTGCACATATCACTGGTTTATCACTTCCTTATGCCTTCTCCAGGTTAATACATCTGCCCCAATGTTCTGACTCATAAATGACCAGCCCAAACGCTTGGCCCTAGAAACATGAAATTTTGGGGGTATATTACTTCAATAATGTAAGCACCCACTAAATTTGACCGATTAGGCAGTGAAAAGGGGTAAAATGTGTTTTCAAGGATTCCTCAATGTCTCTTCGGCCCGATGAAATACCAACATGGTTTTGGCTTACTAAAGTTTCCCACACAAATACCTAAAAATGTACTCATTCTGTATTTTGTCCTAATCAACCCTAAAGGGGCAAATCTGGAATTGGGGTTGCCGTTATGACCCCCAAGAACAACAATGCTTCCATAATCAAATCACACTCTACTTCAATAGTTCGAAGGGACAGAAATGGAGTACAAGTCTGTGGACTCAGTGGTCCACAGAGTCCACAGAGTTCCTTAAGATGATAAAAAAGGTTTACATACGTCTTATAACCCAAATTCAAGTCATTCGTATTATGCTTTTTAAATAGCTTTATTTATACTACTATGCTCCTGCACCTCAGAGGCATTAAATGAACTAAGCATATAAATGTTGATGCAATGAAGATAATGGAAACAGTCAATAACAAAGGTCTACCCAGGTGAAACCGGGCACTTCAGCTAATATATACAGTATATATATATATATATATATATATACTATGTGTGTGTTAGTGGTAATTAGAGGTGGTAATTAAGTTAAAAACTAGACATAGTTTAACTCTAACATTTCGGAAGCTTTTATTCCATTATCGCGTCCAATCTCCTGATTTAAAGTGATCCCTGTTATCGTGCATATCACACTCATATTAATCAGGTTTAGCGGCAACATTTGTAATATCATGATTTGCATGCAAATTAAATAATTGTACTTCAGAATTTACTCATTAATACACTGATAATGAAGGTATATTGAGCTATTATTTGCCTAGTCAAATACAGTGTAATCTATCACCTTTCATCAACATAACATTTTTCTCACTGGTAGCCTGTATTAATTAGCCATAGTATTCATTACATGCAATCTAGGGTCAGCTGGGCAGGTAAAGGTGCATTCACAGTCACAAGTGTTTGTAAATGAACAGCTGAATATCACCAGTAATCAAGTATTTAAATGTTTAACTTAAAAACTTGCACATACATTCATGCTGTAGCCTACATACCTTCTTTCTCAAAAACACCATGCTCCTGAAATTGTTGTACTTCACTGCACTCCCTGGTATTCTCTCCAAAGCAACTACATAATCCACTCTACTTGCAACCCACCCCACTGTACATATTGCAGCCTCAAGTATCCACTCACTTCTTATTTACACTCATGAGATTTTTACTCGTCTTTGTACTTTGACAGTAACATCCACTACAGGACACCATAAAAAACATTCACAAACCTTATACAACTATATTTATTTATTTATTTCTCTCTCTTACTACTATTAGCTGGTGACATTTAACCTAATCCAGGCCCCAAACACTTGCCCCACTCACATTCACCTACATCACAGCAATATAGAAATACAGCTAACCTCATAAATATCACGTCTCTGATCACCCTCCAAATCACTAAAATGTCGCTTATGGAATGCACAATCTGTAACAAACTAACATCCATTTATGACCTCTTCATATCTAACAACTTCAACCTGTTGGCTATAACATGGCTCACATAACCAGACACGGCCTCCCCTGCAGCACTGTCACATGGTGGTCTCCACTTCACACACACCCCCAGGCCTAATAACAGTAAAGGTGGTGGGGTTGGATTATTACTATCCCACTCTTTCACATACACAGTTATACCACAGGTTCCATCACTCAGTTTACATAATTTGAAGTACATTCTATCAGAATATACACTCCTTTCTCTCTGCATGTTGCAGATATCTATCACCCACCTGGGAAACCCAAACAATTTCTAGAAGATTTTTCTGCATGGCTCCCGTATCCTCTGACATCTCCACCATCATCATGGGAGCTTTCAGTATTGCTATTGTTATTCCAAACTCTGCTGCACATGTCTCCAAACTACTCCCTCTAACCTACTCTCTCGGCCTCTCACAATGGACTGACTCCTCTACTCATCAGGAAGGCTACTGTCTTAATCTAATATTCACCAGACTATGCTCAGTTTCTGAATACAGTAACACCCCTTTCCTTCTCTCAGTTCACAACCTTATCACCTGCATGCTCTCCTCCAACACTTCAAACTCAGTGTCACTGATATCCTCCAATCCTCCTCAAACCCGCATAAATGTTAATGCAATTAATTTTCATGATCTTTTCACCTCACTCCAACAACTGCTTTCACCTATTTCTACATTCACTTCTCCTGAAATAGCTGTATCACACCTGAACCAGACTCTAGAGACAGTTCTTGATGAAGTGGCTTCAGCTACCAATCACACTCCACATAGGCCTAGATGTCAACCGTGGCACTCTAAAGTAACAAGACACCTACAAAAACTGTCATGTAAAGTTGAACGCCAGTGGCGTAAATCTCGTATTCCAAGTGACTTCCTCACATATAAAACTGTCTACCACTCTTATCGTAATGCCCTGGACACTGTCAAACAAACATATTTCCAAACCCTCATCTCTGATTAAGCCTCTAACCGCAAATTACTTTTTAATAAATTTGAATCACTTGTCAACCCTCCTTCACCCAACCCTCCAGCCACTATCAAGGTGCAAGATTTTGCTTCCTACTTCATAGACAAGATTGATAAGATCCAAGAATAAATGGTATGCAATTTCTCAACCAGTGACCTACTCAATTCCCTACCTGAACCCTCTGGCACATACTCTTCATTTGATCCCACAAATGAAGATGAAGTATCAACACTCTTCTCAAGCTTCTACTCTACTACCTCTCCTCTTGATCCTATACCCTCACAAATAAGTAAAGCTCTGTCTCCTGTGCTCATACCAACATTAACTAACATCTGTAATATCTCTCTCTCTACTGGTATCCTTCCTTCACTGTTCAAGCATGCAGTGATTACTCCCATTATGAAAAAACAAAATTCTGACCGTAACCCTTTCTCAAACTACTATACAATCTGTCAGCTCCATGGCCTCTCCAAGCTACTTGAGAAACTTGCCTACACTCGCCTCACACACTTTAACTTACAGTATTTGACCCACATCAATCAGGCTTTCTCTCCCAACACTCCACAGAGACAGCACTGACTAAAGTAGTGAATGATCTGGTCACTGTGATGTCTAAAGGCCATTACTCACTTCTCATTCTTTTTTATCTCTCTGCTGCTTTTGACACTGTTGACCACTCTCTTCTCATAAAAACACTGCAATCCCTAGGTTTTCAGGACACCTCGCTCTATTCGTTCCTATCCTACCTATCTAATTGCTATTTCAGTGTCCATTTCTCTGAATTCACCTCCTCTTTGCTACCTCTTTCAGTTGGAGTACTGCAAGGCTCAGTCTTAGGTCCTCTGCTTTTCTCAATCTATATCTCATCTCTTGGGAAACTAATCAGCTCTTTTGGATTTCAGTATCATCTGTACGCAGATGATACTGAAATATATCAATCCTCCCCTGATTTTTCTCTACCTGTAGTGGGCCGTGTCACTGACTGCCTCTCTGCCATGTCATCTTGGATGTCATCTCGCCACCTCAAACTTAATATTTCCAAAACAGAGTTAATTATATTTCCACCGGCCAATAGCAGTTACCAACCTGATATTTCTATCACTGTTGAGAACTCGACAATCAACCCTACCCCACAAGCTCGCTGCCTAGGTGTCATACTTGACTGTGAACTGTCCTTTGTTCCCCACATTCAATATGTCTCAAAATCATGTTTTATGCACCTAAATAACATATCCAAAATACGATTATACCTTGCACAAGACACTGCTAAAACTCTAATCCATGCTCTCATTATCTCCTGCATTGATTATTGCAATAGTCTTCTTACTGGTCTTACCAAGAAGAGACTCTCACCATTACAGTCCATTCTGAATGCAGCTGGGAGGCTAATTTTCCTTGCTGGACATTCATCTTCTGCAGACCCACTATGTCAGTCCCGCCATTGGTTACCTGTATTCTACCGTATTCAATATAAAATATTTTTACTCACACACAAGGCTATTAACCATACTACACCAACATACATCTCTTCGCTTACCTCAAAATATCTCCAAACCTGGCCCCTTCACTCTTCACAAGATCTACGTCTCTCATCCACACTCATTACTTGCTCCCATGCATGATTACAGGACTTTCTTTGGGCTGCACCCACTCTGTGGAATGCCCTACCATGCACAATAAGACTCTCTTCTAGTCTCCAAACCTTCAAGCGTTCCCTGAAAACTCACCTATTCAGACAAGCTTTTCAAATTCCAGAACCGCTCACATAACCTTCATAAGCTTTCCTATCTAATTATATCCCCACTGTACAGTCCAAACATATCCGCCACATATTTTCTTTCTTCACTCTCCCTTCCTCCTGACTCTGTTTCATCACTGCTGTGATGTGATATCATGCAGGCCACCAAGAACCTTTGCAATCTGGTGGACAACTGTGCAATTGATAGCACCTATCCTTGTGTATCAATGCCTATTTGCCCATAGATTGTAAGCTTGCGAGCAGGGCCCTCCTACCTCTATGACTGTTTGTTATTACCCAGTTTTGTCTTATCATTGTGTCCAGTTGTAATACGCAACTTAATTTGTTACGCTATATAAGAAATTGTTAATAAATAATAATAAATATTAATACTTGGGTACAACACAAAAAATATCTATATTTTTATATTAAATTAATAAAATATTAGTTTTATTTTTTAACACTGGGGCAGAGCTTCTGGATGTATGGACAGAGCTGCCCTTTACAGACAAAAGCTCCTAAATGTATACTGGGGTACAGCACAAAAAACAAGTATTTTTTTTATTTTAAATTAATGAAATATTTGTTTTCTTTTGTTAACACTGGGGCAGTGTCCCTGGATGTATGGACAGATCACCCCTAGGTGGATAAAGCACACCTGGAGGACACAGCAGCCCCTGGAGGTACACAGTATATTGGGTTTTTAATTAACGCTGGGACAGAGCCCCTGGATGTATTGACAGATCACTCCTAAGTGGACAGAGCACCCCTGGAGGATGGAGTACCCCTTGTCAGACACAGCAGATGACAGACAGAGCGCCCCTGGACTGATACACCAACACCGCATACACTAACACCGCAGCAGCCACCAGCTCCATGCCTACACTACATAACCCAGCACTGAGACTGACACGTCCATTCAGTGCACTCTCCACAGCCAGAGTGAAAATGGCGCTGATCACCGGGACCTTTGCAGAACCCAAAATCCCATGAGAATATGACAACGGGATGATGACGTTTTGCCTCGTTTTGGAATCAGAGTCTGGCAGGGAAATCCTGAGCCGGACTCAGAGTTTTGGGTGGATCCGGTTCTCGGAGAACTGGACCTGCTCATCTCTAAGTAAGATATAGAGTGTATTTATAAATGGGTGTGGTATTGAAAGTCGACAGTAACTAGGTCGACAATGTCTAGGTCGACCATTATTGGTCGACAGTAACTAGGTCGACAGGGTGTCTAGGTCGACAGGGTCTTTAGGTCGACATGTTCTAGGTAGAGAGGTCAAAAGGTCGACATGAGTTTTTAGTGTTATTTTGGTGTTGTTTTCTTCGTAGAGTGAACGGGAACCCCAATTAGTGCACCGCGTCCCCTCGCATGGCTCGCTTCGCTCGCCATGCTTCGGGCATGGTGCCTTCGCTCTGCTACCGCTTCGCTCGGCACAGATTACCGTTCCAATCATAGTCCATGTGGATCGTTAAGTATGAAAAGGTTCAAAATAAGAAAAAAATTGTGAAAAACTCATGTCGACCTTTTGACCTGTCGACCTAGACACACTGTCGACCTAAAGACCCTGTCGACCTAGACACACTGTCGACCTAGTTACTGTCGACCAATAGTGGTTGACCTACACATTGTCGACCTAGTTACTGTCGACTTTCAATCCGGATCCCTTTATAAATATATTTTTATCATTAATATCAATGTTGTGTAAAATGCTGGAGTAATCAAAATAAAATATAAGGTACTGTACATGTTAAACTGTAACATATATATTTTATATAGTTAATGAACAGATTGAGTCATACTCATTTCTACGTGAGTGGGAATAAGTACAGTATTTTTCTTCTGCATTGTAAACTGTATTTAATGATAGCACCTTACAATATAAAAGTCATCAGTATGCAGTCTGAGGCAGTGCAGGTGTTGAGTCAGAGACTGTAAATACGATACTGTATATTTTATTTATACTTGCACATTCTTCCCTGAAGCTTTTAAATGTAGATACTTTCGATAAAGTTATTTTAGTACCTTGCAGTACTGGGTTTTTGCAGAGATCATCTGCACGTTAACCTTTTATATGCTGATTATTAATTGGTTCCTGGGAACACCACTGCATTCAACAGAAGACTGTGAGGTGTAATACAGTATACGTCATACTGTGAACTGTAATAAACTTTTTTGCTTGTCGTTTTCTTGCATTGTCTTTTACATTATTTTTTTATTTGAAGGTGAACAATTTAAATTGTATTCTTTAATATTTTAATTCAGTCATATTTATCTCTATCTTGTATGCATAATATTTTTGTGGTGGCTACTATTTATCCACCAAGAGAAAGCAGTTTATTTAGACTTTTTGAAGACTCAGTGTAAGAAGATTAAAGTGACAAGTGCTCTCATACTAAATATAAGTATAAGATGAGCTTAGCTGCTTAGGTGTGGTATGTGAAGACAGAAACTCTTATGTTTCTTGATTTCTGCCTGTTGTGGGCAGTGCCGTAACTAGGTATTTTGGCGCTGTGTGCAAGAAATGACAGGAGCATATATATATATATATATATATATATATAGGGGCGTGGCTTCATGGGGAAGGGGCATGGCCACAAAATAATGCCAATTCATATAACGGTGCATAGTGTCACGATCCGGGTATCTGGACGCCATTACCTGCCGTTTAGGTGTCTTCTGAGACTGGCCCAGCGTTCCAAGTCCGGATCTCATCTGTGTCAACACTCTGTGCATCCCTCCTGTCGGCTGAGACACTACCACAGCGGCGCCATGTTTGAATCCAACATGGCGTCTCCCGTCCTCCGCGGCCTCCGCCGCCGTTACTGTGTAATTGCTGCAGGTTCTCAGAATCGTGTATCATGCCTGCCGTGGCCTCTGCTGCCCTCCAAGTGTCTCAGCATATAATTGTCATCTGGCGTCTCCTGTCCTCGGCGGCCGGCGCCGCCATTATCACTATGTTTGTAGTGTACTATGTTTGTACATTTAATTTCAAACCAGTTTTCCCTCCAGGTTCCAGCATGGACGCAGCCATGTTGGATTTGATCACATGCTCCAATTCCTCCAATCCACCATCTCTGGAATCTGCATAATTGCCTAGCCAATGCCTGCATAGCAGCAGGTATAAGTATCCTGTGTCTGGGCCAGATAGATGTCAGTGCTTTGAATGTCATACCTTGTTCCAGTCTCTCTCTCTCCTGTGGCTTGTTTCTCCATGTTCCAGTTCCTGTCTCCAGCATCCACAAAGAGACCCGCACCTGCTTTCCATCTTGCAGTGCAGCCTGACTCTACAGCCTTCCGTGGCTGTCCAGTTTCCAGCTATCTACTATTTGCTTCCAGCAGTCAGCTTTCAACAGATTTCAGCTTCTATCAAACACCGGTGCAGATCCAGCGGATCCTATCTTACCAGCAGTATTCTCTACCACCGGTAATCATCTTTCAGCTAATCTGTTTCTACGCTCCCAAGCATCTCTCATCATCCACTCTGTGTTTCATCACCTGGCTGGTCCCATCCAGCATCCACTCCGTGACTTTAGTACCTGGCTGATTCCATTCAGCATTCACTCTGTGTTTCATCACCCGGCTGATTCCACTCAGCATCCACTCCGTGTCTTACCACCTGGCTGGTTCCATCCAGCTGATACAGCAGCATACTCAAGTTACAGATTCACCTGTTACAACTACTGGCATGTTCCTCGGCTTTCTCCACTACTACAACCAGGCCTGGTAAGGTGATTCCATCAAAGGACTTTTACATCTGTTCTATACCTACCAGTGCTCTGAGATACCTCCTATGGTTATGTGATCCAGGAACTGTGTTATTTGCCACTGTCTTTGATTTACTTTGAATGCTGCTTGTCATTTCACGGAGTTTGTTAAATAAACTTTTATTTTGAATTTTAAACTGGTTGTCTTGGTCACACCTTCGGGTAGTCAATCTGCACTTACATGTCCAGGGGTCTGATTAAACCTCCCAGGTTTAATTTCATCTCAGCCCCTACAACTGAGGCTTCCTCCCGTCAGCCTAAACCCTCAGTTGTGACAGTAAGCACTGACCATATGAATCCAGCCGGAGACCAGGATCAAGCGGCTAGACCTATGCAAGAACTGGCAGCCAGACTCGAACATCAGGAGGCTGCACAAGGTCACATCATCCGCTGTTTCCAGGATCTCTCTACTCGGCTGGATGGGATTCAGACGACCCTCCGTGGACCTGGCACGTCTGGTGCGTCCACCACAGTAACTCCAGCTGTAACCCCACCCACCTTACCCATTTCCATACCACGTCTTCATCTTCCAACGCCAGCAAAATTTGACGGATCTCCAAGGTTCTGCAGGGGATTTCTCAACCAATGCGAAATCCATTTTGAGCTTCAACCTGGCAACTTCCCCAGTGACCGTACCAAAGTTGCTTATATTATTTCTCTCCTCAGTGGCTCAGCCCTTGATTGGGCATCACCGTTATGGGAGAAGTCTGATCCCCTGCTGTCCTCCTATACTGACTTTGTAGCATCATTCAGGCGCATCTTCGACGAGCCGGGCAGGGTTTCCTCTGCTTCATCTGAGATTCTCCGTCTACGCCAGGGAACACGTACTGTGGGACAGTATCTTATACAGTTCAAAATCCTGGCATCTGAACTGGCCTGGAACGACGAGGCCCTGTATGCTGCATTCAGGCATGGCTTGTCAGAACGCATTAAAGATGAGTTAGCTACCAGAGACTTGCCTTCTAAGTTGGATGAGCTAATTTCACTATGCACGAAGGTTGATCTACGGTTCAGAGAGAGAGCAACCGAGTGAGGTAGATCATCCGCTCCTAAATCTTCTGCTCCTCCTCCTCGTCAACCATCTCCATCCAAGGATGAGCCTATGCAAATTGGTCGTTCCCGTCTATCTCCCGCTGAGCGCCGAAGACGCCTCTCCGAGTCTCTATGTCTCTACTGTGCAGCTCCGTCGCACACTATCAACGCCTGTCCCAAACGTTCGGGAAACTCCAGATCCTAGCTCGCCAAGGAGAGGGCCGGCTAGGAGTAATGATCTCCTCTCCATCTCCTCATGATTGTAACCTCCCAGTGTCACTCCAAATTGCTCAACGTTACAGGAACGTCATTGCCCTCCTTGATTCCGGAGCAGCTGGGAATTTCATAACCGAAGCTTATGTTAAACGGTGGTCCCTACCCACCGAGAGACTGTCCTCGTCCATCTCTTTGACTGCCGTGGATGGCAGCAAGATTTTTGACGCAGTCATTTCCTTAAGGACTCTTCCAGTTCGTCTGAGAGTGGGAGTTCTTCATTCTGAGTATATTTCTTTTCTAGTGATTCCAAGAGCCACACATCCAGTGGTTTTAGGCCTTCCATGGCTCCGTCTCCACAACCCATCGATTGACTGGACGACTACGCAAATACTGGCATAGGGTCCCTCCTGTGCTGAGACTTGTTTAGCCAAAGTTCTTCCTGTTTGTTCTTCCTTCCCCAGGTCATCTGATGTTCCACCTCCTCCATATCAAGACTTCACGGACGTGTTCAGTAAAGCCTCTGCTGATATCCTTCCTCCTCATAGAGAATGGGACTGCCCAATCGACCTCATTCCAGGGAAGGTTCCACCGCGAGGCCGAACTTATCCGTTGTCTCTGCCTGAGACACACTCCATGGAAGAGTACATCAAAGAGAACCTGGCGAAGGGTTTCATCCGACCATCTTCTTCTCCAGCCGGCGCAGGCTTCTTCTTCGTTAAGAAGAAAGACGGTGGTCTGCGTCCGTGCATTGACTACAGAGGTCTGAACGACATTACCGTCAAGAACCGATACCCTTTACCCCTGATTACAGAGCTCTATGATAGAGTTAGTGGTGCAACCATTTTCACAAAGCTGGACTTGAGGGGTGCCTACAATCTCATCCGAATCCGTGAGGGTGACGAGAGGAAGACCGCCTTTAACACCCGTGACGGACATTATGAGTACCTCGTCATGCCCTTCGGATTGAGCAACGCTCCAGCAGTCTTCCAGCACTTCGTGAATGAGATCTTCAGGGACATCTTATACCGCCATGTCGTGGTTTATCTAGATGACATCCTCATCTTTGCTAATAATCTAGAAGATCATCGTTTCTGGGTAAAGGAGGTTCTTTCCCGTCTCCGTGTCACTTACCTCTATTGTAAATTGGAGAAGTGTGTGTTTGAAGTTAAAACCATTGCGTTACTAGGTTACATTGTGTCCGGTTCCGGACTAGAGATGGATCGTGAGAAACTCCAAGCAATCCAGAATTGGCCTATACCCTTAACCCTCAAAGGGGTCCAGAGGTTCTTAGGGTTCGCCAATTATTATAGAAAGTTTATACGAGACTTTTCCACCATTGTGGCGCCTATCACTGCATTAACCAAGAAAGGTGCTAATCCGTCCAAGTGGTCCGAGGAAGCTACGCAGGCCTTTCACCTTCTGAAGCAACGGTTCATCTCTGCACCAGTTCTGAAACAGCCCGACACTGACTCTCCTTTTATCTTAGAGGTAGATGCCTCCTCCGTTGGAGTAGGGGCGGTGTTATCCCAGAGGGCCAAAGATGGACATCTACATCCTTGCAGTTTCTTCTCCCGGAAGTTCTCCCCAGCTGAGCGCAACTATGCCATTGGTGATCAGGAGTTGCTAGCCATCAAGCTCGCTCTGGAGGAGTGGAGATACCTGTTGGAGGGAGCTTCTCATTCAATCACCATAATTACCGACCACAAAAATCTTTTATATCTCAAAGGCGAACAATGTCTGAACCCTCGTCAGGCCAGATGGGCACTTTTCTTCTCTAGGTTTGACTTTAAACTCCAGTTCTGTCCGGGTTCTCAGAATCGTAAGGCCGATGCACTTTCCCGCTTATGGGAGCAAGAAAATGAGTCAGAATCTGCAGACAAGCATCCTATTATTAATCCGTTGGCATTCTCCACGGTAGGGATGGACTCTACGCCCCCACCAGGGAAAAGTTTTGTTAATCCAGTTCTAAGGAAGAAGCTCATGCATTGGGCCCATGCTTCCCGTTTTGCTGGACATACAGGCATTCAGAAAACCTTTGAATTTATCTCTAGGTCCTACTGGTGGCCAACTCTGAAGAAGGACGTTATGGAATTTATTGCCTCCTGCCCAAAGTGTGCCCAACACAAAGTCTCCCGCCAATCGACTGCGGGGCAACTGGTTCCATTATCTGTTCCCCGTCGACCATGGACCCATTTGTCGATGGACTTTGTTACCGATCTACCTATCTGCAACAAGTTTAATACCATCTGGGTGGTAGTTGACCGGTTCACCAAGATGGCACATTTCATCCCTCTCACCGGTCTTCCATCAGCTTCCAAGTTGGCTCAAGTGTTTATACAAGAGATCTTCCGACTTCACGGTCTTCCTGAAGAGATCATCTCGGATCGTGGAGTACAATTTGTAGCCAAATTTTGGCGAAGTTTGTGTCAAGCCCTCCAAGTCAAGTTAAAGTTTTCCACAGCTCACCATCCTCAGACCAATGGTCAAACCGAGAGGGTGAATCAGGACTTGGAGGCCTTCCTCCGTATATATGTGTCTTCCTCTCAAGATGACTGGGTTCAACTCCTTCCTTGGGCCGAGTTCAGCCACAACAATCAATACCATTCCTCATCTTCTTCGACACCATTCTTCATTAATTATGGATTCCACCCTAAAGTCCCAGAATTTCAACCACTTCCTGCAACTTCTGTTCCAGCAGTGGATGTCACCTTGCCTCAGTTTTCAGAAAACTGGAAGAACGTCCGCGCAGCCCTGCTTAAAGCCTCATCCAGGTATAAGAAGTTTGCCGATAGGAAGCGTAGAGTGGTTCCTGCTCTCAAGGTGGGTGATCGTGTGTGGTTGTCCATGAAGAATTTGAGGTTGAGAGTTCCCAGCATGAAATTTGCACCTCGCTACATCGGTCCCTTCAAGATTGAACACGTCATCAACCCTGTTGCCTACAGATTACAGTTACCACCCTTCTTGAAAATACCCAGGACATTTCATGTTTCCTTGTTGAAACCGCTGATCCTGAATCGGTTTCATTCCGCACTTCCTCCAGCTCCCAAAGTTCAGACTCAACGGGGAGTCGAGTACGAGGTGGCCAAGATTTTGGACTCACGTTTCCGTTATGGTCAGTTACAGTATCTCATTGACTGGAAGGGCTATGGTCCTGAAGAACGCTCTTGGACCAATGCCTCAGACGTCCATGCTCCTGCCTTGGTCCGAAATTTCCACTCAAAGTTTCCTTTAAAGCCTAAGAAGTGTCCTGGGGCCACTCCTAAAGGGGGCGGTGCTGTCACGATCCGGGTATCTGGACGCCATTACCTGCCGTTCAGGTGTCTTCTGAGACTGGCCCAGCGTTCCAAGTCCGGATCTCATCTGTGTCAACACTCTGTGCATCCCTCCTGTCGTTCTGAGACACTACCACAGCGGCGCCATGTTTGAATCCAACATGGCGTCTCCCGTCCTCCGCGGCCTCCGCCGCCGTTACTGTGTTATTGCTGCAGGTTCTCAGAATCGTGTATCATGCCTGCCGCGGCCTCTGCTGCCCTCCAAGTGTCTCAGCATATAATTGTCATCTGGCGTCTCCTGTCCTCCGCGGCCGGCGCCGCCATTATCACTATGTTTGTACATTTCATTTCAAACCAGTTTTCCCTCCAGGTTCCAGCATGGGCGCAGCCATGTTGGATTTGATCACATGCTCCAATTCCTCCAATCCACCATCTCTGGAATCTGCATAATTGCCTAGCCAATGCCTGCATAGCAGCAGGTATAAGTATCCTGTGTCTGGGCCAGATAGATGTCAGTGCTTTGAATGTCATACCTTGTTCCAGTCTCTCTCTCTCCTGTGGCTTGTTTCTCCATGTTCCAGTTCCTGTCTCCAGCATCCACAAAGAGACCCGCACCTGCTTTCCATCTTGCAGTGCAGCCTGACTCTACAGCCTTCCGTGGCTGTCCAGTTTCCAGCTATCTACTATTTGCTTCCAGCAGTCAGCTTTCAACAGATTTCAGCTTCTATCAAACACCGGTGCAGATCCAGCGGATCCTATCTTACCAGCAGTATCCTCTACCACCGGTAATCATCTTTCAGCTAATCTGTTTCTATGCTCCCAAGCATCTCTCATCATCCACTCTGTGTTTCATCACCTGGCTGGTCCCATCCAGCATCCACTCCGTGACTTTAGTACCTGGCTGATTCCATTCAGCATTCACTCTGTGTTTCATCACCCGGCTGATTCCACTCAGCATCCACTCCGTGTCTTACCACCTGGCTGGTTCCATCCAGTTGATACAGCAGCATACTCAAGTTACAGATTCACCTGTTACAACTACTGGCATGTTCCTCGGCTGTCTCCACTACTACAACCAGGCCTGGTAAGGTGATTCCATCAAAGGACTTTTACATCTGTTCTATACCTACCAGTGCTCTGAGATACCTCCTATGGTTATGTGATCCAGGAACTGTGTTATTTGCCACTGTCTTTGATTTACTTTGAATGCTGCTTGTCATTTCACGGAGTTTGTTAAATAAACTTTTATTTTGAATTTTAAACTGGTTGTCATGGTCACACCATCGGGTAGTCAATCTGTACTTACATGTCCAGGGGTCTGATTAAACCTCCCAGGTTTAATTTCATCTCAGCCCCTACAACTGAGGCTTCCTCCCGTTAGCCTAAACCCTCAGTTGTGACACATAGTAGTCTCCATTATTCAAATTACGCTGCACAGTAGCGCCACTACACCGGGAAAAGCCCCTTTTTACAAATTACGGCAGAAGGCGTGCCTTTTTACACATTACGGCAAACAGCGTCCCCCTTTTTACACATTACGGCAGTCAGTGTCCCCCTTTTTACACATTACGGCAGACAGTCCCCATTATTACACATTACGGCAGACAGAGTCCCCCTTAAGACACATTATGGCAGACGGCATCCCCTTTTTTACACATTACGGCAGACAACGTCCCCCTTATTACACATTACGACAGACAGCGTGCCCCTTTTTACACATTACGGCAGACAGTCCCCCTTATTACACATTATGGCAAACGGCATCCCCTTTTTTACACATTACGGCAGAGAATGTCCCCTTTATTACACATTACGGCAGACAGAGTCACCCTTATTACACATTACGGCAGACGGCATCCCCTTTTTTAAACATTACTGCAGACAACGTCCCCCTTATTACACATTACGGCAGACAGCATCCCACTTATTAAACATTACGGCAGACAGCGTTCCCCTTATTACACATTACGGAAGACAGCGTCCCCTTTTTGTACACATTATGGCAGACAGCATCCCCCTTTTTACACATTACAGCAGCCAGTCCCCCCTTTTTACACATTGCGGCAGCCAGTCCCCCTTTTTACACATTGCGGCAGCCAGTCCCCCTTTTTACACATTGCGGCAGACAGACACCAGAGAGAGAGAGAGAAAGAGAGAGAGACAGAAGGGGAGAGAGAAAGAGAGAGAAAAAGAGAGAGAGACAGAAAGAGAGAAAGAGCTATATACTTACCATCTCTCAGGCACCTCGTGCTGGCAGAGATCCCGGGCAGCCACAGTGGAGAAGGAGGAGGAGGGAGGGGGACTTGAGCCGCAGCAGCGCTATGTCATTGGTAGCGGCGCCGCTGCAGCACTCCCCTCTCCTTCCGTATTGGCTGGCCGCTGCTGAGAATGCTGGGATGTGGGAACCGCATCCCAGCATTCACAGCAGCGCCGGGCAGCCAATACAGAAGGAGAGGGGAGTGCTGCAGCGGCGCCGCTACCAATGACATAGCGCTGCTGCGACTCAAGTCCCCCTCCCTCCTCCTCCTTCTCTGCCTCCGGCGCTGCTCTCCCTCCAGCGCGGCGCATGGCACCCAGCAGAGGCGGCATGTAATGAGTGAATTTGACTCATTACATGCCGCTCGCCGTGCGCCCTCAGTGTAACTGCGCTGTGTGCCAGGCACACCTTGCACATAGGTAGTTACGGCGCTGGTTGTGGGAACCTTGATAGTACTCAACTATGTCTATAAGACAAATGGAAAATTAACCAGTACCATACTGTATGATTCATACAACTACAACCACAAGTACTTTGGACTGCATACCAAAAATTGCATGTAAACCAGCTTTTCAATGTCCCTTGCTGATCATCACTTCAAGAGTTTATTTTGTCTGATAACCATTAGATGGAAATTCTAAAAAGCAAAACATATCCTTATAGGCCCTTATTTAGTGCGGGACGCCGATTACTGAAAATCAGAAACAAGTTATTTTAGGCAATCTGCGCATGCACAAGAAGTGCAAAATGCGTGCGTGTACCCTGACAGTGCGATCATATCCCGCAAGGATGCAATCACTCTATAATTGACAGCGGCGACCATCGGAGGGGCATCTACGCAATGTTGTGCAGGGGTCAACCTTGGGGTCAACCTTGATTTCTGATTCTGCAATGCGATTGCAATGTGATCTTTTGTGACATGCCTGCGTTCACCAAACCACGCCACCGCAATGTTGTAATACCGCTCCCCCATTTCCCGCCACTGTCAATCAAAATGCGACCACTTCCTTGCGGGATGCAATCGCATTTATGAACCTGCGCACGTGCGTTCACAATGCTGTTCATGCGCAGACAGAAAATAATCAGCCAATCTGCATTTATAGCCCTGTGTACAATAACGGGAACATGCATATGTGTGCTCCTGCTACCATACTCTGTTCTGTGGCATCCTGCAGAATACAACCCTGTAAGACAGTGGAGATAATGGGGAATGGTGCTCCTGCTACCCACAATACAAGGGGTAGCCAGTGGAGGCTGGTCAGTGTGGGTAGAAGGAAGGTATGCCCATAGATTTTTAGCTGCAGCCCACCAGTGGTAGCAGGATCGTCTATGTACGCATTCACAGCAGATCACTGGAAGCTGGAGGCTGTGGGAGGCAGTGGCATGCAGCAGCGCCAGGCAGTGACGTGCGGTGGGGTGAGGCAGGTGAGGCAGAACCTTTCCTGTCATACTAACGTTTGTGCCAGAGTTTTGACTGTATAAAGTATATGAAAAATACAAATAATTTGTTTGAAATATCTTTTTTGCATTATTCTAGTCATTTTTATAGCCAAAACTCTTGAGTAAAAAGTCTATGGCAGGGGAGGCAGTGCCGCACCTGTGTATCTTTTCCGAACATCTTTGATCAAAACTCACCAGATTTCCAGGAGTTTATACTGCTGCACCTGTGAATAATGCCCAAATGTACGCTTTGGCTCATATATTGCATGTAAATCTGTATCTGGGGCTTGCCAGTGTCTCCTGAGCCGTTTAGCTCACCGCACGTTCCTGGCGCCAGGATATGCTGCCTCCCGCAACAAGAATATATGAGGACACATCTGTTTTTCAGTAAAAAACCTTCAGCATTATGTGCCATATTGGACAGCTATAGTACAGATGTGTCCTCAATTATTGTTGCTGCGAGAGGCAGCATACGCTGGCGCTGCCATGATGTGTATGCATCGCAGCATGCAGTCTCCTCCTGCAGCCTCCAGCTCCCATTCTTCTGCCATGAAAGACGGGAGTATGCGTACGCATGCTGCCACTACAACTGCTGAATAGCAACTTAAAATCTACAGGTAGTGGGAGCATACCTTCCCACTAACCACGCTGACCACCCACCACGGGTTGCCCCTTGTGATTGTGGGCAGCGGGAGCACTGCGCCGCACTGCCTCCGCTGCCTTATGGGGTTGTATTCTGCATGGGTAGCTGTGCATCCTGTCCGCGATGCAAATGCATCACAGGCAAGGATGTAAAAGGACACATCTGTGCACATTATACCTACTGGGGATGCAAAGACATTTCATGACTACACTATGATACATTGCTGCTCCTGCTCTTCTATCGACTAATCCATATCGATTCACAGCACTATTAGTAATGGTGTTATTTTTTAACAGTGCCTGAACAAAGCACACATTTTTTTATTTTTTTTTAACACTGGGATTCACAGAGCTATTAGTATTGGTGGCACCTACTGAACATTTTTTAAGTACAGTACTTGAACAACAACACACACTTTTTTTTAAAACTGCAGTAAGTAATGGTGGCATCTACTGAACACTAGTGTTTAACAGTACTTGAACCTGTCGTGAACACTTTTTTTATAATGATGATTTGCCTAATACTGAAGGTCTCTGTGTTGCAGCCCATAGCCCTTCCCTGATAACACAGTCTGACACAGTCACAGACAGTGCTGCAGCCCCCACAGCCCTAGTTCACTAATGGCAATGAGTGTGATTCAGTAGGCCAGATCCCTTAATCATAATCGCACTGAAGCCTAACACACACCCTCTCCCTATACAATTCTGTGTGAAATGTGCCCAAACCAGGAGGGAGGGATTTTTATTGAATCCAAAACACTGAAGATCCAACGCCAGAAGGATGACGTTTTGCCTTGTTTTGGATCTGAGCTTTTCTGGACATTTGGAGCTGGGACTCGGATTTACTCCGTCCTAACCTGGAAGTTCTAATGGTTTCAGTTTCCATGGATACTGAACCGCACATTTCTACTTCATTGTGTTATTTTTTTCCTCAATTTAGCAATTTTGAAACACTTAGAATGTACTAGTGTAGGTACTTAGTATTAGTGTTTTTGTGCCTCTAAGTAGCAAATTCCATGGTGCACTTTATGGGGCTATAGTTTTGGTACGCTTAGATTATAGCTGTATGTGGACATATCTGTACTAAGAGTTTTTTTTTATTAGCAAGGCCTTCAAGGGGTATGCAAGAGTTGCACCATTCAAAGAGGATGTCCACTGCCTATTAATGCAGATATTTTGATTTGCATTTTTTAAGATATTGTACCAGAATTTTTTAAATTGTTTAGTTCATCTTGGCTTTTTTAATGGCCTTTCTCAGGACTTTTCAGATTAAAGAGTTTATTGTATCCTCAAAGCTTGTTTCACCTTCTGGATTTCTTTTCCTGTTACAAGGCTACAAACACATTGGCGTTGTTAAGTAATTTACTGTTGTTGCTAAATGTAATTTCTCAATGTTATGCACACCAGTGCCTGCAGGAATGTACTGGTGTCTGAACTGTTATGCACACCAGTGCCTGCAGGAATGTACTGGTGTCTGAACGGATAGGGATGCAAAACAAATGAACTCACAGACTGGGGAATATGACATTACGTACACAGAAGGTGATAGGGTAACAAAATAAACACAAAGTGAACAGAGAAGCCCAGAGGCTAAGAAACTGGGTGTCTCCCTATTATTAGGAATGCTCAGATGAAAAAAGCAAGATGTTGTGTTTTAATACGTAGAGAACCCGAAATGCTGTTGCTAAGGGCAACAGCAAAACCCTAAAGGGTTACCAACGGGTGTGGCAGTAAACTCCTTGGTCAGAGATGGAATGATAGACACAAGGAGAGTCTCCACAATCCTAATCCTCACTTGCAGTGCACAGGTTCAGCTTACCGCCACTAAACTGAATACCTGAACACCTTGCACAGTGAGACAGGATTTAGGCAGGCAGTCTGAGAATACAGCCACCAACCTGCTAAGTTCACAGAGTAGCAAAAGAACCCCAGCAGGTTAAACGACTGACTCCAGTCTTACTGCTAGGTCTGGATTGGCAGAGTGTAGTACCAAATCACCAGGCCTATTTGCAGTAAGCAACAACAAATACAAAGCTACACAGTACTGGCTAACTTTCAGGAACTGACTAACCAACAAAGATTCAGCAGCATCTGCTTAACCTGAGAAGAGGCCTTATAAAGCAGGTGCTGTCCACGCCCCACTCAGACCTCACAGACTGTGAGCACAAAAACCAGCACCGGATCCCCTGCCGTGCACAGAGCCTGTAACCACTGCACAGCAAAAGACCCGAACCGGAGTATCAGCTGCGCTCAGGTTACTCCGCTAGCACTTGTCTCCCGGTTGCCATAAGGACGCGGCAGCACAGGGCAGGAGACCCTAACAGTACCCCCCCTCTGACGAGGGGTCAAAGAACCCCTACCACCGGGTTTATCGGGGAACTGCGAGAAGAAAGAGCGTATCAGTCTGGGGGCATGAAGATCACAACTGCGCACCCACGACCGCTCCTCCGGGCCATACCCCTTCCAGTGCACCAAAAATGACAGCCGACCCCGAACCATCTTGGAGTCAAGAATCCTTTCAACAACAAACTCCTTCTGGCCACGTATCAGAAGAGGAGAAGGTCTTCCACTGGAAGAAGGATTACTAATCGCCCGTTTTAAAAGGGAACAATGAAATGTTTTATTGATACCCAAAGAACGGGGCAGGTCTAACTGAAATGCCACCGGATTGATTACCCTGGTGATCTTATAAGGGCCGATGAACCAGGGGCCTAACTTATGAGATGGCTGTCTCAACTTCAAATTCTTGGTAGACAACCAGACGAAGTCTCCTAATTTGAAGCTGCAGGGTCTTTTCCGCTTATCAAAAACCCTTTTGGTCACTAATGACACAGACACAAGGGCTTTCTTCACTTTCCTCCAAATACCTCTAAAGACAGAAACCACAGAGGAACCACCAGGTGTGGAGTCCAGGGGGTCAAACGAATTGGCCTTAGGATGATGCCCATACACACAAAGGAAGGGAGAGATCCCTGTAGCAGAGTGAGCCGCGTTGTTATAGGCAAACTCCGCCATGGACAGATGAGCAACCCAGTCAGTCTGACACTTGGAGACATAACACCTGAGGAACTGCTCCAAGGACTGGTTCACCCTTTCAGTCTGCCCATTAGACTGCGGATGGTAGCCTGACGACAAGCTGACAGAAATCTGGAGATCGGAACAAAATGCCCTCCAGAATTTGGCCACAAACTGGGATCCGCGGTCAGAGACCACATCAAGTGGCAACCCGTGGAGATGCACAACATGCAGCATAAATAATTCAGACAGGCGTCTGGCCGATGGCAGCCCAACCAGTGGCACGAAGTGCGCCATCTTCGAAAACCTGTCAACGACAACCCAGATGGCTGTCATCCCCGAGGATTTGGGCAAGTCCACCACAAAATCCATTGAAATGTGGGTCCATGGCTTAGATGGGATAGAGAGTGGATGTAATGGGCCAACAGGAACCCCTCTAGGAGTCTTATTTCGGGCACAGATGTCACATGCCCGAACCCACTGATCCACATCCTTAGCCACCGAGGGCCACCACACCGCCCTAGATAGCAACTCCCGAGTTCTGGCAATACCCGGGTGACCTGCCGACTTCTTGGCATGGAATTCCAGGAACACTTGCTGTCTTAACCTAGGAGGCACAAACAAAAGACCTACCGGAAGGTCTGGAGGAGCCTGCTCCTGTGCTCTAAGGACTAATGACAAGAGGTCCTGGGTAATGCCCACTTTAATACATGATGGGGACACAATGGGCAACGGCTCCTCTGTGGTCTCCTGGATTGGAGCAAAACTCCGCGAGAGCGCATCAGCCTTGATGTTTTTTTGACCAAGGGCGATATGTTATCAAAAAATTAAAGCGAGCAAAAAACAAAGCCCATCGTGCCTGCCTGGCATTGAGACACTTCGCTGACTCTAAATATGCCAGATTCTTATGGTCGGTGAGAATTGAGACCACAAACTTAGCCCCCTCAAGCCAGTGTCTCCACTCCTCGAGTGCATCCTTAATAGCCAACAATTCCCGGTTACCCACGTCATAATTCATCTCGGCAGGCGAAAATTTACGGGAAAAGTAAGCACAGGGATGAAGGCGATTATCAGACACTCCCATCTGAGAGAGCACTGCCCCAATACCCATCTCAGAGGCATCCACCTCCACCACAAAAGGACGCTCTGGATCTGGGTGTCGCAGCACCTTGGCCGAGACAAATGCCCTTTTGAGACGGGCAAAAGCCGCTTTAGCCTCACAAGACCAGTGAGCAACATCCGCCCCTTTCTTAGTGAGTGCCACCAAGGGCGCCACTATAGACGAAAATCCAGCGATAAATCGTCTATAAAAATTCGCAAAGCCCAGGAAACGCTGAAGCGCCTTCAAACTAGTGGGCTGCACCCAATCCAGGACTGCCTGTACCTTGGAACCCTCCATTTGGAAACCTTCTGGGGAGATAATATATCCTAGAAATGCGAATTGCTGAACTTAAAATTCGCACTTCTCCAGCTTCGCCCCAAGCCGGTGGTCTCTGAGTTTCTGTAGGACTAAGCGTACATGCTTCCGATGTTCCTCCAGGGAATGGGAGAAGATTAGGATGTCATCTAAGTATACAACTAAGGGGTAAATTTACTAAGATTCGTATTTTCCCGTTTCAGGTCAAAGTTCAATCACGAATGACATCGAAAGTGTAAAACTGCAACTTTTTGAATTGATTACGACTAATTTACTAAGCTGTCGTATTCGGGTTTTTCTTTTGTTCCGATGTCGATGTCATTCGTGGTTTTTTTTCTATTTTTACGGCAGTGATTAGCAAAACACTGCCGACTTTTTTACAATGAATCTCGGCCGGATCTGTGTGATCCGTGCTGGGGTTCATTTTTTTTGTTTTTCTTAAATTAAACACTGTCAAATATTTAAAAAAAAATTGCGTGGGGTCCCCCCTCCTAAGCATAACCAGCCTCGGGCTCTTTGAGCCGATCCTGGTTGCCGAAATATGGGAAAAAAAATGACAGGGGTTCCCCCATATTTAAGCAACCAGCATCGGGCTCTGCGCCTGGTCCTGGTTCCAAAAATACGGGGGACAAAAAGAGTAGGGGTCCCCCGTATTTTTAAAACCAGCACCGGGCTCCACTAGCTGGACAGATAATGCCACAGCCGGGGGTCACTTTTATATAGTGCCCTGCGGCCGTGGCATCAAAAATCCAACTAGTCACCCCTGGCCGGGGTACCCTGGGGGAGTGGGGACCCCTTCAATCAAGGGGTCCCCCCCCCCAGCCACCCAAGGGCCAGGGGTGAAGCCCGAGGCTGTCCCCCCCATCCAATGGGCTGCGGATGGGGGGGCTGATAGCCTTTGTTGTAAAAGAAAAGATATTGTTTTTAGTAGCAGTACTACAAGTCCCAGCAAGCCTCCCCCGCATGCTGGTACTTGGAGAACCACAAGTACCAGCATGCGGCGGAAAAACGGGCCCGCTGGTACCTGTAGAACTACTACTAAAAAAATACCCAAAAAAACACAAGACACACACACCGTGAAAGTATAATTTTATTACATACATACACACATACATACATACTTACCTTATGTTCCCACGCAGGTCGGTCCTCTTCTCCAGTAGAATCCAAGGGGTACCTGTTGAAGAAATTATACTCACGAGATCCAGGGGTCCAGGGTCCTCGGGGAATCCAGGTGTAATCCACGTACTTGAAAAAAATAACAAAACGGACACCCGAGCCACGCACTAAAAGGGGACCCATGTTTGCACATGGATCCACTTTTCCCGACTGCCAGAAACCCACTCTGACTGATGTCTAAGTGGGTTTCTTCAGCCAATCAGGGAGTGCCACGTTGTAGCACTCTCCTGATCGGCTGTGTGCTCCTGTACTGAGTGACAGGCGGCACACGGCAGTGTTACAATGTAGCGCCTATGCGCTCCATTGTAACCAATGCTGGGAACTTTCTGCCCTGCGGTTGACCTAAAGTGACGTCACCGCTGAGCAGAAAGTTCCCAGCATTCCCCTGGGCGAAGCGCGCTCTCCAGCGCCGTTTCCATAGTAACCCGCCGGAGGCATTCACAGCGCTGCAATAACAACAAAGAATAATCACCTTGGAAAGTGTATAAAAAACGTGAAAAACATCAAGTGTGAAAAAAGCTACTGCTAGAAGTGGTATAGAGGCAGGGCATGCATTAAATGTATATATTGCGATTACAATAATATATTAGCATAAAAAGACATACGTCCACTGGTATATACTAATTTCTAGTGGCATAGAAAAAGGGACTAATTAGCTCTATAATAATTAATAGCCTGGTTTTATAATAAATACTCAGACACTATGAGAAAGACATTTGGCCTGGTGGAGGGGCATATACATGACTAGAGAAAGCACCCCAAATTATTGGACTCATTGAGACCGTACGGTGAGAGTGTGCGGAGCTCAAAGATCCAACGGGCTTCCCTGCGTAATAACAAGGCATCCCGGTCACCACCACGTAAATTGGCAGGAATATGGTCAATGACCTTATGTCGTAAACTTGCCAATGTATGTTTTGCTTCACGAAAGTGGCGGGCGACCGGTTGTTCTTGTGGGGTGCCAGAGAGGGCAGAACGTATGGCTTGACGGTGCAGTGCCATCCTTTCCTTAAATTGTCGGATGGTCTTACCCACATACATTAAGCCACATGGACATTTAATGTAGTAGATGACAAAGGAGTTTTGACAGGTTAAGACATGCTTGATATTAATTTTAGATCTAGAATGTGGATGAGTAAAGAAAGAACCACATTCCATAGAATGACATGTAGTGCAACCTAGGCACTTGTAGTAGCCAGGCCGTCGTGTAAGAAAAGTTCTAGGAACAGATGTGTCCATGTGTGAAATGTCATTCCTGACAAGTATGTCACGAAGATTACGGTTCCGCCTATAGCTTGGCATCAGCTTGCAATCTTGAAGAGATTTTAAGTCCGGATCTGCCGTGATTATAGGCCACAATTTCTTGCCATTTTTCATAATCTTATGGTTGAGAGGGTGAAATTCCTGGACAAATGGTATTCTTTTGTCCCGTGTCTCAGCAGAAGTTTTGGGAACAAGAGAATCCTCTCGTTGAGTGGTTAACACCTGGTGTTTGGTATCCATCAAACGGGTGATATCATACCCTCTGGAGACAAACTGTTGGATCATCAGATCTATTCGTTGTTCTGCTTTAACAGGCGTGTCACAAGTGCGGATTGCACAAAGAAATTGGGATTTAGGAAGACTCTGGGATACGAAGCCAGGATGTTGGCTGTCAGCCCTCAATATGGTGTTTCGATCGGTAGGTTTCTTATATAGATCGGTGGTGAGTTTCCCATCCTGTATAGTGACTTCCACATCAAGGAATTGTACCTGTTTGTCACTGATGGAATAGGTGAAGTGTATGTTGTCATCCAAGGTGTTGACATGGTCCATTGCGGTCTGAAAGGCTTGGCAGGTACTGGTCCAAATGATGAATAAGTCATCAATATACCTGGTGAGGTATAGGATATGTGGCCGCATCATGGGGTTTAGCAAGAAAAGGTTGTGGTCAATGTCAAACATAAAGATGTTAGCTAGGGACGGCCCCACGCAAGATCCCATAGCGCAGCCTCTCAGTTGGATGTACCATCGACAGTCAAAAAGGAAATAATTCCTAGTTAAAGATAGATGCAATAACTCGCAAAGTATATCTGGACCACGGTATGCCAAATTTCCAGTGAGAAATCTACGGACGGCTTGAACTCCCCTCTCATGGGGGATGTTGGTGTATAATGACACCACGTCCACTGTACAAAGATGACAGCCCTCTGGTAGTATAGGAAACGAGGATAATTTCCTAAGAAATGTAGAAGAATCTTTCAGGAACGTGGGTTGATCCTGGATTAGTTCCTGCAGGAAACTGTCCAAGTATTGTGATATAATATAATAAATGGATTCCCATGCACTGATGATAGGTCGTCCAGGCGGGCAACTGGAATTTTTGTGTAATTTCGGGATGGAATACAAAACAGGTGTTTTTGGGTGATTTGTGGTTAAAGCTTGGCGGACAGTTTCTGTAATGAGACCTTTTTCAGTAGCCTCCTTGAGGATGGCGTCCAATTCACTTTTAAATAAATTTGTAGGGTCCGACCCCAACTCCTTGTACACCTCAGTGTCATCTAGTTGGGATTGCAGTTCTTGGCGATAGTATTCGAGATCCAGAACCACCACCCCCCCGCCCTTGTCTGCGGGGCGGATGACAATGTCCTTGTAGTTGTGTAAATTCTTCAGGGCTGTTCTTTCAGCTCTGGTGAGGTTGTTTCTGGGGGGGACAAAGTTGTTGAATTCATCCATTGCACTTTTATTGAGAGTCCTGGAAAAGACTTTGAGTGAATTGTTAGAAGAAGAAGGATCGAAAAATGATTTTGGTTTGAATCGTTGCAGTTGAGATGCCGGGAGTTGCACCGGCTGTTTGTCAAAGAACTCCTTTAATCTAATCTGTCGGGTGAACTTGTGTAAGTCCACAGTCCAGGTGAATTTGTCAAAAGTAGTAGATGGTATAAAGGAAAGGCCTTTGTTGAGGACGCTTATTTCATCACTAGATAAGGTTCTTTTGGACAGATTAAAAACTATATCTTCTTCTTGGCTGCGCGCTTCTTGTTTATAGATCCTTTTCCATTGGCCGCCTCGCCGGGTTTTTTTGTTGGTGCCTCGCGTTGAGCGCGGGTACGAACCCCTAAAGGGGGTTTACCACGAGTTTTGGAGTGTTCACCATCCTTGTCGCTTTGTGATGATTGCGTGCCAGAAGAGTCCTGGGTGGCCCGATCACGTCGTTGTCGCCATCTGGGCAATCCTTGTCGTTTAGTCGAGACACCTGGGTTGTTAACCCACGGATAAACAGAACCTTGTTGATAATCCCTTTGCACAACTGAAAGCTTGTCGCGCTTGAATTTTAGTAACTCCTGTCGATATTTGTCAACTTGCTCTTGGAGTTTAGTCATCCATTGAGTATCCAGGTCGTTTTTGAACGTGTTGTCCAGGGTAGCCTCAAAGGCATTGATGTTGTCTTTAATCTTGGTTAGTTCACGTTGGGATTCTTCGATAACCAATAGTAGTAAATCAAAACTACATTTGATTAATACTGCCACCCACCGTCGGCAAAACTCTGGGTTGAATTTACCGATAGTGGGTGCATTTTTAATCCGGAAGCCCCTAGGAATCAATTTTTTATGATAATAATCACTCAAAGTAGAGCCATGTAAAAAATAATCAATCTCTTTCTTTTTTAATTTGAGAAGTTTGAAAATGATTTGTTCATTAGGCATTGTACTCTCAAAAGTGTCTGTAATCACAGGAAATAAGATGCCTTCCGCCTCACTCTCCGAGAGAGATAACACTTCTCCTAGTGGTAGGGGAACATCCCTGTATCCACTATGGGTAGATTGCTCAATACCCGTTGCCATATTTAACAGCAGTGTCAGACACACAAAAAAAATTCCAAAAGGAATGATAAGTGCTGAAAAAAGTGAATAAAAAAACAAGAAAACAAGACAGTCTGTATCCTGGTAATAAAACAGGGGGTGCCTTGTCAGATGTGAGGACCATGGGTAGTATCCGTCATTTTGCAAAGACGGACAATAGCTCTGGCTACCCCACTCACATATAGTATTGCAAGGACTGGCACTCCTTAGGATCCAAATAAACAATGTAGGTGCCTCGGTGCCAAAATATTGTAGTTAGTAGCAGAGTGAAGAAAATCCGGCACTCAAAGGACTTGTTATGGAGCAAAAAGCTGGTTTGAATAACAAGCTGACAGCGCAGCTTCAATGAGTCAACGTTTCATTTATTTACATAAATTTCGTCAGGACAAGAATAACTTACAACACAAACAATCTTACCTTATATAACCCACCACACAAACTATCCTGCACGCTGTGTGCGCTTCAATACGTTTTTTTACACTTCAATACGTTTTTTATACACTTTCCAAGGTGATTATTCTTTGTTGTTATTGCAGCGCTGTGAATGCCTCCGGCGGGTTACTATGGAAACGGCACTGGAGAGTGCACGTCGCCCCGGGGTGACGTCATCGAACCCCGTCCAGGAAGCGCACACAGCGTGCAGGATAGTTTGTGTGGTGGGTTATATAAGGTAAGATTGTTTGTGTTGTAAGTTATTCTTGTCCTGACGAAATTTATGTAAATAAATGAAACGTTGACTCATTGAAGCTGCGCTGTCAGCTTGTTATTCAAACCAGCTTTTTGCTCCATAACAAGTCCTTTGAGTGCCGGATTTTCTTCACTCTGCTATATATATATATATATATATAAAACTTCCCAAAATGTTTTGTTACTAATGTTTTATATAAAAATCTCGCAAACAAGCATTTAGGCATAGACACGCCCATATTTGTAGATAGACCATACTTGCCTACTCTCCCAGAATGGCCGGGAGGCTCCTAAAAATCGGGTGACCCTTCCGGCCCCCCGGAAAAGCAGGCAAGCCTCCCGATTTCTGTGCACCCCCCTGCCCGGCCGCCCACTTAGTAAGTAAAGTGGGAGGTCTGGGCAGCCGAAGACGCGATTCTTGTTGAATCGCGTCACCACAGCCAAGCCTCCTGCAGTATAATGTCGGTAAAAGCGGCATTATACAGCGGGGGGGGGGCGTGGATTAAATGAAGTGATACATCAGCCACGCCCCCACCCTGCCCCCATTCTGCCTCTGCTCCACCCTCTTTTCTTGTCACTACCCTTTCCCACCCCCCCCCCTGATCCGACCTGGCTGCTCTCTCCCAGAGAGAGCAGCCATAAAGTCGGCAAGTATGAGATAGACACTCCCTGTGGGCAGAGTATGACACACACCCTCGGCAGCACGCTACGCTTTGCGCGAATATCGTACTGTACTCTCCCTGATTCTAGTTTTAAAAAGTAGGCAAGCATGCCATATTAAGAAACTGACGATCGGGCGCTGGTAGGTGCTGTGGCTCTAATGCTGCTGCTAGACCATTTGGGGTAGTCACACCCAAAACACAAATCACAGAAAAAAACAACAATAGCAGCACTAACGTGGTAGTGAACTGATAAAATGAGAAGGATTGAGTGATAAAAATACTTCACGTTTAATAGGGTATGGAATTAAAGCACATTAAAATCATATTCAAAATTCCTGAGAATAAAAATGAAATTAAAATAAGGGTCACAATTACAGCTACCTATATCAGTGTGATCCGTTCCTGTTTAAATAAAACTGGATTGCAGATGGGTAGAACAAGTGGAGATAGACTGACGGCGCAGTCTCACCAATACACTTTACCAGAGCCGATAGAGGTGTAGTCCCTTGAAAGTGTCTTTTGGTTTGACTCAAATAGCCAGGTTTGGGGTCCTCTTTATAATGCGGTGTCCTCCTTGTGTGTGGAAAATTGGTGTTACTCCAGATCTTAAAAGTCACCTCATGTTTTCTGCTGATATCAAAGTCCAGTGCTGGTCCGGATACAAATAGGCAGTAATGATTTGGTGGATGTCGACCCAAACTCCTGACGCGTTTCGGACTACACCTCTAGCAGCTCTGGTAAAGGGTATTGGTGAGACTGCGCCGTCAGTCTATCTCCACTTGTTCTACCCATCTGCAATCCAGTTTCATTTAAACAGGAATGGATCACACTGATATAGGCAGCTGTAATTGTGTCCCTTATTTTAATTTCATTTTTATTCTCATGAATTTTGAATATGTTTTTAATGTGGTTTAATTCTATACCCTATTAAATGTGAAGTATTTTTATCACTCAATCCTTCTCATTTTATCGGTTCACTACCACGTTAGCGCTACTATTGTTGTTTTTTTCTGTGACGCATGCCATATTTCCTTCTTCTAAAAACTAAAAGAATTGTGACAAAACTTCAAAGCATTGCTTGTAATAAACTTTAATTTCATATCTCTTAGAATGTAAGCTCTCACGAGCAGGGCCCTCTTCCCTCATGTGCTTATCCTTTCTTACTTTAATAATCTTCAACTGCACCAATTCCATCAGTCTTCTGCCACCTGATACTTATTCCAGTGTCATCTGCTGATGTAACTATGTTTATTTACCCTGTACTTGTCCTATACTGTCATCAACTGTAAGTTGCTGTTTTCCTGTTTGATTATTTGTTTATGTACTCTGTAATTGGGCGCTGCGGAACCCTTGTGGCGCCATATAAATAAAGGATAATAATAATATCATAATTCAAATTAAATGGGAAAAAAAAGGAGATGAAATATGTATTTCTTGAATTAAGTTTAAAATGTTCCCCCCCCCCCCCCCCCCCCCAAACCAGGTAACAACACATAAAGCAAAAGATAAAAAGAGGATATAGGATTTGTGGCAATGATACATAAATTCACAATAAAGTGTCTGATGAACAAAGTACAATGTTATTTCCTGGTATCAGAGGATTTAAAACTAATTACCTGCTTCACTACATTCCCAACTGGACCCCAGCGTTTAAAAGATGGCTCTCATAGCAAAAGCCTCTGGCATCTTTCAACCAAGTGCACACGAAAAGTTAACTTTTAAAGGCATGAGCACAAGCCCTAGAGGAGAAATTGGATTTCAAGGATCTTGATAAAAGAGGATGATTTGACAAGGCCCGTAAAAGTAGGTAAACTGGTAACAGCACACTTAATCTCTCCACTAAGTGCAACTTTCTTTGACTGATTACTTCCTCAGAGGAAATCTTCAGGTTTTTTTTTCCTCTTTGCATAAGTCAGAAGCATTTTCATCTATTCTAGCATTCTCTTGGTGTGCAGGATGTGTCATATAGATGAGCAGATAATCTAGCAGAAATCACCAGGGATGAAAAAAAACAAAGAGGCTTTTGTTCGCCTTTTCTGAAACAAGTTCTTGCCTTGTGGGGAGAGCGCAAGCAGCTATTCCTTTCGTTCGCTTCAGAAACACTGTTCGTGGGAGATGTTTGAATAAATAAATAGACATATAAGAAGTGGCCGAGTCCCCACAAAGATAAACACAGGAGGTGTTAACCTGCGGCTTAGAAGTGTGTTTTTGATACACTAAATGGAAAAAGCACTCAGTGAGATGGTTTAGAAATCATGATTATTTATGTGCGCCTCTCTGCGAGTGTCAGCTATCTCTTGATATTTGTGTCTTAGAAATATAAACATTTGATAATCAAAGGAAATGAATTGACTCTTAAGGGGCTCCCTTCTAACAACATACAGGCATGTACATTACTTTCTGCTTAAAGTGACATTTTGCTGGCACATTACGGATTTGCTTCATGCTAAATAAAGCAAGAAATGTTCTTTTACAATATAATAATGTGGGCAATAGGATGGAGAAAGCGGCCATCCAAGATCCTACTGTATGCATATGTCTCGGCCTTTTCACCAAGATGAGTAGTAGGTGGCCATGTATGCTGAAGGGCTTTACGGTGCCCTCAGTATGCCATAGGCCTTTAAATAGTCCTCTAGCCAACAGGCCAGCAGTCCTGAATCCCGACGTGCTATGTGCTCCTAGTGCTTGAGCCAGGAGGGCCCGAAAAGTAGAGATGTGTGCCCACCCCTGTGTTTTGGATCTATGTGGGATATTTACTAAGCAGTGATAAGAGTGGAGAAGTGAGCCAGTGGAGAAGTTCCCATGGCAACCAATCAGCGCTGAAGTAACATCTATAATTTTCATACTATAAAATGATACAGAGCAGCTGATTGGCTGATGGGGCAATTTCTCCACTGGATCACTTCTCCACTCTTATCACTGCTTAGTAAATGTCCCCCTATATCCCCTTCGTGTTTCGGATCTGTATTTGGTTTTGCCAAAACCACCCTTGCGGGTTTTAGTTTTGGTTCTATATTTTTTTCAAAAAATCATAAAAACAGCTAAAATAATATAATTTGGGGGTGTTTTTGTTCCTACAGTATTATTAACCTCAATAACATTTATTTCCAGTCATTTCCATTCAAGTTTGACCACCTCACAGCTCACAACATTGTTTTCATCCAGTTTAGGCCAAAAAGTTGCACCGAGGTAGCTGGATGACTAAACTAAGCGACAGCAGTGGGCGGCACAAACATGTTGCACTTAAACTCCCAACATGGCACGTCTAGAATGGCACTGCAGGGGCAGACAGGCTGGCAGTTTAATAAACTATAAAAATGTTTGTCATCTACGCAAAAAGTCCCACCCACCATTATACTGTATAATGGACAGGTGTGTCGACAACACTGAAGTGGATGGACAGCAAACAGAAGCATCAGCAGTACTGGATCAGATGGACACTGGACAGGTGAATGGGCAGCACTGGAGTGGATAGACACCAGACAGGAGAATCGGCCACACTTGAGCAGATTGACACTGGACAGCTGCCTAGGCAGCACAGGAGTGAAAGGACACCATATAAGTGTCAGCAGCACTGGAGTGGATGGACACTGGACATGTGTGGTGCCCCTATAAAACCTGTAGAACTACAGGTGCCAGTATGCCTCTGCAGCCAGAAAGGCTGAGATATGCTGCACACAGCTGTTACTACAGAAACTACAGAAACTGCAGGAACAACAGGGGTTAATGCAGCCCAGGGACAATACATTTTTGCCAGCCACAGGTCTCCTTGCTCTCACCTGATTGGATGTCAAAAGAGTGAGAATGGAATGTTGCCCTGGGAAGCCAGAGAGGTTAAATATGCCCTGCATCTGGTGGGAGGTGTGCAGTGTCAACATGGAGTGTTCTCTGCAGTTTGTCCAGCTGTCTGTAGTGTGAGAGGGGTAGGTGTTGCAGCAGCACCAGACAGAGTGCATCCTATCTAATGGAAGTGAGCAGAACAGAGTTACAGCAGTGTTGGAAGCTGTAAACCTTCCCCAGGCAGAAGTTAGCAGAACCCTGGAGCCAAAGACTTGTTGGCAGTACTGATACAACCTGCATCCAGTTGACAGCAGAGGGAGATATGAGCTGCCACTACCTTGGAATCTGTGTGTGGGGAGTTTGAACTCTCTAGTATTGCACACTAATCATAGGTACTTCCTCTGTTGAACTATTTCAGACCATATCAACCTCCTTAAAGTGTACCTCACCCTGTGATGAGCGAGTCCTCAGCCAGTGCCACAGTTAAGCACTAATACCTGCTGCATATAGAGACTGAGAAACTTTTGGTTAGACAGTTAAGGGGAGCACCAAGCAGCTATTAGCAGCATATAACCTGCCTCCCCCTCCCAGTATGATAGAAGCTGTAAGACAAATGCATACCCTGCCACAGCCTGCATGGTGTGCGAGATTATTCAAGTCACCATACCTTGAATGGGCAAATAAATGGATAGTATTATCATAACTTCAGGATTACAAGACTGCTAATACAGCCTGTCCATCTCTAAAGTCACACCATATACCTCTATTGTCTGTAGCCGAGTTCAATTGCCTGTAAATCGGAGGGTTGTGGACAGGAACTCACTGTGGAGCTCTGATTTACAGTTATGCATCTGTGCAGTGCAAATTTTTGCTAGGCTGATTAAAGTGTAGTAATTTCCTGCTACAGCCTGTACCAAGTAAAGTGTTCACTATAACATCCCTTATCAAAAGAGCTCCCTTCAGAGATGCAACACTGTTCACTGTTACATTGATTCTTGCAACAAACGTGGATTATGGATTATCTTCCGATGTATAATGAATACTTCTAAATCGCTCTACCATCTAGTGGCTAAAACCAAGCTTAGACTTTTTCTGGATTTTATATATATGCATATATATCCCAATTCAAATTGCTATTGACGTCTTACTGGGATCTCTTATCTCACCCTGAACTCACATGTGCTGGAACATATATGGTTCTTGCTAATGTACTGAGATATTACAGTAATATTTGAAAAGTCATTCATATTATTTGATATGCTGATTGATTGTGACTATTTCTACTGAAAATGATTCATGTTTACATGACAAGTTTTCAGATTGCATTTATCGTATTCTACGCTCTATTATTGTTTTTTCTTCATTGCTCTACCTCTTGTGCAAACTCGCCCTAAAGGTAGTATCCCTTTTTCTTACCATTTATGTTATTTAAATAAAACGCCTCATAGAAGCCTTAAACACCATATTCCAGACTGAGCTTGTGCTTCTCATCTATATCTCCGAAACCACCAGCGAAACTGTAGTGGAGACAGTAACCTGACGACTTGGTTGAAGAACTGAAAGAACCAGATCAGGTCAGTTAATTACCTCTACACCTCTCACTGTACACAGCAGGATATCACACATGTCCGTCGAAAACACTGAAGTGGATGGACACAGCACAGCCCCTGGATGGACACAGCACAGCCCGTGGATGGACGCTGGATACAGTCCCTTGACAGACTCCACACAGCAGCGTAGCACGGCCCCTGGAGTCCACATAGCAGCATGATACCCCTGGACAGACGTCACATGGCAGCATTCAAAGAGCTTTTAGTTTGCTAGGGAGGGGCCTTAGACTGCACACCTATAGCTGCCAGTAATGTGAGGTGCTACCTACTGAGACTTGTAGTTCTACAGAAGAAAAAAGGGGGGTGTTGTAGGTGCACTGTCTCTAGCATTACTGATATCATATAGCTTAGCATATAATAAATAGTGGAGTTTAGTTATGAATTGATCAATGCATGAAGCTGCAGCCCCGCGGCAAGGGACTCCACTCTGCTGCAGTACCTAACACTATAGGGGTTCAAACCTAGGGCACGGGACCCCCCAAAAAACCACAGCCAAGCAACCCCAGGGCATCGCAGGGAATAATTATGTGTAGTGAGAAGGATTAAGGGATAGGTGAGAAAAAAAGGGTGTTATGGGGTGAATTAATATAAGTGAAAAAATGTGTAACATGTATAATAAACAAACGGTGAAAGTGCCAAATTAAATGTAATGCTGCGATGCCCTGTTGTCGCCGAGCCACGGCAGTCCAGGAGGCCCCGTACCCCAGGAGCCACCCCATTTCTGACCTATTGTTCTGAATAATTGGACTTACCTAGAATTGTGCCACAAAACACTTTTAGTTTGCTAGGGAGGGGCCTTAGACTGCACACCTATAGCTGCCAGTAATGTAAAGTAAAAGTGTTTTGTATAGACACACCTGAAGGAGTGAGACACCTTCATTCTTAGACTTGCACCCACCCGCACCTGACCCTCATTTATTTTAACTAGGGTACCTAGCATGACTGCACTTGTGAATATGGCACAATTCTAGGTAAGTCCAATTATTCAGAACAATAGGTCAGAAATGGGGTGGCTCCTGGGGTACGGGGCCTCCTGGACTGCCGTGGCTGGGCGACAACAGGGCATCGCAGCATTATATTTAATTTGGCACTTTCACCGTTTGTTTATTATACATGTTACACATTTTTTCACTTATATTAATTCACCCCATAACACCCTTTTTTCTCACCTATCCCTTAATCCTTCTCACTACACATAATTATTCCCTGCGACTCCCTGGGGTTGCTTGGCTGTGGTTTTTTTGGGGGTCCCGTGCCCTAGGTTTGAACCCCTATAGTGTTAGGTACTGCAGCAGAGTGGAGTCCCTTGCCGCGGGGCTGCAGCTTCATGCATTGATCAATTCATAACTAAACTCCACTATTTATTATATGCTAAGCTATATGATATCAGTAATGCTAGAGACAGTGCACCTACAACACCCCCCTTTTTTCTTCTGTAGAACTACAAGTCTCAGTAGGTAGCACCTCACATTACTGGCAGCTATAGGTGTGCAGTCTAAGGCCCCTCCCTAGCAAACTAAAAGTGTTTTGTATAGACACACCTGAAGGAGTGAGACACCTTCGTTTCTTAGACTTGCACCCACCCGCACCTGACCCTCATTTATTTTAACTAGGGTACCTAGCATGACTGCACTTGTGAATATGGCACAATTCTAGGTAAGTCCAATTATTCAGAACAATAGGTCAGAAATGGGGTGGCTCCTGGGGTACGGGGCCTCCTGGACTGCCGTGGCTGGGCGACAACAGGGCATCACAGCATTACATTTAATTTGGCACTTTCACCGTTTGTTTATTATACATGTTACACATTTTTTCACTTATATTAATTTATCCCATAACACCCTTTTTTTCTCACCTATCCCTTAATCCTTCTCACTACACACAATTATTCCCTGCGATGCCCTGGGGTTGCTTGGCTGTGGTTTTTTGGGGGGACCCGTGCCCTAGGTTTGAACCCCTATAGTGTTAGGTACTGCAGCAGAGTGGAGTCCCTTGCCGCGGGGCTGCAGCTTCATGTATTGATCAATTCATAACTAAACTCCACTATTTATTATATGCTAAGCTATATGATATCAGTAATGCTAGAGACAGTGCACCTACAACACCCCCATTTTTTCTTCTGTAGAACTACAAGTCTCAGTAGGTAGCACCTCACATTACTGGCAGCTATAGGTGTGCAGTCTAAGGCCCCTCCCTAGCAAACTAAAAGTGTTTTGTATAGACACACCTGAAGGAGTGAGACACCTTCATTCTTAGACTTGCACCCACCCGCACCTGACCCTCATTTATTTTAACTAGGGTACCTAGCATGACTGCACTTGTGAATATGGCACAATTCTAGGTAAGTCCAATTATTCAGAAAAATAGGTCAGAAATGGGGTGGCTCCTGGGGTACGGGGCCTCCTGGACTGCCGTGGCTGGGCGACAACAGGGCATCGCAGCATTACATTTAATTTGGCACTTTCACCGTTTGTTTATTATACATGTTACACATTTTTTCACTTATATTAATTCACCCCATAACACCCTTTTTTTCTCACCTATCCCTTAATCCTTCTCACTACACATAATTATTCCCTGCGATGCCCTGCGGTTGCTTGGCTGTGGTTTTTTGGGGGGTCCCGTGCCCTAGGTTTGAACCCCTATAGTGTTAGGTACTGCAGCAGAGTGGAGTCCCTTGCCGCGGGGCTGCAGCTTCATGTATTGATCAATTCATAACTAAACTCCACTATTTATTATATGCTAAGCTATATGATATCAGTAATGCTAGAGACAGTGCACCTACAACACCCCCCTTTTTTCTTCTGTAGAACTACAAGTCTCAGTAGGTAGCACCTCACATTACTGGCAGCTATAGGTGTGCAGTCTAAGGCCCCTCCCTAGCAAACTAAAAGTGTTTTGTATAGACACACCTGAAGGAGTGAGACACCTTCATTCTTAGACTTGCACCCACCCGCACCTGACCCTCATTTATTTTAACTAGGGTACCTATCATGACTGCACTTGTGAATATGGCACAATTCTAGGTAAGTCCAATTATTCAGAAAAATAGGTCAGAAATGGGGTGGCTCCTGGGGTACGGGGCCTCCTGGACTGCCGTGGCTGGGCGACAACAGGGCATCGCAGCATTACATTTAATTTGGCACTTTCACCGTTTGTTTATTATACATGTTACACATTTTTTCACTTATATTAATTCACCCCATAACACCATTTTTTCTCACCTATCCCTTAATCCTTCTCACTACACATAATTATTCCCTGCGATGCCCTGGGGTTGCTTGGCTGTGGTTTTTTGGGGGGTCCCGTGCCCTAGGTTTGAACCCCTATAGTGTTAGGTACTGCAGCAGAGTGGAGTCCCTTGCCGCGGGGCTGCAGCTTCATGCATTGATCAATTCATAACTAAACTCCACTATTTATTATATGCTAAGCTATATGATACTAGTAATGCTAGAGACAGTGCACCTACAACACCCCCCTTTTTTCTTCTGTAGAACTACAAGTCTCAGTAGGTAGCACCTCACATTACTGGCAGCTATAGGTGTGCAGTCTAAGGCCCCTCCCTAGCAAACTAAAAGTGTTTTGTATAGACACACCTGAAGGAGTGAGACACCTTCATTCTTAGACTTGCACCCACCCGCACCTGACCCTCATTTATTTTAACTAGGGTACCTAGCATGACTGCACTTGTGAATATGGCACAATTCTAGGTAAGTCCAATTATTCAGAAAAATAGGTCAGAAATGGGGTGGCTCCTGGGGTACGGGGCCTCCTGGACTGCCGTGGCTGGGCGACAACAGGGCATCGCAGCATTACATTTAATTTGGCACTTTCACCGTTTGTTTATTATACATGTTACACATTTTTTCACTTATATTAATTCACCCCATAACACCCTTTTTTTCTCACCTATCCCTTAATCCTTCTCACTACACATAATTATTCCCTGCGATGCCCTGGGGTTGCTTGGCTGTGGTTTTTTGGGGGGTCCCGTGCCCTAGGTTTGAACCCCTATAGTGTTAGGTACTGCAGCAGAGTGGAGTCCCTTGCCGCGGGGCTGCAGCTTCATGCATTGATCAATTCATAACTAAACTCCACTATTTATTATATGCTAAGCTATATGATATTAGTAATGCTAGAGACAGTGCACCTACAACACCCCCCTTTTTTCTTCTGTAGAACTACAAGTCTCAGTAGGTAGCACCTCACATTACTGGCAGCTATAGGTGTGCAGTCTAAGGCCCCTCCCTAGCAAACTAAAAGTGTTTTGTATAGACACACCTGAAGGAGTGAGACACCTTCGTTTCTTAGACTTGCACCCACCCGCACCTGACCCTCATTTATTTTAACTAGGGTACCTAGCATGACTGCACTTGTGAATATGGCACAATTCTAGGTAAGTCCAATTATTCAGAACAATAGGTCAGAAATGGGGTGGCTCCTGGGGTACGGGGCCTCCTGGACTGCCGTGGCTGGGCGACAACAGGGCATCACAGCATTACATTTAATTTGGCACTTTCACCGTTTGTTTATTATACATGTTACACATTTTTTCACTTATATTAATTTATCCCATAACACCCTTTTTTTCTCACCTATCCCTTAATCCTTCTCACTACACACAATTATTCCCTGCGATGCCCTGGGGTTGCTTGGCTGTGGTTTTTTGGGGGGACCCGTGCCCTAGGTTTGAACCCCTATAGTGTTAGGTACTGCAGCAGAGTGGAGTCCCTTGCCGCGGGGCTGCAGCTTCATGTATTGATCAATTCATAACTAAACTCCACTATTTATTATATGCTAAGCTATATGATATCAGTAATGCTAGAGACAGTGCACCTACAACACCCCCATTTTTTCTTCTGTAGAACTACAAGTCTCAGTAGGTAGCACCTCACATTACTGGCAGCTATAGGTGTGCAGTCTAAGGCCCCTCCCTAGCAAACTAAAAGTGTTTTGTATAGACACACCTGAAGGAGTGAGACACCTTCATTCTTAGACTTGCACCCACCCGCACCTGACCCTCATTTATTTTAACTAGGGTACCTAGCATGACTGCACTTGTGAATATGGCACAATTCTAGGTAAGTCCAATTATTCAGAAAAATAGGTCAGAAATGGGGTGGCTCCTGGGGTACGGGGCCTCCTGGACTGCCGTGGCTGGGCGACAACAGGGCATCGCAGCATTGCATTTAATTTGGCACTTTCACCGTTTGTTTATTATACATGTTACACATTTTTTCACTTATATTAATTCACCCCATAACACCCTTTTTTTCTCACCTATCCCTTAATCCTTCTCACTACACATAATTATTCCCTGCGATGCCCTGCGGTTGCTTGGCTGTGGTTTTTTGGGGGGTCCCGTGCCCTAGGTTTGAACCCCTATAGTGTTAGGTACTGCAGCAGAGTGGAGTCCCTTGCCGCGGGGCTGCAGCTTCATGTATTGATCAATTCATAACTAAACTCCACTATTTATTATATGCTAAGCTATATGATATCAGTAATGCTAGAGACAGTGCACCTACAACACCCCCCTTTTTTCTTCTGTAGAACTACAAGTCTCAGTAGGTAGCACCTCACATTACTGGCAGCTATAGGTGTGCAGTCTAAGGCCCCTCCCTAGCAAACTAAAAGTGTTTTGTATAGACACACCTGAAGGAGTGAGACACCTTCATTCTTAGACTTGCACCCACCCGCACCTGACCCTCATTTATTTTAACTAGGGTACCTATCATGACTGCACTTGTGAATATGGCACAATTCTAGGTAAGTCCAATTATTCAGAAAAATAGGTCAGAAATGGGGTGGCTCCTGGGGTACGGGGCCTCCTGGACTGCCGTGGCTGGGCGACAACAGGGCATCGCAGCATTACATTTAATTTGGCACTTTCACCGTTTGTTTATTATACATGTTACACATTTTTTCACTTATATTAATTCACCCCATAACACCATTTTTTCTCACCTATCCCTTAATCCTTCTCACTACACATAATTATTCCCTGCGATGCCCTGGGGTTGCTTGGCTGTGGTTTTTTGGGGGGTCCCGTGCCCTAGGTTTGAACCCCTATAGTGTTAGGTACTGCAGCAGAGTGGAGTCCCTTGCCGCGGGGCTGCAGCTTCATGCATTGATCAATTCATAACTAAACTCCACTATTTATTATATGCTAAGCTATATGATACTAGTAATGCTAGAGACAGTGCACCTACAACACCCCCCTTTTTTCTTCTGTAGAACTACAAGTCTCAGTAGGTAGCACCTCACATTACTGGCAGCTATAGGTGTGCAGTCTAAGGCCCCTCCCTAGCAAACTAAAAGTGTTTTGTATAGACACACCTGAAGGAGTGAGACACCTTCATTCTTAGACTTGCACCCACCCGCACCTGACCCTCATTTATTTTAACTAGGGTACCTAGCATGACTGCACTTGTGAATATGGCACAATTCTAGGTAAGTCCAATTATTCAGAAAAATAGGTCAGAAATGGGGTGGCTCCTGGGGTACGGGGCCTCCTGGACTGCCGTGGCTGGGCGACAACAGGGCATCGCAGCATTACATTTAATTTGGCACTTTCACCGTTTGTTTATTATACATGTTACACATTTTTTCACTTATATTAATTCACCCCATAACACCCTTTTTTTCTCACCTATCCCTTAATCCTTCTCACTACACATAATTATTCCCTGCGATGCCCTGGGGTTGCTTGGCTGTGGTTTTTTGGGGGGTCCCGTGCCCTAGGTTTGAACCCCTATAGTGTTAGGTACTGCAGCAGAGTGGAGTCCCTTGCCGCGGGGCTGCAGCTTCATGCATTGATCAATTCATAACTAAACTCCACTATTTATTATATGCTAAGCTATATGATATTAGTAATGCTAGAGACAGTGCACCTACAACACCCCCCTTTTTTCTTCTGTAGAACTACAAGTCTCAGTAGGTAGCACCTCACATTACTGGCAGCTATAGGTGTGCAGTCTAAGGCCCCTCCCTAGCAAACTAAAAGTGTTTTGTATAGACACACCTGAAGGAGTGAGACACCTTCATTCTTAGACTTGCACCCACCCGCACCTGATCCTCATTTATTTTAACTAGGGTACCTAGCTTGACTGCACTTGTGAATATGGCACAATTCTAGGTAAGTCCAATTATTCAGAACAATAGGTCAGAAATGGGGTGGCTCCTGGGGTACGGGGCCTCCTGGACTGCCGTGGCTGGGCGACAACAGGGCATCGCAGCATTACATTTAATTTGGCACTTTCACCGTTTGTTTATTATACATGTTACACATTTTTTCACTTATATTAATTCACCCCATAACACCCTTTTTTTCTCACCTATCCCTTAATCCTTCTCACTACACATAATTATTCCCTGCGATGCCCTGGGGTTGCTTGGCTGTGGTTTTTTGGGGGGTCCCGTGCCCTAGGTTTGAACCCCTATAGTGTTAGGTACTGCAGCAGAGTGGAGTCCCTTGCCGCGGGGCTGCAGCTTCATGCATTGATCAATTCATAACTAAACTCCACTATTTATTATATGCTAAGCTATATGATATCAGTAATGCTAGAGACAGTGCACCTACAACACCCCCCTTTTTTCTTTTGTAGCATTCAAAGAGCAAATGGTGCTGATCACCATGGGAAGAGAATTTACATATAATCCAAAACCTGCGAGAATCCGATGCCAGAATCAATGAAGTTTTGCATAATTTTGGGAAACAATTCTGGCGGGAGACCCTGAGCCGGACAAGAATCCCTCTCGGATTAGGTAAATTCATGTGGGTCCAGTTCTCAGAGAACTGGTCCCGCTCATCTCTTCCAAAAAGTCACAGGTGATAGTGTCCCATCTTGCAATTAGTACAGCACTTTGCATATGCACTTTTAGTTTTCCAGGCAGCACCATGTCTCCGTTACATTAGCCTTCTGACTGGGACAAGGATCATTTTTTTATCCCTAGGCTGAAAGTGAAGGGTCTTTATGGCACTATTAATTTATTGAACAGTTTTAGCACTATACCTCACCTATACAAGGTTTTTGTGTGTTTGTGCCACCTTTTTTGCTTTTTTGATAGGCTTCTTGGGTTGACCCATATGGGCTGTCTTCTCTCCAACTTATCAGAGGGTCTCTCTTTATAGGGAGAGCTAAAGAATTCCTTTTCCAGAAGGAAGCTTCGGGTAACCTCTGGGCTGGCAAATGGTACTGTGACAGCAAAGTTCAGTTCAGACAATGGTGGAAACCTTATGAAAACATTGAACTAATAGTTACATGAGGTTAGGGTATCTACAGTAAGTTCTAAAAGGGGTAGTCCAACCGAGGACATATATTTGATAAATTCACATATAAAATAAAATAGGAATTAGTGTGCTGAGAAGGAAGGGGCAGGGAAATGTAAATGAAGTTGGGTCAAATGCAGGATTTGCAGTGGGGTTTACAGTGTATTTATATAGTATATCACACTTACACTTAAACTTAGAGGGAAGAAACTGAGGCATCCAGAGATTCTGAGCTCTAGCAATTTAGAATATTTTTTTAATCAAAAACAGACCTAAAATTTGCTTTTGCGGCCAGGGCCGTGTATATAGCATCATTATTTCAATCCACCTCGCAGCATAATGCCATGAGTGGGGCTTCTATTGTGGTCTGTCAGGGGGGATTCTAGGTACTCAGAACCCCGTGCATCAATTCAAGTATAGTAATTGCGACTGAGGTAGACCTAGACATCAGGGACGTGCAGTCAGGGGAGGCAGAGCCTCACCTGTCATGCTCCCTGTCATTCTCCAGAGTTTTGACTATATAATGATTAGAATAATACAAAGAAGATATTTATAACAAATAATCATCTTCTTTGTATTAAAGTCATCATTTGTATAGATAAAACTCTGCAGGTTTTAAGATCACTGTGGATCTGAAGGGAGAAATGAGACGTGAGGCATCAACAGCTCTGCCTCACGTCTCATAGTTGGGAACTGCTGCAGCGCTGCCTGTGGAGGGAGGAGAGGATACACAGCGGCCTATCACAGCATTTAAAACAGATCCAAGTGAGGCATGCCTCACACTGGCTGGAGCCGTGATTGGGGACCTCGGTCATGTGACCATCCAGGAAGAGACCGAGCCACCGCGTCAGGAAACATTGACGCTGGCTGGCCATCGTCTGCATCCCGGGCCCGCTGGTATAGAGACTGCACACCCTCCTGCCGCCTCCCCAGACCCGCTGGTGAGGTGACCGCATCCCCCCCACCCCACCCCCGACCCGCTGTTAAGGTGCCAGCATACTCCCCCGCCCCCGCCGGACCAGCTGTTAATGTAACCGAATCTCCAGATAACCCCCCCCCCCCCCCCCCCGCCCGGACGCGCTACTAAAGTGACCGCACGTCCCCCCCCGTCCCGCTGTTATAATGAGCGCACCCCCCCACACACACACACACATAGGAGCTGACGCCGTCTCTCACTGCAACGCTGGGACCCGCATCCCAGGAGGAGATTGCAGCACTGACCAGAGGAAGCCTGGCCGTATACCTGGGGAGAGGGGCGCAGACCTGAGTCTCCTGTCCGCCGCCAGCAGCCCACCGCTCACCGCTGCCAGCCACCAGCAACAAATGAGGTAATGTTCCTCTGCTGTCACCTCTTTCCCTGTCGTTACCGTCCCTGTCCCTACTGTCACTCTCTCTCTCCCTGCTGTCACTGTCGTCACTCTCTCCCTGTCGTCACTCTCTCTCCCTGTCGTCACTCTCTCTCCCTGTCGTCATTCTCTCTCCCTGTCATCACTGTCGTCACTCTCTCTCCCTGTCGTCACTCTCTCTCCCTGTCATCACTCTCTCTCCCTGTCATCACTCTCTCTCCCTGTCATCACTCTCTCTCCCTGTCGTCACTCTCTCCCTGTCGTCACTCTCTCTCCCTGTCGTCACTCTCTCTCCCTGTCGTCACTCTCTCTCTCCCTGTCGTCACTCTCTCTCTCCCTGTCGTCACTCTCTCTCTCCCTGCTGTCACAATTTCAGCTCATTTAGTGTGCTACAATGTGAGTTTTGGCTCATTCAGTGTGCTACAATGTGAATTTCTGCTCATTCAGTGTGCTACAATGTGAATTTCGGCTCATTCAGTGTGTTACAATGTGACTGTCGGTTCATTCAGTGTGCTACAATGTGAATTTTGGCTCATTCAGTGTGCTACAATGTGAATTTCGGCTCATACCGTGTGCTACAAGGTGAATTTCGGCTCATTCAGTGTGCTACAATGTGAATTTCGGCTCATTCAGTGTGCTACAATGTGAATTTCGGCTCATTCAGTGTGCAACAAGGTGAATTTCGGCTCATTCAGTGTGCTACAATGTGAATTTCGGCTCATTCAGTGTGCTACAATGTGAATTTCAGCTCATTCAGTGTGCTATAATGTGAATTTCTGCTCATTCAGTGTGCTACAATGTGAATTTCAGCTCATTCAGTGTGCTACAATGTGAATTTCTGCTCATTCAGTGTGCTACAATGTGAATTTCGGCTCATTCAGTGTGTTACAATGTGACTGTCGGTTCATTCAGTGTGCTACAATGTGAATTTTGGCTCATTCAGTGTGCTACAATGTGAATTTCGTCTCATACCGTGTGCTACAAGGTGAATTTCGGCTCATTCAGTGTGCTACAATGTGAATTTCGGCTCATTCAGTGTGCAACAAGGTGAATTTCGGCTCATTCAGTGTGCTACAATGTGAATTTCGGCTCATTCAGTGTGCTACAATGTGAATTTCAGCTCATTCAGTGTGCTATAATGTGAATTTCTGCTCATTCAGTGTGCTACAATGTGAATTTCTGCTCATTCAGTGTGCTACAATGTGAATTTCGGCTCATACCGTGTGCTACAAGGTGAATTTCTGCTCGTACCGTGTGCTACAATGTGAATTTCGGCTCATTCAGTGTGCTATAATGTGAATTTCGGCTCATTCAGTGTTCTACAATGTGAATTTCGGCTCATTCAGTGTGCTACAATGTGAATTTCCGCTCGTACCGTGTGCTATAAGGTGAAAGGGGCACCAGTACTAGATAGTATAAGGGGTTCTACTACACTGGACACGCCCCTTTGGGTGACCACGCCCCTTTTTATGTGACCAAGCCCCCTTTTCTGGAGCGCGCGCATAATTACGTCCTTGACTTTTGCATACCCCCACTTCAAAATTTCCACTTCGACCACTGTATGTGTGTATATATATATATATATATATATATATGTGTGTGTGTGTGTGTGTAAATCCGACTCTAATGATAGCTAGTGCCTCTCCAGTCATTAACCTCACCGCACGCCACTGCTAGACATAGATACAGCTGCACAAGTCAAGAGGCAAAGCTTTTGAAGGTTCTTGAGGGCTGGCCCACTAAGAGACAATGGTCTGCTCTGCACAAGATCTACATCTCTCATCCACACGCATTACTTGTTCACACTCAAAATTACAGAACTTTATCCGGGCTTCACCCATTCTGTGGAATGCCCTCCCACGCACAATAAGACTCACCTCTAGTCTCCAAACCTTTAAACGTTCCCTGAAAACTCACCTCTTCAGACAAGCCTATCAAATTCCAAACCCACCCACATAACCTTAAGTGCTTCCCTATCTAATTACATCCTCTCTGTACAGTATACATAACATCACATATTTAGTCTTTATCTACTCTCACACCCTCCTGACACTTAGCCAACATTGCTGGGTGATCATATCATACAACCCATTAAGAACCTAGCAATCTGGTGGACCATTATGCAATAGGTAGCATCTATCCTTGTGTATCAATGCCTATTTCCCTATAGATTGTAAGCTTGCGAGGAGGGCCTTACTACCTCTATGTCTGTCTGTTTTTACCCAGTTTTGTTCTATTACTGTTGTTCTAATTGTAAAGCGCAATGGAATATGCTGCGCTATATAAGAAACTGTTAATAAATAATAATAATAATAATAATAATAATAAATGTTGATGATGATGGCAATGGACAGAACTATTAGCTTCTGAATGGATGGCTGAGGTTTGACCTCTCCAGACTGTAGTACCTCTATCATTTGTGACATTAATATTACATGAACTGACAGGTGCCTTATTTATCTTCAAGTTAATTTAATCCTGTTAAATAAAAATCTACCATTATTTTCTTACATGATTTTATTTTGAACTAGCAGCTAATGTGTCTTTTGAATTTACACTGAAAGCTATAAACACATCACTCTGTCTTGGAGTTTTCACAACAATTTATGTCTATTTTTATCTACTAAGATCATTCTTGTTTTTTAAAAAGAACATGTCTTTGGCAGTATTTAGACAAGTATTCAAGCATTTTCTGCTGCCTAGCCCGGAGAAACTGCGTCTAAGGAAGAAACCACTGGCCTCGGCACTCCCAGAAAATGGGACTGACATAGTGATGAGCACCGGAAATTTTTCGGGTTTTGTGTTTTGGTTTTGGGTTCGGTTCCGCGGCCGTGTTTTGGGTTCGAACGCGTTTTGGCAAAACCTCACCGAATTTTTTTTGTCGGATTCGGGTGTGTTTTGGATTCGGGGTTTTTTTCTTCAAAAAACCCTAAAAAACAGCTTAAATCATAGAATTTGGGGGTCATTTTGATCCCAAAGTATTATTAACCTCAATAACCATAATTTCCACTCATTTTCAGTCTATTCTGAACACCTCACACCTCACAATATTATTTTTAGTCCTAAAATTTGCACCGAGGTCGCTGGATGACTAAGCTCAGCGACCCAAGGGGCCGACACAAACACCTGGCACATCTAGGAGTGGCACTGCAGTATCACGCAGGATGGCCCTTCCAAAAAACACTCCCCAAACAGCACATGACGCAAAGAAAAAAAGAGGCGCAATGAGGTAGCTGTGTGAGTAAGATAAGCGACCCAAGTGGCCGACACAAACACCTGGCCCATCTAGGAGTGGCACTGCAGTGTCACGCAGGATGTCCCTTCCAAAAAACACCCCCCAAACAGCACATGACGCAAAGAAAAATGAAAGAAAAAAGAGGTGCAAGATGGAATTGTTCTTGGGCCCTCCCACCCACCCTTATGTTGTATAAACAGGACATGCACACTTTAACCAACCCATCATTTCAGTGACAGGGTCTGCCACACGACTGTGACTGAAATGACGGGTTGGTTTGGACCCCCACCAAAAAAGAAGCAATTAATCTCTCCTTGCACAAACTGGCTCTACAGAGGCAAGATGTCCACCTCATCATCATCCTCCGATATATCACCGTGTACATCCCCCTCCTCACAGATTATCAATTCGTCCCCACTGGAATCCACCATCTCAGCTCTCTGTGTACTTTGTGGAGGCAATTGCTGCTGGTCAATGTCTCCACGGGGGAATTGATTATAATTCATTTTAATGAACATCATCTTCTCCACATTTTCTGGATGTAACCTCGTACGCCGATTGCTGACAAGGTGAGCCGCGGCACTAAACACTCTTTCGGAGTACACACTTGTGGGAGGGCAACTTAGGTAGAATAAAGCCAGTTTGTGCAAGGGCCTCCAAATTGCCTCTTTTTCCAGCCAGTATAAGTACGGACTGTATGACGTGCCTACTTGGATGCGGTCACTCATATAATCCTCCACCATTCTTTCAATGGGGAGAGAATCATATGCAGTGACAGTAGACGACATGTCCGTAATCATTGTCAGGTCCTTCAGTCCGGACCAGATGTCAGCATCAGCAGTCGCTCCAGACTGCCCTGCATCACCGCCAGCGGGTGGGCTCGGAATTCTGAGCCTTTTCCTCGCACCCCCAGTTGCGGGAGAATGTGAAGGAGGAGATGTTGACAGGTCGCGTTCCGCTTGACTTGACAATTTTGTCACCAGCAGTTCTTTGAACCCCAGCAGACTTGTGTCTGCCGGAAAGAGAGATCCAAGGTAGGTTTTAAATCTAGGATCGAGCACGGTGGCCAAAATGTAGTGCTCTGATTTCAACAGATTGACCACCCGTGAATCCTTGTTAAGCGAATTAAGGGCTCCATCCACAAGTCCCACATGCCTAGCGGAATCGCTCTGTGTTAGCTCCTCCTTCAATGTCTCCAGCTTCTTCTGCAAAAGCCTGATGAGGGGAATGACCTGACTCAGGCTGGCAGTGTCTGAACTGACTTCACGTGTGGCAAGTTCAAAAGGTTGCAGAACCTTGCACAACGTTGAAATCATTCTCCACTGCGCTTGAGACAGGTGCATTCCACCTCCTATATCGTGCTCAGTTGTATAGGTTTGAATGGCCTTTTGCTGCTCCTCCAACCTCTGAAGCATATAGAGGGTTGAATTCCACCTCGTTACCACTTCTTGCTTCAGATGATGGCAGGGCAGGTTCAGGCGTTTTTGGTGGTGCTCCAGTCTTCTGTACGTGGTGCCTGTACGCCGAAAGTGTCCCGCAACTCTTCTGGCCACCGACAGCATCTCTTGCACGCCCCTGTCGTTTTTTAAATAATTCTGCACCACCAAATTCAAGGTATGTGCAAAACATGGGACGTGCTGGAATTTGCCCAGATTTAATGCACACACAATATTGCTGGCGTTGTCCGATGCCACAAATCCACAGGAGAGTCCAATTGGGGTAAGCCATTCTGCGATGATCTTCCTCAGTTGCCGTAAGAGGTTTTTAGCTGTGTGCGTATTCTGGAAAGCGGTGATACAAAGCGTAGCCTGCCTAGGAAAGAGTTGGCGTTTGCGAGATGCTGCTACTGGTGCCGCTGCTGCTGTTCTTGCGGCGGGAGTCCATACATCTACCCAGTGGGCTGTCACAGCCATATAGTCCTGAGCCTGCCCTGCTCCACTTGTCCACATGTCCGTGGTTAAGTGGACATTGGGTTCAACTGCATTTTTTAGGACACTGGTGAGTCTTTTTCTGAGGTCTGTGTACATTTTCGGTATCGCCTGCCTAGAGAAATGGAACCTAGATGGTATTTGGTACCGGGGACACAGTACCTCCAACAAGTCTCTAGTTGGCTCTGCAGTAATGATGGATACCGGAACCACGTTTCTCACCGCCCAGGATGCCAAGGCCTCAGTTATCCGCTTTGCAGCAGGATGACTGCTGTGATATTTCATCTTCCTCGCAAAGGACTGTTGGACAGTCAATTGCTTGGTGGAAGTAGTAAAAGTGGTCTTACGAGTACGACTTCCCCTCTGGGATGACCATCGACTCCCAGCAGCAACAACAGCAGCGCCAGCAGCAGTAGGCGTTACACGCAAGGATGCATCGGAGGAATCCCAGGCAGGAGAGGACTCGTCAGAATTGCCAGTGACATGGCCTGCAGGACTATTGGCATTCCTGGGGAAGGAGGAAATTGACACTGAGGGAGTTGGTGGGGTGGTTTGCGTGAGCTTGGTTACAAGAGGAAGGGATTTACTGGTCAGTGGACTGCTTCCGCTGTTGCCCAAAATTTTTGAACTTGTCACTGACTTATGATGAATGCGCTGCAGGTGACGTATAAGGGAGGATGTTCCGAGGTGGTTAACGTCCTTACCCCTACTTATTACAGCTTGACAAAGGCAACACACGGCTTGACAAATGTTGTCCGCATTTCTGTTGAAATACTTCCACACCGAAGAGCTGATTTTTTTTGGTATTTTCACCAGGCATGTCAATGGCCCTATTCCTCCCACGGACAACAGGTGTCTCCCCGGGTGCCTGACTTAAACAAACCACCTCACCATCAGAATCCTCCTGGTCAATTTCCTCCCCAGCGCCAGCAACACCCATATCCTCCTCATCCTGGTGTACTTCAACACTGACATCTTCAATCTGACTATCAGGAACTGGACTGCGGGTGCTCCTTCCAGCACTTGCAGGGGGCGTGCAAATGGTGGAAGGCGCATGCTCTTCACGTCCAGTGTTGGGAAGGTCAGGCATCGCAAACGACACAATTGGACTCTCCTTGTGGATTTGTGATTTCGAAGAACGCACAGTTCTTTGCTGTGCTTTTGCCAGCTTGAGTCTTTTCATTTTTCTAGCGAGAGGCTGAGTGCTTCCATCCTCATGTGAAGCTGAACCACTAGCCATGAACATAGGCCAGGGCCTCAGCCGTTCCTTGCCACTCCGTGTGGTAAATGGCATATTGGCAAGTTTACGCTTCTCCTCCGACAATTTTATTTTAGATTTTTGAGTCCTTTATTTACTGATATTTGGTGTTTTGGATTTTACATGCTCTGTACTATGACATTGGGCATCGGCCTTGGCAGACGACGTTGCTGGCATTTCATCGTCTCGGCCATGACTAGTGGCAGCAGCTTCAGCACGAGGTGGAAGTCGATCTTGATCTTTCCCTATTTTTGGAACCTCAACATTTTTGTTCTCCATATTTTAATAGGCACAACTAAAAGGCACCTCAGGTAAACAATGGAGATGGATGGATACTAGTATACTTATGGATGGACGAGCGACTGCCGACACAGAGGCAGCTACAGCCGTGGACTACCGTACTGCGTCTGCTGCTAATATAGACTGGATGATAATGATATAAAAAATATATATATATCACTACTGCAGCCGGACAGGTATATATTATATAATGACGGACCTGCTGGACACTGTCAGCACTGCAGACTCCTAAAGTAAGCTACTAGTATCAAGAAGATAGAAAAAAAAAAAAACACCACAGGTAGGTGGTATACAATTATGGATGGACGAGCGACTGCTGACACAGAGGTAGCTACAGCCGTGGACTACCGTACTGCGTCTGCTGCTAATATAGACTGGATGATAATGATATAAAAAATATATATATATCACTACTGCAGCCGGACAGGTATATATTATATAATGACGGACCTGCTGGACACTGTCAGCAGCACTGCAGACTCCTAAAGTAAGCTACTAGTAGTATCAAGAAGATAGAAAAAAAAAAAAACACCACAGGTAGGTGGTATACAATTATGGATGGACGAGCGACTGCCGACACAGAGGTAGCTACAGCCGTGGACTACCATACTGCGTCTGCTGCTAATATAGACTGGATGATAATGATATAAAAAATATATATATATCACTACTGCAGCCGGACAGGTATATATTATAATGACGAACCTGCTGGACACTGTCAGCACTGCAGACTCCTAAAGTAAGCTACTAGTATCAAGAAGATAGAACAAAAAAAAAAACACCACAGGTAGGTGGTATACAATTATGGATGGACGAGCGACTGCTGACACAGAGGTAGCTACAGCCGTGGACTACCGTACTGCGTCTGCTGCTAATATAGACTGGATGATAATGATATAAAAAATATATATATATCACTACTGCAGCCGGACAGGTATATATTATATAATGACGGACCTGCTGGACACTGTCAGCAGCACTGCAGACTCCTAAAGTAAGCTACTAGTAGTATCAAGAAGATAGAAAAAAAAAAAAACACCACAGGTAGGTGGTATACAATTATGGATGGACGAGCGACTGCCGACACAGAGGTAGCTACAGCCGTGGACTACCATACTGCGTCTGCTGCTAATATAGACTGGATGATAATGATATAAAAAATATATATATATCACTACTGCAGCCGGACAGGTATATATTATAATGACGAACCTGCTGGACACTGTCAGCACTGCAGACTCCTAAAGTAAGCTACTAGTATCAAGAAGATAGAACAAAAAAAAAAACACCACAGGTAGGTGGTATACAATTATGGATGGACGAGCGACTGCCGACACAGAGGTAGCTACAGCCGTGGACTACAGTACTGCGTCTGCTGATAATATAGACTGGATGATAATGATATAAAAAATATATATATATATCACTACTGCAGCCGGACAGGTATATATTATATAATTAATGACGGACCTGCTGGACACTGTCAGCAGAATGCGTTTATAGAATAAAAACACCACACGACGAGTGTTTAACTTTTTCAGGCAGACAATCACAACATACTGGTGGTCAGACAGTGGTCACTGGTCAGTCACACTGGCAGTGGCACTCTGGCAGCAAAAGTGTGCACTGTTAAATAATATGTACTCCTGCTACTGCTCCCCAGTCTCCCCCACAATTAAGCTGTGTGAGCACTGAGCACTCAGCACAGTCAGATATACATAGATGATGCAGCACACTGAGGCTGAGCACAGATATGGTATACTGTTACTGTGTCACTGTGTATCGTTTTTTTTCAGGCAGAGAACGGATTATATTAAATAATAATATAATAAAAAAACTGCACTGGTGGTCACTGGTCAGTCACTAGTAAACTCTGCACTCTCTGAGTACTCCTAAGCTCCAGTAAATCAAGTGTCTCACTCTCACTCTCTCTCTTCTAATCTAAATGGAGAGGACGCCAGCCACGTCCTCTCCCTATGAATCTCAATGCACGTGTGAAAATGGCGGCGACGCGCGGCTCCTTATATAGAATCCGAGTCTCGTGATAGAATACGAGCCTCGCGAGAATCCGACAGCGGGATGATGACGTTCGGGCGCGCTCGGGTTAGCCGAGCAAGGCGGGAAGATCCGAGTCTGCCTCGGATCCGTGTAAAAAGGCTGAAGTTCAGGGGGGTTCGGATTCCGAGGAACCGAACCCGCTCATCACTAGACTGACATGCTCCCGTTTTCTGAAATGCTGGCAGTGCCCATCCCAACCCCACCCCCAAGTGGCTGCAGTATGTCAATCAACATGTGGCTTAGTGGATACTGTGACCAGTGGTGCAAGTAGAAATATTTTCTTATGGGTACTGAGTGCTGAAAAATTGGTGTGGTCATGTGTTGTGATGAAGCGTGGCCACATTCTGCTAGTGGGAGTGGCTACATGACACTAGCAGCGTGGCCACATAACACAGACTCTTTTTTGGGGGGATTCTGGACGCCGGGCTAAAAATATATAGTAATGCCTCCAGTATCATAGAAATATATAGTGATACCTCCAGTATAATAGAAATATATAGCAATGCCCCCAATTTAATAACAATATATAGTAATGCCTCCATTATAAGAGGGAAATACAGCCACTGTCGCACTCCCAGTAACCCTGAAAAAGTGGGATGAGCCGTCATGCTGCCAATCACCATGGTCTTGTGGCTTTGTGGCACATTATAATTGTGGCAATGGTAAAGTGTGTGACAGGTGGTACTGCGTACCTGCTGCCAAATTATTCAGGGTACTCCATACCCGAGCGTACCCGCATACTTGCACCGCTGCCTGTGACCATTGTTGCAAAAACATATCTGCACAAGCGCAGTATGAATCCTGTGCATGTGCACATAGGAGATGTACGATAAACATTGGGTTTGAGTACATCTTTGAGTAGGCCAAGTATTCTCTGTCTGCAGTGGCAACAGCACAATAATCCCACCAATTACTAAATTGTAAGTTATGTTACTTATCTCTGCATCTGGTTCATTTCACCCCACAGTAGCAGCAAGAACATCCCAAACTATGAGCATAATTCAGACCTGATTTCAAAAGCAAAATCTTTCTCTAATGGGCAAAACCATGCTGCACTGCAGGTGGGGCAGATATAACATGAGCAAAGAGTTAGATTTGGGTGGGTTATTTTGTTTCTGTGTAGGGTAAATACTGGCTGCTTTATTTTTACACTGCAATGTAGATTTCAGTTTGTACGCACCCCACCCAAATATAACTCTCTGTGCACATGTTACATCTGCCCCACCTGCAGTGCACCATGGTTTTGCCCATTAAAGAAAAATGTTGCTGTTGCGGTCAGGTCTGAAGTAGGCTTACCTACAATTGTATATTCAAGCACAAGCAGGTGCTACAAGCATTCTAGCATCACATTAAGCAGTTTATTTAATTTGACATTGGATTTCTCTGGCTGGGTCCACAGGATTATCCACAGGATAACATTGGGGTATTGTCGAGCGACAGCGAAAATGGCACCAACACGGTCACAAGCTTTCTGGCCTCCCAGGATGCATTGGGGCCTCCACTATATAGTCCCGCCCACTGACTCAGTCAGATCAGTTTTTTGCTTGGTGCGGCAGGAGGCCGCATGGTCACAGGGCTGCTGTGAGAGCAGCCTCAAGCTTTTATTATTTTATTTTTATAGACTTACTTTATTGTTTTTTTAGAGCGACTTCTCTTAACAGCGTCTTAAACGCATACTAGAAAGAGTCGCTCCAACAACTCCCCACCGGGTCGCAACAACGCTTACCTTCGGGTATTAGTGCTGTCTCGACGGGCGTCTGTGTCGGATGTTCTAGCAGGTCCAGCAGACGTAACCAGGCTGTGGCCGGTGCATGGGGAGACGGTGAGTCTATGGACTTCCTCTTACTAGAGGGGTCAGGACACAGCTACACTGATTTGGTGGAGACTACAAACAGTGTGTTGATGCGCTGAACATCTCGAGTGTGACAGCGCTACGCTCCGGGGATCATAGGCGCCAGGACTAGGTAGAGGCCGCGATCCTGGGAGTTTAAGTCAACGGGGGGATTCAGACGCTCTCCTGGCCGTCCCTCCTCCGAGTTCATGGCCAATTCCCGCGTGTCTCTCGTTTCATGAACTGAATGACCTCACTTCCGGCTCAGACGCTACCACGAGGGTACTCGGTCGCAGCTTAGACGCTGCAGTTGTGTACACTGGAGATAAACCCGGCAGACCGAGTCGCAGGCCTTAGCGTCTGCATACACGTGGAAGTCGCTCAGCGTCCGTGTCCGTTGGTGAGCGTCCGTGTCCGTTATCAGTTATCAAGAGCGGCAGTGTACACCAGTAGCGTCTGAATCCACTCAGCGTCTTACGAGCGTATTTGCTTGGATATGGAAGTGTGGTGAGTCTCCCTGTATCCCGCTCTCCGGAGGCAGGGTATACAGTACTAAAAATTCTCTGTACTTATTAGTATGCATTGTTAATTTTTAGTACCTATTGCATATGAGACCTGTATATTACTGTGTTTTCTGCATGTTATGTTGAAAAAAGGACCAGTTAAAACAGAAGTACAATTTTCCTACTTATGTATAGGTTGTTATGGAGGTTGTATTCTCATATGGTAATGTCTAATGCTTTAATATGTGACTGACTGCTAGTATTTGTGCTGACTTTTCTGTGTAATGTCAGTCCTGTTCTGACCCTCAAATCAGGTGCACTGTGGTCAGATTGATCTCATCTCTATATACTGACATATAGGGTGTTTTTCAGTCACAAATTGTGTAGTCAATAACAGATTATTACCATGTCTGTGAGCGGCAAAAGTGATGAGGAGAATTTATCAAGCACTCCTACAGCCCTAACATGCATATCTTGTAAGTCAGGGATAATTGATATGAATCAATTGGTCACTTATGAGGGTTTGTGTGCAAACTGTTTCGCTTTTCAGCAAAGTAAAAAACAGGAGTTGGTTCAACCACCAACAGAGACACCATGGAATAAGTTCGCAAAGACTCTATCTTCTATAGTGGACAAGTTAACTCCAGTAGCACCACCTCAAGGGTTAGGTTACACTATGAACCCATACATGCAGCTCTCATCCTATGGCTTGGTTCCAGTAGCCTCTACAAGCAACCAAGAGACGGGTAAGACTAAGACAGATACGTTTATAATGGCAGACTACACAGGATGATACATTGGATGATGATACAATAGATTCGACTCCGTATGATGATCAGTCGCAGAGTTTTAGTTCAGATGATGTAGCTGAACTTATTAATGCTGTATATATATATATATATATATATATATATATATATTCTCTAGTAGGAGCAGTGCTATGGCTTCGGCCTGGGTAGCAAAGGCAATGGGTGAATGGATAGAGGAACTAGAGAGTAGCATCCCTTCTACTAGGGAGCAAGAGGATAATTTTTGCCGTTTAAGACAATCTGCCCAGTATTTGGAAGAAGCAGCAATTGATGTAGACACAGTTGCTTCTAAAGCTTCAGCCTTGACAGTAGTCGCTCGCCGAGCAATTTGGCTACGTACCTGGAAGGCAGATGCGGGATCCAAGAAAGAATTGGAAGCATTGCCTTTTGTCGATAATATATTATTTGGAAAAACTTTATCGGATATCCTAGAATCAGAGGCTGATTGAAAAAGGTCAGATTTCCGGCTACCTATAACCCTAAGTCCAAGGGTTTAAAATTTCGCTCTTTTCGTTGGCAAAGCAAAGCGAAAGCAAAAGAGGAGCCTAAACAACCCCAGTTTAAATCCAGGGGTAGGAAGCAGTGGGCTAGTAAGAAGCCAGCTTCCAAACCTGAACAGAAACCCTCAGCCTGAAGAGACGGGCCTCCGCCTGGAGGATTCCAGGGTTGGGGGCCGACTCCTTCATTTTGCACACATATGGCAACAGTCAACAACAGATGCTTGGGTGCAGAAGGTAGTATCTCAGGGTTATGGGTTCCCATTCAGGAGGCAGCCTCCTCAAATATTTTTTTGCACCAGCCCGTCTCGTATAGAGTCAAAGGCCAATGCCCTGCAAGAAGCAGTCCAAAAATTACTGCAGTCAGGGGTGATTGTCCCAGTACCTCCATCACAAAGGGGACAGGGGTTTTACTCCAATCTATTTCTAATCCAGAAACCAAATGGGTCATATCGACTAATTCTAAATCTGAAAATGTTGAACAAATACATATGGATCCCGAAGTTCCACATGGAGATGTTACGCTCCATAATGTTGGCTATGGAACCGGGAGATTACATGGTATCTCTGGATGTACGGGATGCTTACCTACATGTGCCTGTAGCACTGTCACATCAGGGTTACCTCAGGTTTGCCATCCTCCAGGAACATTTCCAGTTCCAAGCTCTGCCTTTCGGGCTAGCTACAGCACCCAGGGTGTTTACCAAGATCATGGTGGTTATGGCAGGTTGTCTGCGCAAACAAGGGATAAGAATATTCCCATACCTCGATGACCTATTAATCTTAGCACAGTCGCAAGATTTACTGTTGAGCCATCTTCAACACACGATAGTTTGTTTACAGAGACATGGGTGGCTCATAAATTGGGAAAAGTCGTCCCTGAATCTGTCACAGCGGATGGTTCATTTGGGGGCCATATTGGATTCAGACCTACAGAAAGTTCTCTTGACAGAGAAAAAGATAGTCAAGGTGCAGGTCATGGCTCAGGAAGCGTTGCAAGCCCAGACAATGTCAGTCCATGCAGCAATGCGACTGTTGGGTCTGATAGTGTCAACCTTTGACATGGTGGAATATGCGCAATTCCACTCCAGACCATTGCAGCACCTTATTCTGACCAAATGGAACGGCAATCATCAGACGATAAAGAAGCAGATGATAAAGATTCCAGTAAACGTAAAAAGGTCTCTAGCGTGGTGGCTACAAACAGACCATTTAAACAAGGGGAGACCCTTTTGGATAAAAGAGTGGCAAGTCCTGACAACAGATGCCAGCCTGCAAGGCTGGGGGGCGGTACTCGGAAGCCTATGGTTCCAGGGAAAATGGACCGCAAGGGAAAGTCGCCTGCCGATAAATCTGTTGGAGATAAGGGCCGTTTACTTGGCTCTAGTTCAGGCAAAGGACAATCTACAAGGAAGACCAGTCAAGATTCGCTCAGACAATGCGACGGCAGTAGCATACCTCAATCATCAAGGAGGAACTCACAGCAAGAGTCTGATGGAGAAAGTAACTCCCATTCTAAAATGGGCAGAACTCCATCTCCCGGCATTGTCAGCAGTATTTGTCCCGGCTGTACTAAATTGGGAAGCGGATTTTCTCAGTCGGCACACTATTCAGGAAACCGAATGGGCACTACACCCAGAAGTGTTTCAGACACTGGTGAACAGATGGGGTCTACCGGAGATAGACCTTATGGTGTCTCGTCTAAACAACAAAGTTCCGAGGTACGGATCAAGAACAAGGGACCCAGGAGCGGTCCTGGTAGACGCACTGTCAGTAGAATGGAGGTTTCAGCTGGCATATCTGTTCCCTCCAATATCTCTGTTACCCAGAGTAGTGAGAAAGATAAAACAGGCAAAAGGAGCAATCATTCTAATAGCTCCAGCTTGGCCAAGAAGGCATTGGTACACAGATCTGGTGAGAATGTCCGTAAGAAGCACCGATACTGCTCCCTCAACGTCCGGATCTGCTAATGCAGGGTGCTTGTTGTCACAGTCATCTGGATCGCCTATCTTTGACGGCATGGCTGTTGAAACCTCTATCCTAGAGGCTAAAGGATTTTCGAAACAAGTAATCCAAACTATGCTTAGAGCAAGAAAGCCTTCTTCGGCTCGTGTGTATCATAGAATATGGCAAGCCTATATTCACTGGTGTACTGGAAAAAAATAAAATCCGAGATCTTTTAAAGTAGCTAGGATTTTGGATTTCCTTCAGGCAGGATTGGATAAAGGGTTGAAAGTTGCTTCCTTGAGGGTTCAAGTTTCAGCGTTAACTGTATGGTTTCAGCAGAAGATTGCTGATTTACAGGATGTACGTACGTTTTTTCAAGGAGTAGTACATATTCAACCTCCATTTGCTCCTCCTGCAGCTCCCTGGGATTTGAATTTAGTTCTTAAATTTCTCCAGGGTCCTCTGTTTGAACCACTTGAGAGAGCAGATCTCAAGTGGTTAACGGTTAAAGTTCTTTTTTTTACTGGCAATGGCGTCAGCCAGAAGAGTGTCAGATTTGGGAGCATTATCGTGTAAGTCTCCTTTCCTAAGTTTTTTCCAGACAGAGCAGTTCTCAGAACGAGATCTAGCTTTCTTTCAAAGGTGGTATCAAAGTTTCACCTGAATGAAGAGATTGTATTCCCAGCTTTTCAGGTATCGGGACTATCTGCGGAAGAAGCGTCGCTGGCTGTGGTCCGGGCTTTAAGAATCTACATAGATCGTACTAGTGCCATCAGGAAAACAGATTCTCTCTTCATCCTATACGGATTCCATAGAAGAGGATGGCCTGCTAGTAAACAGACGCTGGCGAGATGGCTCCGAATGGTAATATTAGAAGCTTATTCTCATGCAGATCTCCCTATTCCGGCTAATGTCTCTGCACACTCTACACGTAAGGTAGGTCCTTCTTGGGCAGCACAACAGGGTGCTTCAGCAGAACAGATATGTAGGGCAGCCACATGGTCTTCCATAAACACATTCATCAGACATTATGCCTTGGATACTTTTGCCTCTCATGACGCAGACTTCGGGCGAAAGGTCCTCCTGTGCAATCAGGAGCGTCCCCACAACTAAAATGGCTTTGGGAATCCCAATGTTATCCTGTGGATAATCATGTGGACTCAGCCAGAGAAATATACGTTATGGTAAGAACTTACCGTTGATAACGTGATTTCTCTTATGTCCACAGGGATCCCACCCTGACGTATCTGATTTGAGGATCTAGACAATCACTAAAACCTCTTCCTTCTTGTATGGAATGGTGTGCATGTGTGTTCTTATCGCCTAAACAGGTCTCTGCCTGATGTTCCTGCCTAAAATCGCTGTGGAAAGAACTGATCTGACTGAGTCAGTGGGCGGGACTATATAGTGGAGGCCCCAATGCATCCTGGGAGGCCAGAAAGCTCGTGACCGTGTTGGTGCCATTTTTGCTGTCGCTCGACAATATCCCAATGTTATCCTGTGGATACCTGTGGACATAAGAGAAATCACGTTATCAACGGTAAGTTCTTACCATAACGTATATTTTGTGAATAAACCAATAATTTGTCATCAAAGCTCCATATTTGCATGTAATATGGCCACAAGATGCTGCATATATATCCTGGATACCACCATAACAATGCAAAATAATCTTTCAGTATAGGAAAGATTTCTGTTCCATCAATGTTCAAGCTAAATGTAATACAGCTCTCCTTATCCGTAGCCTGCTTGTGAAATATCTGGGTAATTGCCAGTACTAAAGTAATAAAGCATAGATTATCAGAAAGGTAAGGTGAGCAGGGGTGGAACTTAGGTAATTGTATCCCAACATAAATGTATATTTTTATATATATTTTTTTTAGACTAAGATTGTTGCCAAAATGCTCCGTGTCTGGTTTTTAAATTTTCTTAATGATGTTAAAAGGGTCTCATAATGTTCCCTTTCAGAAATAATGAATAACATTTGTGTGTTCTGCTGCCAAAAGCTACATATTACAGAGACTTTAAAATGTAAATATAGTCTTGAACCTTACTTTAAGTTTTTAAAATATGTTTGTTCTATTAACAGAATTTAGCATTTACTTTTTTTGACTCTTACTTTCAGCCGCAGAGCAACAACTTGCATACAATTTAGCACAAAACGCCAACAGGTTGGTCATTGATTGAACTTTTGGGCTGCTTAAAGAACATTTCTGTTGCCTTGATCAGTCTGGAGGAGTCCATATCCAACAATATGTCAGTTATGGGTGGTCTTCTGTATGCCGAATGTTGGGATCCCGGCGCACAGTATACCGGCGCCAGAATCCCGACACCCGGCATACCGACAACTATCCTCCCTCGTGGGGGTCCACGACCCCCCTGGACGGAGAATAAAATAGTGTGGCGCGCATAGCGCGCCACTGTGCCTGCAGCGTGGCGAGCGCAGCGAGCCCGCAAGAGGCTCCTTTGCGCTCGCCACGCTGTCAGTATGCCGGCGGTCGGGCTCCCAGCGCCGGTATGCTGGTCGCCGGGGGCCCGAGCGCCAGCATACCGTACTACCCCTGTCAGTTATAAGTGCTACTATGATACATATCATGAATAGTAAAGTGTTTATTGTTCTTCTATTTATGAAAAAAACATTAAACCTTTGTTCCCAATACAATGTAAACCTACTGTATGTGTAGGCCTCCTTTGGACCTCTGTTGGATTCCTGTGATTGTGTACTTGGTTGTACGTACTCTTGAGAAAGTACCAAATGGACATTGCATACTCAACAAGTAAGCCATACATATTCGAAAATTCAGCTGCTCTTGTGAGTGCCTTCTATTATACGTATGTTTTGCTGAACCCTCCTGCTGGCACATCTCAGTTGCTGTGCACCCCACTGTTGTTTGAAGATGGCTGGAGTGTGTGGGAGTATGAGTGCAGGATGTAATGAGAATACATCATTAATATATAGAATTTGTCGGCAGATAAGAACCACTTGGCCCAGCTAGTCTGCCCCCTTTTTTTTTTACATTATTTTTCTCTCTAACCTTATTTGATCCTTATTTCTTTGTAAGGATATACTTATGTCTATCCCATGCATGTTTAAATTTCTCTACTGTCTTAGCCTCTACCACCTCCGATATGCAGTGTATATATGTAAAAAGAACCTGTAAAAAGAACAGAATAGAGGGGGCGCACAAAGTGAGTAATGATCAACAACACATTTACTAAAAGTAAATGCTCACATACATCTAAGTATTACAAAATCATCCTCACGATCCAACCTGCCATCCTCCAGATGGCATACAGTCCTAAACCGCCGCGGCTGAGTACAGTGCGTTAAGTAATAAGGATTTACTAGGATTACATAACAAACACATTACAACCAGTTATTTGTGGGGCAAAAACATCTGTGACTATGTGGTCCATCCTGATGTGACCATATTGGGCAGACAGGATACGGGCAATTTTCTTGGTCTGCTTAAAAAAAATGGTTTAAGTGTGCAGGATGTGTAACCTGTAGTTATATGCTTATGGGTGATGTTATCAAACATCCATATTCAGACCGGAAGTTTAAAATAAAACATCACTTAACGTGCACTAGTAAATATTAGAGATGAGCGGGTTCGGATTTAACGCCAGAATTAACGCCAGTTCGGTTTTATCCGGATTTTTCTTATTGGCTATCCAAAACACATGACATCCGTGAGCCAATAAAGTGCCGTTTTGAGAACCGAGTAAATCCGAGTAAAACCGAGTAAAACCGAACCCGCTCATCTCTAGTAAATATTAGAGATGAGCGGGTCCGGATTTACTCGGTTCTTTACACCAGAATTATCGCCATTTCTTATTTTCTGGATTTTTCTTATTGGCTAACCAAAACACGTGACATCCGATAGCCAATAAGGAGATTCGGGTAAATCCGAGTAAATCCGAGAAAAACCGAACCCGCTCATCTCTAGTAAATATGTTGTATATGCCCTAATTTGTCCTTTTGGGAAGTATTACATCGGCAAAACCGAATGTCAATTTAAAGAAAGGATGGCAATGCATAGAACATCAATTCATGCTGCCATTCTATCAGGGACCAGTGAACAGCCTGTGGCGAGTCATCTTGCCAGCGCAGGCCATGCTTTAACAGATATGAAACAAGATTGTTGACCAGATGGCAATAGATACATATTACTACAAAAAGAGGCAATATGGATATTCTTGCAAGATGCATAAGTCCCAAAGGTCTCAATGAGACCATGGGGCTGCAATGCTTTCTCTAAAATTAACCTTTAGTTATGTTTCCTTTGATTATCATACCTTTAGTACAGAATTACTGTGTTGCAATTTGTAACTTCTGAACTTCCACTAACTTTGTTGTATTGTTTGTTCCGTTAGTATTATGATGCTCCGTATTAAGATTTTTACTATACTGTGGACTTTTTTACTTGAATATTGTTTATTTTTAGTTGTCATGGTAATGGGTGCATGCGTAGGTGGATCCAGGGGGAGGGCACGCGGGCCTGTGCCCCCCCCATGTCATTTCTGACTTTTCAAAAGGAGAACAGCAGCATTACTACTGCTATTTCTGTCAGTCAGATTTGATAAAAGAGCCGGCAGGCCCTAGGAACCGCTGCGGCTCTAACAGCAAGTCCATGTGGTAACCAATGGGGAGACTGGAGCTCCAGCCTCCTCCTGCTCATGCCGCAACCTACCTCCCCCACCTGCCAGCCCGCCAGAGTCCAGCCCAGACGCAGGGGTTCAAATGCCAGCATTGAGTTACTTATGACGGCGCAGAAGGCTTCATTAGCACTCACTGCACCGCACAGTTTTCCAGCGCTTCCTCCTCCACTTCCTTTACCACCATGCTAGGTGCAGTCAAACTCAACTCAGCTTTGAGATGGCGGCCCATGTGATTGTGACAGGGCTGTCCTGCAGATACACACGAAAAAAATATATATCAGTGGGTGCTAGTGTACTGGCTATGAGACAATAATTCTACAATACTTATCACTGACTGCAACTTCACAATTTGAGGCGCTGAACCTCAAAAAAAAACGTAAATAGTAGAAAACACAGAGTAGCGCTGTCATAGAAAGTATTAATACAATTTATTAAAACCAATTCATTTAAAAACGATGTATAATCAGCATAATTATAAATCAACCAAATATTCTGATACTTTAAGAAGTGACTGATGTTATAATCTCTATGATAGAAACAATTGTAGCTTAAATTTATATTTGCAATAAATAAATGACACCCTAGGACATTCCTTTAAACATTATGTCCAGCTTTGTTTTTATATTGTAAGGCTTTTGGATTTAAGAGGAACTCAATGAAGCAGGCTCCACGTGTGGGTTATTTTGTGAACTTTTTATCATATCCTTGATATGGATGGACTACAAAACTTTCAAACGTTCAATTAAGTCCACATGTCAAAATAACCCACGCGTGGAGCCTGCTTCATTGAGTTCCTCTTAAATCCAAAAGCCTTACAATATAAAAACAAAGCTGGACATAATGTTTAAAGGAATGTCCTAGGGTGTCATTTATTTGTTGCAAATATAAATTTAAGCTACAATTGTTTCTATCATAGAGATTATAACATCAGTCACTTCTTAAAGTATCAGGATAGTTGGTTGATTTATAATTATGCTGATTATACATCTTTTTTAAATGAATTGGTTTTAATAAATTGTATTAATACTTTCTATGACAGCGCTTCTCTGTGTTTTCTACTGTCCTGCAGATGTCTTATGCTGCTTATTGGAGATCCAGCTGGCTCCTTCTGCTAATCAAAGATGGGCAGTTCATGTCTTGCTGTCTGAGTCTCACTGCAGTGCCCAAAATAAGGTATGCTGCACCTGCCACCACCAACTAAAAACTTTAATAATTAATTATATTGTGCTGGGGTGCCTTCCCGGCTCCCATAACTAATGGAACAGGTGACCAACATTTCAAGGCCCAATCAGCGTTTTCATCAGGGTGAAACATTGGCAATAAACCAGGATGCGCTCCTACAGCCAATCATTACCTGATGGCCTATTCTGTGAAGCCACGCTCCCTGTGATACCACACCCCTTATCTGGGAGCACACATGCCTTAAGTGCATGTAAATATAACTATTACCGTTCCCCTATCATGGTGCCCCCCCTTTCATTTTCTTCTGGATCCTCCCCTGGGTGCACGGGTGTGACATCATCATTCAGCGCATAACGGCAGGAGTTTGCCTGGAAACGATGTTGGAAGACGCTGTATCATGGTGAGGGAGAGCACTAATTTAAGGTGAATTCTGTTTATTCTTTTGTATGTTCTAAAGAAAATGCATCAGCATTGAAATGTTCACATGCATTGATGATTGTACTGTCTTTATCTATTCCTAAGTGCCACCTTAATTATACTGTTTATATACAGTGTTTTCCTTGCACCGCATTGGAGGGTAACAGGGTGAGTCCTTTTCATGTGCAGCAAGTGCCAGATCCTGCCTTGTACAGATAGATAGATAGATAGATAGATAGATAGATAGATAGATAGATAGAGATAATTCCCTAAGGTCTGCCTCCAAGATGCATGTGCAATGAGAGCTGTCCACTGTTTGCGAGACTGGCTCCTAGCCTAGCATGAGAGGAAGAGGACCATGGCTACTGGTAACAGCAAGTATGGTGGCAAAACATCAGGAGTGTAGGTGGAGAGGTGGGGGCAATTCAAGTCATAGCAGGGGACAGAGCAATTCAAGTCATAGCAGGGGACAGAGCGGGACAAAGTAGGGGGCAGACAGGGGGTGTGAAGAGACAGAGTGGGGGTCGAGTAGTGGATATAGAAGGAATGAGGTATATATATTTACACAGTATTTGGACACAAATGTCCTACTTTTGGCTCTGTAAGGCACCACAATGGATTCAAAGTTAAACAGTGGAAATTCAATTGAAGTGTAGACTTTCAGCTTTAGTTCCAGGAGTTAAACAACAATATTGTATGAAAAGTTGAGGAATTTCAACAATTTTTATACAAAGTTCCCTAATTTCAGGTACTCAAATGTAATTGGACAAATTAACAATCATAAATAAGATGTTCATTTTTAATACTTTGTCAAGAATATGTTGCAGACAATGAATGCCTGAAGTCTTGAACCTATGGACATCATCAAATGATGGGTTTCCTCCTTTTTTATGCTTTGCCAGTCCTTTACTGTTGATGTCTTTAGTTGTTATTTGTTTGTGGTTCTTTCTGCCTGTAGTACTGCATGCTCGATTTGGGTTGAGATCAGGTGATTGACTCGGGCATTGCAGACTATTCCAGTTCTTTGCCTTAAAAAACTTCTGGATTGCTTTTGCAGTATTTGCAATTGTTCATCTGAACTGTGAGGCACCATCTAATCAACTTTGAAGAACTCGACTAAATCTGGGCAGAGACAGTATAACATCTCTCTATGCACTTCAGAATTTATCTGGCTGCTTCTGTCTTTTGTCTCATCATCAATAAACATTAATGACCCAGTGCCATTGGAAGCCATGCAGAGACATGCCATCATACTGTCTCCACCATTTTTTACAGAAGAGGTGACATTGTATGCTTCGAGCCATTCCAAGCCTTCTCCATGCTTTTTTCATACCATCATTCTGGTACAGGTTGATCTTACAGTCATTTGTCCAAAGAATGATGTTCCAGAACTGGGCTGGCTTTCTTAGATTTTTTTGGACTAAGTCTAATATGGCTTTTCTATTTTTGAGGCTTTTGGCAAACCCTATTTGCTTTTGTGAAGTCTTCTCTTTATCCTTTATGATAGACTTGGATAATAATATTTCTGCCTCCTAAACAGTGTTCTTCACATGACTGGATGTTGTGAAGTTTTTTCTTTACAATGGAAATGATCTTGCGAACAGCAAAAACTGTTGCCTTCCGTAAATGTCCAGGCCAAGCTCACCAGTACATTCTTTTTTTCTCAGAATGTACAAAACTGTTAATTTGGCTACCCCTGAGGCTCTCAATATATTTCAGATGGATTTTTTTCTTTTGTATCCTAAGAATGTCCTATTTCACTTGCATAGAGAGCTCCTTTGACCGCATGTTGTGGGTTCACAGCAACAGCTTCCGAATGCAAATACCATACCGCAGGCATGTCCAAACTGCGGCCCTCCAGCTGTTGAGAAACTACATATCCCAGCATGCCCTAACACAGTTTTGCTGTCAGAGAATGCTAAAGCTGTGTCAGGGCATGCTGGGATGTGTAGTTTCTCAACAGCTGGAGGGCCGCAGTTTGGACATGCCTGCCATACCTGTAATCAACTCCAGACCTTTTGCATGCTTAATTGATGAAGAAATAACAAAGGAATAGCCTAGATCTGTCCATGAAATAGATTTTGAGTCAATTATCCAATTACCTTTGGTTTCTTGAAAAAGTGTTAGCTACATATTAAACGTGTTATTACTGAAACCTTCCTCCAATTTGGATGTGAATAACCACAAATTAAAGCTGATAAACCACAAATTAAACCACTTTAAAACCCTAGTCAGGACGGAGATGTCGGAATGGGGAAGAGAAAGAGAGAAAGAGAGAGAGATAATATACCTTCTGGAACTGTACACTATAAGCAAATATATTGAAATTGGAAATTCTGCTCCAAAGTACACAAGTGATTTGACCTTGCACATACAGTAAGTTAGAGATCCTTCAGGATTTTTCTTCCACATCTCCTATATAAATGCCCAGATCTGTCACTCTGTGACTGTGTGGATAACGCTGGCCATGGCTAGGAGCTCTCATTGGGTTAGCAGCAGGTCTATCACACCCAGTCCACAGCTGATTGGGTGAGAAGCGCCCTCCCACACAGGTTACATCCAATGGGATACTCTGTCCTTTGGCTGCTGTGTGTTCCCAGAGCAGGATTAACAATGGGGCTGATGGAGCTGCAGCTCCAGCTCCACACCCCAAAATAGGGCCACTGCATCTGCAGCAACACACCCTCCAACACTTTACAAATAAAAATTGCTACAAATTCGAAAAGGGGGCGTGGCCACAGGTACAGAGGCGTGGACCTGCCCCTTTTCCTATACTTTCAATGGAAGTTTGGAGAGCCAGAAATCGGTACAGACCAGCTGGAAGGTTTGCCACTGCATCTGCAGCAACTCTCTACGCTGTAGATAGGGGAAAAAAAACTCTAACTGCAGCAACCTCTGGGGGTCATTCTGACCTGATCGCTCACTGCAGTTCATCGCAGCACAGCGATCAGGTCAGAACTGCACATGCGCCGGCACCGCAGTGCGCCGGCACATGACTGACAGCCGACGGCTGTCAGTGCCTAGCGATCACCTCTGCCTGATTGACAGGCAGAGGCGGTCGCTGGGCGGGAGGGGGCGGCACGGCGGCGTTTGGCCACCGTTTTGTGGGCGCGGTCCGGCCATGCAGGCATGGCAGGACCGAGAGGTGGCCAGCCCGCAGCGGCTGTGTGACGTCACTCGCAGCCACTGCGACCCGGGCAGCGATGAGTAACTCTCAGCCAGCCGCAGGAGCTGTGCTGGCTGGGAGTTACTCTTCAAGTACAAAAGCATCGCGCTGTGCGATGCTTTTGTACTTGTGCGGGGGACGGGCAGCCTGACATGTGGGGCGGACTAGCCCTGTGCTGGGTATCCCCCCGCATGTCAGTGTAAGTGATCATAGCTGTGCTAAATTTCAGGTCGGAATGACCCCCTATGTCCTGCTGCCAGTCCGCCTGCCCCCACTGGCATCAACAATTCCCACTCCCTAGCAGCGGCGCACGTGGAACAAAAGCTGCTGCGGCCACCGGCATAGATGTGTATGAAAGTGGCAGAGCAGAAGGCTTTCATAGCCCTCCCTGTGCCGCATACTCTCTGAGCCCCGGAGCCTCCTCTACACGTGATGTCACAGAACTGCCTCCCAGCCACAGTCGCACACAGATCCCCAGAGGCCCTGACTCTACCTGAGCGGCCAGCCTGGAAGCCCCAAGATGGCTTATGTATTGGATAGAGTGGGTGATATTGCGGAGGGTAATGTCTGGACGCTGAATCAATGTAAAAGGTGACAGTGCTGTGCAGTGCAGTGTGTGTGCAGTGTCACTCTCACCTTTTACATTGCTTCAGCGAGTCAGTCAGTCCTGCCAGCCAGTCACTATTGTTAGCGCTGGTGTCCCAATGCTCCAAATTAAAAGGAAGTATACGCACTAAATAAACTACAGCTCCATCAACCCTTAGCGCTGAAGCATTCAGGCGCTAAGGGCTGCTGGGAGCTGTAATTTATTGAGTGCATCTTCTTCCCTGTAATGCGGTGCGTTGGCCACTGCCAAAGGGAGGACAGCAGTCTAGCTGCTTCCAGGAGTAGAAGAAGAAGCATTACCTGCCCCTCCCCCACTCGCAGTACCTCCAGGCCCCATCTGCGGCATTCACACCCCCCCTCCATCACCCACGGTGGCTCTGGACCCCCTCTCCCACCCGCAGCACCCCTGCAGTCGCCCCTCCCCCACCTGCAGCACCACCTGCCCCTCCCCCACCCGCGGCACCCCCGCACCTGCGGTGGCTCCTGACCACCACCCGTGACACCTGCCCCTCCACCAACACCGCACCTGCCCCTCCCCCACCCGCACCACCCCCGCTACCACTACTCCCCCACCCACGGCACCCCCGGACCCCCTCCCCCATCCACGTCTCCCCCGCACCCACCACTCCCCCAACCACAGCACCTACTAGGTGATTCATCAGGCCCTGCATGCGCTGTTCACGCTGTTGCAAGGGGCTATGACCACTTAATCATTGAACGCCCTTTGACCGTGCAATATTTAACCTACTCACACAATTATGATTGGAGGTAATCTCCTATATAATAGCCCAGATCTGTCACTCTCTGACTGTGTGTATAACGCTGGGTGTGGCTAGGAGCTCTCATTGGGTTAGCAGCAGGTCTATCACACCCAGTCCACAGCTGATTGGGCGAAAAATGCCCTCCCACACAGGTTACATCCAATGGAAAGCTCTGCCCTTTGGCTGCTGTGTGTTCCTAGAGCAGGATTAACATTGGGGCTGATGGAGCTGCAACTCCAGGTCCACACCCCAAAATAGGCCCACTGCATCTGCAGCAACATACCCTCCAACAATTTACACATAAAAATCGCTACAAATTCGAAAAGGGGGCATGGCCATGGGTACAGTGTCGTGGCCATGCCCCCTTTCCTATACTTTCAATGGAAGTTTGGAGAGCCATAAATCAGTACAGACCATAAAAAAAAAGGACTGTACCTGCCAAAAATGTACAGCTGGAGGGTATGACACTGCATCTGCAGCAAGTCTCTGCGCTGTAGATAGGGGAAAAAAAGCCTTTTACTGCAGCATGCTATGTCCTGCTGCTAGTCCGCCTGCCCCAACTGGCATCAACAATCCCCACTCCCTAGCTGTGGCGCAGGTGGAGCCAAAGCTGCTGCGGCCACCGGCATACATGTGTATGAAAGTGGCGCAGCGGAAGGCTTTCATAGCCGTCCCTACGCCGCATACTCTCTGAGCCCCGGAGCCTCCTCCCCACGTGATGTCACAGAACTGCCTCCCCGCCACAGCCGCGCCCAGATCCCCAGAGGCCCTGACTCCGTTACAAAGCACCTGGGCAGCCGGCCTGGAAGCCCCGAGATGGCTAATGTAATGAATAGAGTGGGTGATATCATGGAGGGTAATGTCTGGACGCTGAATCAATGTAAAAGGTGACAGTGCTGTGCAGTGCAGTGGGTGTGCAGTGTCACTGACACTACACAGCACTCTCACCTTTTACATTGATTCAGCCAGTCAGTCATTTCTGCCAGCCAGTCACTATTGTTAGCGTCGGTGTCCCAAAGCGCTGCATTACAGGGAAGTAGATGCACTAAATAAACTACAGCTCCCAGCAGCCTTTAGCGCAGGAGCATTCTGGCCCTTATGGCTGCTGGGACCCTCTCCAACACCCACAGCACCCCCACACCCGCCCCTCCCCCACACACCGCACCAGCCTATCCCCCCCACCCCCTCCCCCCGCAACCACTCCTCCCCCACCCGCAGTGGCTCCGGACCCCACCCACGTCACTCCCCCAACCACAGCACCTACTAGGTGATTCATCAGGCCCTGCGTGCGCTGTTCATGCCGTTGCAAGGGGCTTCGACCCCTTAACCATCGTACGCCCTTTGTCCATGCAATATTTAACCACTCACACAATTATGATTGGAGGTAATACTCCATATAATAGAAATATTGCATGCCACAAGGGCGTGTAAGGGTTAAGGGGGTGTAGCCCCTTACGACGGTGTGAAGAGCGCCAGTATGGTGCGATGAATTACCTAGTAAGAAATAATGCCTTCCAAATGAATCCTCAGATACAGATCCAAAATGAAGATGGAAAACAGTATAGAGTAATATGTTTCAGCAATTTACTAATAACCAAAGAATTGGACATACATCTCCAGATTGACTTTGTCAAGGCGATGTTGTCAGCAACATGGACATAACTTGCATTTAAAAAAGTGTATGCAAAACTGGCATACATCATAATTTGCTAAGCAATTTACATCTCGAGATGCTGTCAGGGCCACATCTGCTGCTGATGTGCCAAACGTACACAAAGATTTAGGGGCTGATGTATGAAGGTGTTTCCGCAATTAATTTTTCCCGGTAAGCATGCTTATCGCAATATTATTCAGTCTAATCTAAAAGCTAGTAATTAAATATTTATCTCAATTTTTTGGGAGATAAAAATCTGGTTTTCTCTTATTGCAAAAGCATTCCAGACCCATTGGACTCTATTGAATGCAATATAAATCCTATATATCAAATAGTCCATGCAGATTTTTATCGCAATATTTGATATATAGTAAGCTGTAGCTGGCATACAATTTATTTGATCAATAGAAAGGAGAAACGCTGCATGCTGGAGTACAAATAATAAAAATGCAATAAGAGCACCTTATTATCATATTTTTTAAATATCGCAAAAAAAACAAAAAACACCACACATCATGAAACTACACTGTTGTCAAAAGTATTTTTTTTTTAATCTATTTTTTTTAATACATTTCACGATAAGTAAAATGCGAAAAACAACATACATTTACAGATCTAAATTGTGATGAATGATACATAGGCCCCCAACAAAAGAGTATTCATGTTCATAAGTATGCTACACCACTTTGCAAATGCCTACACTGGCTCCATAAATCCTCTGGAATCCAATTTAAATTACTCAATCTCTCAACAATGACACCCCTTCATACATCTCACATCTCAGAACAAAATGCTACTCTTCTCACCTCTTTAGATGAACCCTTCTGGCAAGCACCACTAACTCTGTTTATACTCTTTGCGATCACGTGACCGATCAGGTAGATGCTCGTGATCAGCCGAGTGCTTGACCTCCTGTGTGCTCCATACACACTGTGCTATAAACAGCTCTGTGTGTAAGGGCTTCTTTTGGATCAGAAGGTTGGCCCAATAAATATTAAACAGCACTTAAGAAGTGATCTCCTGATCCTGACTGTTGCAGGGACATTACGAGGTGTTCATTGGCTAACGTTCCTGCAATGGTCCTGCATACCACCTATACAATCACTGGTCTGTTCACTCAATATCAGGAGATCGAGCCATGGATTGTATCCCAGCTTAAGACTTTTCTGTTGCTATTACCCACTTTTAGATTGAATTGCACACTTGATCTGACTCTCCCACAGCCTTCATATCTTACAATGTTCTCTGAAAACCCATAACTTTCTTAACACTGAACCTACTGTCACCTATACTACCACCATAATATACTCTCGCAACTGTCAGATTCAAGCCAAGTTTATGGCAGCTGTATTACACTAAAATCAACACAGGTTAGGCTTACTCAGATGGCTGATGGCTGCCCGATGGTGATCAGTGCTGTGTCTGTGTCTTTCTGCAGCATTAGCCTTATTTTTTTATAGTTGTGTTTTAATAACGTTCATTTAATCTCTTAATTACGTCCATTGCATGGTCATGTACCTTTGACTTGGCTGCCATGGCTGTGAGCCAATTGGTGATATGGGGCTGGATCTAATGAAGTCCAAGTTAACCAGATGCGCGGGTTCCCGGCCAAACTTGGACTTTTTTAAAAGGGGCAATCATTTCCAAGGCAAAACCATGCCTTGTAAATGATTTCCTCTTTAAGAAAAAACATCCAAGGTCGACTGTGAACCCGCACCTCCGGTCAACTCAGACTTCATTACAACCGGCTCATAGTGCCCAGTTGGAGAACATTTACAGGACCCTTTTTAGAATAAACTTTATAATCATGTTGTTAGCTAAATATGCAGATTTTATCCTCAGCCACAAACTTTTTGAAAGCAGGAATTTCCTGGTTAAATGTTTGTCAACTCCGAGCCAAAAGTAGAGATGTGCGGCAGGTACTTTTGGAGTTTTGTGTTTTGGTTTTGGATCTGGATCCCCGATCATGTTTTGGATCTGGATTGGTTTTGCCAAAACCACCAATTCAGGTTTTGGTTTTGGATTTGGATGATATTTGGAAAAAAAACGCTAAAATCACAGAATTTGGGGGTAATTTTGATACTATGGTATTATTAACCTCAATAACATTAATTTTCACTCATTTCCAATCTATTCTGAAGACCTCACACCTCACAATATTGTTTTTTGGCCAAAAAGTTGCACCGAGGTCACTGGATGACTAAGCTAAGTGACATAAGTGGGCGGCACAAAAACCTGGCCCATCTAGAAGTGTCACTGCAGTGGCAGACAGGAATTCAGTTTTAAAAACTAGGTCCCAAAGAGCACATAATGCAAAGAAAAAAAGAGGTGCACCAAGGTAGCTGTGTGACTAAGCTAAGCAACACAAGTGTGCGGCACAAACATCTGGCCCATCTAAGAGTGGAACTGCAGTGGAGACAGGATGGCAGTTCTAAAAACTAGGCCCCAATAAGTACATCATGCCAACAATAAAAAGGGGTCCAAAATAAGCGGGGGAAGGGGGGGGGAAACCCACCAAAATCTTGCCTAGGGCATTATATTGGTTAGGGCCGGCTCTGACAGCTGCATCCCTGGACTGGACTTATATGGCTGTACCACTGGACTTATACGGCAGTACCACAGGACTTATATGGCAGTACTACTGGACTGGACTTATACAGCAGTACCCCTGGACTTATATAGCAGCACCCCTGGACTAGATTTATACGGCAGTACCAATGGACTGGACTTCTACAGAAGTACCCCTTGCTTATATGGCAGTACCCCTGGACTTATATGGCAGTACCTCATGACTTATATGGCAGTACCCCTGGACTTATACAGCAGTACCACTAGACTGGACTTATATGGCAGTACCACTGGACTGGACTCATACGGCAGTACCTCTAGACTTATACGGCAGTACCACTGGACTTATACGGCAGTTCCACTAGACTGGACTTATACGGCAGCACCCCTGGACTTATACGATAGCACCACTGGACTGAACTTATACAGCAATACCCCTGGACTTAATTGGACAGTATCCCTGGACTTATATGGCAGCACCCCTGGACTGGACTTATATGGCAGTACAACTGGACTGGACATATACGGCAGTACCCCATGACTCATACGGCAGCACCCCTAGACTTGACTTATATGGCAGTACCACTAGACTGGATTTATATGGCAGTACCCCATGACTTATATGGCAGCATCCCTAGACTGGACTTATATGGCAGTACCACTGGACTGGACTTATACGGCAGTACCCCATGACTTATACAGCAGCACCACTTGACTTATAAAGCAGTACCATTGGACTTATATGGCAGTAACCCTGGACTGGACTTATATGGCAGTACCCCTGGACTTATATGGCAGCACCACTGGACTGGACTTATACAGCAGTACCCCTGGACTTATTCAGGAGTACCTCTGAACTTATATGGTAGCACACCTGGACTGGACTTATATTGCAGTACCACTGGACTGGACTTATAAGGCAGTACCCCATGACTTATACGGCAACACCCCTAGACTGGACTTATACAGCAGTACCACTGGACTGGACTTATACGGCAGTAACCCTGAACAAATATATGGCAGAACCACTGGACTGGACTTACATTGCAGTACCACTGTACTGGACTGGACTTATATGGCAGTACCCCTTGACTGGAATATGGCAATACCCCTGGACTGGACTTATATGGCAATACCCCTGGACTTATATGGCAGCACCACTGGACTGGACTTATATGGCAGGCAGCACCCCTGGACTGGACTTATACGACAGTACCACTGGACTTATACGGCAGTACCACTGGACTTATACAGCAGTACCACTGTACTGGACTTATACAGCAGTACCCCTGGACTCAAATGGCAGTACCCCTGGACTTATACGGCAGCACCCCTGGACTGTATTTATACAGCAGTACCAATGGACTGGACTTCTACGGAAGTACCCCTTGACTTATATGGCAGTACTGCTGGACTTATATGGCAGTACCCCAAGACTTATACGGCAGTAATCCTGGACTTATCTGGCAGTACCACTAGACTGGACTTATACAACAGTACCACTGGACTGAACTCATATGGCAGTACCTCTAGACTTATACGGCAGTACCACTGGACTTATACGGCAGTACCACTAGACTGTACTTATACAGCAGCACCACTGGACTTATACGGCAGTACCACTGGACTTATACGGCAGTACCACTGGACTGGACTTATACGGCAGTACCCCTGGACTTTAGCGGCAGCACCCCTGGACTGGATTTATACAGCAGTACCAATGGACTGGACTTCTATGGAAGTACCCCTTGACTTATGTGGCAGTACCCCTGGACTTATATGGCAGTACCCCATGACTTATATGGCAGTACCTCTGGACTTATATGGCAGTAGCACTAGACTGGACTTATATGGCAGTAACACTGGACTGGACTCATACGGCAGTACCTCTAGACTTATACGGCTGTACCACTGGACTTATACAGCAGTACCACTGGACTGGACTAATATGGCAGTACCACTGGACTGGACTTATTCGACAGTACCACTAAACTTATACGGCAGTACGACTGGAATTATACGGCAGTACCACTGGACTTATATGACAGTACCACTGGACTTATATGACAGTACCACTGGACTTATATGGCAGTACCACTGGACTTATACGGCAGTAGCACTGGACTGGACTTATATGGCAGTACCCCGGGACTTAAATATCAGTACCCCTGGACTTAAATGGCAGAACCCCTGGACTTATACAACAGCACCCCTGGACTGGACTTATACGGCAGTACCACTGGATTGGACTTATACGGCAGAACCCCTGGACTTATACGGCAGTACCACTGGACTGGACATATACAGCAGTACCCCTGGACTAATACGGCAGCACCACTGGACTGGACTTATACAGCAGTACCAATGGACTTATTCAGGAGTACCCCTGGACTTATATGGCAGCACCCCTGGACTGGACTTATATGGCAGTACCACCGGACTGGACTTATACGGCAGTTCCCCATGACTTATACGGCAGTACCACTAGACTGGACTTATATGGCAGTACCACTGGACTGGACTCATACAGCAGTACCTCTAGACTTATACGGCAGTACCACTGGACCTATATGGCAGTACCACTAGACTGGACTTAAACAGCAGCACCCCCGGACTTATATGGCAGCACCACTGGACTGGACTTATGCGGCAGTACCACTGTATTGGACTTTTACGGCAGAACCCCTGGACTTATACGGCAGTATCACTGGACTGGACTTATACAGCAGTACCACTGGACTAATATGGCAGTACCACTGGACTTATATGGCAGTACCACTGGACATATATGGCAGTAACCCTTGAATTATACGGCAGCATTACTGGACTTATACTGCAGCACCACTGGACTTATATGGCAGCACCACTGGACTGGATTTATACGGCAGTCCCACTTGACTGGACTTATACTGCAGTACCCCTGGACTTATACTGCAGTACCCCTGGACTTATACAGCAGCACCACTGGACTTATAAGGCAGCACCACTGGACTGGACTGAGATGGCAGCACCACTTGACTTATGGCAGCACAGGACACCACGACTGGAATTATGGCAACACAGGATTCCACCACTGGACTGATGCAGCACAACACAGCACCACTGGATTGGATTTGTACAGCAGCACCACTGGACTTATGGCAGCACAGGACAGCACCACTGGATTTATGGCAGCACAGGACACCACCACTGGACTGATGCAGCACAACACAGCACCACTGCACTGGACTGGACTTATACAGCAGCACTGGACTTATGGCAGCACAGGACACCACCACTGTGACTGGACTGATGCAGCACAAGACACCAACACTAGACTGATACAGCACAACACAGCACTGGAATGACACAAAAGAGCAGGTAACCACCCCATGCACCACACCACTTTCCTGCACAGACACTTAGGAGACACGTCCTCTCGCTACACTCTCCAGGACTGGAGTGAAAATGGCAGTGACGCGCGGCTCCTTATATGAAATCCAAGACCCGTGAAAATCCGACAATGGGATGATGACGTTTTGCCTCGTTCTGGTTTCCGAGTCTGGCGGGAAGTCCCAAGCCGGGCTTGAATCCGAACTCGGAGTGTGAAGTTCGGGGGAATTTGGTTCTCAGGGAACCGAAACCACTCATCCCTAACCAAAAGTGAGCAAAATAATGACTATTTATTAACAGTTTCTTATATAGTGCAGCATATTCCGTTGCGGTTTACAATTAGAACAACAGTAATAGAACAAAACTGGGTAAAAACAGACAGACATAGAGATAGGACTATATAGAATTATAAAAAAAACATACAGTAGCAATGGACACCATACTTACAGCACATGGTTTCTACAGGTGAACTAAATACAGTAACATTACATAAGACCAGCGCTTTGAGGCCTCACTTGCAGTGTACATTGATACACCCTTTTATTTCCCCTATTTTTTAGGTTCTACGGTCATTTTTGGATTGTTTGTATGCTTGACCTTTCACAGGCCTATTTTTTCGTAAATATAAAATAGATCTGAAATCACTTAAGCAGAGCTAATGAGGAATTTCTGTGTCTTTTTCTATACTCTAAAGGAATGACATCTTCATTGTTCTATTTGTGCACTATAGTTATATTTTACTTATAGACAGCTATGTTCTATAGAACAGTGGCCAAATTAATATAATTATTACAAAGCATTTTTTTGCACATTTTATTTTATTAGCATAGAGCTGCCTTTGTTTTACTCAACAAGAAGAGGTCTGAATATCTTTGAAAGTGAACATTTTAAATAGCGTTCGTATCCATGGTATCTTTATGATGTTGTAAGTATTACAATGCTTTAATAGTAACACCAGCATTAAAAGGTTCATGCTCATTAGTTCTTATTGCTATCTGTATTTGCTGGTAAAATGCTGATATTAAATCTGTTAAAGTAACAGAATTCAATTGTTCTAGATTATTTTCTCTCCAACACAATTGTAGCTGTGTATAAACCTGCTTAGTGATTGTTGGCTGTGTCTCTGTCTGTTGTTTTCTGCAGAAATGCCTTTTATTATACCGGAATCTTATAAAAAACATTTATTGATTCTGGACTTGGCAGCGAGGTTTCAGCCTTTCAAACTGTTTTGGAAAGATGATACTAATTCATTATTTGTTCCATTTTAATTGCTTATTGTACATTCTGTGCTCTTTCTGCAGACATACTGTATGCATGTTCATAATGAATAGAAGGATTACACACATTAGCTAAAAATATATGTAGTAGGACATAGAAAACCTTGTTAAGAAAGCTACAATGATGAACATATAGTACTGTATTTTATGTTCTAATCAATAATACTTATTAGGAGACCATGAGGCTTTACTGTATGCTTTTTTAATTGCTTATTAAATACTGTAATTGAAAGTTCTGCAGAATTCAATGCAGGGTCACGTTGTGCTGCAAAAGCAGGGCAGAAAAACCTCAATACACAAGTCCAATCTATAACCAACCTCAGCCACTAAGTACAAAGGGTGGAAATTGTGCTAATAACAGAACAGAGCAAATAAGTTAAAATTGATCAAAGAAGATTATCTTTACTGGTTGTGGCCATGTAAAATGCCCCTGAATAAATAACCCCTCTCAACTTGAGAAACATAGAATAGTGGCAGATAAGAACCATAAGGCTTATCTAGCTATTTTTTATCCTTGATATCATAGGACATTTGACTTATGTCTTATAGGGCAGAATTATTAATGCTTGGAAAGAGGTAAAGTGTATAGCGATAAAGGGGTCTGTTTACTAAGCCCTGGACAGAGATAAAGTGAACAGAAATAAAGTACCAGGCAACCAGCTTGTAACTGTTATTTTTCCAACACAGACTGTGATATGACAGTTAGGAGCTGATTGGCTGGTGCTTTTTCCCCATCCACTTTATGGTGCTATGCTATGTTACAGATATAGGGGGTCATTCCGAGTTGATCGCTCGCTAGAAGTTTTTAGCAGCTGTGCAAACGCATTGTTACCGCCCACCGGGGAGTGTATTTTCGCTTTGTAGAAGTGCGAACGCTTGTGCAGCAGAGCGCCTGCAAAAACATTTTGTGCAAAACAAGACCAGTCCTGGACTTACTCTTCGTGTGCATTGATTCTAATGATGGAGGGACGGCTTTTGACGTCACACACCCGTACAGCGTTTGACCAGCCACGCCTGCGTTTTCCCCGACACGCCTGCATTTTTCTAAACACTACCTGAAAGCGGTGAGTTGACACCCAGAAACGCCCCCATCCTGTCAATATTCTTGCGTTGTGTCGTGCGACTTAAAGCTTCGCTAGAACCTGTGCAAAACCCCAAAGGTCTTTGTACCCATACAGTACGCGTGTGCATTGCGGTGCATACGCATGCGCAGAAATGCCGATTTTTAGCCTGATCGCTGTGCTGAGAACAATGGCAGCTAGCAATCAACTCGGAATGACCCCCATAGGGCCTAATTCAGAGGTGATCGCAGCAGCAAATTTGTTAGCAGTTGGGCAAAACCATGTGCACTGCAGGGGGGGGCAGATATAACATGTGCAGAGAGAGTTAGATTTGGGTAGGGTGTATTCAAACTGAAATCTAAACTATAGTGTAAATATAAAGCAACCAGTATTTACCCTGCACAGAAACAATATAACCCACCCAAATCTAACTCTCTCTGCACATGTTATATCTACCACACCTGCAGTGCACATGGTTTTGCCCAACTGCTAAAAGATTTGCTGCTGCGATCAACTCTGAATTACCCCCATAGGGCTTAGTTCAGACCAGCAAATTTGTTAGCAAATGGGCAAAACCATGTGCACTGCGGGGGGTGGGGTGGGGGATATAACATGTGCAGAGAGAGTTAGATTTGGGTGGGGTGTGTTCAAACTGAAATCTAGATTGTAGTGTAAAAATAAAGCAGCCAATATTTACCCTGCACAGAAACAATACAACCCACTGAAATCTAACTCTTTCTGTATTGTTATATCGGCTTTCCCCTGCAGTGCACATGGTTTTGCCCATTTGCTAACAAATTTGCTCATGCGATCAAGTCTGAATTAGGCCCATGGTTTTTGAAATGACAGGATCTGACTGGTTGGTACTTCAATCTCTCTCCACTTTATATCTCTCCACCTTATCTTCCCCTAAGTCTTATGTCAATCTTAAACATTTGTAACATTTTATAATGTACAGTACTAAACTCTACCACTTATGTGGGGAGAATATACCACCTATTCACTACACTAAATTTACTGAAATTCCCCCATAACCCTCACGTTTTATTGCATTCCCAATTCTTCAAACAATTTTATTACTCTGAAAAATACTATCTTGCGCTACCATTATATATGTATGATATATATAACCATCAATCATATCCAGTGGTGGGATTCAGCCGGTTTGCACCGGTTCTGCAGAACCAATACCTAATGTCAGTTATGGTTCTGAGAACCGTTTGCTACCCCCACCACCCGCCACAGAAAGGATCTCTTACCGAACTGTTCTGCAGCTTATCTCTCTATTTTTTCTCCAGCTGTCTTCCGATCACATGCGCCTGCCCCCTGGTGACCATGGACCGCATGCCGTGTACTGGGTGGAACGCAAGCAGCCGTCTCCCAGACTACGAGCGATGCGATGACTGGAAACTGCATGGCGGAAGTGACGTGGTGACGGGGACAGTGTGCAGAGCGGGAGATGTGGCGGGGATCAGTCTCGGTGGGATATTTAGGAGGGTAAGTGTATCGTATTACTGTTCACATGCTGTTTATGTCCTGGCGACGGGGCGTGTGGTCCCGAAACGTTGACCATTGGATAAAAAACTTTTTCTACTGTTTGTTGTCTCTGAGTGCTGAGTTCTTTTGGAGGTGTTTGGTAATTTGACTAGGAGCAGGCTGTTCTTTTACATATGAGTGCGGATGCTGCTGGAAGACATATATATATATATATATATATATATATCTCATTAGGACATAGAACCTGTTGTTAATTTATTTAAATCCCACCACTGATCATATCCAGTCTCTCCTTTCTCTGCTCCAAGCTACTGTGTATAGGTTTAGATTATGTGTTCATTCCTGGTACATTTTGTGATTTAGACAGTGCACCATTTTAGCTGCCTTTCTTTACATTCTCTCTTATTATTTTATGTCCCACTAGAGATTTGGGAGCAAGTTTTTTCATTCACAATGTGTTTTATCACTCGATAAATGGGCCACCTTCCTCTCTGGCAGTACACTGAGCAAAGTAGACTCTGCTTGTGTGCCAGAGTCTACTGAAAATATGCAGGTCTTTGAGAATATGGCACTTACGCCTTGTTCTTTACTGCCCATGCTCAAATCACTGGGAGAATGTCCGCTACACCATTATTCTGATGATTTTTACTGCTCTGCAGGGGTGGTCTTCAGTATGCTGGAGGTCGGGCTCCCGGCGACCAGCATACCGGCGCCGGGAGCCCGACAGCCGGCATACCGATACTTATTCTCCCTCGTGGGGGTCCACGACCCCCCTGGAGGGAGAATAAAATAGTGTTGCGCGCGTAGCGCGCCACCGTGCCCATAGCGTGGCGAGCACAGTGAGCCCGCAAGGGGCTCATTTGCGCTCGCCACACTGTCGGTAGGCCGGCGGTCTGGCTCCCGGCGCCGGTATGCTGGTCGCCGGGAGCCCGACCGCCGACATATCGTAGTGAACCCCTCTGCAGTGCCATCCAATGCGGGACTCTGGAGGGGGTGGAGAGGTAAGTATAAACATATGGGTGCAGGGAGTGCAGTGTGTTGGTCCTTGTTCTCCAACGTCACCAACACTTGTAAGACTTATAACAATAATGGAAATTGTAATCTGCTGGCGCCAAAATACTGTAGAGAACACATGAACAAAGCAAAGTAACAATTCCATTCCTTCAAATGCTAATAGCTGTTTCCAGAAGTAATTGTCTCAACCCAGGGCCTGATTCAGACCTGGACACAGCCGCATGGTCACTTGCAGTGGCTGCATCCAGCCGTTGTGCACATGCTCAACCTTACACATTGTGGCTGCATCCCTGAAGTATGCGGCTGCACTGTGATTGATATGTGTGGCCATTGCGGGTGACAGAGTTATGGCATTGTGGAGGTGCACCAGGAAAACAGGGGCGGGTTGGGACTGTTTTCAGGGCGGCTGTGCGACATCACATGCAGCCTCTCCGACAAAAATAATGGCCACTGACCATCTGACAGAGCAGCCAGGATGCTCTGCCAGGGGTCAACCTTAGATCTGATCCCTCCGCAGTCTAGTTGTTGACACATCGGGGGGTCCATCCTCACACATGCTGGATGGCCACCAGAATGTGCAGAGATACGTTCATCACCTAATACCCCCCCCCCCCCCCCCTCCCAGTCTGTAATGTCTTTGGTTAAAATGTCCTCAATGAATTTGAAAAGAAGAAATGCAGTAAAACATAATATAGTGTAGGTATGATGATGAATTACAGAAGAAGCTAGAGTAAGTTCAAGTTGCAATCAAGATTAAATAACTTGGCTTCTAAATGGATATGAGGAGGATGTGAAAACTGGAAGGGGACCGCATTTCCCAAGAAAAGTTGAATACAGGTCAACTCCAAGTTTTGTTCAAATATTCACTTTGGCATTCTTGAAATACTGGGAGGATTTGCTGCCCGCAAACAAGTACCGCCCCTAGCCACTTGAGGCACGTGCCTAAGGGCGGTACTTGTTTGCGGACGGCACTTGATGCTTATGTTAGTGCTGTCAACCCAAAAAGTACCAGTAACTGCTAAATATTTCCACTGTACTGTATCATATGTCATCTTGAATGGAGTGTAAATGGGTTGGACATGCACATACTGCGCCTGTAAGCTGTCCCATTTAGTAAATATGTATGTATAATTAAAAAAAAGAAAATCACAGTGGCTTTTTTAATTACACTTTTAATATGGCTATAATCAATTGAGATCTTATAACCAGTCAATAAAAATGATACAATTATGCAGGTGGGGGGGCACCCTCACCCCTGAATCCGGCCCTAAATCCGGCCCCTAAATGCAGATACCCTCACACATTTGGCTGAGACTACCTAAGAATAGGGCCAATATATACATTAATAGAATCCAATGTGCAGGTGGTGCGATGCAGCTGGCTATCCTCACTCATGTCACAGTTCCTTTACCGTCGATCAGTCTTCCCTTCATGACAATGTTGGGTTGAGGCAGAACAAATGCCAGAGGGATGGCTACTGGGTACGTGTACAATTTATTTCACCTTCATTTTAAACCCACACAGATATATACATGTTAATAAGTTTTTCTTCCCCCAATTCTCCTTTTATTTACAGGTGATTACAAACTAAAGTACTCTTTGAAACTAGTGTTCATTTTGACAAAGTTTTTTAATTTAGTTTTAATCGTAGTCGCTTTCTTAAAATTTTATTTGTTTTATAGTCACATTTTTGTCTACTTTTTCTTCATTTTAGTCAAGATTTAGTCAGTGGATCTCGGTTTCCATTTTAGTCTAATTTTAGTCAGTGTTTTAGTGATAACTTTTGCAAACAGTCTAATAATACTGGAAAGGATTTTGCTGAAGAACATTTATGCAAAATTCCCTTGAAAAGTTTGCATAACAATGTGTTACATATTCTAGGCTCAGTAGGGTGAGAAAGTGTTATATGCGAAGTCTGACTTACCATAGTACTCCTATATATCATATACAAATTAATGTTGTTAGAACAAACAAGTGCAAAATACAATCCAATTACCTGCACAGCAGGACATATTTATTGTCTGCAAATATCTATAACATATAATTTAATTTAAAACCCTACTTCTACTGTTAATTCAAGTGTCTTTTGACAAGGATTTTAAATTTAGGTTTAGTCTTAGTCACTTTTTTTCACTTTAATTAAAGTTTAGTTAGTGGAACTTAGTTTGCACTTTAGTCTAATTTTAGTCCTGAAATAAACTGTAGTCGACAAATACTTTTAATCAAAATTTTCATCAACAAAATGTAACACTGCTCCACACTCCTAAATCCTATTTCCAAAACCAAACACCAGCCACCTCAATATACTCTCAAAAATTGCACTTCTATTTGATGGCAGAAAAAGAGTAATCTATTGGGTTTAAGACAGACAATATATGATGGACATCGCAGATAGACATCTATTGATGCTCAAATCCAATGGTTAGTAAATACTGGATTTATAGACCGCAATTCCACAGCAGTGTTGACTGGATTGCAATAGAGGGTAAAACAGATTCTTAATACATTTACCGCCCTAGTGCATTATAAAGAGCAGCTGTTCTAGGTAATTAGAAAATATTTTTTTTTGCATCTGTCTACCACAATTTGAATAATAGAATGCTCAACAAATGAGTGTACAAGATTCTTCTTAGATTATTTTGTGAAGTAATAATTCCTCCCAAAAGAATAAAAAGAAAATACAATAGTGTAATATGTTCCAAATTTAATAAACTCTGATGAATATAACAGATGTATTAGTACCTTAATTAGGTTTCAATAGGCTCTAAGAGTCCATCAACAACTGTGGGCTGCAAATCCAGATGGGTTTCCAGATGAGAATTTCACATGTACCTCCAAAGAATGGAATAGTGTAACAATATAACAATTTACGACTCATTTATTTTTTAATACCAGTTATTTATATAGCGCACACATATTTCGCGGCACTTTGCAGAAAATATTTGGCCAATCACATCAGCCCCTGCCCCAGTGGAGCTTACAATCTATATTCCTTTTCATATGTATACACACACACACACACACACACACACACACACACACATTCACGCTAGGGTTAATTTTTGTTGGTACCAATTAACGTACCAGTATACTTTTGTATTATGGGAGGAAACCGGAGCACCCAGAGGAAACCCACGCAAGCACGGGGAGAATATACAAACTCCACACAGGGCCTTGGTGGGAATCGAACCCATGGCCTCAGTGTTGTAAGGCAGTAATGCTAACCATTGCATCGTCCATGGCTGCCCTAATACATACAAAAATTATATGTCCATACATGGATAAAATAAAAATATAAAGTTATCGGAGATCCTTATTACCCATTTGGCCAGAAAGATCTTCCTCCAAAAGGTCCAGTAATAAGGTATCCAGTGGAAAGTTTGTCCAGATATGGTAGATAGACCCAATGTGTTTGGTCTAGCCATGTATGCCTCCTCAAGGGATATGTGTTGATGGGGACAAGTGCCCTTATTTTGTTTTCAAAAAACCAAAAACTGACATCACCCTAAACTGGAGGGGACCTCTACCACTTGCCATCACTTCTGGCAGTAATACATGTCTATACTACAGTACACATTTTACAAAACTTATTAGGAATATCAAATATTGAATAAAAACCCCATCTGTATCCAAGAACTTTAATCAGCTACATAATTGTGACCCACCATTAAAAGAATAGAAAATAGGAAAAATAGGAGATTTTTTGATTTATAAACTGGCAACACTATCTCCAGGAGGTTTCATTTGCTACTTTGAAGTTGCGCCTTTTTTTGATTAGTGATCTTTATATTTGTGCTACAGTATAATTATGCAATATTATTTTTATTTATTGTTTAGACAATGTACATTTAGCTGATCAAACTATTTATCTAACTGGCTGGTAAGATACTGTATATAGATCTAGAATGTGAAAGATGGACTCATATCAGATGGAGGAAAAACAAGCATCCAATAGCTGGAAGTCCAAGGGGATGGCGTATATATGCCTTTTTCTCCAAGGATGGTAATGGGATAACTTTCAGTGCTGCTCTCACTCTCCAGAGGCACCTTACTGATGCATTACGGGTTATAAAAACATTATTTTTCAGGGCAATACTATAATCAAAGACAAGTCCATCTTTTATTTTAAAATCAGATTGGGAAGCAGGATGCATGTCACGGAGCATATTCCATCCATTGTTGTGACAACAGGGGAACGGATCACAACGCTCTTAATTAGTCCATAATGAAATTGTAAAAAACAAATACTACAGAACCTTTAAAACCAATTAGGGTTAGCCAGGTTGTGATCACCAGACAATAGTTACTATTGGGCCAAATAATTTAAAAGTGGTGACTCCGCGCTTTCAAATATGGGTACTCTCTCAGTTGAAGCTGTCATTATGGGGGTGTTTGATCAAGTAGAGATCAAAAAGTTATTATGAGGCAAAAAGCACCAAGGGGCCTCAACATTTAAAAGAGAGGCTCCTCCTAATTATTTAATGAGTGCCACTTAATTATTTGTAGCCAGGTTAGGGCAGATCTTCCCCCATGTCTGGACTACTTTATTTACTGTAGTTGAAGGGGTTAATGTCTGGTGATCAGTTTGCCTATATCACTTCCCGATCCAGCATCGCAGCTGCTAGGGAGTTCCCACAGGTCAGTAGGACCAGTGGAAAATAGGTGAATGCTTTTCTTTTCTTCTTTAGCCCCTCGCTGTGGAAGACAAGTGGAGCGGGTCCTCAGCAGTCTTGTTATATACAATATACAGAGGAGAAGCGCCACTTGTGCTCTGCAGCTATGGATTTAAAAAAGCATGAAATAATATTGTTTTCAACTTCTCAATGTTAAAACCTCCAAGATGATCATTATAAATTTCCCACACCCTCAACTAAATAATTACAGCTATCCTACCCACTTTAAAAGAGACAGAAACCAAATAATGTTAAACATATACGTCTACATCCTTTTTCATTTCTTGCTGCTAATAAACACAGAGTTGTATCATTGATTATGTATTTTACTATTATTGTTTTTATAACAAATGTTTATTTTTGCACAAGTCTGCCCTACTTCGTCGTTGGTGTTTGTGTACCCATTATTTATTTACCCCATCTCATCCAGCCATTTTTATGTGTTTCTGTGCCCCCTAATCTAGGGCTGTACGAGCTGTGTGACTGCACAGGGTGCCGTATCCGCTGCCTGTAGCTGTATTTCATGCAGACATGGAATTACATAGAATACAGCTCAAAATGTCCCTGGCAAATGGCTGCCACCTGAGAGGAGACATGATAGAGGTCCTACTGGACCTCTAGCATGGATCTCTAGTATGCCTCCTGCAGTATGTCTCCTACTGGTCCTCTAGTAACAGATAAATGATGCATGAGCTCACAGTGGTACCCGGAAGTGCTGGGACCATGTACACTCACCAGCAGCTAGTAGAAACAACCCCTGACAACAAGCTTGGAGAAGGGAAGACGCGGGCACCAACACCTGCCAATGAGCAATCAGTTTATTAGTAAGTGTAAGTAGCCTCACTTTGTGTATGTGTGCAGTAATAATGTGTACTATGTGGGGCATAACTGTGTGCCATAATGTATAAAGGACACTACTGTGTCTGTGTGGGGCATAATATGCTGCAAGGGGCATTACTGTGTGGCGCATAATATGGTGCAAGGGGCATTACTGTGTGGCGCATAATATGGTGCAAGGGGCATTACTGTGTGGGGCATAATATGGTAGAATTTATTTTTCTCCTGTGTTTGCCAATGTCTGGGGGTGCAGGGTGGTCTGGGGTAAAAGGTATTCTTTTTTTTTCCTGCAAGGAAACGACCATTTTAGTGAGGCCATGCCCCCTTTTGGGCAGTGTGCTGCTATTTACACCTCAGAATGTTCATGGGGAGGGGGGTCATTTTTCTCTGTTCGCACCTGGAGCCAAATTGTCTAGAAAAAGTCCTGCCTCTTATTTTTTTGGGGGAAAAAAAGTAAAATAAAATCAACTGCGTTGATTGCACTTCTGTGCTGTCTTCAACGTTTACTGTAATTCCTTGCTAAAAGCTTCAGCAGGAATTTCCCCCTCCAAATGAAGTCTTCAGTAAGCTAAGAGTTAGCACCCTGGTATCAAATGTATTGTTATTTTTGTTTAATATGCTGTTGTATTACAATGAAGTGGCACGGTTGTGTTTCTGTAGATGCTGCTTATATTTTCCATTAGGTTAATGTCTTCTGTTATTTCTGTAATTTACTGTAGGTACTTATGAGGCCATTCAATAAATTAAAAGCACAGGTCTGCACTGCTGCGTTACATGTGGATTGGGAGTGAAGGCAATATAAATGATACTTTTACAGTAGCTACTTTCATTCAGAGTTTTATGCGACAATTGTTTAACAATGTTATGGTGTAAATGTTAGACAATAAAGCATGTGAAATGAAACCAACAAATACATACTGCATACACTAAGCACAATACTATATCATCACACCAGCTGCTGCAACCTTTGTCAACAACTGCCATGTAACCGAGCCACAGGGTCACCTGCCTGCCAATAACTCTGGCAGTCAATAAACTACAACATGCTGAGAATACAGAACTCGTAAGGACAAACAACTGTCCAAGACTAGGAAATAAAGATTGCTTGCCATCAGAATGCTAGCTGCTGTTACACATTACTTTGTAAAATCTTGCAAAATGCTCTCAGCTACACAGGCGACATTATTAGCCTAGTGCACATTGGCCCTCATTCCGAGTTGATCGCACCAAGCAACTTTTTGCTGCTGGTGCGATCAACTAATCTCCGCCTATGGGGGAAGTGTATTTTAGCATAGCAGGGCTGCGGTCACTTGTGCAGCCCTGTTATGCTAAAAAAAAGTTTCCTGCAAAACAAGACCAGCGTCAGACCTACTTACCCTGTGCAAATGGATCCAGTGACGAAGGTCCCGGGATTGACGCCAGACATCCGCCCTCCAAACACCTTGACGTTCGGATCTCCACATCTGGAAAACGGTGAGTAGATGCACCGGAATGCCTCCCCGCCGTCAATCTTCTTGCGATCGCCGCTGCAATCACTTTCAGCGCTGGTGGCGTCGCTGCCCGGCGATGACCGTCGCCTGGCAAAGACGCACGTGCGCATTGCAGCCGCTACACAGCCGCAGTCCCGACCCGTTTGCACCGCAGTGAAGAACCACTGCGTGCGATTGGGTTGGAATGACCCCCATTACCTGTACATAAACTCCCTTATTACGCTAAAGGTAGAGATAAGTGGGATTGAATTTACTCAGCTTTATCGACAAACTAGCGCAAATTCAGATTTTTCTTATTCGTTGCACAAAACACATGAGAGCTGATAGCCTATAAAATGCCATTTTTTTTAAAGCTCTTTGGTAAATACGGGTAAATCCAGACTCTCGCTGATTCTCTAGTGTAAGGTGCTCTCCTAATCAGCAGACCAAATGCCCCTTTCTGGCTTGTGACAGTTTAAATGGGAATAGCTTTTTCATTTTTTAGTCTACTCTATTCAAAGGAGTTTTATTTTACTTTATTTTCTGGGACAGATTTGTTTTTGTTTTCTTTTTTTAGAAGTGATGACATTTGCCATATGTGGTGGCGCACATTAGTGTTTATATCAATACCCCAAGTTTGCAGATTATACAACACTAGTAATGCATGGTGTTACCTGCCTTTTATTTTTCTCTCTGTCTCCACCCCCCATCTCTCTTTCTCTCCCACTTTCTCCTTCCTGACACTTTCTCTCCACCTTACTCTCTCTACTCTCCCCTCTTTTCTCTCTCTTCCCCATCCCAACAGCTCCTCATGCACAGTGTCGAATGACCATTACGTGGCCCTGTGTTCACTCCATTGCTGATTTACACTAGTGATGAGCGGGTTCGGTTCCTCGGAATCCGAACCCGCCCGAACTTCAGGTTTTTTTACACGGGGCCGAGCGACTCGGATCTTCCCGCCTTGCTCGGTTAACCCGAGCGCGCCCGAACGTCATCATCCCGCTGTCGGATTCTCGCGAGGCTCGGATTCTATCGCGAGACTCGGATTCTATATAAGGAGCCGCGCGTCGCCGCCATTTTCACACGTGCATTGAGATTGATAGGGAGAGGACGTGGCTGGCGTCCTCTCCGTTTAGACTAGAGTACTAGAGAGAGACACTAATTTTGGGGAGCATATTATTAGGAGGAGTACTACTTGCTGCTGATAGTGTGACCAGTGACCACCACCAGTTTAATTAATCCGTTCTCTGCCTGAAAAAAAACGATACACAGTGTGACACAGTCACATACCATATCTGTGCTCAGCCCAGTGTGCTGCATCATATGTAATACTGTATATCATTATCTGACTGTGCTGAGTGCTCACTGCTCACACAGCTTAATTGTGGGGGAGACTGGGGAGCAGTTATAGCAGGAGTACATATTTTAAGTACAGTGCACACTTTTGCTGCCAGAGTGCCACTGCCAGTGTGACTGACCAGTGACCACTGACCACCAGTATTGTGATTGTCTGCTGACCACCAGTATATTGTGATTGTCTGCCTGAAAAAGTTAAACACTCGTCGTGTGGTGTTTTTATAAACGCATTCTGCAGACAGTGTCCAGCAGGTACGTCATTACATAATATATACCTGTCCGGCTGCAGTACTAGTGTGATATATATATATTTTAATTTTATCTCATTATCATTCAGTCTATATTAGCAGCAGACACAGTACGGTAGTCCACGGCTGTAGCTACCTCTGTGTCGGCAGTCGCTCGTCCATCCATAATTGTATACCACCTACCCGTGGTTTTTTTTTCTTTTCTGTCTTCTTGATACTAGTAGCTTACTTTAGGAGTCTGCAGTGCTGAGTCTGACAGACAGTGTCCAGCAGGTCCGTAATTACATAATATATACCTGTCCGGCTGCAGTACTAGTGTGATATATATATATATTTTAATTTTATCTCATTATCATCCAGTCTATATTAGCAGCAGACACAGTACGGTAGTCCACGGCTGTAGCTACCTCTGTGTCGGCAGTCGCTCGTCCATCCATAATTGTATACCACCTACCCGTGGGTTTTTTTTTTCTATCTTCTTGATACTAGTAGCTTACTTTAGGAGTCTGCAGTGCTGACAGACAGTGTCCAGCAGGTCCTCATTATATAATATATACCTGTCCGGCTGCAGTACTAGTGTGATATATATATATATATTTTAATTTTATCTCATTATCATCCAGTCTATATTAGCAGCAGACACAGTACGGTAGTCCACGGCTGTAGCTACCTCTGTGTCGGCAGTCGCTCGTCCATCCATAATTGTATACCACCTACCCGTGGTTTTTTTTTCTTTCTATCTTCTTGATAATAGTAGCTTACTTTAGGAGTCTGCAGTGCTGAGTCTGACAGACAGTGTCCAGCAGGTCCGTAATTACATAATATATACCTGTCCGGCTGCAGTACTAGTGTGATATATATATATATTTTAATTTTATCTCATTATCATCCAGTCTATATTAGCAGCAGACACAGTACGGTAGTCCACGGCTGTAGCTACCTCTGTGTCGGCAGTCGCTCGTCCATCCATAATTGTATACCACCTACCCGTGTTTTTTTTTTTTCTATCTTCTTGATACTAGTAGCTTACTTTAGGAGTCTGCAGTGCTGACAGACAGTGTCCAGCAGGTCCGTCATTACATAATATATACCTGTCCGGCTGCAGTACTAGTGTGATATATATATATATTTTAATTTTATCTCATTATCATCCAGTCTATATTAGCAGCAGACACAGTACGGTAGTCCACGGCTGTAGCTACCTCTGTGTCGGCAGTCGCTCGTCACCCATAAGTATACTAGTATCCATCCATATCCATTGTTTACCTGAGGTGCCTTTTAGTTGTGCCTATTAAAATATGGAGAACAAAAATGTTGAGGTTCCAAAAATAGGGAAAGATCAAGATCGACTTCCACCTCGTGCTGAAGCTGCTGCCACTAGTCATGGCCGAGACGATGAAATGCCATCAACGTCGTCTGCCAAGGCCGATGCCCAATGTCATAGTACAGAGCATGTAAAATCCAAAACACCAAATATCAGTAAAAAAAGGACTCAAAAATCTAAAATAAAATTGTCGGAGGAGAAGCGTAAACTTGCCAATATGCCATTTACCACACGGAGTGGCAAGGAACGGCTGAGGCCCTGGCCTATGTTCATGGCTAGTGGTTCAGCTTCACATGAGGATGGAAGCACTCAGCCTCTCGCTAGAAAAATGAAAAGACTCAAGCTGGCAAAAGCACAGCAAAGAACTGTGCGTTCTTCGAAATCCCAAATCCACAAGGAGAGTCCAATTGTGTCGGTTGCGATGCCTGACCTTCCCAACACTCGACGTGAAGAGCATGCGCCTTCCACCATTTGCACGCCCCCTGCAAGTGCTGGAAGGAGCACCCGCAGTCCAGTTCCTGATAGTCAGATTGAAGATGTCAGTGTTGAAGTACACCAGGATGAGGAGGATATGGGTGTTGCTGGCGCTGGGGAGGAAATTGACAAGGAGGATTCTGATGGTGAGGTGGTTTGTTTAAGTCAGGCACCCGGGGAGACACCTGTTGTCCGTGGGAGGAATATGGCCATTGACATGCCTGGTGAAAATACCCAAAAAATAAGCTCTTCGGTGTGGAAGTATTTCAACAGAAATGCGGACAACATTTGTCAAGCCGTGTGTTGCCTTTGTCAAGCTGTAATAAGTAGGGGTAAGGACGTTAACCACCTCGGAACATCCTCCCTTATACGTCACCTGCAGCGCATTCATCATAAGTCAGTGACAAGTTCAAAAACTTTGGGCGACAGCGGAAGCAGTCCACTGACCAGTAAATCCCTTCCTCTTGTAACCAAGCTCACGCAAACCACCCCACCAACAGTGTCAATTTCCTCCTTCCCCAGGAATGCCAATAGTCCTGCAGGCCATGTCACTGGCAATTCTGACGAGTCCTCTCCTGCCTGGGATTCCTCCGATGCATCCTTGCGTGTAACGCCTACTGCTGCTGGCGCTGCTGTTGTTGCTGCTGGGAGTCGATGGTCATCCCAGAGGGGAAGTCGTAAGACCACTTTTACTACTTCCACCAAGCAATTGACTGTCCAACAGTCCTTTGCGAGGAAGATGAAATATCACAGCAGTCATCCTGCTGCAAAGCGGATAACTGAGGCCTTGGCATCCTGGGTGGTGAGAAATGTGGTTCCGGTATCCATCATTACTGCAGAGCCAACTAGAGACTTGTTGGAGGTACTGTGTCCCCGGTACCAAATACCATCTAGGTTCCATTTCTCTAGGCAGGCGATACCGAAAATGTACACAGACCTCAGAAAAAGAGTCACCAGTGTCCTAAAAAATGCAGCTGTACCCAATGTCCACTTAACCACGGACATGTGGACAAGTGGAGCAGGGCAGGGTCAGGACTATATGACTGTGACAGCCCACTGGGTAGATGTATGGACTCCCGCCGCAAGAGCAGCAGTGGCGGCACCAGTAGCAGCATCTCGCAAACGCCAACTCTTTCCTAGGCAGGCTACGCTTTGTATCACCGGTTTCCAGAATACGCACACAGCTGAAAACCTCTTACGGCAACTGAGGAAGATCATCGCGGAATGGCTTACCCCAATTGGACTCTCCTGTGGATTTGTGGCATCGGACAACGCCAGCAATATTGTGTGTGCATTAAATATGGGCAAATTCCAGCACGTCCCATGTTTTGCACATACCTTGAATTTGGTGGTGCAGAATTATTTAAAAAACGAGAGGGGCGTGCAAGAGATGCTGTCGGTGGCCAGAAGAATTGCGGGACACTTTCGGCATACAGGCACCACGTACAGAAGACTGGAGCACCACCAAAAACGCCCGAACCTGCCCTGCCATCATCTGAAGCAAGAACTGGTAACGAGGTGGAATTCAACCCTATATATGCTTCAGAGGTTGGAGGAGCAGCAAAAGGCCATTCAAGCCTATACAATTGAGCACGATATAGGAGGTGGAATGCACCTGTCTCAAGCGCAGTGGAGAATGATTTCAACGTTGTGCAAGGTTCTGCTGCCCTTTGAACTTGCCACACGTGAAGTCAGTTCAGACACTGCCAGCCTGAGTCAGGTCATTCCCCTCATCAGGCTTTTGCAGAAGAAGCTGGATACATTGAAGGAGGAGCTAACACAGAGCGATTCCGCTAGGCATGTGGGACTTGTGGATGGAGCCCTTAATTTGCTTAAAAAGGATTCACGGGTGGTCAATCTGTTGAAATCAGAGCACTACATTTTGGCCACCGTGCTCGATCCTAGATTTAAAACCTACCTTGGATCTCTCTTTCCGGCAGACACAAGTCTGCTGGGGTTCAAAGAACTGCTGGTGAGAAAATTGTCAAGTCAAGCGGAACGCGACCTGTCAACATCTCCTCCTTCACATTCTCCCGCAACTTGGGGTGCGAGGAAAAGGCTCAGAATTCCGAGCCCACCCGCTGGCGGTGATGCAGGGCAGTCTGGAGCGACTGCTGATGCTGACATCTGGTCCGGACTGAAGGACCTGCCAACGATTATGGCCATGTCGTCTACTGGCACTGCATATGATTCTCTCCCCATTGAAAGAATGGTGGAGGATTATATGAGTGACCGCATCCAAGTAGGCACGTCAGACAGTCCGTACTTATACTGGCAGGAAAAAGAGGCAATTTGGAGGCCCTTGCACAAACTGGCTTTATTCTACCTAAGTTGCCCTCCCACAAGTGTGTACTCCGAAAGAGTGTTTAGTGCCGCCGCTCACCTTGTCAGCAATCGGCGTACGAGGTTACTTCCAGAAAATGTGGAGAAGATGATGTTCATTAAAATTAATTATAATCAATTCCTCTGTGGAGACATTGACCAGCAGCAATTGCCTCCACAAAGTACACAGGGAGCTGAGATGGTGGATTCCAGTGGGGACGAATTGATAATCTGTGAGGAGCGGGATGTACACGGTGATATATCGGAGGATGATGATGAGGTGGACATCTTGCCTCTGTAGAGCCAGTTTGTGCAAGGAGAGATTAATTGCTTCTTTTTCGGTGGGGGTCCAAACCAACCCGTCATTTCAGTCACAGTCGTGTGGCAGACCCTGTCACTGAAATGATGGGTTGGTTAAAGTGTGCATGTCCTGTTTATACAACATAAGGGTGGGTGGGAGGGCCCAAGGACAATTCCATCTTGCACCTCTTTTTTCTTTCATTTTTCTTTGCGTCATGTGCTGCTTGGGGAGTGTTTTTTGGAAGGGCCATCCTGCGTGACACTGCAGTGCCACTCCTAGATGGGCCAGGTGTTTGTGTCGGCCACTAGGGTCGCTTAGCTTACTCACACAGCTACCTCATTGCGCCTCTTTTTTTCTTTGCGTCATGTGCTGTTTGGGGAGTGTTTTTTGGAAGGGCCATCCTGCGTGACACTGCAGTGCCACTCCTAGATGGGCCAGGTGTTTGTGTCGGCCACTAGGGTCGCTTAGCTTACTCACACAGCTACCTCATTGCGCCTCTTTTTTTCTTTGCGTCATGTGCTGTTTGGGGAGCGTTTTTTGGAAGGGCCATCCTGCGTGACACTGCAGTGCCACTCCTAGATGGGCCAGGTGTTTGTGTCGGCCACTAGGGTCGCTTAGCTTACTCACACAGCTACCTCATTGCGCCTCTTTTTTTCTTTGCGTCATGTGCTGTTTGGGGAGTGTTTTTTGGAAGGGCCATCCTGCGTGACACTGCAGTGCCACTCCTAGATGGGCCAGGTGTTTGTGTCGGCCACTAGGGTCACTTAGCTTACTCACACAGCTACCTCATTGCGCCTCTTTTTTTCTTTGCGTCATGTGCTGTTTGGGGAGTGTTTTTTGGAAGGGCCATCCTGCGTGACACTGCAGTGCCACTCCTAGATGGGCCAGGTGTTTGTGTCGGCCACTAGGGTCGCTTAGCTTACTCACACAGCTACCTCATTGCGCCTCTTTTTTTCTTTGCGTCATGTGCTGTTTGGGGAGTGTTTTTTGGAAGGGCCATCCTGCGTGACACTGCAGTGCCACTCCTAGATGGGCCAGGTGTTTGTGTCGGCCACTAGGGTCGCTTAGCTTAGTCATCCAGCGACCTCGGTGCAAATTTTAGGACTAAAAATAATATTGTGAGGTGTGAGGTGTTCAGAATAGACTGAAAATGAGTGGAAATTATGGTTTTTGAGGTTAATAATACTTTGGGATCAAAATGACCCCCAAATTCTATGATTTAAGCAGTTTTTTAGGGTTTTTTGAAAAAAACACCCGAATCCAAAACACACCCGAATCCGACAAAAAAAATTCGGTGAGGTTTTGCCAAAACGCGGTCGAACCCAAAACACGGCCGCGGAACCGAACCCAAAACCAAAACACAAAACCCGAAAAATTTCAAGTGCACATCTCTAATTTACACATCACCCTTCTTCTTTGGCACTCAGTGTCCTTCCATTATTTGTCTTCTGTTTGTATCAGTACAATCATATCAGCTCTAGTCAAAGCCGCTCCAGGCAGCACACAAAGGGTTAATTCAGAGGTGGACACACAAAAAAAAGCAATGGCTGTGACAATGCTAAATTCCTTTGTCGTATAAACAACCCTTATGAAGCTAAGAACACTGTACGCTGCTTACTTAAGAAATACCGTAATGATACGCTATTTGCGTAACGATCGCTCAGCCGTAGGCGAGACGCTCAAGCGTCACGTTCGCTCACGGCCCAGTGATCACAGGACACGTTATTGGTTATGTCTAGGGGAAAGATTCGCTGTAACGTAGCATACGCTAGAGACCACGAGGAGGTCACCAGCGGTGCAGACGCTCACAACACTATACCTTGATATTAAACCTTATACCGATGAAACACACAGAATACCTTAATGTGAGTACAGGGTGTAAATGCAACCTTGTGTAACCTGACTATCTACAAAGCTGTTTGAGCGTCACCGACGCTCAAGTGAACACTTAATACTATAGTAAATACACTGATACTGGTTTAGGGTTCCAAAGCCTATAATCTGTATTATATCTAGTATACTTGTAAAAGAGTAACACAGTACAAGTGATACACTACAATATAACAAAGACTTCCTAACCAAACACCTAACTAAGGGATAAACTACAATGCTATCCTGGTCTAACACAATACAATACAATAATACTACGAAGTATTTAAGAGAAAAAGAGGAGAGAGAGAGATAGAGAGAGAAAGAGAGATATTGGCTCACAGAAAGACGATGATTACGGAGAGAACTTACGCACAAAGGGTATGATCGCCTGCGCCTCGATATCCAGCTCCCGATTATCAGCAGATAACCGTTGATGAGAGAGTGAGCTGGATGTGGTCGGTCTGCCTATTTATGCCCCACACACAATGCAATCTCCTAGTCCCTACAATCCTACAGTTTATTGGACACAGGAATTCGGCCCTGTACTGTAACCAAAGGTCATAGGTTGATTCATACAGGTGGGCTGTGCTGATTTCCAACAGCTCAGGTGGGCGGGGAACTGGGTTTCCCGCCGCATACCTGAGTATGTGCAAATCATAGAAATGGACATAAACTTCTTATGTCCATAACTATTCGCACGAGCGATTAATACGCTCCAAACCAACACCGGAATATTGCTAATTAAATACTCTTCCGATGGGTATCAAACACTGTTGTATGACTCCTGTTAGACCCTTCGTGCAATACAAAGAGGGATTCCTCCGCTCAGGGACATTCTATCTAAACCAAACTTACAGAAACTATTGAGGGGAACATGATCTATAAACTACATTAATTGTGAACTTTTGTAACGAATGAGTCGCACGCTACGATCACATAAACTCTACCGTAAATGCGCATACTGCGCGTGCGAGTGCACGCTATTGCGGGTATGCGCTTCCACGGGAGAGCGTACGCATGCGCAGCACGGACCAGTGTGCGGTGCAAATATGGCAGTGTGCACTAAGACATTTTTCTGACTTTGACAGTCCACCCTTTGGCAGTCAATAATAACTGCCACAAAATATTTAAGGAGAAAAATGTAAGTCAGGGGTTAATTGATTTCCATGGTGGGGAAAGGAAGAAGAATGGAGTAGGTGTGAAGAGGGTATGACCTAGTGAGAAAGTAGAAGCATGTGTGTATGAGTCCATGTTTGGAGGGTCATGTATCATCGTGCCGTACGTGTGGTAAATCAAGCTTCGAGGTATTGCGAAGTATACATTTGAATTCCTTCTTATCCTGTGGTACAGGTCTGTGGATGGGCTGTCAAACTCTACCGAGCTCATTTCGGCTGTGGTTGTAACACAATGGGGATGCACATTTTAGTTGATGATACATGAATTGGGGGGGGGTATGTGGTTGCTGCTATCTGTGCCTGTATTCCCTATCGACTATGTGTGTTATTGCCTGAGGGTTGCAGAGATGAAGATAAAGAACACTTACGAAAAATGCAATGATATTCTATGTCAGGGTAATGTACGTTCGTCGATTGAGGTCTTGATTGGTGTCGGTTGATTGGAGTCTTCTTCTTTGTGCTTTTGCTCATAAATCGTGAGTAAAGCATACAACGTCCATGGATTTACAAAAAATGTTGGGCTAGCGTGGTTTTAAAGTTCCTAGGGAAACTGGGGTACCCATGGCATTGTCCATCAAAATCTTGTTTATCAGGTCGTCTGCTCTTCTTCTTTCCATCTTTCCGTTGTCGGCCCCTTGGCTCATCAAATCCTTCGTCTACGTGGGTCTTTGTACCTCGGAGGAAAACATAGAAATGGGTGAAAGGCGGACCGTATACTCATTACATCATTACGTCATGGTTTCTAGCATTGGGTCATAAATCAAATCCAGGTTAATTACAGTTTCCTCACTCCTCAAGCTCATCACTTTCGTACTTTGTTTACACCTCATCAAAGCCTGCCCGCATCTAAATATCAATCCAAACGATATAACGACACCCAAAATACACAGTAGAAACTTTCCAACATCCATTATGACTCCTTGAGCCCAGTCTCCTAAACCGGAGAACCAATTTCGCGGGTTCAACCATGACACCCAACCAGTCAGCTCATTACCTACAGCAGCAAGGGTGAGATTGTGTTTTCGACGAAATTCCCACTTTAATTGCAGAATATCGTCCATCTTTTGGTCTATGACCTCTACCGGATCCTCGGTGCTATTTGTGATATACGTGCAACACTTTATGCCGTACTGTGTTGCCAATGTAACACAATATCCGCCTGTTACTGCTGTAAGATAATTAAGAACCATCCTATGCTGAACTAGTTCTGTTTTGTAAGCTTGAAGTTCTCTTCCAGTGTATCTAAACGTGTCATCATACATTTCAGTGATATTATCTAACAAATTGGCGAGTGCGGAAATGTATCTATAATTCATCACACCTCGAGCGGTGCGAGTGAAATCTAACGCTACCAGAACCTGAATCCCGGTGGATTCATGGATAAGATCAGAGGCCGGATGCTCTAACCTTTCTGACAGTTGTCTTTTAACAAGGTGCTCGTAGTGAGTGTGAGTATAAGGAGTTTGGGCACCACGGTGTATGTCCTTCATTTTGTCATGTGTAACAGTCATTACTTCAGGCAATACTTTTCCAATATAACACAATCCTTCAGAGTTTGGGGCAAGCCACTTGTACGCCTTTCTCCCGCATATGAAATATGCATCATCGGGGAGAACATAAGGGACGGAGAAGGACATGACCATGTTACAAACCTTCCAGGTGAAATCTCCTGACCCTAATTCTTCCATCTGTCTAATGCACGTATCAGTTTGTACGATATGTGCACAGTATCCTGGTGATACCTCTCCAACTCTAGTAATCCTATTTCCTAAGGTATATCGATACCGGAAAGATTTTCCTCTACTGGCTATGTGGCGTACGAGCTCTGTATCTGTAGGCATTCTATCTGCTCTGTGTGAAAAGGTCATGGTAAGGTTGCTCCATGACACTTCCCAATTTCCCGGTTTTCTGGGATTGGAGATGTTAAAACATATGAGGGACCTATCCACATGGTATTGGTGGAGCTTCAAACTAGGAGGGCTGGAGATGTTAAACCTCCGGTCCACCGGTCTCCCACCACTTAGCTCAAGTACCTCCCCTAACGTTAAAGGAAATGGTACTAGCCCTGATTTACTGTGACCCTGAGGTACTTGAGAGCATACCCAACAATCTGTTTGGTTTAACACGTTACCCACTAGAGAGTGATAGTCACTCAATGGATGCCGGTCCATATGGATATTAAAACTGGATTGGCATTACTTTGTTACAGAGCCTACAGATACAAGTTTCTTTTTGAACTAACATTCCTTCACAGTTGTTTACAAATAACATGGTTGTTAGATCGTGCCCGGTACTCGCCTTTGCTTGGTGATTGGGTTGCTATTGGAAATTTACACCTCCGTCTCAGTCATCAGGACCTTTCTGGATCCTTTCTCGACCTCACTGGTACTCTCACCGAAACAGACTGCTCTGGTCAACATCATGGTCAACAGGAAAATCCATATCACAGTCTCTTGGGGCAAGTCCATCTTACAGGAGGAGAAAAGAAGAAATTTGTAAAGGGGGTATAAGATAATCAGTTTGAGGGGGAGAGAACTCGTTACGATAATAAGTTCTCTCGTTTTGTTGTTCTTCTTGTTCTGCTGTCCTCTCAAAAGGTGCTGTCTCTCAGTCTTAAAAAACGATCATTCTGGTGACGCAATATTCCCTCCTAACCGACGATCTTTCTGTAAGGAGCAAAAATCTGGCATTATCATTGGTCCAACTGAGGGGTGACATAGCATCTTTAAATCATGGAAACATGAGTGAGAAGAGAGAGAAAATAAAAAAACAAAAGAGATAGAGAACAATTCATGTGCATATATACATTACATAACTCGACAATAACCATCAATAAGAAAAGAGAAACAAAGCATTTTTAAACATTGTAAGAAAACATTGTTAGTATTAGAAAAACATTGTCAGACTTATTAGGCTGTCGTATCTACGTGTCTAATGGTCTCCTTGAGCAGTCCCTCCCCACCAGCACTTGCATTATTCCACTGTCTGTATCTGGCCAGAATACATTGTGGTGGATAGGTCATGCTGGGGTTTGGTAGACTTCTGCAAGGACCAGGCGAATATGCAATGTTTGAATTCTTACCAATAATCGTCAGAGATGGGGATAGAGAGAGAAAAGGGAAAAACATTTTTCACAAATACATTTACAACGTTTAACCTGGTCATTCCCGTGTCTTCAGTGAATGACCTCCCACTTCATTAACCGTTACCTCAGGCTTGCCTCCATTCCTAACAATCACCTTTCCTGCCTATGTGATTCTTGATTATAATGGTGTGTGTTGTAATTTTGCTCATTTCTTGGTCTAGGGGGTCTAACTTTATGTGGGCTGTTGCAGTTGTGGGCATAATGCCCTTCTCTCCTACAATGGTAACAAATCCTGGGCTTCCTCCATGTGTCAGTGAAATGGGGTCTTGGCTGATTTGATGCCTCCTCAAACGCTCGGATGCTCATCATCATCAATCGTTTCCCCTGTGCTTCCCTGGTTCCTTGGTTTTTATGATTATGGTGTGGTCTTTCTCGTGATCTACAATCTCTTGCAATGTGTCCCTTTCTATGACAATGGTAACAGACTACCATATCTGGATTTCTCGCAGGGGTGTGGGGCTTTTGTTGGGGTGGTCTTGTGGTTTGGGCCTGTATTTTTGCTGCCATTAACTTATCTCTTTGTGACTCTCTGTATCTGGTGATATTCTGATCCTGATTGATGACGGCCCCTCTTAGTGCAGTCACCGAGATATCTCTCCAGTTTGGGTTGGTGGTCTGTACCCTTGTTTTTAATTTATCTTTTAAACCATTCATTAATACCTTAACCGCTATTCTTCTATGTTGTGCATTTGTCTTGATGTCCGTGATCCCAGTGTTTCCAGCCATTATTTGCAGTGCTCGATTGAAATAATTAGAAACATTTTCCCTTTTGTTTTGTCTTATGGAGAAAATTTCATTCCACTTGACAGCAGCTGGGAAATATATTCCTAACTGTCGGTTAATCTGCCTAATACATTCCTGATTGTGTTCCTCCGTACAAGGTACCTCTGTGTTTAATTTACAATCAGCAATGAACTTTTCAGGGTCAACCCTGGAGGGCAAACATGCCCTCAGCACTGTCCGCCACTCTTTGTTGGTGGGTTCTGTGGCGTTTCCTAGTTCTTTTATAAACCTTTGACATTTGGCTAGATTTTTCCTAGGATCAGGAAATTCAGACACAATTGATCTCAATTCGGTCCGGGACAAGAGACAGCGCATTGCACTGTCCTTGACGGGAATGATTCCCTGATCGTCAGTCTTCCCATTGGGGACTGGGATCACCCTGGCCAGATTGAGCTCAGTTCCATCATCTTGTGTTGGCCTTACAATATGGGGTACATCTGTTTGTGCGTGATATGAAACATTGTACGTACCTGTGGACACGACCTCACCTGACCCTCCGTTAGGGGGTTCGATTATTGCCTTTACCCATTTGGTCGTGTCCACCTGGATGGCTTCTGTGATGGTTGTTGGAAGAGGTGCTGACATCGTTCTGGGCTCACTGTCTTGTTTGTATTCCTGAGGGAGGTTTGACATGGGGTGCAACTGGCACAGGTTAATAGTTGTACATTCAACAGTATTACAATAATCATTGTTACATTTATTACACTTATTCTTATAATCTATATTACAGTTGCTAAGAGCGTTTTTATTGTTCCACCCTTGTGCTTTTCTCTCCGCAATCAACTCCTCTCCCGATGCCATGTCTCTCCTCTCAAGATAAGAGTCAGAAAAGTCAATAGACTCTCTTTGTAATTCACTTTCCTGTTGCCATAACTGTAAGTATTCATAATGTTTATTTTGTCTCTTCGTTAGTTCAACGAGACTTATCCTCCTCCTTAAATTTTGTAACACCTCTGGACTGAAGCTACCTATTCTTGGGAACTTGTCCCTGTCTTGTACAGTCATTCTCTCCCATTCATCACAAAAAACTTCAGCGTGATTTCCATATTTCTTACACATCACATATCGTGCCAACCCGATGGATCGGTTCTCTGAATCAACCTGAACCTGGGTTGATCGCCCCCTACCTGAACAAATGGCCCCCATAATCTGCAGGCGTTGCTTATTCCTCCTTGAATATCAAGGCTTTCAGCGCACCCTTACAAACAAACCAAGATGTCCTTGGGCAGGCCGGCGGTGGTGGTTTATCAAGTACCCCACTTACTTCTCGCCCACGTTGGCCTATGCCGCAATCACTGTAAACCAGAGCTGTGGTACCCAACCCAGGGCCCCTGTGAACCTTTAGTTTACTGGAACATATGAGGGTTACCCGCAGGACACTTACTCTTTCCAGTAAAGTTGGGGTTGTTAGATAGTTCCTGAGTGACCAGCGAACTTCCCTTCCAAAAATAAAAAATTACACAAATCACGTCAGAATGTACAGATAGCGTTTGTGACCACTTTACTCTAATGGTGTTAGGTCAGATTACTAACTACTGCACACAATAACGTGCGGTCCAATCGTTCAGTATACGAGCACTACTTGTCATGTACTGAAAGATCAATGGAATCGATGTTTTCGGCTGCGATTCCTTCAACCAGAGCTTGTATGGCCTATATGGGTTCTGCACCAACACCCCAGGCGTTGTGCCACTGGACTTTTATAGCGGACCTTTTTACCTTATGACCTCCTGGTCTGTTCCTTATGACCTCCTGGTCTGTTACCCTTACCTTATGGTCCGCTATACTCTAATGCTCAAATATTATTTAACCAGAGATGCCTCCCTGGCCACCGTATATGTCACTTACACGTATGTTCCTTAACGAGTACCCGACTTTCCTTTTGGTTCCACCTTAAAGTTATATAAACTTTTGTATACAAAACACACTCACTCAACACATGTACACTTTGTTTCTATATCTATTTCTGCGCAGAAATTGTCTTCAGGCCAAGAGTGTTACCAATTAGGAGCAGGATCTGTTAAACTAAATTTTCAGATTTTCCAAAAAATAGATTTGCGTTATTTACCGCGTCGCGTTATCTACCGCTGTGCGTTACTTATCGCTTTTGCGCTAATTATCGCTTTGCGCTAATTATCGCTTTGCGCTATTTCAACTTTTCGTGACTTGAGCTACGTGGGCGTAACCAGACGCTACGTTGCGTAGTGTACGCTGCGTGCGTCTGCCTTTTGGATTGCGTACGCTAGTCTTTGTTAGCGACACGTGTACGCAATGCAAAGGATCCACCGTAACACAATATATTTATTTATCAATGTAGATGATCCCTGATCATCTACCGCAATCCACACTGACTGCCTTGTTTTCCAGACAACCCGTGTGTTGTTCTATACTTTAACTATTACCTCTACTATTAAATAACAGCAAATCTCCTTTTAGCCCTTTCTATCAACTATAAAATTTGGCAAACAGGAATAGTGATATACGAAAAAATGAAATAGAAATGCTGATATATGCGTGCGTACGCAAGACAAAAGAAAAATAAACAGTTTTAAAAGACACAAGCGTTTTGTTCTTACTTCCGGTTACCGGATTCCTTCAGCACTCTTTACCTAAGCGAAGCAGACGCTTATCCCGTCAGCAACTGCGAGATAACCTCCCACCCTTTTGCTGGGGGATAATGTCTGCTGATCTACCTAGTGCAGATGTGAAAAGGACCGGACGAGCCCGCAATTGACAATGCTAAATTCCTTTGTCGTATAAACAACCCTTATGAAGCTAAGAACACTGTACGCTGCTTACTTAAGAAATACCGTAATGATACGCTATTTGCGTAACGATCGCTCAGCCGTAGGCGAGACGCTCAAGCGTCACGTTCGCTCACGGCCCAGTGATCACAGGACACGTTATTGGTTATGTCTAGGGGAAAGATTCGCTGTAACGTAGCATACGCTAGAGACCACGAGGAGGTCACCAGCGGTGCAGACGCTCACAACACTATACCTTGATATTAAACCTTATACCGATGAAACACACAGAATACCTTAATGTGAGTACAGGGTGTAAATGCAACCTTGTGTAACCTGACTATCTACAAAGCTGTTTGAGCGTCACCGACGCTCAAGTGAACACTTAATACTATAGTAAATACACTGATACTGGTTTAGGGTTCCAAAGCCTATAATCTGTATTATATCTAGTATACTTGTAAAAGAGTAACACAGTACAAGTGATACACTACAATATAACAAAGACTTCCTAACCAAACACCTAACTAAGGGATAAACTACAATGCTATCCTGGTCTAACACAATACAATACAATAATACTACGAAGTATTTAAGAGAAAAAGAGGAGAGAGAGAGATAGAGAGAGAAAGAGAGATATTGGCTCACAGAAAGACGATGATTACGGAGAGAACTTACGCACAAAGGGTATGATCGCCTGCGCCTCGATATCCAGCTCCCGATTATCAGCAGATAACCGTTGATGAGAGAGTGAGCTGGATGTGGTCGGTCTGCCTATTTATGCCCCACACACAATGCAATCTCCTAGTCCCTACAATCCTACAGTTTATTGGACACAGGAATTCGGCCCTGTACTGTAACCAAAGGTCATAGGTTGATTCATACAGGTGGGCTGTGCTGATTTCCAACAGCTCAGGTGGGCGGGGAACTGGGTTTCCCGCCGCATACCTGAGTATGTGCAAATCATAGAAATGGACATAAACTTCTTATGTCCATAACTATTCGCACGAGCGATTAATACGCTCCAAACCAACACCGGAATATTGCTAATTAAATACTCTTCCGATGGGTATCAAACACTGTTGTATGACTCCTGTTAGACCCTTCGTGCAATACAAAGAGGGATTCCTCCGCTCAGGGACATTCTATCTAAACCAAACTTACAGAAACTATTGAGGGGAACATGATCTATAAACTACATTAATTGTGAACTTTTGTAACGAATGAGTCGCACGCTACGATCACATAAACTCTACCGTAAATGCGCATACTGCGCGTGCGAGTGCACGCTATTGCGGGTATGCGCTTCCACGGGAGAGCGTACGCATGCGCAGCACGGACCAGTGTGCGGTGCAAATATGGCAGTGTGCACTAAGACATTTTTCTGACTTTGACAGCTGCATCTATTGGCGATCACCCATCTGCGACTTTATGCAAATGACACTACAAAGTTCTTCCCTGGTACTCATTCCTGCATATGAATGTGCAAACACTGAAGTGCCCACATTCAATATCCATACATGTTCTAATACTGATTGGCGCATCTGGCAGGGGGACCATCAGTCACATTATCAAAACTTACACCAGCCCCCTGGCAGATGCAGTTTCTCCATCCGGTATGGCTACCTACTGTATGTGACCGGTTGATCAGCTGTGTGCTCAACCACTTTCACCAACACTTCCGCAACAGTCCCATAACATGCCCATAAGACAGAACATATCTATGCGTGCACTAAGGGGGTAATTCAGAGTTGATCGCAGCAGGAATTTTGTTAGCAGTTGGGCAAAACCATGAGCACTGCAGGTGAGGCAGATATAACATTTGCAGAGAGAGTTAGAGTTGGGTGGGTTATTTTGTTTCTGTGCAGGGTAAATACTGGCTGCTTTAGTTTTACACTGCAATTTAGATTTCAGTTTGAACACACCCCACCCAAATCTAACTCTCTCTGCAAATGTTGCAGTATATCTGCCCCCCCTGCAGTGCACATGGAGGGTCATTCCGAGTTGATCGGTTGCTAGCTATTTTTGCAGCGCTGCGAACAGATGGTCGCCGCATATAGGGGAGAGTATTTTTGCTTTGTAAGTGTGCAAACACATGTGCAGCCGAACGCTACAAAAAAAGTTGTGCAGTTTCTGAGTAGCTCAGAACTTACTCAACCGCTGCGATCACTTCAGCCTGTTCTTGTCCGGAATTGACGTCAGACACCCGCCCTGTAAACCCTTTGACACACCTGCGTTTTTCCAAACACTCCCAGAAAACAGTCAGTTGACACCCACAAACGCCCTCTTCCAGTCAATCTCCTTGCGATCGGCGGTGCGAATGGATTCTTCATAAAATTCTTCGCTCAGCAACGATCTGCTTTGCACTCATATGATGCGTCTGTGCAATGCGGTGCATATGCATGCGCAGTTTGGACCTGATCGCAGCGCAGCAAAAAAACCTAGCGTGCGATGAGGTCGGAATGATCCCCATGGTTTTGCCCAACTGCTAACATATTTGCTGCTGCGATCCATTTTGAATTAGGCCCTATGCCGCCTCTTTGTCACAATCCAGAATACCCACTATGGGGGTCATTCTGACCCGATCGCACGCTACAGTTTTCTGCAGCCGTGCGATCGGGTCTGAAATGCGCAACCACTACAGCCACATTGCGCAGGTGTGTCGCTGCCCGGCGATGGAGAATACCAGGCAGCGAATGTTCTACGGAAGATTTCGATCGCAGCGGCGATCGCAAGGTGACTGACAGCAGGAAGGCGTTCTGGGGTGGCAACTGACCGTTTTCTTGGAGTGGAGATATAAACGCAGGCGTGTCCAGGCGTTTGCAGGGCGGGTGTCTGACATCAATTCCGGGACCTGACAGGATAAAGTGATTGCAGTGGTGAGTAAGTTCAGAGCTACTCAGAAACTGCACAAAATGATTTTGTACAGCTCCCCTGCAAAAGCGTTTGCACACTTGCACACCTAAAATACACTCCCCCATAGGCAGCGACTATCTGATTGCACGGACTGCAAAAAGTTGCAGCGTGCGATCAACTCGGAATGACCCCCTATATCTTCCATACAGTTCTCTGTGCATGAATCTGAAATCGCAACTTAAGACAATATACAGACACAATTGGGACACATACATAGTGTGACTTTGACAATTGTTCCACTGCAGCCATCACCAGCAGTGGTTTCACCTCTGATCTAGTACCATAGCCTGCAGTGCTCCAATCCTCAAAAACAAAAGACCCCCTAACTACCCATAAAATGCTACCACGCTTCTGAGCATCACTCCTGGGTAAATTTATCTCCAACATCAACTTCCTTCTCTAGAATATTCTTTTGTCTAGCAACACTGGGTCTAATTCATGTTTGTATGCAATTGCTAATTTTTTAGGCTTCGGAACTGCTAATCTTGGCAAGTGAAGCTGCCACCCAGAAAAGATGACAGATGTCTACCGGAGGAATTGCAAACTTATTCACAACTGTGTACACATACACAGACCATATGACAGAACGAGGAACATAAACTACTAGGGTTGCCCTATGGTCTCGCAGACTGGCCGTAGCAGTAGCGACGCAGGCACCATGTTTATCTACGTACATGATCGCAGCTGGTGGCAGATATGTACAGGCCCCAAAAATGGGCACGATACCTACATTTTCATTGCCACTTCTTGGCCCCTTCCTGCCAATCACACTACAATAAAAATCTCTGCAGATAATCACTCACTTGCATGAATACTGTATCTGCGAACATCAATTAAGCCCATAATGACTTTGCAAATAATTCTACTTTACTTATCTAATGTAAACCCATGACATTGTCTCTTTCCACAGCCAGCTGCCCGCCAGTACAACCTCCTTCTTTTCTGCATAAGCATCCTATACATGTATCCAGCCAGCAGTGGATTTACTGTTATACAACCATACAGTGGCAAACACAGGATTTCTAGAGGGGGGTTTCCAAATGCAATCCACAATCTTCCACTTTGTGGGAACATTGGAGCAAGTTTGGGAGTCTGGGGCAGCGGTAGAAGAACCCAGTAACGACCCTGGACATTAATGTAAACAATGGTCTCTTTACAGACTGGATACTGAATGGAATACAGTATTAATATTTAACACTATAGATTGTCTATAGTATAGGCGGTATCAAATATATTTAAATACATAAGTGGTTAGGAAAAGGTTAAACATACCATAGTAAATAAATAAATACACAAACATAACAGAACCAGTACTTTCTAAGCACACATTCTCCCACCTTAGGGTAAGGCTCCTGTCTCTTCTTCCTGCTAGCTACTTACTGGTCCATTGCACTGATTGAGGACTCAAAGCCACACATACTGCAAACTTGGTAGTAGAAGCTGCTACCACTGGTTATGTGCAGCAGCCCTGCTCTGTCCCTTAAACAGCATGATCTGGTGGCAATTCTAATAATCATATTATATACCATTGCTATTGTTGCCATCATTTGAGCAACTTAGCAAGAGGAGGGGGATTTTCGGGCAACCGGAAACCCCCCCTGCGTTTGCCTAAGCCATAGTGGTCGCTTAGGGACTGGTGGATCCCAGGAGACCCACCGACAGGCCTGAATCTGTGAAGGGGCCACACTACAGTCCTCTCAAACTCAAAATAATCTACAGCTCCCATCTGGGAGCTCCCGGGAGCAAGGGATGTCAGGAGCTGTAGCTTATTTTGAGTTTGAGAACACTGTTGTGCAGTCCACCTCCGTCACTGCCATCTCTACCGGGAGCCGCTGGTGGGGGCAGGGGGACTAACCCCCGAGGATTGCCACTGCTGCTTCTCTGGCCTGTCAGATGCAGCTCACACTCAGACGCCAGATGCTGGCGAGGATCGGCTAATGGTGCTGCAGTGACTGTGATGTCTAGGGGGAGATGGGACAGCCTTTGCTACTGGCAGTGATGTCAAGTGGGTGTGGGTGGGGGTGCTCTCATCGTTTGACGGTTGTGATGAGCAGGGGAGGGGGGTTGTGATGGCCGGGGCGGGGAATACTATTGGCAGCAGCTGTGATGTCTGTGTAGGGGGATGTGTTGCTGTGGCTGTGATGTCCGCAGAGGGGGATTGTTGCTGTCCAGGGGGGTTTCTGTGTGCTATCTGTGACAGCTGGTTAGGGGAAGTGTAGAATCGGACATGGGCCCTGGTAATCTTGGGGCCCATAGGCAACTGCCTATTTAGCCCAATGGAACAGATGGCTCTGGCAGGCTGTCACTGGTCTGTACAAGCTGTCAGTGCGGGGGTGGGGGTTTGTCTGTATAAGCTGTCACTTGGTCTGAGGTGGAAATTAGAGATGAGCGCCGGAAATTTTTCGGGTTTTGTGTTTTGGTTTTGGGTTCGGTTCCGCGGCCGTGTTTTGGGTTCGACAGCGTTTTGGCAAAACCTAAACGAATTTTTTTTGTTGGATTCGGGTGTGTTTTGGATTCGGGTGTTTTTTTCCAAAAAACCTAAAAAACAGCTTAAATCATAGAATTTGGGGGTCATTTTGATCCCAAAGTATTATTAACCTCAAAAACCATCATTTCCACTCATTTTCAGTCTATTCTGAATACCTCACACCTCACAATATTATTTTTAGTCCTAAAATTTGCACCGAGGTCGCTGGATGACTAAGCTAAGCGACCCTAGTGGCCGACACAAACACCTGGCCCATCTAGGAGTGGCACTGCAGTGTCACGCAGGATGTCCCTTCCAAAAAACCCTCCCCAAACAGCACATGACGCAAAGAAAAAAAGAGGCGCAATGAGGTAGCTGTGTGAGTAAGATAAGCGACCCTAGTGGCCGACACAAACACCGGGCCCATCTAGGAGTGGCACTGCAGTGTCACGCAGGATGTCCCTTCCAAAAAACCCTCCCCAAACAGCACATGACGCAAAGAAAAAAAGAGGCGCAATGAGGTAGCTGTGTGAGTAAGATAAGCGACCCTAGTGGCCGACACAAACACCGGGCCCATCTAGGAGTGGCACTGCAGTGTCACGCTGGATGTCCCTTCCAAAAAACCCTCCCCAAACAGCACATGACGCAAAGAAAAAAAGAGGTGCAATGAGGTAGCTGTGTGAGTAAGATAAGCGACCCTAGTGGCCGACACAAACACCGGGCCCATCTAGGAGTGGCACTGCAGTGTCACGCAGGATGTCCCTTCCAAAAAAACCTCCCCAAACAGCACATGACGCAAAGAAAAAAAGAGGCGCAATGAGGTAGCTGTGTGAGTAAGATAAGCGACCCTAGTGGCCGACACAAACACCGGGCCCATCTAGGAGTGGCACTGCAGTGTCACGCAGGATGTCCCTTCCAAAAAACCCTCCCCAAACAGCACATGACGCAAAGAAAAAAAGAGGCGCAATGAGGTAGCTGTGTGAGTAAGATAAGCGACCCTAGTGGCCGACACAAACACCGGGCCCATCTAGGAGTGGCACTGCAGTGTCACGCAGGATGTCCCTTCCAAAAAACCCTCCCCAAACAGCACATGACGCAAAGAAAAAAAGAGGCGCAATGAGGTAGCTGTGTGAGTAAAATAAGCAAACCTAGTGGCCGACACAAACACCTGGCCCATCTAGGAGTGGCACTGCAGTGTCACGCAGGATGTCCCTTCCAAAAAACACTCCCCAAACAGCACATGACGCAAAGAAAAAAAGAGGCGCAATGAGGTAGCTGTGTGAGTAAGATAAGCGACCCTAGTGGCCGACACAAACACCGGGCCCATCTAGGAGTGGCACTGCAGTGTCACGCAGGATGTCCCTTCCAAAAAACCCTCCCCAAACAGCACATGACGCAAAGAAAAAAAGAGGCGCAATGAGGTAGCTGTGTGAGTAAGATAAGCGACCCTAGTGGCCGACACAAACACCTGGCCCATCTAGGAGTGGCACTGCAGTGTCACGCAGGATGGCCCTTCCAAAAAACACTCCCCAAACAGCACATGACGCAAAGAAAAATTAAAGAAAAAAGAGGTGCAAGATGGAATTGTCCTTGGGCCCTCCCACCCACCCTTATGTTGTATAAACAGGACATGCACACTTTAACCAACCCATCATTTCAGTGACAGGGTCTGCCACACGACTGTGACTGATATGACGGGTTGGTTTGGACCCCCACCAAAAAAGAAGCAATTAATCTCTCCTTGCACAAACTGGCTCTACAGAGGCAAGATGTCCACCTCATCATCATCCTCCGATATATCACCGTGTACATCCCCCTCCTCACAGATTATCAATTCGTCCCCACTGGAATCCACCATCTCAGCTCCCTGTGTACTTTGTGGAGGCAATTGCTGCTGGTCAATGTCTCCGCGGAGGAATTGATTATAATTCATTTTAATGAACATCATCTTCTCCACATTTTCTGGATGTAACCTCGTACGCCGATTGCTGACAAAGTGAGCGGCGGCACTAAACACTCTTTCGGAGTACACACTTGTGGGAGGGCAACTTAGGTAGAATAAAGCCAGTTTGTGCAAGGGCCTCCAAATTGCCTCTTTTTCCTGCCAGTATAAGTACGGACTGTGTGACGTGCCTACTTGGATGCGGTCACTCATATAATCCTCCACCATTCTTTCAATGTTGAGAGAATCATATGCAGTGACAGTAGACGACATGTCCGTAATCGTTGTCAGGTCCTTCAGTCCGGACCAGATGTCAGCATCAGCAGTCGCTCCAGACTGCCCTGCATCACCGCCAGCGGGTGGGCTCGGAATTCTGAGCCTTTTCCTCGCACCCCCAGTTGCGGGAGAATGTGAAGGAGGAGATGTTGACAGGTCGCGTTCCGCTTGACTTGACAATTTTCTCACCAGCAGGTCTTTCAACCCCAGCAGACTTGTGTCTGCCGGAAAGAGAGATCCAAGGTAGGCTTTAAATCTAGGATCGAGCACGGTGGCCAAAATGTAGTGCTCTGATTTCAACAGATTGACCACCCGTGAATCCTTGTTAAGCGAATTAAGGGCTCCATCCACAAGTCCCACATGCCTAGCGGAATCGCTCCGTGTTAGCTCCTCCTTCAATGTCTCCAGCTTCTTCTGCAAAAGCCTGATGAGGGGAATGACCTGACTCAGGCTGGCAGTGTCTGCACTGACTTCACGTGTGGCAAGTTCAAAGGGCATCAGAACCTTGCACAACGTTGAAATCATTCTCCACTGCGCTTGAGACAGGTGCATTCCACCTCCTATATCGTGCTCAATTGTATAGGCTTGAATGGCCTTTTGCTGCTCCTCCAACCTCTGAAGCATATAGAGGGTTGAATTCCACCTCGTTACCACTTCTTGCTTCAGATGATGGCAGGGCAGGTTCAGTAGTTTTTGGTGGTGCTCCAGTCTTCTGTACGTGGTGCCTGTACGCCGAAAGTGTCCCGCAATTCTTCTGGCCACCGACAGCATCTCTTGCACGCCCCTGTCGTTTTTTAAAAAATTCTGCACCACCAAATTCAAGGTATGTGCAAAACATGGGACGTGCTGGAATTTGCCCAAATTTAATGCACACACAATATTGCTGGCGTTGTCCGATGCTACAAATCCACAGGCGAGTCCAATTGGGGTAAGCCATTCCGCGATGATCTTCCTCAGTTGCCGTAAGAGGTTTTCAGCTGTGTGCGTATTCTGGAAACCGGTGATACAAAGCGTAGCCTGCCTAGGAAAGAGTTGGCGTTTGCGAGATGCTGCTACTGGTGCCGCCGCTGCTGTTCTTGCGGCGGGAGTCCATACATCTACCCAGTGGGCTGTCACAGTCATATAGTCCTGACCCTGCCCTGCTCCACTTGTCCACATGTCCGTGGTTAAGTGGACATTGGGTACAACTGCATTTTTTAGGACACTGGTGAGTCTTTTTCTGACGTCCGTGTACATTCTCGGTATCGCCTGCCTAGAGAAGTGGAACCTAGATGGTATTTGGTAACGGGGGCACACTGCCTCAATAAATTGTCTAGTTCCCTGTTAACTAACGGCGGATACCGGACGCACGTCTAACACCAACGTAGTTGTCAAGGCCTCAGTTATCCGCTTTGCAGCAGGATGACTGCTGTGATATTTCATCTTCCTCGCAAAGGACTGTTGAACAGTCAATTGCTTACTGGAAGTAGTACAAGTGGGCTTACGACTTCCCCTCTGGGATGACCATCGACTCCCAGCAGCAACAACAGCAGCGCCAGCAGCAGTAGGCGTTACACGCAAGGATGCATCGGAGGAATCCCAGGCAGGAGAGGAATCATCAGAATTGCCAGTGACATGGCCTGCAGGACTATTGGCATTCCTGGGGAAGGAGGAAATTGACACTGAGGGAGTTGGTGGGGTGGTTTGCGTGAGCTTGGTTACAAGAGGAAGGGATTTACTGGTCAGTGGACTGCTTCCGCTGTCGCCCAAAGTTTTTGAACTTGTCACTGACTTATTATGAATGCGCTGCAGGTGACGTATAAGGGAGGATGTTCCGAGGTGGTTAACGTCCTTACCCCTAATTATTACAGCTTGACAAAGGCAACACACGGCTTGACACCTGTTGTCCGCATTTCTGTTGAAATACTTCCACACCGAAGAGCTGATTTTTTTGGTATTTTCACCAGGCATGTCAGTGGCCATATTCCTCCCACGGACAACAGGTGTCTCCCCGGGTGCCTGACTTAAACAAACCACCTCACCATCAGAATCCTTCTGGTCAATTTCCTCCCCAGCGCCAGCAACACCCATATCCTCCTCATCCTGGTGTACTTCAACACTGACATCTTCAATCTGACTATCAGGAACTGGACTGCGGGTGCTCCTTCCAGCACTTGCAGGGGGCGTGCAAATGGTGGAAGGCGCATGCTCTTCACGTCCAGTGTTGGGAAGGTCAGGCATCGCAACCGACACAATTGGACTCTCCTTGTGGATTTGGGATTTCGAAGAACGCACAGTTCTTTGCGGTGCTTTTGCCAGCTTGAGTCTTTTCAGTTTTCTAGCGAGAGGCTGAGTGCTTCCATCCTTATGTGAAGCTGAACCACTAGCCATGAACATAGGCCAGGGCCTCAGCCGTTCCTTGCCACTCCGTGTGGTAAATGGCATATTGGCAAGTTTACGCTTCTCCTCCGACAATTTTCTTTTAGGTTTTGGAGTCCTTTTTTTACTGATATTTGGTGTTTTGGATTTGACATGCTCTGTACTATGACATTGGGCATCGGCCTTGGCAGACGACGTTGCTGGCATTTCATCGTCTCGGCCATAACTAGTGGCAGCAGCTTCAGCACGAGGTGGAAGTGGATCTTGATCTTTCCCTAATTTTGGAACCTCAACATTTTTGTTCTCCATATTTTAATAGGCACAACTAAAAGGCACCTCAGGTAAACAATGGAGATGGATGGATACTAGTATACAATTATGGATGGACTGCCGAGTGCCGACACAGAGGTAGCTACAGCCGTGGACTACCGTACTGTGTCTGCTGCTAATATAGACTGGTTGATAATGAGATGTAGTATGTATAAAGAAGAAAGAAAAAAAAAACCACGGGTAGGTGGTATACAATTATGGATGGACTGCCGAGTGCCGACACAGAGGTAGCTACAGCCGTGGACTACCGTACTGTACTGTGTCTGCTGCTAATATAGACTGGTTGATAATGAGATGTAGTATGTATAAAGAAGAAAGAAAAAAAAACCACGGGTAGGTGGTATACAATTATGGATGGACTGCCGAGTGCCGACACAGAGGTAGCTACAGCCGTGGACTACCGTACTGTACTGTGTCTGCGGCTAATATAGACTGGTTGATAATGAGATGTAGTATGTATAAAGAAGAAAGAAAAAAAAACCACGGGTAGGTGGTATACAATTATGGATGGACTGCAGAGTGCCGACACAGAGGTAGCTACAGCCGTGGACTACCGTACTGTACTGTGTCTGCTGCTAATATAGACTGGTTGATAATGAGATGTAGTATGTACAAAGAAGAAAGAAAAAAAAAAACCACGGGTAGGTGGTATACAATTATGGATGGACTGCCGAGTGCCGACACAGAGGTAGCTACAGCCGTGAACTACCGTACTGTGTCTGCTGCTAATATAGACTGGTTGATAATGAGATGTAGTATGTATAAAGAAGAAAGAAAAAAAAAACCACGGGTAGGTGGTATACAATTATGGATGGACTGCCGAGTGCCGACACAGAGGTAGCTACAGCCGTGGACTACCGTACTGTACTGTGTCTGCTGCTAATATAGACTGGTTGATAATGAGATGTAGTATGTATAAAGAAGAAAGAAAAAAAAAACCACGGGTAGGTGGTATACAATTATGGATGGACTGCCGAGTGCCGACACAGAGGTAGCTACAGCCGTGGACTACCGTACTGTACTGTGTCTGCTGCTAATATAGACTGGTTGATAATAAGATGTAGTATGTATAAAGAAGAAAGAAAAAAAAAACCACGGGTAGGTGGTATACAATTATGGATGGACTGCCAAGTGCCGACACAGAGGTAGCTACAGCCGTGAACTACCGTACTGTGTCTGCTGCTAGTATAGACTGGATGATAAATAATGATATAAAAAATATATATATATCACTACTGCAGCCGGACAGGTATATATTATATAATGACGGACCTGCTGGACACTGTCTGTCAGCAGAATGAGTTTTTTTAGAATAAAAAAACACCACACAAGTCACACGACGAGTGTTTAACTTTTTCAGGCAGACAATCACAATATACTTGTGGTCAGTGTGGTCAGGTCACTGGTCAGTCACACTGGCAGTGGCACTCTGGCAGCAAAAGTGTGCACTGTTTAATATGTACTCCTGGCTCCTGCTATAACCTATAACTGCTCCCCAGTCTCCCCCACAATTAAGCTGTGTGAGCACAGTCAGATATTATACATAGATGATGCAGCACACTGGGCTGAGCACAGATATGGTATGTGACTGAGTCACTGTGTATCGTTTTTTTCAGGCAGAGAACGGATTATATTAAATAATAATAAAACTGCACTGGTGGTCTCACTGGTCAGTCACTAGTATAACTAACTAACTACTATCAGCAAAATTCTGCACTCTCTGAGTACTCCTCCTAAGCTCCAGTAAATGAAGTGTCTCACTCTCACTCTCCTATCTATTTCTAAACGGAGAGGACGCCAGCCACGTCCTCTCCCTATCAATCTCAATGCACGTGTGAAAATGGCGGCGACGCGCGGCTCCTTATATAGAATCCGAGTCTCGCGAGAATCCGACAGCGTGATGATGACGTTCGGGCGCGCTCGGGTTAACCGAGCAAGGCGGGAAGATCCGAGTCGCTCGGACCCGTGTAAAAAAACATGAAGTTCGGGCGGGTTCGGTTTCCGAGGAACCGAACCCGCTCATCTCTAGTGGAAATGTCTGTACAAGCTGTCACAGTGGGGGAGGGGGCTTTAGGAATTCGGCATACACTGACTGATTGGGAGGGGATAGTTTGAGGAAGGGAGGGTCCCAAATTGGTGCCTTGTTTAGGGCCCCATTAGGCCTAAATCCACCTCTGTGTGCAGCATAAAAGTGTGAATGAAGTGAGCGCCGACTTCACTGTATTTATAAACTATAAAAACTATTTGTAGAGTACGCCTGTCCTTGTTTTTGAAATTTGCTGTAGGAGAGTCTAAAGGTCGGTACATACTGGCCGATATATCGGCCGTTCTCTTGAATGGCCGATATATCATGGGTCCGTCGGCCAGTGTGCAATACGTCTGTGAACTCTGTCGTTCACAGCCGTATCGTGTCGGCCCGCAGCACAGCTGACGTCCAATATATCTACCGATATATTGGCGCGTCGCTGTGTGTGTACGGGTGGTTGGCCGACCGCCCGTACACATGCTGCGCCAGCCAGCGGTGATTGACAGCTGAACTGGGCGGGCGTGTGTACACGCCCGCCCAGTTCATGACATCAGTCCCCGATGGATCGGGCAGTGTGTATGCTCAACACACTGCCCGATCCGTCCATAGATATATCTGCCGAACAATTGATCAGCAGATATATCTACCAGTGTGTGCCCACCTATAAGAGTGATAATGTATATTGAAGAACATGGAGAGCAAGTCAGCTAGCTTGTTGGATTTTGGTGTATTTTGTTTTTATAACAAACAAACAAACAAACAAAAATGAGTGATGGCAAAATATATTACAGCAAAGAGATAAGAGAAGACTTTGGAATGTGTAATATTTGAAGTGTTTTTTACTATGAAGCTCTTAAACATATGACATATCTGTAAACAATCTCACATTTTTGCATGACATCCAAGATTTTATGCTACAAATCAAGCTGTCATCTTATTTCTTACTAAAAGTAGAGCTAATTTATTTCACATTCTATTATTTTAATGCACTGTACAGAATGTTATCATTTACACTCACAAATGCTTTGAGCAATACATATGCTGTTCAGTCTGTGTGATAGATAAACGTTCTAGAAGCAGAAGATATTCTTGTGTTTATAAACTTATTCACATGATTATCCTATCTTTCAAAACAGAACAAGTACAAAAATGTAAGGGAACATAGACCTTTGTCCAATATTGGCCCTCATTCCGAGTTGATCGCTTGCTAGCTACTGTTAGCAGCCGTGCAATCGCATAGTCGCCGCCCACGGGGGAGTGTATTTTCGCTTTGCAAGAGTGCGAACGCCTGTGCAGCCGAGCGGTATAAAAACATTTTGTGCAAAACAAGACCAGCCTTGTAGTTACTTATTCTGTGCGATGATTGCTGCGACAAGGGTCACGGAATTGACGTCAGACACCGACCCTGCAAACGCCTGGACACGACTGTGTTTTACCAAACACTCCCAGAAAATGGTCAGTTGACACCCATAAATGCCCTCGTCCTCTCAATCGCCTTGCGTTCAGCTGTGCGAATGGAATCGTTGCTAGGAGTAGTGCAAAACAACAATGCTCTTTGTACCCGTACGACGCGCGTGCGCATTGCGGCTCATACGCATGCGCAGTTTTGCCATTTTTTTAACTGATTGCTACGCAGCGAACAACGGCAGCTAGCGATCAACTTGGAATGGGGTCCAATGTCCACAGAACAGACACAAGATTACTGTAAGAAAAGACTGTGGGCCTGACCCAATGTTTATCTACATCTCTGATGTTTTTAGATTTGCGTACGTGCCGGTCTGGGACTGCAATATTGCTCACAGTGGTCTAAACAATGCAGCATGATTGACATGCTGCTTGTATGTAGGGCGGTGATGGGGCAACTACAAGCAGCTTTTGAGAAAACGGGCACGCCGGTGCCGTTTTCTCACCATGACGAAATCAGCAGCTCATTCGCAGCTTTACTGGTTCCTGTAGCGTGATATAAACTGACATCCTGAGTAACCTTAAATGTCCGATGGTCATACAGATTATCTGAGGATGTGTTTTAAGATGCAGCAGCAGATTACAGAATGTGGGCGTCTTAACTACAGATGCCTCCTGCGGCTTTCGCATATTTTGCTGCTGCATAGAAAGATGCAGCAGTGGTGTTATTAGCGTCCACCTCTGAATCATTTCCTGCGAGTCATTCCGAACCCTTTGTGATGTGAAAGTAACAGACAATAATTGCTCTGCCGCTGCCTCTTTGTACTCAGTGGGGGTGCCATAGCTGCAGGAGGCATCTGTAGTTAATAGACAAATTGTATGGATGCTCTCTCAATTGTAGGAGGAAAACTGCATACTGTGAATGATATACAGTACTCCCCTATTAATATAGGAATACATACCCCTTGATGAAGTCTGAAGGACGAAACGTGTTGGGTGTACCTCTACTGACTCTCCATTTCTACAGATAAGCACTACTCTCTTATCTTTGAAATATTTATTATCAGTTTTATATTTTTTAAGTCTTTAAGTTTTTATTCTGGGTTCTAGCTAAATCATACATTTTTATTCAGTAATTTTTTGAATTTTTGTATTTTTTAAGCTTTTACTCTCTATATATTTTTTACCCCACATTATGTTTTAAATTGTATAAATAAATATTGTGTTTTTTTATATATAAACCGTATCCTGTAATATTCTTCATTTTATATCAATATATTAGACACTGCTAGTCGCAGATACCCCTATCCCTCCCTTCTTTCCAAAGGAATACATACTATTTACCGGCGGGCGTGACGCCGGCTGTCAAGATCCGACAGCGACATCCCGCCCTGCCAGAATTCCAGCAACGGGGCGATCGGTGCGAGTCCCCTTGCAGGCTCGCTACACTCACCACGCAGCAGGCTTGGTGCTTGGTGGCTCACTGTGCTTGCCATGGGTTCTATTCTCACTCTATGGGTGACGAGTGAATAGTCCCTGTGTGCCAGGATTTCGGCTGTCGGCATTGTCGGCTGTCGGGATTCCAGCGTTGGTATCCTGACCGCCAGGATCCGGACAGCCAGCACATTGATCGCATCCCTTAATATACTGTAAAATGTATCAATTGGTGAAAAAAGTTTTTATATATTAGATGCAATTAAAGTTTTATGCCATATTAAAGTCTTTTAATTGCTTGACAAAACAGGATTACTTGCCAGCGGAAGCAGATTGCGATCAACATTGCACCTAAATTTTGAGGTTTCTTTACTCCTATTTACTTTGTCAGTTTTATGTTTCCAATTATAATTTTTTAGTATTTATAATCATTTTTATATTTTTGTTACTCAATTCCAGTTTTAGCATGCAATTCAAAAGGGTTTGTTTTTTTATATGGCATAAAACTTAATTAACGGATGGAGAAGCAATGGAGCTACCACTCTTTCTACATTACTGACTTTAGTCAGAGGAGTTTCTGTAGAGTGGAGATGATGAAAGCCAGAGTGAAGTGGGTCCACTAGGAAAGAAAGATAATATGACGGTTTTAGACAATCTACTGGATGAGCTTGGACACAAATGGGAGAAGAGAAATGGGGCAGTAATCAGAGAGAGTGTCAGGGTCAGGGGTGGGTTTTTTAAAATGATGGCAAAATATAGAGGAAATACTGTAGTGCCTGATGAGATAGAAAGGTTGAAGAGATGGTCAAGTAGGAGCAGGCAATGGGAAGGAGAGTGGAGGAGGATGGAAGTGATAGAATCTAGAGGTGGTTGCAGAGGTCAGGATTATAGCCAAACTTTGGGGGTAATTCAGAGGTGATCGCAGCAGCAAATTTGTTAGCTAATGGGCAAAACCATGTGCACTGCAGGTGTGGCAGATATAACATGTGCAGAGAGAGTTAGATTTGGGTGGGTTATTTTGTTTCTGTGCAGGGTAAATACTGGCTGCTTTATTTGTACACTGCAATTTAGATTTCAGTTTGAACACACCCCACCCAAATCTAACTCTCTCTGCACATGTTATATCTGCCCCTCCTGCAGTGCACATGGTTTTGCCGATTAGCTAACAAATTTGCTGCTGCGATCAGATCTGATTTGTGCCCTTGATCTCTAGAAACTGGTAGCAATGAAGTCAGAATTGGCAGAATGAAAGGAAAGATGGGAAGTGGCTGCAGGCTAAGAGGCTGGGTTGGAAGGAAGGGTAAAGAGAGCATGGTGGGAATTGATGACCTGACGGATAGAATCAGTGAAGTGTGTTGCAAAGTCAAAAGCAGAGATAGTGAGGAGGGTAACAAAAAGATGATGGGGGTTTGAGGACTGAGAGGAGATAAAGGCTTTAAAATAAGATACTTTTGAGAAGTAAAGCACACCATAAGGGGGAATTCATTTGAAATGTAGGAAGTCTGTATGGGAGTGCAATTACCTCCAGTTCACGCTGTAGTTCAAGAACACTTTTGTAGGTATCTGTTGTGTTTGGTAAGCCAGGGTTGAGGTATGGATCTGCAAAGAGGAGTATTTATAGCTGGAGTAACCAAAACCATAGCAAAAGTGAGGGTAGAGTACTATTCAAAAGGGAAACAGCTTGGTCAGGGCATGAGTGGGTAACAATGGCAAAGACGTGAGTTGAACAGAGAAAAGAAGGATATGGTATCAATTGCTGCAAAGTTATGCTTAATGATGGTGGCCTATAGAGGAGGAGGTGGTGAAGAGATGAAGGATAGCTTACAGGAATGAAGATAATGGTCAGAGAGAGCAAGAGAGAGAGAGAGAGAGAGAGAGAGAATGGAGAATGGTAACACTGTAACATCGTTAATATTAGGATTTTTAAGCCTCCCATGTTGGGTGCAAAAGTTCCACTTGAAACAGATTTCTGTCCACAAGTCACAAGGAAGCACAGAAGTCATGCCTACAATGACGTCAACTCTCTCCTGAGACCCTATGACATTCCTAGATGCCGCCAATAAATGCCCATTTCATAGAAAGAGTAATCTAGCAACTCAGGGATAGACCGTCCGCTCTTGTAATCTCATCTGTGTGCATATGCATTTTGTGCATGCCCACCCAGCCTGTGATTGCTTTCCGTTGCACATGTGCAACTTGAAGTTATCCACTAGATCCATCCACTTTTAGATTCAGCTCCATAATTGCAATGTACAGTTAATAATTCATATGCCACTATATCAAATTAACAATTATAAAACTTTGCTGTTTATGTAGTCAAAATTGCCTATAACAATGATATTAAAATCATGTTTTACTAGTGTTAAAGTACAATGGTCATTCTGCACAGCATTAATAAATGTTGCATTTCACTGAATTTATAGTTTAGAAACAAAGCTGGGTTTATGACTGTGTCAATGTTTTCTGGCCTGTGGTCTGATTGATTTGAATCTGGAATTGGACACAAAATGATAGCTGGGATTCTGCATTCACTAACTGGGTATTCATATTGTAGATATGAGAATTTCGACCTTGTCGTAATGTTGACGTTGACCTTGTTAACATGTAGGGGAAATATATTCCTGGTGGCCCAGCGGTGACTTACCTGCTTCTGACTGCCTGGATATTTATTTCTATATGAATTCTTGTAATAAGTTAACTTTGACCCTTGGGTATGTGATTGCGTTCATCTGCATTTAAAGCTGACGTTTATCTCAAGCTTATTTCCTTCGAAGGAAGAGACAGACTGAGTACTAGGAATTTGAGACTGCACATTTTTTAACCTGAGACAGGCTGAAGGTTCATGAGAACTTGAATCAGGTATGGAAGTATGGCAAGAGGATAGGCCATAAATTCCTCATCTACTGAAACATTTTAGGATTATTTTGGAACCTCTCCTGATGCCTGGATAAGGTTTACATTCAGTTCTAATGATATGGCAAAAAGAAAGGCAAATAGAAAGGATTCCTGGGATTAGAAGAATGGTAGGTCTGACACATTTAGCCACAATTTAAAATGATAATGGCGTTTTAGGCATGTAGCCTAGGAGCATGGTTGAGTTCCATCGGATTGACCCCAGCTAGTTTGGAAGGATAAGTAGAGACATCCAACAAGCAAGACAATTATCTACAATTTTCTCAAACAGCTTGAACATCAACAATTATTGTTTATTAATGATGGAGGGCTGTAACTCTGACAAATGTATTGTAGTGCCTACGGTATCTAAACATAGGTTTCTTAATATATAATGGTTGTATCCATACTGTTATTGTGGACAAGCTATTTTTTTTTCCACTTTAGCAGCACAAATACACACACTCCCTTATCCACTGTAGCACTTTAGTGGGAGATCAAGTGGTTGGACATAGAAATGTAGAACCTTGATTAATGCTACCTACATATGACTCAGTGAGACTGTTCCCTGAGCTCATAGTCAGTGGTAGCTGGCCAAGAGAAAGATGTACTTCACTCCCCTCATGTCTACTTGATGCATACAAGCAGCATAGAATCATATTCAGTTGTTAATACACAATAGGGATTTTATTGACTTCACCAGGATTGCTGTTTCCTGGGGAGAAATACCCTATTGGTTATGTAAACCTACAATACAGATGTACTAGTAGGATACCCACACTCGCTATTCACCATATTGTGACTTGTCATATTTTTTTCCTTTATCACACTTTTTCTGATTTATTAATACAGCCATTTACCCATGTGATTTACAGGATAGCTCCATATTCAAAATTATTGTAATCACTATAAATCTTGGCTGGTACAAATGAACATATTTAATATATACAATTCTGTACTGATCATTACTGGTCTAGTAAGATGGCCGATACCCTATTTTAACGTAGATCTATGAAATTTATATTTATAAGAGTGGCCCAACACGTGAGTCCTTCTTTTCCCTTGTAGCTTATAATATTGCCTTTTTTGACTTTTGGAAGCACCACCAACACATGCTATTACACTGACATAGGGGTTTGATTGCTTTATGTTGGTTATTCTAATGCCACAAATTGGTGCATTGATGGATTACCCAGACAGACCCTGTGTGGAAACAAAACCCTCTTAGACTTCCTGACATTCATGTAAACCACTGATATCATCCATGGAGGACGTGTTGATTTTGAGTTCAGAATCTTTGAAATTTAGATAATCTTGAAATTTGTTTCTGTTTTGGTTGCTCTCTAAATATTGTCTCTCTCATCTGTAATCAGTCCCGCTTTAGAATTAATGACTTCTGCTGTGGGCAACTAGTGGGTGCCATGGTTATGTACCCTCAAAGCAAAAGCTTTGCAAAGCTTATATCTTGCACCGATGAACCCTAATAAATTAGCTTTATGCTATTTGTGGTCTTCACTTCATCTCATAAAGTATTCCTACTCCAAAAACCCCCCAAAACTTTAGGTTTGTAGTTGGTCAATAAAGGATTTCGTTAAGCGATTTAAATATTTCCACCTACTGTAAAGTGGCTGATTCTAAGTTGAGAGCAAAGAAATAAATAAAAGCAAGAAACTGCCCATTGGAAAAACCATGTTGCACTGCAGATAGGGTAGATGTAAAATGTGCAGGGAGATTTAGATTTGAGAAGGGCATGCAAGTGTAAAAATAAAGCTGTTGAGTATTTGTCAGCTATATGCAAAAGCAGCAGCATTGGGATCTGGTAAGGATCTCAGCGGTTGGGATCCTGACAGTCGAAACACCAATGCAGGAATCCAGACACTGCTCGGTATCAGTGAGGTGCGGTGAGGCAGGTGAGGCAGGTGAGGCAGAGCCTTTCCTGTCATACTTACGTTTGTGCCAGAGTTTTGACTGTGTGAAGTATATGAAAAATACAAACAATATATTAGAAATATCTTCTTTGCATTATTCTAATCATTTTTAAAAGTCTATGGCAGGGGAGGCAGTGCCCCCCCCCCCCCCCCGCCTAACTTCTCGGTACATCTCTGATTAAAACTCACCAAATTTCCTGGAATTTATACTGCTGCAACTGTGTATAATGCCCAGATGTACACTTTGGTTCATATTGTGTGTAAAACTGGCTCAGGGGAAAGCCAGTGCCTCCTGATCCATTTAGCTCACCGCACGTCCCTGCTCGGTATACCGGTGCTGGCATTCTGACAAGGATCACTATCACGGCACCAGAATCCAGACTGCCGGGATCCCGAACAAGGGATTGATGAGGCTGTGGATGGGGGGGGGGGGGGGGGGGTAGGTTTAGGCTGCGAGGAGAGGGTTATGCTCTAGGAAAGGGAGGGTTAGGGTTGGGCTGCGAGGAGGGGGGTAGGTTTAGGCACCCCTGGGGAGGGTTATGCTGCGATAACGGGTGGGTATAAAATTAGGCACCACCAGGGAGGGTTAGGGTTAGCTTGTGGGGTGGGGGGGGGGGGTGATCTTGGGTTTAGGATGTGGAAAGGAAGGGTTTGGGGGGCACTGGGGGAAGGTAAGTAAACTTACCTAGCTCCCATCAGGAGTCTCACCATCGGGATGCCGTGGTCGGTCTTCTTACCACCAGAATATTATACACAGCCCTCCATATTTACCCTGCATGCAAAATTATAATAAATAAAATAATAATAATAATAATAATTATTATTATTATTATTATTATTATTATTATTACGACTTTCTAATGCTATTTCTGCGGGTGTACTATTTATATACATCATCACACCTAAATTCATCTGACAAATGTAATCTACTGTACCGCTAACATATAAATGCATACACACAATGGAAGTGAATTGCCAGAATAGAGTTACAGTACAGTATTTGACTAAATCAGTTGAACAAGCTTCTCTTTATTGTGCATGTTAAATCTTTTGTTTAACGTACAAGTCATATGTGGGTATAGTAAATTGATGAAATTTCACTAAACCTCATACATATATTCATATTTTGACATTTAACTTAGAGGGCTGTTAAAATACCACTAGAAATAACACAAATATTCAGCTGGAGCCAGACTACATCAGTAACTGCTACATAATCTGTGTAAAATTTCTTCAGAAGATTTGTTACCACAAAGATATTACAGAAGATGGCTTTATATATTTTCTGGAATATAATTATAAAAGGAGATTTCTTGAAATCTTTTTTATTTTATTTTAATATATCGAATTTGTACCTATGTATGTTGAATTACCTCATTAAGTTTTTGTTTGTTCAGTAAGAAACTGAAAAATGTGCAGATAACTTTTGCCTTCTTCTTTACTGAATTAAGCAGCAGCCACAGAAGATTTACAGTTAATAAAGTGATCGGCTATTTCTAGGTTTGCATGCTGTGATCATGCTGTCACTAGGCAGAAATCAATATACTGCTTGGCTATGTGATTACTGTGAAAGCCTGTCACAGAGATCACAGCAAAAAGTTTTCTATAAATAAAGTTCTGTGGTCAGACCTCTATAATAATCTCAGAATCCTAATAGTTACACACACACACACACACACACACACACACACACACACACACACACACACACACACACACACACACACAGTGTATATATAAAATTAGGTGTTCATGTAACAGTAATGATAACACTCAATTTTAGGAGTGTATAAACCTATTCAATGGGGTAAATTTACTAAGGTGGGAGTTCTATTTAAGATTGGATGTTGCCCATAGCAACCAATCAGATTCTACTTCTCATTTATCTAGCACCTTCTAGAAGATAATACCTGGAATCTGATTGGTTGCTATGGGCAACATCCCATCTTAGCTAGAACTCCCATCTTAGTAAATTTACCCCTTTGTGCTTGTGTTTTCTTAGCAAATTGTTTCCTCAAAACAAGAAAAGAGATAAAAAGCAAGAACTATATATTGTTGTACATTTTGCTATTTGTGCCATAAAATGTATACAATAAGTGCAAGCTTCATACTACTATAAGTGGAAACAAGATAAACAGGATACCTATTTAAGCATGATGCCATGTCCCACTAGGGTTTGGTATGGTATCATGGCAGTCAGGATGCCAGTTGTCACATGACCGACAGCAACATCCCGATGCTGACGAACCCGACACCGGATGGGGTAAGTATTCTACCTCTCTCTGATTCCTTACCATAACCTTTCAGAGGTAGTGGTTATGGCTAACCCTTCATGGTGTCAGCAACGGGTGGTCTTCAGGTAGCCGACTGTCAGGATCCCGACGCACAGTATACCGGCGCTGGAATCCCGACAGCCGGCATAGCGACAGATTTTCTCCCTCATGGGGGTCCACGACCCCCCTGGAGCGAGAATAAATAGCGTGGCGCGCTTAGCACGCCACCGTGCCCACAGCGTGGCAAGCGCAGCGAGCCCACAAGGGGCTCATTTGCGCTCGCCATGCTGTCGGTATGCCGGCGGTTGGGCTCCCGGCGCCGGTATGCTGGTCGCCGGGAGCCCGGCCACAGGCATACCATACTACACTCATCAGCAACACCCCCCAAGTGCTTAACCCTGTACCCTGATACTCACCTTCGAGATGTTGGTGTTCTGGTCTCCTGAGTTGTGTCGGGATTCTGGTATTGGTCACATCCTGACCGCTGGGATGCCGAATGCATCCCATCACTGTGTATTCCACCGCTTTACTTATTTTGTTGAAGAGCTCAGGGAAAAAAAGTGAAGATAAGAAACACTAGTATATGTAGTATGTACAAACAAGTTTCTAATATACAAGACTAAATACATAGGTAGAGTAAAACAAGGTAATTGGAGTTATCTTTATTGTATATGTAGTAGAGATAGTGTCCACAAGATTGCAGATATCTCGAATGTGTTCTAGTGTGCTCTTTTCTCATTGGGTATTTACAGTGGAATAAATAGATGGTTATGACAATCACGGCCCAGTGGTATAAATGTAAGACACAGAAATATTTGACTTCATCAGGGGAAATCATAATAAAACGTGTAGGGTGCGGTGGAAAACATGGAAAAAAAGCTGAACCAGACCAGGGAGTGTGTATAACAAAGAAACTCTATGCGTACCAGTAACACTGGTACGCATAGAGTCTTGTAGTTTGGATACAAAGTGATCTGCTTCTTTATTCATATAAGTTAATTACAGTGTACATTTTACCATCTTTTATCATCCTGTTTCTCTTTTAGAGGTGTGCCATGTGAGGAGGGCTATCTGAAGGGATGAGCATAGTTAGATATATACAAATAAAGTGTAGCGTATATTACTATTAAAATTCATAATAGGTTGATGTATATACAAAGGTTATACACATATCAAACTAATGAGTTATGTATGTGAGCCTAATACTGCAACAAAAGCTGCTCTAGCTGCATGTCATAATTGGATCTCAGCCAAAAAAAAAAGAAAGAAACTTGCAAAATTTAGACTGCTCTTTCATTTGTAATTCCCTAAGGGATTTTTAAATAATGTTTATTGCAGAAGTAAAATCTAGCTAGCCTCAGCAATTAAAATCAATGTCACTTTATTTAAAACAGAGAAATACATAATTGTTCCAGCAAATGAGTAGTAGTAAATATGTGAGTGCTATTTAAACCCTTTGCAGGCAATTAAGGTTGACATAGTATTAGATGTTTGGCTGCTTTATATATAACAATGTTCACACATTTGACAAAATTGGGATAATTGTAAAAACCATCACTAGGCTGTGCTAGTTAACATTACAATCAGATTATTGAGATTTCAGAGCAGACCAGGCTGGGGGCTGCTATCAAAGTAAGAGCAACAAACAAAAAGAAAAAAAAAGAAAAAGAAAACTACAGGTTACCATTTACTCATTGACTGGAGTTGCTGTTAACGCTTCTTCAAAAACAGCCAATAGGACATAAAAACCACAACAGTGCTTCCAAATCGAATTAAACTAAACTCATAAAAAAAATCATAAAATATGTTATATAAAAAACGAATAATTAAGAAGCTAATTATTTAATATTCTAGAGAAATATGTATATAGTGTACCATAATAAATAGAGTTGTTGTACAGTAGTGGAAAACCATAAGACCACCATCATGGGCTATACAGTACTAAAATATACTCTCCAGGATAGTTTTATGGCTACATTTATTCCTTTTTAGTATTTTTCATTTACCACAATTTTAAGATTAATATGCGCATTGGGCCAAATGTAATGAAGTACAAGTTGGCCAAAGGTGCGGGTTTACGGCCGAACGCGGCCCTTTTTTTAAAGCAGTAAGCATGTACAAGGCATGGTTTCTCCTTGTACATGATTGGTGCTTTCAAAAAGTCAGAGTTCGGCAGGGAACCCAAACCTCCAGCCAACTTGGACTATATTACATCTGGCCCATAGTATGAGATAAAGTATATTCTCAGCAGCAGACTGAATGGAGCATCTCTGTATATTTAGAATTCATTAACATTAAGCAAGTTCGAGTTGGCCGGAGGTGCATGTTCCCGGCTGAACTTTGTTTTTTTTTTCTTAATGCGGCAAGGCAAAACTATGCCTTGTAAATTATTTCTAATTTAAAAAAAAAAAAGTTTGTCAGGGAACCCGCACTTTTGGCCAACTTGGACTTCATTATACCTGGCCCAATAAATTATTGATAAGTGTTCTAGAACAAAGCCCAGTGTTAAGGGGCTAAACGTGAATGTCATCAGCACCTTACTATGATCCCTGAAGAGAGCTTTTGTCCGAGGGTGCAATACATCTTTGTAATCAAAAACCTGAATGCAAAAACCCAGTATGGACAGAGCAGAAGTACCAATCTGGTAGATAATGCACCACAAACAAGTCCTTCTTATAAGTAATGCTTACATTTTTTTTTTATCACAATTTACCTGATCTTGTGCATTATACAGCATTGTAAAAAGAACTGTAAACTGCAAAATTGCTGATATGTTTCATTAAGAAGACATTAGAAATAATATATGGCCTATTTTTGAATTTTGCTTCTATCCTTGCTTTATTACTAGAAAGTTGTCTATGAGTGGTGTTAAGCAACGCTATCTACATATTTTTAGAAAATATGAATGAAATATGATTTTTTTTTTACTCACACTTTTTAATATACCACTGTATTTATAATTTTTTTTATGAACTTAGGTTAATGTGATTTGGAGGCACTGCTGTGATGTTTCTTTCTTATTAGACGCACTGACCTTTAGGTTAGTAAAGTTTGAAATATTCTGCCTTGTTTTATAAGCTGTTTAGCAAATGCAGTAGATTTTACAATTTAGTATGTAAAACAGTGAATCTGAGCAAAAATAATAACCTTTAAGATATTTCTGATGTGTTCTTAGGTCCAACATTCCATTGTTAGTTTCTAGAGCAGGTCTGTCTCTGTATATAATTAGCAATAGCTTAATAATGTTATTGTTACAAGCATTTTTTTCTTCTTAATGGATTAGTTTACTTTAGGGTATATTATTCTGTTTCCCAATTAAAGTTAATTTAATTATCCTTTATTTGAAACACTGCATTAGACGTCTTTGCACTACAGGTCGAGTCTCAAATGTTCTGAAATACGGAATATTCCAAAATATGGAATTTATTTAGCATGACTGAGATGGTTCAATGTACACAAACTTTGTTTAATGCACAAATGACTTACAAATACTGCATAAAATTACCTGCAGGCTATACGTATAAGGTGTATATGAAACATAATAGCATTCTGTGTTTAGAATTGGGTGCCAACACCAAGATATCTCATTATGGAATGCAAATATTCCAAAATATGGAAAAATCCGATATCCAAAATACTTCTGGTCCCAAGCATTTTGTATATCAGAGACTCAACCTGTATTATATTATTGTCTTAATGACTAAGTGGATGACAAGAATGTAAGCTATATGAAACTATTAACCTAGAGCAGATCAGAATCTCATTATACCCAATTGTTATATCTACATTAAAAAGGTCTACAGTAAATAGGTTGACACCATATGTGCAACAAGTACAAAAGGTTGACATGGGCAAAAGGTCGACATGATAATGGTTGACACATATATGGTCTACATAACTTTTTTAAATGTCAACTTTTTCATACTTGACCATCCATATGGACTACAATTGAGAATAGTAACCTGTGCTGAGAGCAGTGGCAGTGAGCGAGGCACCTTGCCTGAAGCGTGAGCCATGTGAAGGGATGTGGTACACTAATGTGGGTCACAGGTGCTTACAAATACAAAATGGCACCCAAAAATGCAAACAAACCTGTGTTTACCATTTTTGTGTTGGCCATTTCAATGTTGACCTTTTGACCCCGTCAGCCTTTTCTACTGTCTACTTTTCCTGACAATCTTTTGAGACCCAGTCGACTTTTTCAAGTTGACCATTTGGGGTTGCCCTATGGACTGTAGACCTTCTCCATGTAGATCTAATTAATCATATCCAAATCTCACTATAGAAAGAAATGGCGCAGGGAATGGTCGAGGCCGCTCATGTCAGAGCCTTTTGCACATACTGTATTTGCTGCTTAGTTTCACCCCAAAGTACATGTACTACAAGAAAATACACTCTAGTGTGGCGAATACCCTGAGACACTCAGCTCTTTTGGGGCGAGATGTATCAAAAGGACAAAATGCAGTAAAACATTAGAGTGACATATTTAGAGGTGTTCCGGAAAACTTATGGGTCCCCAATCTCCAATATCTCCTGTGCTTCCACAGCACAGCACGCCCCAAAATATTCTATGGAGCCGAGTTATGCACACATGCATCAAGCTTGAGAAAGCATGAGATTCTAGAGCTTGTGCCCACTTGCCAGTGGCATCAATAGATGGCAATAACTAAATAAGCCACAACAATCCTTTGGATCCCTCTTTGACACATATACTTTTGCATGCACAGGTCAATGTCCGCACATTCGCATTTCTACATATATCTATGGTTTAGATTCCCTGTTCGGCCAGTATGACCCACCAATCCTCTTTCGGTGGCCATTGATGATCGCCATGCCATCGGTGTATCTGGGGGGGGGGGGGGAAACAGCATGTTAAAAATCCTTAACTCACCAATCCCAATAATTTTTTTATGGAAATGTATCAAAGATTGTGGGGATTATATCAAACCTTCTAAAGAGTAGATGAATGTAGGAGTTGCCCTTAGAAATCAGCTTCTAGCTAGCATGTATCAAGTACATTCTATAAAGTGATAGGTAAAAGCTGATTGATTGCAAAGGGCAACTAATCCATTTGTCCACTTCTCCACTTTTTAGAAGGCTTGATATATTTCCCCCTTATAGTCCCATAATTTACAGCTTCCTGATCATCCTGGTATTAATAATGAGCAGGAAATGATCACACACATTTTAGTTGTTCAATATAAAGTATTATACATACTGTATATCTATGGGCTTTCCTACATGCATACAGTATTATGCAAAAGTTTAAAGCAGGTGTGGAAAAAATTCTGCAAAGTAAGAATGCTCTAAAAAATAGCATGATAATAGTTCATTTTTTTATCAATTAACAATATGGAAAGTGACAGTAGAGCAATATAAATTAAATTAATATTTGGTGTGACCACCCTTTGCCTTCAAAACAGCATCAATTCTTCTAGGTACACTTGCACATAGTTTTTGAAGGAACTCTGCACAGAGGTTGTTCCAAACATCTTAGAAACTAACCACAATCTTCTGTGGATGTATGCTTGTTCAAATCCCTGTCACTTAAAATTGTATTAATTTCCATCAAATCTCATTATTAGGATTGCTATTTTTAAGAAGTACAAGTTTGGTTGCTTGGAATTGGCATTATGTACTATATATATATGCCATGCATAGTACTGTATAGTATACATGTGCAAGGTTGGTGGATTAGACTTGAATGTTGCACCAGTTTTGAGCTGGCAGATATCTTGAATTGTCCTATAGGGTGAACTAAAGGCCTTTTTAGTGCCTTCCACTCGTATCTGCTGTATGTGGAAAAACACATTTGCGAGTTTGCTTCAAAATGTTCCAAAATATTTACACACACACACACACACACACACACACACACACACACACACACACACACACACACACACACACACACACACAAGATGCACCTGTAATAAAAAGTCTGACTGTACCCGCCACCACACACACACACACACACACACACACACACACACACACACACACACACACACACACACGATAAACATGTAATAAACACTGTCTTCACACACACACAAACAGTTTTTGGGGGCTAATTTGCGCAATAATTACTTTTCAACTGAGCAGTATTTGTGGAATGAACCAGATTTATTTATTTATGTAAGTTTTCAATATAGGATGTGTTTATATCTTTGACATAATGTAACATTTTTATTATTGCCTCTTTCAGATTTTACCACCTCTCTGCCAACATATGTGAAGACCTATTTTTTGTAGGTGTCATCCATAAATGTAAATTTGGCATGTACTGTGCATCTTGCTATGCCCTGCATAGACCATCTACAGTACTTGCACTGGTGAAACTAAATCATTTACACTTAGTAAATAAAGCACATAAAGTATTGTAGCATTCAAAGTAAGCTTCATTTTATTGACTGTATATAACTGTAAAATGTCCAGTTATTTCAACATATTTTGTGGCTACTCATGACTTATACCTACCAGTGACTATGATGAATAATATAGAAGTTTAAAAAATGAAAACATTAGCTACAGTAATAGCATTTGGGAGGATTACTTGAATAGTCTGTTAAGCGCTACAGGGTACTAAGTTGACAACTTTTCTTTAGATAATAAAAATAAAACTAATAATAATGTGAAATTTCTTTGAACTGTAGCGGAGGTCCTTTTGCCCACATGAACGGAATTAATAGGATCTATCTGAATGACTTTTACAAAGAACAACTTATTGAACTAAAGATACGTGTGACTTCTCTCCCAGGAGGGACTTAATCTTTGCTTAAGAAGAATCAGGTGGTTTCTCTGATCTGCATTACAAAAAACACATGTCATAATTAAACAGTTAATCCTTTACAAGAAGGTTGAGAAAATATTGTCCCGGCATCTTAACATTTAGCAATGACATATTCTTCTTAACTTTTATTTTAGTGTTCGGGTTCTATAAATCGGTTTACCAAATTATTTCTATTTACTGTAGTAGATAAAGTAACCTAAGTAATACCATGGTTTAATAAATGCAGTTCAATTGTGTCTGTCTTTAGGGCTCAAGTAGAGTTTCAGGAACAAATGCAGGTTTTCAATACATTTCAGCTTCCATCAAACACATTAGTACAGAAATCATGACTGAGCACGTTCTTTGTCTTTAGTTTGATTAGTATACATAATTCACAACAATATGGACATGTTATACAGTAGAGGTGGGAAGTTCAATGCTGGTCCTGCTCCCTGTCAAACTACCTTTAATGGTATTTTTTAATGTACCTTATGTGTATTTTGCTGCTACTGCAGCTGTTGTTGGAGACAGGGCCAGGTAAATTGCGTCAATAGGCTTATCCCCCTCCCAGCATAATGCCGCGATTCATGGTATATAGGAGGGGGAGGAGCCAAAATGACACCCGTGAATCACGGCATACTGCTACAATGAGGCGGGGCTCTGATTGTGTCAGTTAGGGGGGTTTCTAGCTATTTGGATATCCCCCCTGCATGTGCCACTGAGTGTATTTCATTTATCTGAATCCAACCTCATTCCTCATCTGGTTCACTAAAAAGACTTTTCTGCTGCAAGGCTTCTTATTTAATTATCTGTCAGCTGAGATTAACTGTCCGTTTAATAAATTTGTTGACATTAGATTTACTTCTGGGCGCAATGGCCTTAAAGAGAGTTGGTCCATTTTTTATTTCAAAATGCTGTTTTCGTAGTAGTATCCCCCTCCGAACTTAGGGGGATCTGGGTGGGACTCAAATCTCCCAGCCTGCTTCGTATCCCAAAATGAGGCAAAACATCATCTTCCGTTGGATCTCGTGGGTTTTGAATTTATACGCCATTTTCAAAATTCAGAGTCCCCTTTATCAGGATCCTGGTTCCATTTAGACATGATGGCTGCTATAATGGGCTCTACTAATGGTGCATACCAAGTTAGAGTTTATCTATGTATGTATATACAGTAGGTACTTGCTGCTGGTTGCTTTCATGTATGTGTGTGGTGACATGCTGCTGCTATAATCAATTTGTATATGGTGTCCTGCTGCTGCTATAATATATAAACATCTATATCTATCTATCTATCTATCTATCTATCTATGGTGACCTGCTACTGGCTGCTTTAATGTATGTTTATGGTAACATGCTGCTGCTATAATGTATATGTTAACATGCTGCAGCTGCTATAATGTATGTATACGGTGAGATACTGTGATATATAGTGATATGCTGTGGTTACTATAATGTATGTATATGGTGACTAGAGCGGAGCATGCTCGGTTCTCAGAGAACTGAGCCCAGACGAACTTCTGGGATTTTCTTTGCGGTTTAGTAGCTACTAGTACTTTTGAGCAATGATATTCCGCACATAATATTTAGTAAATTTCCATGTTGTATTTTTACTATTGAAACTTTGAAATTAGTAATAAATTACTAATTTGAAAACCATTTTTAAAAAGAAATAACTGCCGTATGTTTGTGCCATTGCTCTGCTTTTGCTTTACTGTATGTTGGTGAACAATATCATGAGCTATGAGATGGTCAAAATTGAGTGGAAATTACTTGAAATAAATGTTATTGAGGTTAATTATGCTGTAGGAACAAAAAAAAAGCCCACATTATGTGATTTTAGCAGTTTTTATGAATTTTTTAAAACAAATTTAGATCCAAAACAGTGAGGACGGTTGTGGCGAAACCAAAATACAAAGTTCATACAGATATAACAATACTTCAGTAAGTGTTAACTGGTATGTTAATAATTAGAATTCTGACGTTAAAATGTCTTTCATAGCAGTGGGAGGAGGAGCTACAAACTTTATGTAGGTCCCTCCAGAAAATAATCTTCAGGATGGCCTTAATTCATCTAAACAGTTTATGTTGGCAGCTCAATGAAAAAGGAGGGAACAAATGTAAGTGCCTATTTCTATTTTCTAGCCATTCTCAGTATGTTTTTGTGTACAAGAGCATGTTAATGACAGCATTATAATACAGAGAGCATGGACTACCATATTGACAATGCTAAATTCCTTTGTCGTATAACAACCCTTTATGAAGCTAAGAACACTGTACGCTGTTTACTTAAGAAGTACCGTAATGGTACGCTAGTTGCGTAACGATCGCTCAGCCGTAGGCGAGATGCTCAAGCGTCACGTTCGCTCACGGCCCAGCGATCACAGGACACGTTATTGGTTATGTCTAGGGTAATGATTCGCTATGGCGTAGCTTACGCTCGAGACCACGAGGAGGTCACCAGCGATGCAGACGCTCACAACACTATACCTTTATGATAAAACCTTATACCAATGAAATACACTGAATACCTTAATGTGAGTACAGGGTGTAAGTGCAACCTTGTGTAACCTGACTAACTACAAAGCTGCTTGAGCGTCACCGACACTCAAGTGAACACTTAACACTATAGGAAATACACAGATGCTGGTTTAGGTTCCAAAGCCTATTAACTGTATTATATCTAATATACTTGTAAAAGGGGATAACAGTACAAATGATACACTACAATATAACAGAGACTTCCTAACCACAGAACTAAACAATAAATACAAAAAGACAATACTACACTGACCTAAATGCAATACAATACAATACTATCTAATACAATACAATACTAGCCTAGTCTAGGGGAGATATGAGAGAACAGAACAGAGAGAGAGAGAGAGAGAGAGAGAGAGAGATGAGATGAGAGAAATTGGCTCACAGAAAGACAATGATAACGGAGAGAAACTTACGCACAAAGGGTATGATCGCCTGCGCCTCGATATCCAGCTCCCGGCTATCAGCAGATAACCGTTGATGAGAGAGTGAGAGCTGGATGTGGTCGGCCTGCCTATTTATGCCCCACACACAATGCAATCTCCTGGTCCTACAATCCCATTGTCCATTGGCCGAAGGAATTCGGCCCTGCATCATAACAAAAGGTCATAGGGTGATTCATACAGGTGGGCTGTGACGATTTCCAACAGCTCAGGTGGGTGGGAAACTGGGTTTCCCGCCGCATACCTGAGTATGTGTAATTAATAGAAATGGACATAAACTTCTTATGTCCATAACTATTCGCACGAGCGATTAATACGCTCCAAACCAACACCGGAATATTGCTAATTAAATACTCTTCCGATGGGTACCAAACACTGCTGTATGATTCCTGTTAGACCCTTCGTACGATATAAAGAGGGATTCCTCAGCTCTGGGACATTGTATTTTAACCAAACTTTCAGAATCTATCAAAGGGACCATGATCTATAAACTACATTAATTGTGAAAATTTGTAACGAATGAGTCGCACGCTACGACTATATAAACTCTACCGTAAATGCGCATACCGCGCCTGCGAGTGCACGCTATTGCGGGTATGCGCCTCCACGGGAGAGCGTACGCACGCGCAGCGCGGACCAGTGTGCGGTGCAAATATGGCAACGTGCATTGAGACATTTTTCTGACTTTGACAGTCCACCCTTTGGCAGTCAATAATAACTGCCACAAAACATTTAAGGAGAAAAATGTAAGTCAGGGGTTAATTGATTTCCATGGTTGGGTAGGGGAGGAGAGAGGAGAAGGTGTGAAGAGGGTATGACCTAGTGAGAGAGCAGAAGCATGTGTGTATGAATCCATGTTTGGGGGGTCATGTATCATCGTGCCGTACGTGTTGTAAATCAAGCTTCGAGGTATTGCGAAGTATACATTTGAATTCCTTCTTATCCTGTGGTACAGGTCTGTGGATGGGCTGTCAAACTTTACCGAGCTCATTTCGGCTGTGGTTGTAACAAAATGGGGATGCACATTTTAGTTGATGATACATGAATGGGGGAGGTATGTGGTTGCTGATATCTGTGCCTGTATTCCCTATCGTCTATGTGTGTCGTTACCTGAGGGTTGTAGAGATGAAGATAAAGAACACTTACGAAAAATGCAATGATATTCTATGTCAGGGAAATGTACATCTGTTGTTGAAGTTGTGTTCGGTATCTGTTGAGAGTCGTCTTCTTTGCGCTGTTTTGCTCCTTAGGCATGAGCAACAAGCTTTGTCAGTGCCATTAGATTTACAAAAATGTTGGGCTAGCGTGAGTTTAAAAATACTAGGGAAACTGGGGATCCATGGCAAAGTTCATCAAGTGTCCATATTTAAAGTTGTCAAATCTTCTTCTTTGGTCAATCCGTTGTCTGTATACATCTCGTCTCGTCAGCTTCCTCGTCCAAGGGGGTCTTTGTATCTTGGAGAAAAGCAGAAAAACAGGTGAAAGAAACGGACCGTATAATCGCATTTTCATCACATCCTGGTTTCTATCATTGGGTCATAAATCAAATCCAGGTTAATTACAGTTTCCTCACTCCTCAAGCTCATCACTTTTGTACTTTGTTTGCACCTCATTAAAGCCTGCCCGCATCTAAATATCAATCCAATCGATATAACGACACCCAAGATACATAGTAGAAACTTTCCAACATCCATTATGACTCCTTGAGCCCAGTCTCCCAAACCGGAGAACCAATTTCGCGGGTTCAACCATGACACCCAACTAGTCAGCTCATTACCTACAGCAGCAAGGGTGAGATTGTGTTTTCGACGAAATTCCCACTTCAATTGGAGAATATCGTCCATCTTTTGGTCTATGACCTCTACCGGATCCTCGGTGCTATTCGTGATATACGTGCAACACTTTATGCCGTACTGTGTTGCCAATGTAACACAATATCCGCCTGTTACTGCTGTAAGATAATTAAGAACCATCCTATGCTGAACTAGTTCTGTTTTATAAGCTTGAAGTTCTCTTCCGGTGTATCTAAACGTGTCATCATACATTTCAGTGATATTATCTAACAAATTGGCGAGTGCGGAAATGTATCTATAATTCATCACTCCTCGAGCGGTACGAGTGAAATCTAACGCTACCAGAACCTGAATCCCGGTGGATTCATGGATAAGATCAGAGGCCGGATGCTCTAACCTTTCTGACAGTTGTCTTTTAACTCGGTGCTCGTAATGAGTGTGAGTATAAGGAGCTTGGGCACCACGGTGTATGTCCTTCATTTTGTCATGTGTAACAGTCATCACTTCAGGCAATACTTTTCCAATATAACACAATCCTTCAGAGTTTGGGGCAAGCCACTTGTACGCCTTTCTCCCGCATATGAAATATGCATCATCGGGGAGAACATATGGGACGGAGAAGGACATGACCATGTTACAAACCTTCCAGGTGAAATCTCCTGACCCTAATTCTTCCATCTGCCTAATGCACGTATCGGTTTGTACGATATGTGCACAGTATCCTGGTGATACCTCTCCAACTCTAGTAATCCTATTTCCTAAGGTATATCGATACCGGAAAGATTTTCCTCTACTGGCTATGTGGCGTACGAGCTCTGTATCTGTAGGCATTCTATCTGCTCTGTGTGAAAAGGTCATGGTAAGGTTGCTCCATGACACTTCCCAATTTCCCGGTTTTCTGGGATTGGAGATGTTAAAACATAAGAGGGACCTATCCACATGGTATTGGTGGAGCTTCAAACTAGGAGGGCTGGAGATGTTAAACCTCCGGTCCACCGGTCTCCCACCACTTAGCTCAAGTACCTCCCCTAACGTTAAAGGAAATGGTACTAGCCCTGATTTGCTGTGACCCTGAGGTACTTGAGAGCATACCCAACAATCTGTTTGGTTTAACACGTTACCCACTAAGGAGTGATAGTCACTCAATGGATGCCGGTCTATATGGATATTAAAACTAGATTGGCATTTCTTTATGCATCCATCTTCAACCAGATTATCACAGAGCCTACAGATACAATTTTCTTCAGCTAACAATCCATCACAATTTCTTCTATCGGATCGTTTTCTGATACTCGCCTTTGCTTGTTGGTTTGGTTGATCTTGGAAAACTACGCCTCCATCATCATAATCGGAACCCATTCCAGAACCTCTTTCGACCTCTATGGTACTCTCGCCGGAACAGACTGCTCTGGTCAACATCATGGTTAACATCAAAATCCGGATCACAGTCTCTTGGGGCAAGTCCATCTTTGAGGAGGAAATAGAGAAGAATGAGAAGGGGGAAAAAGAAATTTTAAGGGAGAGGGGCTGGGAAGTGGAGAAAAACAATAAAAGGGAGAAGGGAGTCGACAACTGCTTTCGGTCTTCAAGGCTCAGGTGCCGCCTCAGTCCTCCTGGAACAGACACTCCAGTGATACAACCTCTACCGTCTGTTCCTTATCACGGGACTTCTCTGGATCAGCAACCTTTTTGCAGTGGGATGAATGGACCCAAGTCTCTCTCTCAGCCACCTTCAATGCTGTGGTGCTAGTCAATAAGACCTGGTATGGTCCTTCCCATCTATCAATAAGACAACCTGAGCGTAGAAAATTTCGTATCATTACATAATCCCCAGGTTCAATGTCATGACAATTACTACCTGGTAAATCAGGAATCACCAACTTCAGATTATCATTTTGATTCCTCAACTGCTTACTCATGTTAATCAAGTACTTTACAGTTACTTCATTGTTACATTTCAAATCATCCTGAGGGTTAATCATGACATGCGGTTGTCGACCAAACAAGATTTCAAAAGGGGACAGATTAAGAGGGGACCTGGGAGTGGTTCTGATGCTATACAAAACAATGGGTAAAGCTTCTGGCCACGTCAATCCTGTCTCTGCCATTACTTTACTCAATTTATTTTTAATAGTGCTGTTCACTCTTTCGACCTTCGCGCTCGCCTGTGGACGGTACGGAGTGTGCAGCTTGCTATCAATACCCATCAACTTACACATTCCTTGAAAGACATCACCTGTAAAATGGGTACCCCTATCACTTTCAATGATTCTAGGGATACCATATCTACATACAAATTCCTGCACAATTTTCTTAGCAGTAAACATAGCGGTATTTGTAGCTGCTGGAAAAGCCTCGACCCAATTCGAGAAAACATCTATACAAACAAGTACATATTTCAAATTTCGACATGGGGGCAATTGAATGAAGTCAATTTGTATTACCTGGAAAGGGCCGCCGGCAGGTGGGATATGGGATGGTTCTGTAGGTATTGCTTTTCCAATATTCTTTCTCAGACAGGTAAGGCATGACATTGCTCTTTTACCCGCATGAGAGGAGAATCCTGGGGCACACCAGTATGCTCTTACCAATTTGCACATCCCCTCCTTGCCTAGATGAGTCAGCCCGTGAGCTGCTTCAGCCAGACATGGAAGGTATGCCCTGGGGGCCACTGGTTTACCATGTCCATCCGTCCAGAGCCCTGAGGACTCCTGGCCATATCCCTTTGCCTTCCAGACTGCTCTTTCCTGTGTGGAACACAAATTCTGCATCTCACACAACTTCTGTGTGTTGATGGTATTAAATACCATCAACTGTGTGGTGTTTGTCCGTATGGGGGTAGCAGCTGCAAGCTTTGCGGCTTCGTCTGCTCGGCTGTTACCAAGGGATACTGGGTCTTGGCTATATGTATGTGCTTTACATTTGATAACAGCCACTCTGTCGGGTTCCTGTATCGCTGTTAGAAGCCTTTTTATATGAGCTGCATGCGCTATCGGTGTACCAGCCGCCGTCATGAAATTTCTGAGCCGCCATAGGGCTCCGAAATCATGGACTACCCCGAACGCGTATCTGGAATCGGTGTAGATATTGGCTGACTTACCCTTAGCCAATTCACATGCTCTGGTTAGGGCGACCAGTTCAGCAACCTGGGCTGAGTGAGGTGGGCCTAGCGGTTCCGCTTCTATGGTGTCTTGGTCATCTACGACTGCGTATCCAGTACACAAGTCTCCCGAGTCTGACTGTCTGTGACAACTACCGTCCGTGTAGAACGTGAGTTCTGCATCTTCCAGTGGATTGTCACTGATGTCAGGCCTTGCGGTAAAATTTTGGGTCAAATATTCCATACAATCATGTGTATCTTCCTTTGCGTTAAATCCTCCTTCCCCATCACTCTCACCTCCCACCCTTTGTGTCTGACCAGGCACACCTGGGAGAAATGTTGCAGGATTTAATGCGCTGCATCTCCTTATGGTGATGTTTACGGGGGCCATTAATGCCAATTCCCATCTTGTAAACCTTGCTGATGAGACGTGTCTGGTTTGGGCAGAATTCAATAAGGCAGATACCGCATGCGGTGTATGGATTGTGAGGTTGTGGCCTAGCACAACATCTTCGCTTTTTGTCACTAGCAATGCTATCGCCGCAACGCTACGCAAGCATGTGGGGAGGGATCGCGCTACCGTATCTAGCTGGGCGCTGTAGTATGCAATTGGCCTGCTGGCGTCACCGTGTTTTTGGGTTAGTACACCTGCTGCGCACCCAGCACTTTCTGTTCCGTATAGTTCAAAGGGTTTCCCATAGTCTGGCATACCTAGTGCTGGTGCCTGCGTTAGGCACTGTTTGAGTCTCTCAAATGCTGTTTCGGATTCGTCTGTATGCGAAATCCGATCAGGTTTGTTTGAGGAGACCATTTCCTGCAAAGGTAGCGCCAATATGGAAAACCCTGGGATCCAATTACGGCAATACCCACACATTCCTAAAAACGTCCTGATCTGTTGCTGGGTTTGTGGCAGTGTCATGTCTCTAATGGCTTGGATTCTATCAGCGGTCAGGTGTCTCAGTCCTTGTGTTAGACAGTGTCCCAAATATTTTACCTTAGCTTGGCATAATTGCAACTTGTCTTTGGAAACCTTGTGACCTGTGTCTGAAAGATGAAACAGGAGCTGTTTCGTATCCTTCAGAGATGTTTCCAGTGAATCTGAACACAGTAATAAATCGTCCACATACTGTATCAATACTGATCCACTGTCTGGTTGGAAAGACTGTAAACAATCATGCAAAGCCTGAGAAAATATACTTGGACTATCTATGAAACCTTGGGGTAACCGAGTCCACGTGTATTGGACTCCTCTGTATGTAAATGCAAACAAATATTGGCTGTCAGGGTGCAGAGGTACCGAAAAGAAAGCGGAGCAGAGGTCAATAACAGTGAAAAATTTGGCAGTGGGAGGAATTTGCATTAGGATGACAGCTGGATTAGGCACTACGGGGAACTGACTCTCAACTATTTTGTTAATCCCCCTTAGATCCTGCACTAGCCTGTAACCCCTCCCCCCACTCTTTTTAACAGGGAAGATGGGACTATTTGCTGTGCTGGACGTTCTTACCAGAATGCCCTGTTGCAGCAAGCGCTCTATTACTGGGAAAACTCCTAACTCCACCTCTGGCTTCAGAGGATACTGTGGGATTTTTGGAGCTATCCTACCATCTTTTACTTGTACAACTACTGGAGCTACGTTTGCCATTAATCCAGTGTCCTGTCCATCTTTTGTCCAAAGTGACTCTGGTATCTGAGATGTCATTTCTTCTACTTGGGATGGATTCCTATTTGTCATAATGGAATGTGACATTAATTTTGATGGGGAGTCTAGCATGTCTCGTACTTCCTGAGCGTGATTCTCAGGAATGTCCAAGAATACACCTTCAGGAGTACAATAAATGACGCAACCCATTTTACATAGTAAGTCTCTCCCCAGGAGATTAGTTGGTGCCGATGCAGCCAGCAAAAAGGAATGCTTGGTATGCAAAGGCCCTATTGTAATCTCGGCTGGTTTGCTAACAGGGTAGTGCTGGACTACTCCTGTTACTCCCATGGCTGGAATTGTCCTACCAGTGGTTCTCATGCCCACTGTCGAATTTATCACTGACTTGGCCGCCCCTGTGTCTACAAGAAAGTTTAAAGTTTTACCAGCCACATTGATTGCAATCTCTGGTTCGCTTCCAAGACTGGCAATCAACTTAACTGGCTGCAGATTACAGGTATGGCCACACCCCTATTGGGTATGCTGACCTCCCTGAATCCCGCTGGCAGCAACTACTTGTGAGGGAGTTAGCTGGGAACTACCAGAGGCATGCCAATCTCTGTTCGGGGGATATCTTTTTGTTTCCCCTGTATGTGGCTCAAAACTCCGCCTCTGTGGACCCTGCTCCCAATGTCGTGTGTTGTGTTGTTGTCTAGGGGGTTGAAAAGATCTTTGTACATTCTTTGTTCTACATTCTCGTGCAAAGTGTCCCGGTCTGTTACAAGAAAAACATGTTATTACACTTGCCTTACCCACAGGATTCGGTGGTACATACGCAGGCTGCCTTGTGGTCAGCGCCTGTATACTTACGGACATCAACTTATCACTTTGCGACTCTCTGTGCCTAGTGATGTTTCTGTCGTGATCAATAGCAGCCTCTCTCAAGCCGGACACTGACAGACCTCGCCAGCATGGTTGCGTGGTCTGAACCCTAGTCTTTAATGTTTCCTTTAAACCATCCATCAGTACAGATACTGCTACTTCCCGATGGTTTGGGTTGGTCTTAATGTCTTCTATACCAGTGTACTTTGCCATTTCTAATAGTGCCCGGTGGAAATATTCTGTTGCCGTTTCGGACTCCTTTTGCTTAATGGAAAATATTTTATTCCATTTAACAACGGCTGGGAAATACTCTTTTAGCTGTAAATTTATCCTTTTTACATTATCCTTGTTGTACACGTCTGTAAGCGGTACATCTTTATCCAATGCACAATCAGCTAAAAACTGAGTTGCATCAACATTGGAAGGTAAACAAGCTCTTAGCAGTATCTGCCAATCCTTGTTGTTGGGTTCTACAGTGTTACCTAGATCCCTGATGTATTTTTGGCTAGCAACTAAATCCTTCCTGGGGTCAGGAAATTCGGACACTATTGTTCTTAATTCCATTCTGGAAAATGGAGTGTACATGGCAATGTTCCTTATGGGAGTGGCTCCAGACACATCTGTTTTTCCATTGGGAACTGCTATTACCCTTACAGGAGCAATTCTAACAGCCTCTTCCTGTGTAGATTCTACAGCTTGTTGTGGTACAATTGTTTCAGTGTAGTGCATGGTGCCGTACTTACCCGTTGACACGACCTCACCTATCCCTCCGCTAGGGGCTTTCACTAATCTCGTGGGTGTCGCTGTGCCTACTGTGGTTTCTGCTATGGTGGCTGCAAGAGAGAGAGCTGAAATTGTTGCTGAATCGTCTTCTTGATCACACTCCTGAGGAAGGTTCAAAACAGGGTACATCTTGCACGGGTTAATACTTGCATGAGTTATTTGGTTAACATCATTAACATTTACAGTGTTACTAAGAGTTTGTGTTTTACAACCCAGTGCGTTTCTCTCCGCAATCAACCTCTCTCCTGCAATGTATGGTGGAGGAGGAGCTGTGGCAATCAACTTCCTGACTGCCCCAGATCCTGCCACCAGAGCCAAACCTCTCTGTATCTCACCTTCCTGGTGCCATAACTGTAAATAATCATGATGTTGAATTCGTCTCTTTGCTGATTTTACGAGACATATCCTCCTCCTTAAATTTTGTAACACTTCTGGACTAAAGCTACCTATTCTTGGGAATTTGTCCCTGTCTTGTACAGTCATTCTCTCCCATTCATCACATAAAGATTCGGTGTGAATTCCATATTTTTCACACATTACATATCGTGCCGACCCAACTGGTCGGTTCACAGAATCAACCTGAACCAGGGTTGATCGCCCCCTACCTGAGCAACTGGCCCCCATAGTCTGCAGGTGTTGCTTAGTCCTCCTTGGATCTCTGTATCAAGGTTTTCAGCAAGCCTTTACAGACAACCAAATTACTCCACAGTAGGCCGGCGGTGGCGGTTTACCGAGTACCCCACTCACTCGCCCACCTCGACCAATACGACCTGATCACACCGATATGGTGCTGGCGTACTCGATACAGGGCCCCTATGGAACCTTCAGTTTACTGGAACATATGAGGGTTACCCGCAGGACACTTACTCTTTCCAGTAAAGTTGGGGTTGTTAGATAGTTCCTGAGTGACCAGCGAACTTCCCTTCCAAAAATAAAAAATTACACAAATCACGTCAGAATGTACAAATAGCGTTTGTGACCACTTTACTCTAATGGTATTAGGTCAGATTACTAACTACTGCACACAATTACGTGTGGTCCAATCGTTCAGTACACGAGCACTACTTGTCATGTACTGAAAGATCAATGGAATCGATGTTTCCGGCCGCGATTCCTTCAGCAAGAGCTTATGGCCTATATGGGTTCTGCACCAACACCCCAGGCGTTGTGCCACTGGACTTTTATAGCGGACCTTTTACCTTACGACCTCCTGGTCTTGTTACCTTATGACCTCCTGGTCTTGTTACCTTATGGTCCGCTATACTCTAATGCTCAAATATTATTTAACCAGGGATGCCTCCCTAGCCACCGTATATGTCACTTACACGTATGTCCCTCGACGAGTACCCGGCTTTCCTTTTGGTTCCACCTTAAAGTTATATAAACTTTTGTATACAAAACACACTCACTCAACACATGTACACTTTTGTTTCTATATCTATTTCTGCGCAGAAATTGTCTTTAGGCCAAAAGTGTTACCAATTAGGAGCAGGATCTGTTAAACTAAATTTCAGATTTTTCCAAAAATAGATTTGCGTTATTTACCGCGTCGCGTTATCTACCGCTGTGCGTTACTTATCGCTTTTGCGTTACTTATCGCCTTTGCGTTACTTCACTTTATCACAGCTTGAGCTACGTGAGCGTAACCGGACGCTACGTTGCGTAATGTACGCTGCGTGCGTCTGCCTTTTGGATTGCGTACGCTAGTCTTTGTTAGCGACACGTGTACGCAATGCAAAGGATCCACCGTAACACAATATATTTTTATCAATGTAAATGATCCCTGATCATCTACCGCAATCCACACTGACTGCCTTGTATCTCAGACAAACCGTGTGTTGTTCTATACTTTAACTATTACCTCTACTATTAAATAACAGCAAATCTCTTTTTAGCACTTTCTATCAACTATAAAATTGGCAAACAGGAATAGTGATATACGAAAATGAAACAGAAATGCAGATATATGCGTGCGTACGCAAGACAAAAGAAAAATAAACAGTTTTAAAAGACACAAGCGTTTTGTTCTTACTTCCGGTTCCCGGATTCCTTCAGCACTCTTTATCTAAGCGAGGCAGACGCTTATCCCGTCAGCACTGTGAGACAACCTCCCACCCTTTGCTGGAGGGATAATGTCTGCTGATCTACCTAGTGCAGATATGAGAAGGATAGGACGAGTCCCCAATTGACAATGCTAAATTCCTTTGTCGTATAACAACCCTTTATGAAGCTAAGAACACTGTACGCTGTTTACTTAAGAAGTACCGTAATGGTACGCTAGTTGCGTAACGATCGCTCAGCCGTAGGCGAGACGCTCAAGCGTCACGTTCGCTCACGGCCCAGCGATCACAGGACACGTTATTGGTTATGTCTAGGGTAATGATTCGCTATGGCGTAGCTTACGCTCGAGACCACGAGGAGGTCACCAGCGATGCAGACGCTCACAACACTATACCTTTATGATAAAACCTTATACCAATGAAATACACTGAATACCTTAATGTGAGTACAGGGTGTAAGTGCAACCTTGTGTAACCTGACTAACTACAAAGCTGCTTGAGCGTCACCGACACTCAAGTGAACACTTAACACTATAGGAAATACACAGATGCTGGTTTAGGTTCCAAAGCCTATTAACTGTATTATATCTAATATACTTGTAAAAGGGGATAACAGTACAAATGATACACTACAATATAACAGAGACTTCCTAACCACAGAACTAAACAATAAATACAAAAAGACAATACTACACTGACCTAAATGCAATACAATACAATACTATCTAATACAATACAATACTAGCCTAGTCTAGGGGAGATATGAGAGAACAGAACAGAGAGAGAGAGAGAGAGAGAGAGAGAGAGATGAGATGAGAGAAATTGGCTCACAGAAAGACAATGATAACGGAGAGAAACTTACGCACAAAGGGTATGATCGCCTGCGCCTCGATATCCAGCTCCCGGCTATCAGCAGATAACCGTTGATGAGAGAGTGAGAGCTGGATGTGGTCGGCCTGCCTATTTATGCCCCACACACAATGCAATCTCCTGGTCCTACAATCCCATTGTCCATTGGCCGAAGGAATTCGGCCCTGCATCATAACAAAAGGTCATAGGGTGATTCATACAGGTGGGCTGTGACGATTTCCAACAGCTCAGGTGGGTGGGAAACTGGGTTTCCCGCCGCATACCTGAGTATGTGTAATTAATAGAAATGGACATAAACTTCTTATGTCCATAACTATTCGCACGAGCGATTAATACGCTCCAAACCAACACCGGAATATTGCTAATTAAATACTCTTCCGATGGGTACCAAACACTGCTGTATGATTCCTGTTAGACCCTTCGTACGATATAAAGAGGGATTCCTCAGCTCTGGGACATTGTATTTTAACCAAACTTTCAGAATCTATCAAAGGGACCATGATCTATAAACTACATTAATTGTGAAAATTTGTAACGAATGAGTCGCACGCTACGACTATATAAACTCTACCGTAAATGCGCATACCGCGCCTGCGAGTGCACGCTATTGCGGGTATGCGCCTCCACGGGAGAGCGTACGCACGCGCAGCGCGGACCAGTGTGCGGTGCAAATATGGCAACGTGCATTGAGACATTTTTCTGACTTTGACAATATAATACAGTGAGCACTGACTGCCATATAACACATAGAGCATGTGAATGGCTGCCATATAATACAGAGAACACTGACCACCATATAATACAGAGGGCATCTGAATGACCATAATATAAAACAGAGAGCATGTGAATGACATCCATATAATACAGAGAACAAACTGCCATATAATATACAGAGCACTTACCACCATATAATACAGAAAGCATGTGAATGACTGCGATATAACAGAGAGCACGTGAATGACCACCACATAACACAGAAAGATTGTGAATGACTGCCTCAGAGTACAGAGAAATAACCACCATATAATGCAGAGGGCATATGAATAACTGCCATATAATACAGAGTGCGTTGATCGACATATAACACAGAGAACATGTGAATGACCGCCATATAATATAGTGTTCACTCAGTGTTCACTGTACACCTAATCAGTGAGGAGGGCATAGTTTCATTTTGAATGGCAACATTTTAGATATGATGCTTTGCTACTGTATCAATTCATCATGTCCTTAAAAATTAAAATATGCCCTCCTCACTGATTAGGTGCAGGGTGTTATAGTGAACACTACAATACAGAGAACACTGATCACCATATATAAAAAGAGAGCAGCTTAATGACCACCATATAATACAGAGAACACTGACTGCCATATAACACACAGAGCATGTGAATGGCTGCCATGTAATACAGAGAGCACTGACTGCCATATAATAAAGAAAGCACTGGCCGACATATAATACAAAGAGCATGTGAATGACTGCCATATAATTCAGAGAACATGCAAATGACCATCATATAACAGAGAGGATTGATCTCTATAGAATTTTAAGACTGTCACACAATATTATCCCCTCATGCTAAAACAATATCTCCTAAACAATCATTAACTACTTCAATATAATAACAGCAGCCCATCATTACTGACCACCGCCAGATAAACATTCCCTTATCTACATCAGTGATTCGATTTGCAGTCATTGCTGTACTGTACCTCTCTCTTTCTAATAAAAATAATTTGTTATTTAACCCCAAACAGGCATTAACCATTTCACCTTAACCCACCAGTGACCATCATAGTAAAACCAACACACAACTTATAAACTTTTCCCTATACCAATTGCACCCCCTCTTCTTCCCATCACATTCCACCTCCCCCAGCTACACTTACCTGTTGATGTACTGTACTCAGTGAGTTTTCCATGAGGCTGCTGCAGCAGATCTCCATGGGTCAGAGAATAATGTGATGGTCTCCTCCAATCAGACATCAGCACATGCTCCTCTGACCCTTCTGCTGCATCTCATAGGATTTATCCAGTACCAAAACACCTCTCCCACTGTGTTCCCACTCCCAGAGCCCGGACTGAGGGGCAAATGTATTAAGCCTGGAGAAGTGATAAAGTGGAAGGTGATAATGCTCCAGCCAGTCAGCTCCTAACTGTCATTTTTCAAAACCAGCCTGTAACTTGGCAGTCAGCAGCTGATTGGCTGGTGCGTTATCACCTTCCACTTTATCACTTTTCCAGGCTTAAAACATCTGCCCTTGAGTCACAGATTCTAAGTCTGTGACCAAGAGTGATAAAGACAGTCAGACTCTACCCCTGCTGCAACCCCGCGGAAGTGGAACCTGATATGAACCCTATCACCCATTAGTACACAGCTGCACATGCTTATGCCAACTCCCCCGCTAATGGTCCCCCCTACCCCACTGCTTGGACCTAGGCAGCTGCCTGTATTGCCTTGTGCAGAATCTGGCTCTGCCTATAACCAGGATAGGGAAAACCTGTCTCAAGGGAAATCACTTGTATGACACCACAAGATTAGTGATAAATAAAGGATAAATGCCTGATGCTTCTTCATTATATATAAACCCTACTGACGACAATTACCAGCTGAATAATAACAAACTAAAATAAAGTTAAAAAAATATATATTAGGGACACAAGGCCTGATTAAGAGGTGTACACTGCTGCATTCACAATAGCAGACCCGTGGAATGATTCTGATGTGGTACGGTATTGCACAGCCAAAGTGGAGTCGTTGTGCAATACTATTCCACAAATATTCCAATGATGCTCTATTTCCTACAGACACCTCCTGCCAGCATCTGTGATCTGAGTGCTGCTTTCGAAGATGCGATGGACACGGCCCTTGGCCAGAATTGGTAAGATGAAGTTTATTCAGACTGGCCATCGAAGACACTCTGTTCAGTTAAAGAAGTCTGAGTCCAACAACGCAGACGCTGCACTTGGCATGCCTACAAAATAGGAGGCAAATGCTTTGTAGAACAGTCCCTGCTTCATCTCCCAAATGCTGCAGGATGTCAATCATACCATGGCTAAAGGGGGGCTGCAAGCGATCACGCCATTCTGCACACGCGCAGAGCTTAAACTATCAGATTAGTATGTAATCAATCCCGTTTGCCGACAAATCTGAATCAGGCACCCTGTCGGAACAGCGGGGGTGAAAATATGCAAATTCTAATAATAGCCTTCCCTGGTGCATCAGCATGCGATGGTGAGTACAAACACTGAGATGACCACTTTCAGTGTCCGTGGACGGAGCAACTGCATCGGTGTTGTTCCAAAAACTCCACCATTGGCGCACCATCGACATTTGTGACAGCATGCTGCTCAGTGTTTCCTTCTCAAATTCCTCTAAACATGGGCTCTGTGGTTGTGTTTCTGCATTTGTGAATGCATCCAAGCTCACCGACAGGCCCATAACAGTTCAGGTCCTCTCCCACCTACCTCACATAGTTGTGCGCACCTGGCTCTACTACAAGGGACACAACAGCAGTCTCTGCACGCACTCAGTGGTACACATGCACCGTAGGTAGGCTTACCATACTATCCCTTTAAAATGGGACACTCCTGAATTACACAGGTTATGTGGCTGACTGAAACCAGGTGAAATTCAGGCTTGAAGTCAGCCAGCCACATAACCTGTATAATTCGTGAGTGTCCCGGTTTACAAGGATAAAACGGTATGCCTAGCCATGGGGGGAGGGAGGGGGGGTTTCTGGAGTTTTCACGCATGCATTGTAACAAAAGAATTGCACAACTGAGCAAACATCGGCAATGGGTCCACCTCTAAATCAGGTCCACAGTGATTTATTTTAGTTCACATTTCCAAACTTTGCTCATAACTAATTTTCTTTATTAATAATTTGCTTGCTAGATCAGATTTTATAGATATACTAAAATGTATAAAAAAAAAATCCAAAGGGGAATGTATATATTTATCAGCATAAAAATGGTACAATATTTACCAGCATATTATGTTTCATATATAATTATCCCGGCATTTGATATAATTGGTCCCTATAATGCTCCTTTTGTGTATGAGATTTATAAAGCCACCTGGAAGCCATCCCAATCAATCAGTCAGCCTAGCCCTCACAGTGCTGATCAGTGATGCTAAGTACTTGAGAGTCATGCGAGTTAAGTGATGTCAAGGCAACCAGCGTAAATAGTTTAAATGGGCTAAGACGTAATGGAATGCTTCAATCTGCCACTGCTTTAGCCCAATCTCTGTTCATGATCCTCACAAACAGTAAGTTCCATTAGCCTCAGCGTTCTTTAGGAAAACTATGGTTTAATAAGGAACCATGCACCCTCTACTGGAAACTATAATGAATATTGAAAGTCATCTATGTATGTCACAGAGCTCCCAAATGAATTATACTGTTTATTATACTGAATGCATATCCTGTGCAATAAATTACATAACATGCAGTGTATGCCAGAAGTAACAGTAAAGGTTTGTTTTTTTGTTTGTTTGTTTTGTTTTTCAGAACAAAGAACATTTGTGATTATAATGTTAACATACACTATACAATTAGTTTTAATACCCATCCGTCCACTAACACTCATTTGCGTCTCCTTAGTAAAAGAACATGGGAATGACTATAACAAGCAAAACTGATCATCTCAGCTTTATACTGAATGAAGATAAATGAGATAAACAGATGCCCAATTTTAAGGAGGGATAAATAGAGGCTACGTGTTACTCAGTATGTCAATTTGTAAAGAGACTTTAAAACCTCCAACAGATTGTTTCACATCAGCTGTTTTTCCATTTCAGCCTGACAGACATATTGGAGGTTGGAGATTGATGACAAGCGGAGTGGAAGGCATGATCAATGATTAGTAGAAGCAAACAGAACTATGTCACGGAGATCCACCCCCACAAATGAAGACAAGTGAGCTCTCTGAATTAATGATGGATGGACAAACGTTCACTGGTGCCGAGAGAAAGCAAGGTGTCAGAACACATTAAAGACTAGAACAGCGAGAAAGATGTATGTTCTCTCTAGAACTAGACCAGAGACACAAAAAAACTTTTCTTCATTATATTTATTGCACTTATTTGTTTCATATAGGATTACATATATATTTTCCATTTTTTTGTGAATTGGAGCAAGATGGATTTTTGAACGCTGGGTACAAAGGAATGCGCAGAAGATCAATTTGTTGAGGCTAACAGCAGCACAGATTATTTCAGCTCATCCAACTCCCACAGGTTCATGGGGTAAATCTACCGTGCGGTGCTTTTCAAAGCCGCACATCTTTAGACATTTGACTTGTGGATTTAGAGGGGCAATAATGTTAAATACAAAACCTGGGGCCGGATGTATTAGAGTGCGAGACGGATGGAGTTCCAAGACTCCGGCCAAACTTGTAAAAAAAAATTAAAGCGGCAAAAGTTTACAAGGCAAAACCATGTTGGTTTTGCCTTGTAAACTTTTGCAACTTTAAAAAATGTATGAGTTCATCCGGAATCTCGGAGCTCCGTCCGTCTTGAATTCCAATACATCCGGCCCCAGGTGAGTTTTGCATTTTATTTGGCCCTTAAAATACAACAGTCAGAGCCATCAAGTTGTGTAGTTCCATCTGTAAGGGAAGAGAATGAGAAGAGGTATGGCAACATACAGTAGAGCCAGCATATAACCAATCCAAATAGCACAGGATTCTGAGGTGATGGTTTTGTAAACCTGGTTCAGGATGATTGCGATATCAAATGTATCTTTGTATGAATAATAATTCATATTTGTTACAAATGTACATTTTTCTCCTGCCCTCTCATGGGAAATGTAAGCATATATTACATTGGTCTCAATTATTTGTCTGCTGGTTAAAGCTGAAAAAATGCTGTGGAGGTTTATTTATTAAATAGTAGGCTATACAGTATTGCTAGGTACACACTATACAATTATCTGGCAGATAATCTGCCAGATCTGGCTGGTTGGAATTAAAATCTGGTAATGGATGAGAGCAAATGACAATAAACCATCTGTTCCCAAACACTGGAAAACGGACAAAACCTGTCGTTCATACAAATTGGTTAAACACAATTTTAACTAGTGATGTGCACCGGACATTTTTCGGGTTTTGTGTTTTGGTTTTGGATTCGGTTCCGCGGCCGTGTTTTGGATTCGGACGCGTTTTGGCAAAACCTCCCTGAATTTTTTTTGCCGGATTCGGGTGTGTTTTGGATTCGGGTGTTTTTTTACAAAAAACCCTCAAAACCAGCTTAAATCATAGAATTTGGGGGTCATTTTGATCCCATAGTATTATTAACCTCAATAACCATAATTTCCACTCATTTTCAGTCTATTCTGAACACCTCACACCTCACAATATTATTTTTAGTCCTAAAATTTGCACCGAGGTCGCTGTGTGACTAAGCTAAGCGACCCAAGTGGCCGACACAAACACCTAGCCCATCTAGGAGTGGCACTGCAGTGTCAGACAGGATGGCACTTTAAAAAATAGTCCCCAAACAGCACATGATGCAAAGAAAAAAGAGGTGCAATGAGGCAGCTGTGTGACTAAGCTAAGCGACCCAAGTGGCCGACACAAACACCTCGCCCACCTAGGAGTGGCACTGCAGTGTCAGACAGGATGGCAGATTTAAAAAATAGTCCCCAAACAGCACATGATGCAAAGAAAAAAAGAGGTGCACCAAGGTCGCTGGATGGCTAAGCTAAGCGACCTACTGTAAATGGCTGACACAAACACTTGGCCCATCTAGGAGTGGCACTGCAGTTTTCTAGCGAGAGGATGAGTGCTTCCATTCTCATGTGAATCTGAACCACTAGCCATGAACACAGGCCAGGGCCTCAGCCGTTCCTTGTCACTCCGTGTCGTAAATGGCATATTGACAAGTTTACGCTTCTCCACAGACGCTTTTAATTTTGATTTTTGGGTCATTTTACTGAACTTTTGTTTTTTGGATTTTACATGCTCTCTACTATGACATTGGGCATCGGCCTTGGCAGACGACGTTGATGGCATTTCATCGTCACGGCCATGACTAGTGGCAGCAGCTTCAGCATGAGGTGTAAGTGGATCTTGATCTTTCCCTATTTTACCCTCCACATTTTTGTTCTCCATTTTTTAATGTGTGGAATTACATGCCAGTAATATATCAATAGCAATGGCCTACTACTATAAATACTGCGCACAACTTAAATGCACCACAGGTATGGATGGATAGTATAATTGACGACACAGAGGTATGTAGAGCAGTGGCCTTTTGTACCGTACTGCTATATATTATATACTGGTGGTCAACAATCTGTGCAAAACTGAAATGCACCACAGGTATGGATGGATAGTATAATTGACGACACAGAGGTAGGTAGAGCAGTGGCCTACTGTACCGTACTGCTATATATTATATACTGGTGGTCAGCAAACTGTGCAAAACTGAAATGCACCACAGGTATGGATGGATAGTATAATTGATGACACAGAGGTAGGTATATTATATACTGGTGGTCAGCAAAATTATGCACTGTACTCCTACTATATACTACAATGCAGCACAGATATGGAGCATTTTTCAGGCAGAGAACGTATAATACTGGTGGTCACTGGTCAGCAAAACTCTGCACTGTACTCCTCCTATAGAATACTGCTGGTCCCCAGTCCCCACAATAAAGCAATGTGAGCACAGATATATGCAGCACACTGAGCACAGATATGGAGCGTTTTTCAGGCAGAGAACGTATAATACTGGTTGTCACTGGTCACTGGTCAGCAAAACTCTGCACTGTACTCCTCCTATATAATACTGCTGGTCCCCAGTCCCCACAATAAAGCAGTGTGAGCACAGATATATGCAGCACACTGAGCACAGATATGGAGCGTTTTTCAGGCAGAGAACGTATAATACTGGTGGTCACTGGTCAGCAAAACTCTGCACTGTACTCCTCCTATATAATACTGCTGGTCCCCAGTCCCCACAATAATGCAGTGTGAGCACAGATATATGCAGCACACTGAGCACAGATATGGAGCGTTTTTCAGGCAGAGAACGTATAATACTGGTGGTCACTGGTCAGCAAAACTCTACACTGTACTCCTCCTATATAATACTGCTGGTCCCCAGTCCCCACAATAAAGCAGTGTGAGCACAGATATTTGTAGCCCCCTGAACAAAACTGAGAGGACGCCAGCCACGTCCTCTCACTATCATTTCCAATGCACGAGTGAAAAATGGCGGCGACGCGCGGCTCCTTACATAGAATCCGAATCTCGCGAGAATCCGACCGCGGGATGATGACGTTCGGGCGCGCTCGGGTTAACCGAGCAATACTGGAGTATCCGAGTATGCCTCGGACCCGTGTAAAATGGGTGAAGTTCGGGGGGGTTCGGATTCCGAGAAACCGAACCCGCTCATCACTAATTTTAACCAACTTGGATGAACAACTGTTTTTCTTCGTTTTCCAGTGTTTGGGAGAAAATGGTCGATTGTCATTTACTCTCATCCATTATCAGATTTTCATTCCAACCAGCCAGATCTGGCAGATTATCTGCCAGATAATTGTATAGTGTGTACCTAGACCTTGTCATAGAGTCCAAGTTTGCCAGAGGTGGTTTTGCCGTTTTAAAAATACGCCATTCTCAGACCTCATCCTGCACCTCTGGCAAACTTGGACTCTATTATATATACCCTAGAGGCTTTTAGAAATCACCGATTATCTGTGTTTTTTCCTACAGAAACTTAAACAGCAATACTATTGAGTGCAAATTCTGTGGGCAGAAAACACATATACTCAGAAGCTTTGAAAAGTTGGTGCTTAGTAAATAAACCTTATGGTCTGAAATATTAGAGAACTATTCCTTGGTAATGTGACCATCATATGATAAAAAGTAAAAAAAATGACACTTATACTGCTTTCACATTGTAAATGCCAGGTCGACCCCGGGAATATGGAATCGGGTCCTTCCCGAGTGCGATCCGGCATTGGACCCTGAGAACTGGCTTCCCTGACCTGACATATTGCCGGGTCAGGTTGCCATTGGGGGAGGGCACCACGGTGTCATGGGGGGCAGGTGCGGAGGTGGAGTTTAGATCATCTCTGCGCCGCCTCTCCCTATGCTGTGAATGGGTACGTAGCATTGACCCGGGAAACATGCACCTGACCCAGTAATAGCCTAGGAATAACCCTTCTTTATTCCCGGGTTGAATTACCAGGTCAAGCGACCAGGAATTCGGGACTGACCCTTTCACACTGCACAGCGACCCGTGTCGACCTGGCAATATACCCGGTTGGGTTCCGGTATGAATGGTCGACCATGTTATGGTCGACAGTCATTAGGTCGACCACTATTGGTTGACATTGGCATGTCGTCATGGACAAATGGTCGACACCTGAGAATTGTTGGCACATGAAAGGTCGACACATGAAAAGGTCGCCATGAGTTTTTTTACTTTTTTGGTGTTGTTTTCTGCATAAAGTGATGGGGAACCCCAATTAGTACACCGCGTCCACTCGCATGGCTCACTTCACTTGCCATGCTTCGGGCACAGATTACCATTCCCAATCGTAGTCCACGTGGATCGTAAAGTATGGAAAAGTTCCCCAAAAGAATTTTTTTTTGAAAGATGCATGTCGACCTTTTCATGTGTCGACCATTTTCATGTGTCGACCATGTGTTCATGTTGACCATGTCAATGTCGACCAATAGTGGTCGACCTAATGACTGTCGATCATAACATGGTCGACCATCCAAACGGATACCACCCGGTCGATACCGGGTTATTTGTGCAGTGTGAAAGGGGTATTAGATACCTCCAGACACTAGGAAGGACGGAATAGGAACTTTGGGCTTGCACAATGCAAAATGGGTGTGCCTCACGCCAGTGGGTAGAGGTGTGATGTCATGCGGTGCAGAGGAGGCATAGGGACAGAAAGAGAAGCTTTCCACAGTACCACAGCAACTATGTGTGAGTCACATGATATTATGCCCTACGCTTGAACCTCGGGTAGGGGGGCAATCAGGTTTCACTAGCGAGGCCTCGGACCAACAGCCACTTGCATGCATTCTGTAGCTGTTGTGGGAAAATAAGTTTCCAGTCTGCTCTGAAGCAGGGCAGCAATCCTGTGGGTCGGTTTTGATGGGGGGCCTGGAGCTGCAGCTCCTTCCACCCCATTGTTTATCAAGCCCTGGCTCTCAAATTCTACTTCTTCACTAAATGGCTGCATACTGTATTTCTTACTTCGTTTAATCAATATCCTTGCATTCTGTAAAACAGTTTATGCTTTGGCTATTTGCCCATTGGAGTTGTATTTTTTTGTGCTAGTACAGACGCCTGTCAAACGTGCTTGATTTGTTTGCTACTATGGTTTTTACCCACATTTATGAACTCCCAGTGGACGGTATCCGGTCTCTAGGTCTACCACACTTAGATCGACAGTGTCTAGGTCGACCACTAATTAGTGTTTTTCTGACTCTTGAAACTTGTAAAAGATATGTAGAGGCATCGGTGATGATTCCAAAGTAGCGCACCACCACTGCATGATGTTGGTTTGATAAATATATGGTATCTTTAGTGAAATTATGAAAGCTGAGTATTTAGTAACTATCCAGGAGGCTTGCTGAAGGGATGAGTTAGTGCTCAATTGGTGAGGGTATAAAGGGATTCTCGGGGCAGCTCTTAGTATGTCTCTGTCTCTCCTACTGGTGGGATGTCTTGAAGAAGGCTGTGTTTAACAGCCGAAATGTTGACCTGTAGTATGTCTGCACTGGTGATGTGAGTAAATAAAGGCTCATTGGAGTTACTCTTTAAGAAAAGTCCCTGATGAGTGCACCTTATTGAAATGGATATTATAATTTTTTTCGGGTATATAAGTTCAAGGGGGGGGGGGGCAGAGACGTCAGTGTACCGATGTACCGGGCCCCGAGATTTCTGTTGCCGACCCTGTTGGCAACAACAACTTGATGACACCTGTGGTTGGTAAACGTGTGCAGCCTCAATGTACTCTCTCAACCAACATTTTGCCTATCTAAGCAATCCAATATTTGAAACGCTTATTGAATATAAAGATTCAACATTTTTAAGTTACTGTATCTCATTTCTAGAAGGAACAGACTGGTAATGTGCTAGGGATAACTTTTATGATTTTACAAATACTGTAAATACATCATTTGACTGAATGTGGATTGGTTGGGGGCTATGATATCACATTTTAAAGGATCTTACAAACTGCACATTGAAAACATTTTTACAAACATGAGGGCATATGTAATAGGGTCAGAGTTTGGCGGAGGTCACGGGTGATCTATTTTTTTTAAAGTGGCAATCATTTACAAGACATGGTTTTGCCTTGTAAATGATTGCCACCTTAAAAAAAAACCTCTGTTACAGGTGGGTTAAGTTTGAGGAGACCCAGATGGGTGGATTCCCAGAAAAGTACTTCAACAAACAATTTGAATATATAAATATGAATTTATTGTATACTTAGCTAAGGTTATTGATCAATTCAGCAGATGTTCAATACAGCAATCACATCAGCATAATCAAGAGCCTCGTCATCTGCGTCTAGAGGCTGAGGTATATACAGATCATCCTGGCATTTTGGCAGTCAATGTTCATCCAGGCTGTCTATCCTACCTGAGGCTTACATACTTATAGGGCTACTGACCAGCCTCAGATGTGGCAATACCATGAAAGGGCCTAAACCTAAAGCTCACATACTGATAGGTCATGTAGTAACAGGATATATGATGCACAAAAGAATGTACAGTGATGTATGCAATGTCCTATTAAAAACAGCATATAACAAACACCAACCACCTTTCTAAAGATATAACATAAAGCTCTCATTAAATGAAGTTATGGGCTACCATAGGGTAACTAATGTCTGTAAAGTCTAGCTCAATAAAGTCTTGGAAAATTATTGAATGTATGTATCCAAGCAATATATGGTTCAAGTTCAATTTCCCATAATAATATAGATGGAAATGCTGTGTCATCCATGTTATGCAAATGTCTTATCTTCATGGTCTCTTACTTGTACAAGAAACTTCTCTCTAGACATCATCATCACAGGCATATCTCGAGTGAAGTCCTCTCATCTCCTCTTTCAACCAGTGTAGAAGTTATCAGCCTGTTGTTTTAAGAACATTTATGAGGGGACTGGACTGGTATTTACAAGGGGACTGGATAACGTGGAATCACAAGTGGGGGCACAGAAGCAAAGAAACTAGTCATTGGCACGTGCTACAAGCAACTGGATATTAAGGTACATGATGAAGAACAACTCTTACTGCAAGTTGAAAAAGCTGCGGGAATGGGGGACATACTACTTTTAGGGGATTTTAACTACCCTGATATAAAATTGGAGTAACAATTCATGTGTAAAAACCAGGAGCAGCAGGTTCTTCAATACATTAGGATCAATACTTGACTCAATTAGTAGAGGGTCCAAATAGAGGTAAGACTATTCTGGACCTAGTTTTTACCAATAATGTTGATATTATATCAAACACTAAAGTTGTGGAGACCTTGGGAAACAGTGACCACTATATGATCACATTCGACATCAGTTTCAAGAAACATAGCTATAAGGGAACAACGAAAACAGTTAACTTTAGAAAAACTTACTCTTAATATGCTGAGACAGGCACTAAAAAACATTGACTGGGAAGTTTTGTTTCATGGTAAAAACACAACAGAAATGTTGGTAGCTTTTAAAGGGTTGCTTGATAGCAATAATTCACAAATTAATTCCCATGAGCAGTAAATGCAGGGGTACTAAACACAAGCCAATGTGGCTCAATAAGGAGGTCAAAGAAGCAATGGCTAAAAAGAACTGTGCTTTCAAAACATTTAAATCTAATAAAGGGGAGGAGTCATTCCAGCATTATAAGGAATGCAATAAAAAATGCAAAAAATAATAAGGGCAGCTAAAATTGTAAATGAAAAACAAATTGCTATAGAGAGTAAAACCAATCCTAAAAAGTTTCATAAATACATAAACAGTAAAAGGTTAAAGAAGGAGAATGTAGGCCCACTAAAAGATGAATTGGAAGCTTTGATAAACAATGATAAAATAAAAGCTGAAATACTGAACAATTTTTTTCCTCAGTATTCACCAGGGAGGATCAGATGGTGAGAGTAGTGCATAACAATAGTGTAGGTAATGACTCTTGGCTTGATGCTTGATTAAGTGAGGAAGTATTCCTGGAGAGACTAAGCAACATAAAAATTAATAAATCACCAGGCCCAGATGGTTTTCATCCAAGGGTTATTATGGAGCTTAGGTCGCAGCTAGCAAAACCCCTATACATGATTTTCCAAAGTTCAATTACATCAGGCATGGTGCCAAAGGATTGGCGCATAGCTGAGGTAGCGCCATTATTTAAAAAGGAACTAAAAATAATCCTGGTAACTATAGACCAGTTAGTTTAACCTCTACATTAGGTAAAATATTGGAATGTATTTTGAGGGATAGCATACAGGATTTTCTGTAGGTTAATAAGATTATTAGCAAAAGTCAGCATGGGTTTGTAAGGGACAGATCATGTTAAACTAACTTAATCAGCTTCTACGAGGAAGTGAGTGCAAATCTTGACCAGGGTAAAGCAGTGGATGTGGTGTATTTAGATTTTGCAAAAACATTCAATACAGTGTCTCACAGGAGACTGATCATCAAGTTAAGGGAACTTGGCCTAGGATATACTATTTGCACATAAATAGATAATTGGCTGGATAAGAGCCCAACGAGTAGTGGTCAACGGGATGTTCTCCATCTGGGCACCAGTAGTCAGCGGAATACCACAAGGGTCCGTACTTGTCCCACTACTGTTCAATATATTTATCAATGATCTAGGAATAGTCCTAGAAAGCACAGTGTCAATCTTTGCAGATGATACTAAACTGTGTAAGGTAATTAATTCTGAAAGCAATGTGTAGTCTCTACAGAATTACTTATTTAAACTTGAAACCTGGGCATCTAAATGAGGAATGAGGTTCAATATAGAAAAATTTAAGTTATGCATTTTGGGATAAAAAACACACATGCATCCTACACTCTAAATAGGGAATATATAGGGGTAACCATGGTGGAAAAAGATTTGAGGGTGCTCATAGATAATAGGCTTAGTAACAGTACACAATGTCAAAATGCAGCAAAAAAAGGCAAATAAAGTGCTTGCATGCATAAAACGAGGCATTGAGACGAGGGACGAGGTAATCTTGCCACTGTACAAATCTTTGGTATATCCACACATGGAATATTGTGTTCAATTTTGGGCACCATAGTATAAAAAAGATATTGGGGAACTAGAAAGGGTTCAAAGGTGAGCTACTAAATTGATTTAAGGGTTAGAGACACTGGAGTAAGAGGAAAGGCTTACTAGGTTAATTATATAAACTCTAGAAAAGAGGCATCTAAGACATTATTAATATATTCAAATATGTGAAGGGTCATTACAAGAAGTTAGCAGGGGACTTGTTCATTAATAGAACTCTCTATAGGACACATGGGCACTCACTGAGGTTAGAGGAGAGAAAATTCCATACAAAACATAGGAAAGGGTTCTTCACGGTAAGGGCAATAAAGATTTGTAACTCCCTGCTGGAGAAGGTAATAATGGCAGACTCTGTAAATACATTTAAAAACAGATTGGCCAAATTTCTAACTGGAAAACGTATCCAGGGTTATAGCATTTAGCAGAGTGACATTAATATCTGGGAGTGGTAGAATCGTAGTTGTCAATTGATACTAAACCATTATTTCAGCATTTGCTTTATAATATGAACAGCTTAACACAGAATACAGGTTGAACCCGATAGGCAATTTACCTCTTTTCAACCTCACTAACTATGTAACTACAGTATGTAACTATGTAACAATAGACAGTGTGAGATAAACCATTACATTAAAACAAAATAAACATTTTTTTATCCTACTGCTAATATCTCTTCTCAGTGTTTCTATTTCTAAACATTTCTACAGAACAATCTTATCATAAATGTGTGTGTTTGTGAAAAAACAGAAAATATTCCCTAAAAGTTCAAGCTTTTACCACCATCTGGTTAATAAAGCATATAAACATACAGCCTGCTCTAAAAATCCAATTTGCATATGTATGAACATTCCTGTTTCCTAAACAACACATCCAATCCTTCAATCATACTGATGTTAGTTTTGTGAATGGTATGAATCATTAAGAGAACCCAATATACTCTTGTTTGTGTCTGCATAATGGGTGTCTGCTCAAATCTTCTTGGACATCCCATAATAACAACAAAAAGTCTTTAATTGTTTGTCACCATCAGGATAGTCTCTTATCTTGTATCACTCTGCTTCAGACAACTTCAATCTTGAATGACAATGTTCTTTAGCTCTTAAATACAGCATTCTTCTTCTTATTCTTTGCAGCAAACAATAAATTCAAATTGTCATACTTGTGCAGTGTATATTTCAAAGTTCATGTGGCAGCTTTTCAGTGTCAGGGAAGATAGTCCACATTTTCAACTGCTGGCAAACTTGACAGTTCTCTGTAATATCAAAGGAACTGGTGTTACAGCGCATATAGATTAGAACTAAAAAAATGTTTTTATTAAAACACATATAAACATGTATATAATGTGCAATTTGTACCACCGGCCGGTCAACGTACTAATTCAATGATATATTTATAAACAGACTAGATACAACATGTAATGTGACATATTACTCTGTGTCCACTTGTAATTTTTAGCAACACATGCTGTGATAACTAGAATGTAATTTTTCCGATGTTTAATGCAACTTAATAGCACACAGAGTTCTCCTTTGTATAACTATAGAACATTCACTTTTGGGAAAAGAAGAACTTTTTCTTCACAATAAATGTGAGCTTAGGAGCTGTTTAACTGTCCCATTTAGGTAGCCAAAGTCCGTTAATAAAGTGAAACTGTGCTTCCTCTAAAAGCGTGTCTGGCCAGACAATTAAACAGTAACGATCTCACCACTCCTGCTTGTGGATTCTTTCACCAAGAGCGTCCTCCCCAGCTGCTGGTGCTTTAACCTTTATCATGCAGTCATCTCTGGGGGATCATGAATAGAAGTGAAGGATCCGTGAAGCGTTATAGCTGGCTAACGAGATCTCCGGATACAGTGGTGCAAACAGCAATGAGATGAGTAAATGACGCGTTTCCCCGCCTCCCTCCGGGTTCAGCGGCTTCATCGGAATGAAGTTATATAGTTATACAAAGGAGAACTCTGTGTGCTATTAAGTTGCAGTAAACATCGGAAAAATTACATTCTAGTTATCACAGCATGTGTTGCTAAAAATTACAAGTGGACACAGAGTAATATGTCACATTACATGTTGCATCTAGTCTGTTTATAAAAATATCATTGAATTAGTACGTTGACCGGCCGGTGGTACAAATCGCACATTATATACATGTTTATATGTGTTTTAATAAAAAAAATTTTTTAGTTCTAATCTATATGCGCTGTAACACCAGTTCCTTTGTTTCTTGTTTGATTTTTTAATCTAATAGGGGTGAGTAGCCCTATGTTACTGGCAGCATATTGATTAGAGTGACAGAGCGCTTGATTTCAGTTTTTGTTGTTTTGCTCTGTAATATCAACCATGGTCTGGATACAGGCAATTCCTCTGATTTGAGCTTGCTGGAATGAAGCTTTAATTCTTTCAATGCTTGACACCAGTATCAGTACTTGAACCCAGCATCCTAGCACCATCAGTGCTGTCTCTGTGGTGACTTGTACACCAAACTTTGCACTCAGCTCTTGCGTCTGTACGTCATTCAAGACATAGGCATGTATGTCAGCATGTTCCATGTCAGTAACCATCCACATAGGCTTGAAAATTGTCCAGTTTTCAAAGCAAAGATTTACTGAGTCTATTGTCTTTGCAATGGCTCCTGTCTGAAGTCTGACAGTCTGTAAAGGTTGCTGCAGTGCTGTATCAGCTGTCCACACTTGGTCTTCATCTGTGAATGTGGCAAAATTATGCATAAACTAGTATTTCACCCCATCTTGCAATGGTTCCTCCCACTGCGGAGCTGTGCTCATGAAAAACCCAATTCAGATGGTTCTGTTATCTCTGACAACACTGGTTTAAATTTGACAAGTCCAGCAAGTAGATTTGTGGTTGCCATTGGTTACTGTGCATCTTTCAACAGAATCTGTACCACTGAATACATTGGGGTTCAAATTTCAGTAACAAACACAGAACTAAATCCCCAAATCAGTGTGTTTCTAACTCTCTGTTGCTCTCTGTTATCAGACAGTTTGTCTGTAATGGTTTTCACATCGTAAATCTTTACCAGTGTGTTACCAACCAACTTGTTGAATGTGTATCTCCAGCCCCTGTGTCATCATCAGCTGGTATGCAGTTTTCAGGTAACCAGTTTACTTTGCATGTTTGCCCATAAAACACATCTTGTTCACTTTTTTCAGCAAGAAACTTAAAATAATTCAGTATGTGTTCACATGTAACTCTTAAAAGAATCTTCTACCACCCCGCATTCATACTACTGCTCAGATTTAATGTTGTCCTTATCTGTAGTGTAAATGTGCATGGTCATTTCTGACTGGCAATTTGTTATCACAGTTTGGGCTGTGTCTGTGATATTCTGCATGGAGAAGCAATTCTCTCCCCCCTCTGTTTTGTATAAATCAAACCCCCCTTTCACACATGCAGTTTGTGAAATCTTGTGGGCATCAACATCAGTCCCTCCTAACTCCGAACAGCCCCCCTTGATTTCATCACTATCTGGGATGAAACTACGTGAGAGTGCTAAAACTTCACACTGTTGTCTGTGAATTTCAACATCCTTTGTTGCATCTCAAGTTTCCACTACATTCTTATCATCTACTGTTGTTTTTATACAGTTAGTGCAAACAAACTGATTAGGCGTCCCATCATCAATTTGTGTATTCTCTTGTGTGGAAGTGCAAGTAGTCTGTCCGACAGGGTGCCGCTGCCCTGTTACATCTTCCTCATATTCTACCTCAGAATCACTGTCTAACCATTCCCAGTTTTGTGAGGTAATCAATGTATGTATCTGCACAGAATCATGTTTGGGCTTTTTACACAGCTGTTTCTTACGGTTCACTCTTTTAACAACATAATTTTTTAACTGTGTCTGCAATTCACTGGTATACTGTTCCTGGGACCATACAGTTTGGAGGACAGCATTTTGCTTCCTTAGTGTATCTCGCTCTATCAGCACTTCCTGTACCTGTAAAAGCCTGTGCATTGAGTTTCTGAATTGCAGTCGTGGCTTGACACTCATTTTCTAAAAAAAACACTTAAATTAACATTCTGTAAATCTTCTAAAGGCGTTACAGTTCTGATTGGTTGTATGTATTTAGTGGCAGCCTCCAAAATGTCCGAACAGAGTCCGGATCTATTTAGACATGATGGAACACTTGCCCCCTTCTTACTGAATGACATTTTAAACATTTTACTTACACAAAATTATAACACTTTCTGGGGGTCCAAATGGGGTCTCCTACCTGACATACCAAAATGTTACAGATGGGTTAAGTTCGAGGAGACTCAGATGGGTGGATTCCCAGAAAAGTACTTCAGTAAACCACTTGAATATATAAATATGAATTTATTGTATACTAAGCTAAGGTTATTGGTCAATTCAGCAGATGTTTAATACAGCAATCACATCAGCATACTCAGGAGCCTCACCCTCTGCGTCTAGAGGCTAAGTTATATTAAGATCATCCTGGCACTTCTGCAGTCAGTGTTCAACCAGGCTGTCTAGGCTGTCTATCCCACCCGAAACTTACATACTTATAGGGCTGCTGACCAGACTCAGCTGTGACAATACCATAAAAGGGCATAAACCTAAAGGTCACAAACTGATAGGATTACTGACCAGCCTCAGATGTGGCAATACCGGACCTAAACCTAAAGCTCACATACTGATAGGTCATGTAGCAACAGGATATATGATGCACAAAAGAATGTACAGTGATGTATGCAACATCCTACTAAAAACAGCATATAACAAACACTAACCACCTTTCTAAAGATATAACATAAAGCATTCCTTAAATGAAGTTAAAACATTAAATAAACTAAATTGTGTATTGTCAGTATGCAACCTGACATGTAATGGGTAACTAGTACTACCTTCAGTATGTTTATTTAATTTGTACTTTTCATTGGTGCTAAAACATCTGAGAGCATGAAATTGATAATAGTGAAACTTATATTTTTGTATCACTCCTGACACCCTCTGAGATCAGCCGGCATCCCGCACCTCTGGCACACTCTGTCCCTATTACATATGCCCCATGTATAAGGTGTTAAATATGAGGAAAAAAAAGATTATACAGTGCAATTTTGGGATTATCCCTTTGTGTGCTTGATAAAGCTTTGGTGAAGCTTTAGCAGATACTTTACTACTCTCATGGAATGTGCAGGAGATATTTCAGTCATTGGTGGCTCTTCCAGAACCTCAATTTAATGAGTAAGTACCCTGGAGGCCCCCATGCGGCCATCCACTTATGGCCCTTTTCTGAGTAATATGGGTGGTCTGGGAGGCTGCGATAACATGAGTCACACTGACTCACAGTAGCCCCGTTCCCTGCTTACAGTGCCAGTGATTGCAGCATTGTAAAGCTGGGGGCAGGACCACAATAATGCTATTGCCACTTTATTCCTACCACCCGCTCCCCCACACTGTGCACCACTTTCCCACACTGCAATCTGCCTGCCCCCTACCAGACTGGGTAGTAGAAAAGTTGGCAAATATGCATTAGGGTCAGTAAATAAGGACATAATGTATATAAGTATGTAAGGTATATTAGTGTGTGTTCTATATGGTATATTGGGTCCTATTATACACTGGTGAGGGTCAGTGTTTTAATAAGCTTTCCAATTTTCTTTTATAGTAGTTCTGTGTTCCAGGAGCTATCATTTGACTCATTGTGTCTAATATTGAGCCAGGTAAATTTGTGAAGTTTACTCTAGAGTGAGGTGCTATGCTTGTCCTGTGGGAGTAGATTTGGAGTATGCTGATCTTTATCCTTGTTTCCATATAGAGTATGATTCTATTAATTAATTAACTTGATGTCACTATTTTCTGCTATAAGGGCCTGGGAGGCACTGGTGGTGGTGGTGTGGGTATGATCTGATACCTTTAGTCTGATTTTATACATATTGTATTTATCTTTTTGATCATGTAGATGCTCTGAATTGACAGTCTTGATAAAGGTCCTATAATAGGATCGAAACGTCAAATGTTAAAGGCAACGTTATTGAACCTGATTAACCTGAATAAACTGATTGACACATCAAGATCTTCAAAGTGATTGATTTCTGCGAGAGTGCACCCACCACACGGGTGGTAGATGCGGTATATTTGTGACCTGACAAGGTCATTGGGAGCACCCGCCTATTTATCTCTATGAACTGATGAGAGTGCAGGATATTCTGTGGGTATGTTTGGTTTGAACTGCGAATGAGAGCAGTTCTTTCTTCCTGGCACCCATCCCTCTGTTCGGATCTTATTACCACATCTGTTTCCACTATTGTATCCGGAAAAGTGTTATTGTATATATTTGTTTTGTATGTTTGTCTTGTTTAAAAAAAAAAAGATATTATTTGTATGCACCAAGTGTTATGTCACAGAGTGGGGTGTACTTATTGGATGATTGGCTATTGGCCCAAGCCGAAACTGGCACTGTCTCCTTCACAGATGAGGATACTGAAAAGCTTCTGTTTGACAAACTCGAATTCGAAGCGTTGCCAGCTGAAACGCCAATTGACCTATTTTACAAAGTATTAAAGCATAAACAAAGAGAAGTTGACCTTACTTTACACGGGCAATTCCTTTCCGAGTATTTGAGACGTAAACAAATCCCGCGAGGTTTTCGCATTTCCAATGTGCCCACATTGGGCAGAAACAATCCGGTCTTCTGCAGCCGGTGGTTTGGAGTACTAAACAAATGCTTCTTAGATCTTATGACCCTTGTGGTAGAAGAAGTGGGCATTGAATTGAAAGAACTAACCATTGAAGTGGATTCTACCATTAAAACACACACCACCGTGCTGCAGAATGACAAGACTCAAAATTGGACTGAGAAATTGCAGTCTCAAATAGATACCTAGAAAAGGGATTTGAACTCATTTAAACAGAAAAAACTATCAACAGTAACCAATGATTATCAAACACATACAGTATACAGATGGTTGCTAGGTAGTAATACAAGCGATCGGTCTACTAGGCAACCATTTAGACGAAGAGCTCCACCCTTTTCTCAAGAATTTGTTTCTTCTGACTCAACTTCTTATACAGATTATTATGAAGGTGCTAGTGAATCCACCCGTTTTTTAGGAGCAGGAGGGGAAATAACCTCTACACACTCCAGGGTTTTAAGAAGCGGCACAGACCGCACCCGTGGAGAGGGGGGTATCAAGAGAAGAGGCCAGAGGAGGAGGCATTGAGTACTGTGTTTAACTTGTCAGATACTGAGCTCGGTGAGGCTGAAGTTAGGCTTCTTTCGCGAGGTCTATCGTTTGTCCCCACACGTTTAATAGGGTTATTGACCAGTATAAATTTGGCCGTTCTCTCCGCCTTCGTGAATTCTTTGCCAATAAACCCACCAATGAAAATACATCTGTCTTTAGGCCCAAATCTGCCTTTGATCCTCCCTCCACAAACCCAAGTATCAAGACGTTTTTACGTCTGGTACAGAAGGATTTTGAAATTCCTCCACCTAAACGGATGTTTGATAATCTGTCCCCTGCAGAAAGGAAAGCCATTAAATCCCTAAGGGATTCCACTGAGATAGTAATACGCCCGGCGGATAAGGGCGGAGCCGTCGTTGTACAAAATTGGACTGACTACGACCGTGAAATTAACAGGCAATTGGCGGATGAGTTGACCTACAGTGGGTTGACTTCAAATCCCATACCCAATATTAAATCCAGGATTGATTCATGTTTAAAACGGGGACTTGAACAAGGCCATATCTGTGATGATTTATTCAGGTATTTAATGGTTGATTCACCCAAATGTCCCACTTTGTACACCATTCCCAAGGTGCATAAAACTTTGGTGCACCCACCCGGTAGACCCATCATCGCAGCAGAGGGTTCCTTATTGCAACCTATAGCCATCTTTATTGACAGTCTTCTACAGCCTTTAGTTTTGGGAACTGAAAACTATTTAAGGGACACTGGAGATTTTCTTTCACTTCTTCAACAATTTGATCAGTTGGGCGAACATACCCTACTAGCCACCATGGATGTGTGCTCTTTGTACACTGTTATACCGCACCAACAAGGTATAGAAGTTTTACGGACTCTGTTTTCCAAATCCCCATGTAGAGATTACCCAACTGAGTTTTTGCTGGAATTAACGACATTGGTATTGACCTGTAATCATTTCATGTATAAAAATGACAATTTTTTACAGGTTGTGGGCACGGCGATGGGGTCGAATTTAGCCCCATCGTACGCAAACCTGTTTATGGCCAACTACGAGAATACATATGTATTACCAGTTTATGGGCAGAAAATCCTTTACTTTAAACGTTTTATTGACGATATTTTTTTACTTTGGGATGGTACTGAATCAGAATTTATCGATATGGTGAACCAACTTAAATCCCTTGACAGTCCCATCAAGTTCACATATTCGGTTTCTGCAACGTCCATTAATTTTCTGGACGTCAATGTCACTAAGACTGGGAAACAGTTAAACACTACGATGTTCCGTAAAGCAACTGATCGTAATCTAACTCTACATGCAACGAGCCATCATCCTCCTGCCTTGAAAGAAGGCCTCCCTATCTCACAATTCCTTAGAGCACAGGTTCTCAAACTCGGTCCTCAGGACCCCACACGGTGCATGTTTTGCAGGTCTCCTCACAGAATCGCAAGTGAAATAATTTGCTCCACCTGTAAACCTTTTAAAATGGGTCAGTGAGTAATTACTACACCTGTGCACTTGCTGGGTTACCTGCAAAACATGCACTATGTGGGGTCCTGAGGACCGAGTTTGAGAACCCCTGCCTTAGAGCAATGAGGATCAATTCGACCCCTGCCCTAAAGGATCAACAATGTGCTAAAATAACCTTGCGCTTTTTAGAGCGAGGTTATTCTAAAAAAGTATTGGCACGATGTTTAGAGAAAGCTAATAGTATTTTTCTTGGACAACTCCCTAAAAAAGTAAGTGAGAAGCGTATGATTTTTCCCACCTAGTATGATGGCACTTCAGATGGTATGAGGAAGGCATTACGAAAGCATTGGCCTATTGTGGCTTCTGATGGAAACCTCCCTTTTGCAGGAACTCCTGCACCGATGATGGCCTACCGGTGTGGGGCCAATTTAAAATAGCTGCTAATGAGGCCCACGATATTCCCTGACCAAAAAAAAAACCCAACTTCCAACTAATGCAAGCCAGACCAGGTAGCTTCTCCTGTGGAGGATGCACCACATGTCGATCCATGCTCACTGGCCCCTATTTTCACCATCCACACACCGGGAAGAAGATATTTCTTAAATATCACCTCCATTGTAGACTAGATTATGTCATTTACATCTTGAAATGCCCGTGTGGGCTCTGTTACGTTGGATTGACCACCCGTCAGTTTCGGGATCGAATGGCCAACCATCGGTCTTCAATCCACACGGCCTTGCTCTCTGACCATACGGACAAGCCTGTAGCGCGTCATTTCGTGTCTGCTAGACATCAAGTGGCAACACTGAAATGCAAGCTTATCGATTGGGTTCCACCACCTCTATTAGGTGGAGATTGAACCCGGATGCTTAAACAGAAAGAAAGCTTCTGGATACATAAGCTTGACACGGTAGCCCCAAGGGGCCTCAATGAGGCTAATCCCTTAAATGTATTCTTATAACTGTTAATGTCCAAATGTATCCTTATAATGAGTCTACAGTGTCCTTTTCAATAGGGCCCCCGGACTGTAGTTATATGGTGGTTATTTTTAGGGTACCTGTGCAACTCCATATATTACAGTTGTCATATTAAATGAATATCTGTACATACAGTTTTCTGTATAATGTCTTTAATATTATTCATGTGTTGTTTATCTGTTTTATTTTTATTTATTTTTTATTTATTTTTTGGTTTTATTTTTTCCGGAGCCACCCAGGTCCTTGGCAGAATTTCAGTGGGATCCACTGCTTTTTATCCCCCATGGTGATAGTTTATAGACTGATGTACTTTATTAATAGGTGTTATGCTTTTATGCCTTATTGAAAAGAAATTATGAATATAATTAAATACAGCCTATGTACACTATGAGGGATTTTTCGCTACTGGGTTTCACTGATATTTAACAATTGTCTCTAGTTGCCTTATTGGTATGCCTTTGTACAATATAACTCACTCTAATATACTCTGTTGGTTTATTAGCATATTCCCCTCCCATCTATGCTTAGTAGATGGTGCCGTCACTTCCGATCAGGTCGACTTGACTATTGACCGAATGTGGCTAGCTACATTGTTGCTGTTTTGGCTTTCACCCATGTGCTGGGATGTTTCTTGGCACCCGTTTTTTGAGTTTAGTTTTGTCTTTTTCACTTTATGAGAGCCCCTGCGGCTTGGCCGAGCGGCGTCCGCGGGACTTCCGGCCCATGGAACGCATCCATTTCCAGTCGCTGGAACGCGGAAGTGGTGTTGCCAGCGGCCGCGAATGCAGCCAATATTGTACTTTTAGCTACATGTGATGATTTTGGCCCCTGAAATCAGTAGCGCTGGGTATATCTAATGGTTTGATATCTAAGTAACACTTTTTTTTCTTATGGGGTTAACGTTTAGCACACATATAATTACATCTCAGGGTTAAGTGGCATTTCCAGTCCCATTGTGTTAAATAGCATGCAGCTGCTGATGTGCAGCATGCAGCTATCATCAGATACTAAACAGCAGAGTGGTGAGTGGACTGGCCGGTGTGGACCTTAATGGTAGGAATATCTTATCTAGTTTGGATTATTTTATATATCTTGTTTGTGTTTTAAATTGCAGACCTTGCTGCTGAAAACTATATGGCCTTTGCTGATTGATCTGTAGCTGCCTAGTGTTACTTTTTAATTATCCAGGTATGACTTCTATATGGTATATTGGGTCCTATTATACACTGGTGAGGGTCAGTGTTTTAATAAGCTTTCCAATTTTCTTTTATAGTAGTCCTGTGTTCCAGGAGCTATCATTTGACTCATTTTGTCTAATATTGACCCAGGTAAATTTGTGAAGTTTACTCTAGAGTGAGGTGCTATGCTTGTCCTGTGGGAGTAGATTTGGAGTATGCTGATCTTTATCCTTGTTTCCATATAGAGTATGATTCTATTAATTAATTAACTTGATGTCACTATTTTCTGCTATAAGGGCCTGGGAGGCACTGGTGGTGGTGGTGTGGGTATGATCTGATACCTTTAGTCTGATTTTATACATATTGTATTTATCTTTTTGATCATGTAGATGCTCTGAATTGCGAGTCTTGATAAAGGTCCTATAATAGGACCGAAACGTTGAATGTTAAAGGCAACGTTATTGAACCTGATTAACCTGAATAAACTGATTGACACATCAAGATCTTCAAAGTGATTGATTTCTGCGAGAGTGCACCCACCACACGGGTGGTAGATGCGGTATATTTGTGACCTGACAAAGTCATTGGGAGCACCCGCCTATTTATCTCTATGAACTGATGAGAGTGCAGGATATTCTGTGGGTATATACACACACACACACACACACACACACACACACACACACACACACACACACATATATATATATATATATATACACGGGAAGTCCCACACTCTCACCTGACACAGGTAACGGCTGGGGTGCCAAATCAAAGTCTGATCCAATCACGGGGTCAGACTCATAGTACAATACAGTATTTCTCCACATAACAGTGGAAAAAGAAAGCACTCTCCAGACTTGCGTGATATGATGTAAATAATAAAGTCATTTATTCGAAAGCTTGGTTCCATGTAACTTCATGTCACAAAAAGTATATATACACAGAAAGGGCTCACCAACGTTTCGGTCCTATGCTCGGACCTTTCTCAAGGTATACGCCAGTCAATATATAGTCAAGACATCAGTAGCATCATCAGCAGCATCAAAAAGGAACCAGGACCTGCATAGAGCCTCCCAGGCCCCCTATATATACCTGTTTGTTAAAGAATGGGTAAATCATGTGTAGCTGTGGCCGGCCGCGTCACTTCCGGTACAACCGAAAGTCGCGTTCCGTCGGGAGCCGTGCTGTATACAATCATAACAGTGAGACATCAGTAATTTGCACCCCCGTGTAGGCCGTGTGCAGCAGTGTTATTAAACATGCCCCTGGGACCCGCCACGGTCAGCCGCACAATATCCACGGCTGTACCGCTGGTAACTATGGCAACCCGTGGTGCCGCTCTGTCACTTCCGGTAAGGACCGGAAGTCATGCGTTCCACGCTCGTAGCGCTATGCATTCCAGGTAGTCACTGTGGGCGATGGCAGGAGGCGGGGCTGTAGGCCATGTCTGGTACACAGTGAATAAAGCAAATTAGTCAATCTAATATATAAAGGGGTGTTATAGTCGGTATATCGGGGACCTGGGAAACCACACATAGCCAATTGCACATTGGTCAAATTTAACATACATTGTGGTGTGCGCTACGCACGTCACACTAGTTAAGACAGTAGTACTAATGCATACCATACATGTATGAAATAAATACATATGAATAAATAATGCCCTGTGCGATCAAATGCAGTAGGGGTATGTATACATAAATGGGCTATATAACCTCAGAAACGACGGGGAATGCCCACTGGGATCAGGTCAGGTGTATGCACATAACAAGGATAAAGTCAGCTGTGTTACGAGGTCGGCGGGTGTCAATCTGCTCTGTGTCCGAGGTGGATGCAGATGATCCAGTGTCAGAGGTGGCGTATTGTCGCCGACCCTGGCGACGTTGCCGGAAACCTCTCTGTGGTCTAGTAGGCCTCGAGTCACCTAGTAGCCACCTATACACGGTGTGGTTCTGGTAGTCAGACACCACCGTAGCTAGTTTGCTCCGCTTGAATGCGGTGAGCTCCTTCTTATAATTGTCAATTTGGGATTTCAGTTTTTCTATATGGTTACAGGATTTGTCATTCCTGATAGTGGATAAATGGGTGCTGTTGAATGTGTCAATCTGGGTTTTGAGCTTAGTTAGTTCAGTGCCCACCTCCTCAATTACTAGCAACATTAGATCTAAAGAGCATTTATTGAGTACACCGCACCAGCGGCTACAGAACGTGGGGTTGTTTCTCCCGATGGTCGGGATATTGCTGACCCGAAACCCTCTAGGGCAGTGGTTTCCAAACGTTTTTGAATCACGGCGCCCTAGAGTATCATAATTTTTTTCACGGCACCCCTCGGCCAAAAATTTCTTATTGAGAAATTTAGAAAGAAATATTAAATTAAGTAGATTGTGTTTATATGTCATCCTCAGGATCAGTTGTGTGTTGAGGGACAAGATTTGCTTCTGTTTGTCCCCATATTTTATACCCGACAGCTACTAGCACTAGTTTTGCTTATTATATTGACCATAAATAATTTGAATTGATCCTGGACCACCAATCCAAGGCACCCCTACAAGTGTCCCGAGGCACCCCAGGGAGCCACGGCACACAGTTTGGGAACCACTGCTCTAGGGATTTGTTTTTTACGATGGTACTCAGATAAGAATTGACCATGTAGGTTAAGGTCAATTTCCCTCTTGCTGAGTCTTAGTAACTGGTGGTATAGATCAGTAGTTGTTTCTGCCGGAAGTGTATCAAATTCTATCTGATCAAAGAGTACTTTCTCGGCGTCGTCATCCGTTAGTGATACAATACCGTGTTCTGCCTGTGACAGAAGATTGTCATCCAGAAAACCGGCGCCGCCCTGGGACATCGTCTGTGTACCCCAGGAAAGTGTACGTCCCACGTGTACTAGACTACAGTACCCAATCTTCCCGGAGGTCTCCCTTACCGGTACTACCCAGGCCCGCACTGCTTGGCTTCCAAGTTCAGAAGGAGTTGGGCATCGCCAATACGGTATGACTGTAGTTGCAGGTACACGATATAGACTAATAGCCACACAGGTCACTAAGATGACTCAATATCTGAGACACATGTGAAAACACGGATGTATCCAAACAGGCAACGTATGAGAAAGACGTGCTATGTGCAGGTCATGCAGAGTACCTGGTTCACAATTAAACATATGTGGTGGGTGCAGGAAAAGATACACTCAGCTAAGCTAAGCATACCCAAGTAATATGCACGGGAAGTCCCACACTCTCACCCGACACAGGTAACGGCTGGGGTGCCAAATCAAAGTCTGATCCAATCACGGGGTCAGACTCATAGTACAATACAGTATTTCTCCACATAACAGTGGAAAAAGATAGCACTCTCCAGACTTGCGTGATATGATGTAAATAATAAAGTCATTTATTCGAAAGCTTGGTTCCATGTAACTTCATGTCACAAAAAGTATATATACACAGAAAGGGCTCACCAACGTTTCGGTCCTATGCTCGGACCTTTCTCAAGGTATACGCCAGTCAATATATAGTCAAGACATCAGTAGCATCATCAGCAGCATCAAAAAGGAATCAGAACCTGCATAGAGCCTCCCAGGCCCCCTATATATACCTGTGTGTTAAAGAATGGGTAAATCATGTGTAGCTGCGGCCGGCCGCGTCACTTACGGTACAACCGGAAGTCGCGTTCCGTCGGGAGCCGCGCTGTATACAATCATAACAGTGAGACATCAGTAATTTGCACCCCCGTGTAGGCCGTGTGCAGCAGTGTTATTAAACATGCTCCTGGGACCCGCAGCGGTCAGCCGCACAATATCCATGGCTGTACCGCTGGTAACTATGGCCACTTCCGGTAAGGACCGGAAGTCATGCGTTCCACGCTCGACATACAGCGCGGCTCCCGACGGAACGCAACTTCCGGTTGTACCGGAAGTGACGCGGCCTGCCGCAGCTACACATGATTTACCCATTCATTAACACACAGGTATATATAGGGGGCCTGGGAGGCTCTATGCAGGTCCTGGTTCCTTTTTGATGCTGCTGATGATGCTACTGATGTCTTGACTATATATTGACTGGCGTATACCTTGAGAAAGGTCCGAGCATAGGACCGAAACGTTGGTGAGCCCTTTCTGTGTATATATACTTTTTGTGACATGAAGTTACATGGAACCAAGCTTTCGAATAAATGACTTTATTATTTACATCATATCACGCAAGTCTAGAGAGTGCTATATTTTTCCACTGTTATGTGGAGAAATACTGTATTATATATATATATATATATATATATATATATATATACACACACACATACACACACTATTTTTTCAAGTACATAAAAGTTAATTTTTTTCTGTTCTTCTAATATGAATAAATCTAAAGTATAATATATGTTGTGATAATTACATGATATGGTGATAATTCTGCCACTTATTATTAGAAACAAGCAGACTGGCTTCAACCCAAATGTTTGGGTACAGAGATGAATGACATGATTACTTGGTTCATCCTGCCAAATTTATATTTGAAAATGAAGCAAAATGTTTAACCAGAAATCTGGGATCTCTGATGAATTGGATTGCATATAAACTGCTCCTCTGTTCCTTCCTGCTCTCAGTTGCCATTTACACTAGTAGAAAGTGTGGTGAGAGGTTCTTGTGTTAGGTGCAGATCAGCAAAAGAGTGTTACAAAGAGGATGAAAAAAAAAGTTATAAAAGCAGACTGCTTCACGGTTTAAAAAAAATAAAGCTACAAAAAAAAGGTATTTATTATAACATAATAATAATAATAATAATAATAATAATAATAATAATAATAATAAAAACAAATTTCTGAAAAATCCAAGTGGTCCCAGTTGGGTATTGTTGTGTGAGGGGGTGTATCATCACATTTCATATCAAAAGGCTACTGTGGACATGTGACTTTGTATTTAAGTGCCCCCCCAAAATATATTTTTGTTGAATTCCAAACAGTATTCACTTGAATTTTTTGTGTGACGGGCAGTATCATGACATCTCTGATGGCAATTGGCTGATGCAAAGACTTGATGGTACATTAGAGCACAAAAAAAAAAAGGAAAGGGAACAGCAAAAAATATAATATTGAGAAAATATAAGTTACAGTTGGTTATTATTGTGTAAAGGTAGAATCACTACATTATTGACAGGAAAAGGCTGCTACAGTATGGACATGTTACATGATAGTACAAAAATAAAAAAAATAAAATTTTATATATATATATATATATATATATATATATATATATTATTATTATTATTGTTATTTTTTTTTCATGTTAAAATCCAAGTGGTGACAGTAGAGTACTGTTGTGTAAACAGAGTAACATCACATCCCTGATAGCTAAAGACTACAGTGAATCTTTAACTGTACGTTATAGCACCACCCCCACAAAAAAATATATACTGTGTTCCTGTTACAAGTAAAGTGATATAAAATAACTAAAATGAGGCTTATGCTCTTGCAAATTAGTTCCAGTTATATCACATACAGTATATTAGGCATTATGAATGTTTATATACACATTTGTGATTTGCACATATGATATGACTAAGGGCATAATTCAGATCTGATCACAGCAGCAAATTTGTTAACAGATGGGCAAAACCATGGGGGTAATTCAGACCTGTTCGCTGGGCAGTGATTTTTGCAGCCCTGCGATCAGATAGTCGCCGCCTACAGGGGGAGTGTATTTTCGCTGTGCAAGTGTGCGATCGCATGTGTAGCAGAGCTGCACAAACTGATTTTGTGCAGTCTCTGCGCAGCCCAGGACTTACTCAGACGCTGTGATCACATCAGAACCGGATTTGATGTCAGACAACCTCCCTGCAAACACTTGGACAGGCCTGCGTTTTTTCCAAACACTCCCTGAAAACGGTCAGTAGCCACCCACAAACGCCCTCTTCCTGTTAATCTCCTTGCAATCGCCCGTGCGAATGGATCCATCGCACAAACCCGTTGCTGTCCAGCGATCTGCTTTGCAGCCGTCCGTCGCGCCTGTGCATTGCAGTGCATATGCATGTGCAGTTTGGCTCTGATCGCCCGCTGTGAGAAAATGCAAAGCAGCGATCAGGTGGTCTGAATGACCTCCCCATGGGCACTGCAGGTGGGGCAGATATAACATGTGTAGAGAGAGTTAGATTTGGGTGTGGTGTGTTCAATCTGAAATCTAAATTGCAGTGTAAAAATAAATCAGCCAGTATTTACCCTGCACAGAAACAAAATAACCCACCCAAATCTAACTCTCTCTGCACATGTTATATCTGCCCCACCTGCAGTGCTGAATGGATTTTCCCAACTTCTAACACATTTTCTGCTGCGATCAGATCTGAATTGCCCCCTAAGTTGCAGTTTCTAATTGTGCAATCCTTTCCAAATATTAAAATTCAATAGTGCCAAAACAATCAATTGTTCTGATTAGTAAATAATACTGATTTAACTGAAGTGTACTTATTTAGATCAAATCTGGGTAATAAAAAAATCGTCCACCGTGTATAGCGCTGAGCTACTTGATGTCCGCTTATCACCTGAGACACTGCAATAGATGGTGTGCTGGGATAAGAGATCTGTCGACATAACAATGGTCAACACAAAAAATGGTTGACAATTTTTTGGGGGGAATTTTTAGGCTGCATCTTGTAACGTATATTTCATGTTCTTTGACCACCATCGGTAAAAAAGTAGACCCTTTAGGGCTCACTCTGCTTGCCACACTTTGGGCACAGGATACTGTTCCCAATTGTAGTCCAGATGGATAGTAAATCAAGCAAAATGTTGGGAAAACCCCCCAAAACATGGCAACCATTGTTATGTCATCCTTTTGAACATGTCAACCTTTTGTACCTGCCGATCTTAAGCACTTTCGACAGTGTAGGGCGATCCACTAGATACCACTAGATGCTTCTCCGATTCGTGGCTCACCTACTCTAGTGTTTCCACCAGGAACCGGTCCGTGCAGGGAGCAGAGGTGCATGGGCAGTGTTGCCTGCGCACCCAAAAAGGGAATGTGGCCATCCGGGCAGGTGGGACAGCCTCGCTGGCATCACCATTGGGGGCAGTACTGCCTCATCTATGTCACTAATGGGGGGGGGTGCCCCAGCCATGTGGCTTCATTAATGGTGGCGTGACCAGCATTTATGGAGCGCTGGGCCTTCCCCACACTTTGTGGATAGATGCAGTGCACAATCGTGCACAGACTATTGTCCAGATCTTATGCTTGGCATTTTATGTAAGTCTTTCTGAAATGGGAGGAATGGTATACAGTAGGTTACGGATTTTAGGCAAGTTTAATGGAGATTCTGGTGACTTTCCACTCAAATTCACTGGATATAATAGAAGGTGATTTTGAGGATTAAGTATGAAAATCAATACTGATTTTCAGCACCTTGTGGCAGGTAACAAAGAACAAACCAGAAAACTCACTGAAAACTACATTTATTCTAATGTGTCCAGACAGAAATAAACATAAAAAAAGGTTTCTCACAGAAATAATAAAAATTGGCTAGCTATAATTATTATTATTGGCGAGCCTGTATTTGCATACAAAATGCTACATTACATGCATACATTGGGGGTAATTCAGACTTGATCGTAGATGTGCTAAATTTAGCACATCTACGATCAGTTACTCTGACATGCGGGCGGACGCCAAGCACAGGGCTAGTCCGTCCCGCATGTGAGGCTCTACCCCCCTCCCACCCCACACAGGTACAAAAGCATGCACAGCGGTGATGCTTTTGTACCTGACAAATAGCTCCCTGCCAGTGCAGCGCCTGGGCACTGGCAGGGGGCTAACCGCCATGTCCCGGGTCGCAGTGGCTGCGTGTGATGTCCGGACCGCGTCCCGCTAATGGTGTTCTAAAACAGTTGGCATGCCCCCTCCAGCCCCATGACCGCCTCTGCCTGTCAATCAGGCAGAGGCGATCGCAACAGTGAGATAGCATCTCACTGGCTGCACATGTAATTCAGACTGCGATCGCTGCCGCTGATCCACAATATTTAGGTGGGCTTGGATTTCTAGAGAACCAAATTAAACATCTCTAGATCTAACCCAATATTAGTGGAAATAACTAGGAAGCAACTTATTGCATAATAGTCTTGACAGCCCCTCTGAGAGATACAATTGCCATCAAGACCAAAATGTATTAATCAATGTACCTTCTAATTTCACTTCCTCTAACAACTTATGGATGTTGATAAAATGTTGGCAAATTTTAGTGGGAATTAAGTCGCAGAGTCAACATATCCTTGTAGTGATGCATTTATTTCCCAATCGCTATGCCAATGCATGTATGCTGGGAAATTCAGTTGAGAATAGTCAACCTACAGTTATTAGAACTTGGCAAAGTTCAAATTGGTCTTAAATCAAGTTTGTGACCTTGATTTCAAACATCAGTTGAATGAGAGGTGATAGGAATTACTCTAAAGGAATGCGACCAAGCCAATTGCAGCACCAATAAAGGATTGTGAAGGGTGGTACTACCCCCTCCATTATACCTTTGGAGTAGAACCAATAAATCAGATACCCCAATAAAATAGCTCTGTACTAATTTTGAATATTAGGGTACCATTTTTATTGTTACTTAAAATCTTAACATTCATGAATGTCCTCCACATACAAGGTTGTCTGTCTATTTTTTCATTTAGCAAATGTACAAGCTTATATTAGTTTGTAATGAATGATATAAATATATAAATTCAGCAGGGTGTGTAAAATGTACAACATACCGCCCTCCAATAAGTCTAAATTATAAAATACTCCAAGAGAAGTGGTTCACTACTCATGAAGCCTAATTCAGACCTGATCGCTAGACAGCGTTTTTGTACACCCTGCGATCAGGTCTAAACTGCGCATGCGTATGCACCGCAATGCACAGGCACATCGCACGGATACAAAGCGGATCGACGCTCATTGATGGGTTTGTGCGAAGAATCCACTTGCATGGGCGTTCGCCAGGAGATTGACAGGAAGAAGGCGTTTGTGGGTGTCAACTGACCATTTTCTGCAAGTGTTTGAAAAAAACGCAGGTGTGTCCAAGCGTTTGCAGGGAGGGTTCCTGATGTCAATTCCGTTCACGGACAGGCTGATGTGATCGCAGCGGCTGAGTAAGTCCTGAGCTACTCAGAGACTGAACAAAATCTGTTTGTACAGCTCTGCTACATATGCGTTCGCACACTTGCAAAGTGAAAATACACTCCCCTATGGGCGGCGTCTATGCGAACACAGGGCTGCTAAAAAAACCCTTGCGAGCGAACAGGTCTGAATTAAGTCCATGGACCAAGTCAAACGTCCTAACTGTGGGGGTAATTTCAAGTTGATCGCAGCAGGAATTTTGTTAGCAGTTGGGCAAAACCATGTGCACTGCAGGGGAGGCAGATTTAACATGTGCAGAGAGAGTTAGATTTGGGTGTGGTGTGTTCAATCTGCAATCTAATTTAAAGTAAAAAAATAAAGCAGCCAGTATTTACCCTGCATAGAAATAAAATAACCCACCCAAATCTAACGCTTTCTGCACATGTAATATCTGCCTCCCCTGCAGTGCACATGGTTTTGCCCAACTGCTAACAAAATTCCTGCTGCGATCAACTTGGAATTACCCCCTGTAATCTTCCTGATACTGAGTAAACACGCCTTGCTTTACTTCAGTCTTCATTAGTAACTAACTACAGTAAGTACTCTAAAGTTTAAGGCCAAAGGTATCAGGCTCTGTTTTATATGATTTCACCAAACTTTGGCCTAACATGCAATTATTGCAAATATCCTATTTTTACATTACATGACAGGAAAATAACCCCTTACCTCAGCACCTTTCCTTATTTCACAGACATTGGGCCTGATTCAGAAATGTGCGCTACTCAGGGGTGTTTCAACAGAAGAGGGGGCATGCAGGGCTGTCTTTTCGTATGGGCTCAATTGGCTCTTGCCCAAGGGCCCCAGGAGTATAAGGGCCCTAGGCTGATAGCTGAGGGACCACTCTTTCCAGGGGTACCAGGTTTTTGAAAATCGGCCCTGGGGAACCGGAGATATCCAACTTGAAAGCAGTGGTCCCCATCCAAGCCTATTAATTGCTCTTCCCAGCCATATATCTCAGGTTCTGTCTGACTTAGAGTTTTTCTGAGGGTATACTCCAAAAGCTGGTACTATCTCCTTTTGCTGGACCTTGGCATCTTGTCTCTACTATGCCCATAACCAGAGATATCAGCATTCAAGCAGCTGGTCCCTGCTCCAGCTCCACACGCCTAATATGCAGTTTTAGATTTTCATTGGTGGATTGCTCTGGCTCCTGAACTCTGATCCCCAAGTCCCCAGAACCTTCTGAAAGGTGGGACTCTCTAGATGTTTATTGCATTCAAAGCTAAGAAATACATTTACAGAAACTTGAGATATCTGCAGTCAAGCAAGCTGCCCTCCCACTGGAAAATGATAAATATTAAGCGCACTCCACTATCCACCCCTCCCTTACGTATTAACCACCCCCTACCACCCTGGAAGTCATGTACCAGAACTTCTTCATTCAGCCCAACGCCCCTTTCTACAGTTTAGTCCCATCTGTGCAGTAAAGGAGTAATTAGCATAAATTACTGCTCCAGGTCCTACATGCTGAGCGGAAGATAGAACACCCTCTACCACCCACGGAACATCAAAGCTGCCGCTGATAGCAACACCCACCCCTACCGCTGGAGGATGGGTAGGGGGCCCAGTGCATTGCTGTGCCCAGGGGCCTACACTGCTGTTGAGACGGCCCTGATAAAGTGGAAGGTGATAAAGTACCAGTCAATCAGCTTCGAACTGCCATCTCATAGGCTGGGTTTGAAAAATGACAGTTAGGAGCTGATTGGCTGGTACTTTATCACTTCACCAGGCTTAATAAATCTGCCCCTGATATCTTTACAAGAGTTTGTGAGTGCAGCACCTCTGCTTTACTACATTATCATTTGTGAGGGCAGCCAAACCAGCTATTTACAAGGTGGAGTGCCGAGTTTATTGCATTATATATATATATATATATATATATATATATTTATTTGTAGCAAGAACCCTCACTCTCTCCTTTAATAAATCAATGCCTAGGTGCCTTCCAATGGTTCAAACAACCCTCCAGTACATAGCAGCAGCGGAGGCACTCATGGACTAAAACCAGCCGTAAATAAGTGGACACAGATGTCTCCTCAACTATCATTGTGAATTGGCAGGGCTCCTCCTACACTGTGTTACAATGGTTGATGAGTCAGTGTTAGACTCAGCCATCTGCATCATGCAGAATCAGCGTTCACTGGTAGGTCCCATCTCACAGTCTAGCAGCAGTGGCAGGTGCCCCGTCGCTTGCTGCAGAGTAGGCTGATTGCTACCAGGCAGAAGCCATCCTGTCCCCTACTGCAGGTGTTAGCAGGGCTCCTGGGACAGAGCCGATTAACTCTGCAACGGGTGTGCCACAGAGCTCCATTGGAAGAGCAGCGTTCACATTTGGATTCCACTGTGAACCACACGGGTGCTGCTGTACATGCAGGTGCCCCCTATGTAATAAAGTGTGTGGATTTTATTACAATCTAATATCTATTGTATGCGGAAAGACTTCAAGCCTCCATTCAGTTATATCATGTATGGCAGGACATTTATTCTAGTGGCTATTATATTCTGGTGGCAAGTCCTTTGAGTAGACCTTAATAACAGGTAACATTTCCAAACTATATAATACTATTAATAATTTGTTTTCCACATTTTATAATGTAGTAGTTATAAGGCACCAATAGCTATGCCACACTGAGTTGGTGTGCAATTTCCCTGTTAAAAGAGCTGTCTACGTAGATATTTGCTGCTCCATATTCAAGTTGCTGTAGATGTCATTTTTCTGTCCTAGTAGACACTGAAAGAAAAAATATAATGTAAGACAGTGTTAAATATTTTAAACAAAAATAGAGAAATGTTAGTTTATAATAAGATTAACATTCCATTTTAAAAATTTCCAAAAGCAGCAGCAATGGAGGCTCATGGTGTGTACACACGGTGAGATTTTTTCTTATGATTCTGACTATATAGTCAAAATCGTAAGAAAAGATAGTGCAGATCGCAAGGTGAAAGTCACCTTGCAATCCCGATTCAATGCCGATGCGCAGTCCCGCGCGGTCGGCATCGCAAGAATAGATAGTCAAAATTGACTTGCCTGCACAGTCTATCTCTAAAGGGCCCTACTCATTTCCCGATGCGCCGCTGAGGTGCCCGACGGCCGATACGGCCGACGAGCGACCCGGCGGCGGGGGGGCAGTGACGGGGGGAGTGAAGTTTCTTCACTCCCCCCGTCACGCGGCTGCATTGAAGTGCAGGCAAATATGGACGAGATCGTCCATATTGGCCTGTATGCACAGCCGACGGGAGACCAGCGATGAACGAGCGCGGGGATGCACATCGTTCATCGCTGGAGTCTCCACACTGAAAGATATGAACGAGTTCTCGTTCATTTATGAACGAGATCGTTCATATCTTTCTGAAAATCGGCCAGTGTGTAGGGCCTATAAGAGATAGTCAAAATTGACACTTAGCCAAAATTGCAGATAGTCAGTATCGCAAGCACACTCACTATGTGCTTGCGATACTGACTATGTGCCGACCTAGCCCCTGTCGAATAGTGAGAATCGGTCATAGCCCGATCTCACCGTGTGTACGGGCCCTACATTTCAAGTTTCGGGCTCAGTTTTATTCAGGGCCGTCTTTTTCGTATGGGCTCAATTGGCACTTGCCCAAGGGCCCCAGAAGTATATAGGCTCTAGGCTGATAGCTGAAGGTCCCCTCTTTCCAGGGGTACCAGATTTTTGAAAATCGGCCATGGGAAACCGGAGATATCCGACTTCAAAGCAGCGGTCTCATCCGAGCCTGCTAATTGCTCTTCCCAGTCAGATATCTTGGGTTCTATCTGATGTAGAGTTTTTCTGAGGGTATACTCCAAAAGCTGGGACTCTCCCCTTTTGGTGGACACTGGAAGCTTGTCCTTACTTTGCCCAGAACCAGAGATATCATCCTTCAAGCAGCTGGTCCCTGCTCCAGCTTCACTCTCCTAATATGCAGAATTATATTTTCGTTAGTGGATTGCTCTGGCTCCTGAACTCTGATCCCCAAGTCCCCAGTACCTCCTAAAAGGTGGGCTTCTCTAGTTTATATTTTCCATTCAAAGCTGAGAAATCTGTTTCCAGGAACTGGAGGTATCTGCAGTCAAGCAAGCTACCCTCTCACCAGAAAATAATGACTATTAAGCCCACTCCACTATCCACTCCTCCCCTACGTATTAAACACCCCCTGCCACCCTGGTAGTCATGTACCAGGGCTTCTTCATTCAACCCAATGCCCCCTTCTACAGTTTAGTGTTCTCCCACCCGCCTCATCTGTGCAGTAAAGGAGTTATTAGCAGAAATTACTGCTCCAGATCCTACATGCTGAGCGGAAGATAGAACACCCCTTACCGCCCGCGGGACATCTAAGCTGCCGCTGATAGCACCCCCCAACCCTACAGCTGGAGAATGGGTAGGGGCTCCAGTGCATTGCTGTGCCCAGGGGCCTACACTGCTGTTAAGATGGTCCTGGGGGCATGTGTGTACCTCCGAGTGGGTCCCCTCCACTGTACAGCACTGTAGACTCCGGCATTGTGCCACAGTCTACTGCACATGCGCAGGTCTCTGGAAACATGGCACCCACCATGATTCGCAGACCAATTTGGCTAATGCGCATGCACGGCAGCCATTTTGGCTGCAATTTTCACTGCGACCTCAGAGACCGATGCTGGACTCCGGAAAGGTAAGTATTAAAATGGGTGCAGTGTGTGCCCCCCCTGGACCCAGGGACCCGTGTTACCACACACACTGCACCCATTATAGAAAAGCCAATGGCTCTACTGCATTCAGAGTTGCAATCCAGTACTAAGTGGATGTGCGACAATATGCATATGCTGTAGCCACTTGGAAATGTATTGAGATACAAGCAGATCCAAGTAACTGCATACAAACACGTAGCGGTGGTTGCAGATCCTTCAATACATCTTCATATGATTAATTTAACTGATTAACTATCATGCAAAATGGTGACGGGAACTGGAACACTGCCACCGTGTTTTCTGTTTACAGGATCACAGTTGCACGCTTGAAAATGGCGTTTTTGCTGTCGCTCTCCTTTACTCTACCCTGATTATCAATCACTTTGTACTTAAATCCTAACTGCAAATTACTTTTCTAAGGTACCTTGGTGCATGTGCAGTGCGATCGTCATGATAATAATCAGATAATAATCGCTCAGCTCTAAAAACATTGGCATTGGGTACATCTCTGCTTCAGGCCCATTGTTTAAAGAAAAGGAGAATAAAAATTAATAGGTTGCACTCCCCCCCCTTTCAAACAAACACACACACACACACACACACACACACACACACACACACACACACACACACAAATCCTCCACTATCCCCTGTGGTGGACAGGACTGATTTCCTCTAGATAAAGAAGACTAACAGTGAGAGATAACTGTTACAGTAATGACCAGACAATTCTTCAGTAACAGGCTAATGGTATTGTAAAAGGGTATATTTTCTGCACCGAGGCTTGTTTCATCAAGGTAGAGAAACTCTATTCATCACAGTACAAGGGAACCAGGTCAGGACATCCAGCTCTGGAGTCTGATTGATAATCTATTCATAGATACTATAACACTCAGAGCTGCCAGTGGTTAGAAACATCAACTGCTACAAAAATAATCTATATGCTGTTCACTAAAGGAAAGAGACAGAATGTGACAATATTTATCAGTAATGGCAGTCGGTGATACTGTATGTACAGTATTAGTCATCATGACAGCACTAACAAATGAAACTATTAGGAGTTATGTCTGGCCCACAGGGTAATATAGTGGAAATTAAGGATAACATTTGGTTAACATTTGCAAATTTGTTATGATTCTGTTGGAGCATGTATTACCTCTGTTCTGAATGTACCTTGGGTCTGCTGACTAACTATTCACTATGCACCTGGTGTCAGCTGTCATCAACAATCCATCAGTGTGTTTTCTGTTCCTTAGGCTCTCTGTGTACTTGCAGCTCTGCAGGTGCACAGGGTTTGTAATTAGAGTTAACACTCCCAGCCTGGCTTTGTTTATTGGTTAGTGTGGCTGTTATAAACCAGCTAGCTGAGTTCTCCCACGCTGGTGATATTATACTATTTTCCTGCCTGAATTATCTGCATTGCCTGGTGTCTTAGTCCTAGCTCCTGTTCATGCCGAGAAGCCTGGTCTTCCAGTTCATGTTATCAGGGTCAGACTGGTCCACAGGGGCACAGGGCCCTACTGCCTGGGGTTCCCCACCTCCTCCTCTAGGGAAGAGGTTCCAGACTGTGCACTTGAATTATACATTATACATATGTTCCATTATAATGCACAGGACTATGGTGTATTTTTTATTCACGTATTGCTGTTATTAATCTGATACATTATCATGCATGCACTAGCAATATTGACTGTACAGTATATATTTCAATGGCCCCAGCCCATGCAGTCTCTAATGGTTATGTAAACCAATGTGGTGGCAGGCCACTCCCCTATGCATGGGCCCCTACCACTGCATTCCCCCGGTAAGCCCTTCATGCCCATGTCCAACACTGCATGTTGGCCCTCATTCCGAGTTGTTCACTCGCTAGCTGCTTTTAGCAGCATTGCAAACGCTAGGCCGCCGCCCTCTGGGAGTGTATCTTAGCTTAGCAGAATAGCGAACGAAAGATTAGCAGAACTGCTACTAAATAATTCCTTGCAGTTTCTGAGTAGCTCCAGACCTACTCCTAGATTGCGATCACCTCGGTCCGTTAAGTTCCTGGTTTGACGTCACAAACACACCCTGCGTTCGGCCAGCCACTCCCCCGTTTCCCCAGCCACTCCTGCGTTTTTACCTGGCACGCCTGCGTTTTTTAGCACACTCCCTGAAAATGCCATGTTGCCGCCCAGAAACACCCACTTCCTGTCAATCACACTACGATCACTCGAGCGCTGCTTACCATGCGCATGCACATTTTCTAACTAATCACTCCGTTGCGAAAAACGGCAACGAGCGAACAACTCGGAATGACCACCGTTATCCTGTTACTCCTGTTCTTGCTAGTTTGTGTTCCAGGACTACCTAAGCTAAGTATTATGGACATTTACTGTGCTCTGTGGATTCTCTAAGCATTCATTACTTGTGTTTACACATTACTTTGGACTTCCTCTATGCCTGCATGCATTTCTGATTTATTGTGCAAATCCTGCAATCTGAGTTCTGTGGATTATTACACTGGATTCTTGTTCAACTATTTCATTACTCTACTGCAAGTCTCATTCTGGATAACCATTTACTCTCTGCTCATATTGTACTTTGGATTGTTACTGTGATTCCTCTGCCATACATTATCCAGGACCGAAACTAGGATTTTCATCACCCGGGGCAAGGCAGTATTTTGCCCTAAGTGTCACATGCCCCCCTCCCCTTCCTGGCAGTGTGTTCCACTACATTCCACCCTGTGTGTCCCCATGCATTGCACTATATCACTGCATTGTATCATAACACTTCATCACTACACTACATACTCCTACATGCTAAACTATACCACAACACTACATGCCCCTATACACTGCACTACATACCCTTTATGCTACACTACATCACTACACTACACTACACTACACTACACTACATCCCATTATATGCTACACCACATCAGTGCACTACATGCCCCTATATACTTCAATACATTACTACACTACAGACCATATATGGCACACTACATCACTACACTACATCCCCCTATCTGGGAGGCAAAGCGGTGATTGATACTGCTAACAGTGCGATAAAAAAGTCTATCTTTAAACTCACCACAAAGCTGCTGTAGTGATACTAGATGAGAGTTGGAGGTTGTCCAGGCCCTTAGTTGTGGTGTGCAGCCAGAAGCTTGTTATTGGTTGGTGCTGGGCAGGCAGCCTGGATCATATAGCCTGCTAAAAAAACATAGCAACAACAGCTCGCTTCTATTGCTTGCACGGTGCACTGCATGCTAGTTGCTGCACTGCATGGGAAAGAAGAGAGTTTAGGACAGTAGCCGGCATAGGAGAGATCCCAAGTACTGGAGCTCACCCGCACAGCATTGAAACCAGCTGCAGACAGACAGGTGGTTTAGAGACATTGCCCCGGGAGCCATTTGCTGTCTCACTGAAGCAGCACAGCGCTGCCGTTAACTCCTTGGCACCCCCTCAAATCCTTGATGTGTTGATAAAGGTCATTCTGACTGAAATGCATTGACAACAGGAGTACTGTGAACAGCCAGGATTTTTCCACACCATCACAACAAACATCGCTGCCTTTGGAATAAGGTAACTTCTCCTTAAAAAATCTTTTTGAGTTGGGTATTACCTTAGAGAGTAGCCTGGATGGTTGTGGCTTTTTATTTTCATTTACATTTTTGTATTTTTTATTTTTTTATTATTTCATCCGCATCTGTAAGTTGTTGACTATATCCCGTGTTTTTAAAGAATTGGATCCTTTACCCCTTCTGTTTGGGGTTTTTGTACAAAAACATTTTTTTTTGTCCTTTTAAAACACTTGGGCCTATATTTACTAATAATCCGAGTTTGACCGATTTGTGTTTTTTTTTCTAAGTCCTAACACGGGAATTTACTAAACTCAAATCTCGGCAGTATTTGGGCTATTCGTAAGGCAAAATTTCAGAAATACGAATGAATAGACCATCGGTCAAATGCGGCTGTTATTTCATACAACACGGGTATTCACTATTAATTTGTATTTGGGTGTTAGTCTCTGAATGCTCAAGTGCGGGTGTTTTTATTTGCGATTCGTTAAAAAAAGCAGCAAAAAAATAGACCTGCTTTTTCCTGGCGAGTTTGGATAATCATGCACTTTTTTTTTAAATTTGCGTGGGGTCCCCCCTCCTAAGCATAACCAGCCTCGGGCTCTCTGAGCCGGTCCTGGTTGCAAAAATATGGGGGAAATTGACAGGGGTTCCCCCATATTTTAACAGCCAGCACCGGGCTCTGCGCCTGGTCCTGGTGGCAAAAATATGGGGGACAAAAAGTGTCAGAGAGATAATTCCACAGCCGGGGGACACTTTTATATAGGTACCTGCGGCCCTGGCATTAAATCACTAACTAGTCACCCCTGGCCGGGGTACCCTGGAGGAGTGGGGAACCCTTAAACCTCACCGCTGACCGCAAAGTTCCCACCATTGGATACAATGTAGCGCCTATGCGCTACATTGTATCTCTGCCGTGCGCAGCCTGAGTGACAGCTCAGGAGCGCACAGCCAATCAGGAGAGTGCCACGACGTGGCGCTCCCTGATTGGCTGATGGGACCCTCTGTGACAGGAGTCACGGGGGGTCTCGGTAGTCGGAAAAAGGGGTCCCATGTGTAAACATGGGACCCCTTTCAGTGCGTGGTTCGGGTTTTTCGGTTTGTTTTTTTGCCAAGTACGTGGATTACAAGCTCAGAAGAGGACTGATCTACAATGGATTTTTGTGAGTATAATTTTATTTTCAGGTACCCCATGGATTCTACTTGGAGAAGTGGACCGACCCTCGTGTGAACATAGGTAAGTATGTGTGAATGTAGGTGTGCATGTATGTAATAAAGTTTTACTTTCAAGGTGTCAGAGTTCTGTTTTTATTTAGGTATTTTTTTGTAGTAGTACTACAGGTACCAGCGGGCCCATTTTTCCACTGCATGCTGGTACTTGTGGTTCTCCAAGTACCAGCTTACGTGGGAGGCTTGCTGGGACTTGTAGTACTGCTACAAAAAACAATATTCTTATTTTTACACATGGCTATCAGCCCCCCATCCGCAGCCCTTGGATGGGGGGGACAGCCTCAGGCTTTACCCCTGGCCCTTGGGTGGCTGGAGGGGGGGACCCCTTGATTTAAGGGGTCCCCAATCCTCCAGGGTACCCCGGCCAGGGGTGACTAGTTAGTTATTTAATGCCAGGGCCGCAGGGACCTATATAAAAGTGTCCCCCGGCTGTGGCATTATCTCTCTGACTAGTGGAGCCCGGTGCTGGTGTTAAAAATACGGGGGACCCCTAAGCTTTTTGTCCCCCGTATTTTTGCCACCAGGACCAGGCGCAGAGCCCGGTGCTGGTTGTTAAAATATGGGGGAACCCCTGTCAATTTTTTCCCCATATTTTTGCAACCAGGACCGGCTCAAAGAGCCCGAGGCTGGCTGTGCAATTTTTTTCTTGATTTTTAACACTTTAATTTTTTTTTTAAAGGTGCACAATGAAGCCCTGCACGGATCTCACAGATTCAGCCGGGATTCCTTGTGTTTTGTCAGGCAGTGTTTTACTCATCACTCCCGTAAAACACTGCCTGACATTACGAATAACATCAAACAAACAAACAAAGAGGAAGGGGGGTGCAAATCCCCACCCCCAAATTCCCTTCCGCACACTGAAAATTACCTGTAACCATCCCTGAATCTATCTGGTAATAAAATTCAGAGAATTCGTCACAAATGTTTGCAAACACATGTTTAGCTGCTGGCCACTTCACGGCTTCTCTGATACAGCAGTCCTAACTACTTGATAGCAGTGCCCACATTGGGCCATGTAATTTGTCACAGTATGCCTCATAATAAAGGCCATTACTAAAACAGTTCCAGACTGAGAGCTAACTTACCAGGGAGCCACCCCCAGGATCTCCCATTGGCACTACAAGGAACAGCATGCCTTCCAAATGCTGCTCCCATTCAATGCCTCATGCACACAAGCAGACAAACAATTTGGAAGCTGCTCAATCATACCTGGAGATAATTATATATCAGGTGCTGGAAGGGGGAGGGGTCACAGACAAACAAACAAAGAGGAAGGGGGGTGCAAATCCCCACCCCCAAATTCCCTTCCGAAAATTACCTGTAACCATCCCTGATTACGAATAACATCGACATCGGAAAATACGAATGTTGCAAACTCGGCAGCTTAGTAAATGACCGTATCAGGATTCAAAAAGTTGCAGTAAAATGCACCCGATATCATTCCAGTTCAAACACCCTTAAAAACGGATAAAACACGAATATTAGTAAATATACCCCTTGGTGTGGGACTCTAACTTTTTTTGGAGCATATGCAATAAGAAAAAACCATGGCGGGACTATCTATATGAAGGTTGCCAAGATTAAGATACCTTGATGTGTTTTGACAACAGCAACAACAATGTGAGTTGGGGTACGCAAACCGTGATTAGAATTTAGAGAATTCTTAAAGATACCTTGATGTGCTTATGTTGTCCCGATTTCTAGTAAGTCGGGTACATTTACATTATCTCTCCATAGTGGTAACACTAAATTGAGAAAAAAGTACGCACTATTATATCTTTGAAATATTATTTCCAAATATTCATAACGGACCATGCTACACATTGGGCATTTCTTGTTCCCTTTTTTTTTTTATACATGCACAAATTTCATGCTACAATTTGAATCTGAAGAAACACATGGGAATACGCTAAAGATACCTTGATGTGTTTCATAACCTCCAGTAACATTGTGAGTGGGGTACGCCTATCTTCTTGGTCAAAGATACCTTTATAAGTTTATTCCAGAATTTGCCTATAGTGAGTGTGGTACGCTCCATCTGCCTATATATTATTTTATATTTACAAACCACGGCTAATAGCCTTTTTATTGTAAGTTGCACTAAACTTTGTGAAGATAGAACATGAATTAAATATGTTCACTTAAGAACACTGTTTACAAAACTGTATTGCACTATGGTGGTCATTCCGAGTTGTTCGCTCGTTGATGTTTTTCGCAATGCAGCAATAAGGTGGAAAATACGCATGCGCTAAGTAATTTAACACAGAACTTTGTAGTTTTACTGAAGCTCGAGTGACGCTTTTCAGTCGCTCGAGTGTTCGTAGTGGGTGTTTCTGGGCGGCTACTCAGCATTTTCCGGAAGTGTGCTAAAAAAAGTAGGCGTGCCAGGTAAAAATGCAGGAGTGGCTGGAGAAACGGGGGAGTGGCTGGCCGAACGCAGGGCGTGTTTGTGACGTCAAACCAGGAACTAAACGGACTGAGGTGATCGCAATCTGTGAGTAGGTCTGGAGCTACTCAGAAACTGCAAAGAAATATTTAGTAGCAGTTCTGCTAATCTTTCGTTAGCTATTCTGCTAAGCTAAGATACACTCCCAGAGGGTGGCGGCCTAGCATTTGCAATGCTGCTAAAAGCAGCTAGCGAGTGAACAACTCGGAATGAGGGTCTATATTTTTTTTCTTTTTTCTTTTTTGTTCAAAAACCTTTTTTTCATACACTGTATCACTTTGAGTGGAAATCAAGCACAGAGAGGATCAAGAAAGGAACACGACGACACCCAATTGAAAAGGAATGCATTTCACATATAAGAACTTTATGTCAATCTAAAGCACCCAGGGTTATACCCCCCACTTGTGTCATATATTGTGTATTTCTTAGATGTTTGGTGACATCTTGGGGTGGGAAATTACCTAGGGCAGCTACATATAGCGCCGGTGGAGTGGAACTCTCAAATTTTTGTTTGCTTTGTGAGAGCAACAATGCTCAAAGATGTTATATACAGAAATGCAGGCAAAGCAATGTTTGTTTGAAAAACTCCACAAAAACCAGAACACAAGGCTGGCTGGATCTGGTCAGGTAATCGAGCAAAGTCTCCGGGTCACAGGCTGACAGGATATCCTACAAGCAGACAGGTTCACACTGAAGCAGGAACTATCACCAACAATTTAGGAGAGGTCAGGAAGGGAATATAAATGGTGCTGCACCAATCAGAACCCAGTAATAGATATCAATGAAAGGATGTGCAGCTGTGCTACTGCACGTCCACAACACACAGCCCGACTAGGTACCCAGCAACCGGGAACACTTCCTGTGTCTAGTGTCCTGGTTGCTAGGCACTCGGCGGCTTCCAGTCCCCCCTACAGTAGCATTGCTAGGCACAGGGTGGGACCCGGAAGGACCTCCTCTACGAGCCGCGCTGCTGCTGATAACACATACATGTGTAATTGTATGTAATATATGTGCTGGTGTGTGTCCAGGATAGGCAGCGATGCAATATAGCACAGGTTCTCAAACTCAGTCCTCAGGACCCCACACAGTGCATGTTTTGCAGGTAACCCAGCAGGTGCACAGGTGTATTAATTACTCACTGACACACTGTAAAAGATCCACAGGTGGAGCTAATTATTTAACTTGCGATTCTGTGAGGAGACCTGCAAAACATGCACAGTGTGGGGTACTGAGGACCGAGTATGAGAACCTATGCTATATACCATAACCACTGTGGAGAACCCAGTACTCTTCTTTAGGCTTTCCTCTCCTAAGCCCGACCCTAGACTCCTGTGACATGTTGGGGTATATGTGCACAGCATCCCCCCCCCCCCCCTCCCCCCGCACAAGGCAGTCGGTGTTGTAGCCACCGATGCGATTTACTAAGCCTTGGATGCCGGAGATGAAGTACCAGCCAACCAGGTCCTAACTGTCATTTTTCAAACCCAGCTTGTGACATGGCAGTTAGGAGTAGGAGCTGATTGGCTGGTACTTTATCTCCATCCAAAGCTTAGTAATTAGACCCATAAATCCCTAATTTGCATTTATGTTTAAATGAGCCTAGTGTCTTCTTGACTTCTTACAAGGCCATGCTATAATCATGGACATTAATTAGAGTGTCCAGGATAGGCAGACAAAGGAAAGAAAGGCAGTAATTTCTAAATTCTCTATGATACAGCAAAAAAAATAACATTTAAAACAATATATGTTATGTACCTTATGCAGTTCCACAGAGGATTAGCTCATAGACGATAATAGTAAGTTGAATTGCCAGAATGACACTGCAATCTTTATAAAAACATTTAACTACAATCTATATGCAAGTTCTAAGATGAATTATATATAACAGTTTCACAGGGACAGGCATAATTCACGATAGTTAAAAGTCTAATTGCTTGTGGAAAGAACTCATATCACTGAAGCATTCACTTATTAGCACTGTTGAGTTACGATAACAGGACTTCAGATTGTATAGTTCAGTCCATTTAAGGCAGCCTTTGGCATTTCATCCAGAAATGTGAGCTAGTTATTGTGCGGGCCCCAAGGAAATATTAGTGTAGAATTTATAACAACCATGATTAAAATGTTGCAACTGTGTGCACTTAAGTTGTGTGAGAGGAGAGGAAACTCAGGCAGCAATGAGGCTTCACAGCTCCTTGGGGCCTTCCTAGCTATACTTTCTCTTATCACCATTCATTTTCATTAATGCGGAAATTAGATTCACCTCCAGAGGAAGCTCATCTACTCTTTGCCAGAAACTTTCATCCTTCAAGGTAAAACACTGTTTAAATCTTCTTTATTTCCGTGCAAACTAGCATTTGGAAGGAGCCAAAGGAGTCTTATGTGCATGAAAGCTATCTAAATAGATCAGATGGCTGAAAAACTCAAGCAATTCAGATACACACCCGATACAAAGTAACACCTTGTCTGACCTTTCAAGTCCTTTTTGAATAAACCTTTCAAACTAAATTGCAACCTGTTTTCAGTGCGTAATATAACTTTTTCCCAAGGAGAAATAGGTCTGATATGTTTTTTGCAACATATTTTATTTCAGATTTTAATGTTCTAACAAATCAAGTTAGTTGCTCTTTTTATTATTATCAATTTGTATGCAGCACTGTGCACAGAGAATACTTATCATTCACATCACTCCCTTTCCCATCAGGGTTTATAGCATATGTTCCCTGACACACAATCACAGATACTTTACAAAACAAAATTAAACACACATTACATACCTGTCAACATGGAGAGGACCTTTCCCATAATGCACTGGGTCAACAACATAAACTATTTGGAATAGTAACCTGAAGCGACCGAAGCAAGACTCCATACTTGAAGCATGGCACCTACAGGGACAAAATGTTCTGCTCCTGGACTTCCCTCTTTTATTTTTGTAAATAGATTTTATTGGTTTTCCATCAGAAATGGGGACATTCTATAACAGTACCATAAAATAGTATAAGTACAAATACATTCAAAGATTGTATAAGGTTGGAGAAACATACATACATCATTGTTCAATAGGTCTGGAGCAAGGGAGATATTGTTGACATATCCCGCAAACCTGTCCGAATACGAATAATAGAACAATGCAAGAGCACAATAATAATCAAAGTGGTACATTGTAGCAACAATTTTAAAACAAAAAAGAGGGGGGAAAGACAAACAAGAAAAATACAACATATAACATATAAGGGAAGAGGGATAGGGAGAGGAGGGGGGAGGAGGCAAGAAATGTCATCGGAAATCAGGGGTTCAGAACTGATTCAGATAGAACATCTATAATAGATACATATGAGAACAGCAGTTATGTATCAGCAGAAATTCTCCTAAGCAAATTCCAGGAAGTATTTTCAAATAGCTTGAGAATATGATTCTGAGACTGTATGTCTAGAGTGTTAATAAAAAATTCCCATTTATGGTAAAATTTCCCAACACCATCATTAATGTCAGGAATAGTAGCCCGTCTCTCATAATACAATATTTGTAACAATTTTTGTTTGACTTCCGATAGAGAGGGGGTAGAAGGACGAATCCAATGAATGAGAATGATTTTTTTGGCAATCGTAATAATTATAGTTAGTAAATGAAGTTTAAATTTCTTATTGGGTCCTAGGTCCCAGGCCTTAAAGTTTCCACAAAGACATGCCAAGGGGTCAGGACTCACATGAGAAGAGAACATGGAATTAATGAACTGAATGATTTTATTCCAGAACTTCTTAATTTTGCCACCTTCCTAGACACAATGAATAAATGGAGACATTTTGCATTTAACACAAGCACCAGATTCAAGGGCCGTCATGTATCTCCTCTGTGCAGGAGCTATATATGCTCTGTGTATCATCCAAATATGAACTTCCTGTAAATATGAAGAGTGTAAAAATTTAAGAGTAGCATCATATGGAGATATAAGTTCTGGTAATAACCTGATACTAGGGACGTCCAATGACCAGTTCCTCAAAGTGGGTTCCCAATGAGACGAAGCTGATAAGGAAGCCAATGGGATATACAATAAAATGATTTTGTAAGGCACAGTAGAAATAAGTGTAAGCAGAGAAAGAAACGTTGTTGTTATATTATCAGTAGTCGATGGAACGCGTAGGTATTGAATGTAGTGATGTGTTTGAAGGAACATATAGAAGTGATGAGCTGGAATAGAATATCGGGATTGTAGGTCAGCAAATGAATACAAGCGGCCACCAGGGTCAAAGACTTTTTCTATTGAGGCCAAGCCTTTTTCTTTCCACTGAAGAAAAACCATATTAGATAACGAAGGGGGGAATGCGGGATTACCCCATAATGAAATGTACGGGGACTAACTAGGATTACCATGAAATTTTTTATTTATAATGATCCAGGAATGATAAGTATCCAGGAATAAGGGATTTTCTTTAATAAACGCCGGTATATCTGATAATTTGGAGTGTAACAGAGCATTTGGAGAGTAAGGGGCAAATAGAACAGAATCCAACTGATTATCTGTGTAAGAGCTAGTATCGAGCAACCTGTCACTGACGTATCGAAAAAATATTGCATCTGAATAGAAGGCTAGATCAGGGAAACCCAGGCCTCCTTCCAGACGGGGTAATCTTAATTTAGAATATGCAATTTGTGGACGTTTCCTTTGCCACAGAAAACGGGAAAAGAGAGTGTTCAGATGTTTGATATCTTTGGAGAGGAGTCGAATTGGGAGCATTTGCATAACATGAAAATTTTTTGTAAACAGAACACTTTTTATGGCTGCTATTCTGCCTAAGAGAGAGATGGGTAGGGAATTCCACTTGTCCAGGTAAGTTTTTAGCTTGACAATGATAGGGATAAAGTTCTGCTAGGTTTGTCGATATATGGATACCTAAGTATTTAATGGAAGAATGAGCAATATGAAAGGCCTGGAGAATAGGTAGTGATTGAAAATAAGAGGGTGAGCCATGAATAGGGAGAATTGCTGATTTGTCTAGGTTGACTTTGTAGCCTGAAATGGAGCCAAAAGTGGTGATGAGGTGCAGAACAGCTGGAAGAGAGGATGCTGGGTTAGAGAGAAAGAGTATAATATCATCTGCATACAGAGATAGTTTGAGTAATTTGGAATGAACAGCAATACCTTCAATCATAGTAGAGAGTCGTATAGCAATCGCCAATGGCTCTATGGCTATGGCAAATAGTAGGGGGGATAAGGGGCCGCCCTGGCGTGTTCCGCATAAAATAGGAAAGGATGACGATATAGAACCATTACAGGAAACTTGTGACAGGGCGGAGTGATACAGCGATTGTAATATTGAAATAAAAGTGGAGGGGAAACCAAATAGGTGTAGAGAAGTGAAGAAGTATTCCCAATTTACTAACTCAAAAGCCTTTTCGGCATCTAAAGAAACTATCAAACTAGGAGGAGCAGAAGCAGAAGAGTTCGAGTGGTAAATCACTGCCAAGATTTTCCGTACATTAACGACTGAATGCCCTCCTAGAATGAAACCGATCTGATCCGGATGTATAATCTGAGGTAGATATAATTTTAGTCTGTCAGCAAGAATTTTAGTAAATAATTTATAGTAAAAATTTAATAAGAAATAGGTCTATAAGATCCAGGTAAAGATAAATCTTTCCCCATCTTAGGGAGTAACTTAATAACAGCCGAATTAAAATAAAGTGGGACAGAACGGGTAAATATAATATTGTTATAAAATGCAACCAAGCTCTCCCCAAACCTAGGTAATAAAATCTTATAGAATTCTGCTGACAGGCCATCTGGACCAGGGGCTTTTAATGGTTTGGATTGCTGAATAGCTCTCGTGACTTCTTCGATGGAGACAGGGGCCTCCAGCAGTTGGGAGAATTCTTCCGGAAATTGGGGAAGAGGTGGAAACATCCAAGAATGGGAGAGATCACCATTAATTAACGAAGAGTAAGTACCTTGAGGGTCGGAATAAATTGTTTCATAAAATGTTTTCATAATATCAGTGATCTGGTCGCTCGAGTCTGCTACAGAACCATCATCACGAAGTAAAGGGTGAACTAACATAGGCGGTTGTGAGCCTCTTAATAAATTGGAAAGAAGACGTCCAGTTTTGTTTCCAAATGTGTGGAATTTATAGTTAGTGGAGAAAAGTGAACGATCACTTTTGATTTTAAAATATTCATCAAAATGAACCTTTGCAGTGTAATAGGCTGACCTATTAGATGGGGTAGGGGCAGATTTGAAAGACTGATAAGATTCAGTCAATTTGGATTGTAAATCAAGGTAAATGGTAGCTAAGCGTTTATTTTCCGCTGTCAGGTAGGAGATTATGACACCACGGAGGACCGCCTTACCTGTTTGCCAGAATAAAGAAGGATCCAAGGCTTCACAATCTAAATTAGCATGTTTAAAGTCCATCCAGGCAGATTCAAGTTTTTGACGAAATTATATTGATTGGGATAAGTAATTAGGGAATTTCCAGAGTCTATAAGGGCCTCTATCCACAGTGGTTTGAAGAGTCAGCCATACTAACGCATAGTCAGATAAACTTATGGGTTCGATGACAACATCATGTACTTTGGGGAATAAAGAGGAAGACAGCAAAATAAAATCAATACGGGAAAGGGTGTGATGAGCTGCCAAAAGGCAGGTGAATTCTTTTTCAGTTGGATTCATAGCTCTCCAAACATCAATTAAGCTAAGTTGTTTAGAAAGCGCTGGTATTCCCAATTTTGGGAGGGAAATGGGGGTTTTCAGTGTGGAGGATCTATCGAGAACAGGAGAGGAGATACGATTAAAATCTCCCAATAAAATCAGAGATTCAGAGCTATACTGCAGTAATTTGGCCAGTAAGGCAGTGAAGAAGGATCTCTTATAAATATTTGGTGCATATATTGCACAGAGGATATATGGGAAATTATTGATTGAAATTTCAGTGATCAGATAGCGCCCTTCCGGGTCAGCCTCTGAATTGGAAACAGAGATGGATAAGGATTTCCTGATCAAAATGACTACTCCTCAGGATCTAGAGTTATAAGGTGCGGCTGCCAATAATTTCCAACCTAATATTTGTAGTTTCAGGGATTCACTGTGAGTTAAATGAGTTTCTTGGAGACATACGATATCTAATTTTAGTTTTGAAATATAAGTAAGAATCTTACGTCTTTTGGCTGGGGAATTAATTCCTCCTACATTCCACGTACCTATGCGAACTGACATCTAAGTAATGGGTGAGTGGAGCAGAGACCAGTAACAAACATCCTGACTTGACCTGTCAGTTAAACAGAAAATGGGAAAGGGGGAGGGAGAAGAAACAAAAGGAGAAGAACATACATACGAACAGGGGGACATCAAAAGAAAATGAATACAAATCCACAAAGTTAAATCAATTACCATTGAAAGCATGGCAAATAGTCAATGAATCTAACAGTAAAATACAATGGGCGTGATAAGCCTTTTTAAACAGGGCACGGTGAAAAAATAAGAAATAGGCCTCTAACTCAGGCAATATCAGTAGTATATCAGAAATATCATAAAATGTGTCATAGTTGCATAACATTTAGTAACTAAGTTTTGACGAGAAGAGGACGAGAAGAGTACTTCTCGTCTGGAGTATATCTCAACAAATCAGAACGATGAATCTGCAAAAAATAGTAGCAAATAAACCGAATAAAGGCAAGAGAAGTCATATCTAGTATAAAATATGAAGTAATTCCTCTAGGTTAGAACAGTTAAAGGGATATGTGGTATCCTCATAAATTTAATGGAAGTTAGCAAGTAGATGGGGGAGGATCTGCAATATCTCCATGGGGTGCAGGGTGACCCTCCTCTGCTAAGAAAGCTTCTGCATCAGCAGGAGTATTGAAATCCTTGTAAGATGTACCATCAAACAGCCTGAGCCTGATCAGGGCAAATTTACATTGTTCCGCTACTAAGCAGGAGCACACTGGAGAAAAAGCCTTGCAGGCTCGAGACAATTCCACTGAGAAATCTTGAAAGAGATACAATTTCGATGACTTCCACGGAATTAATTTCTTATTGCAGGAGGCTGTCCATAACAACTGTTTATGTAAGTAGTTGAGACACCGAAATAGAACAACTTGAGGGCTGTTAGAGGTAGTTGAAGACTGTTGACCCACTCTGTGAACTCTCTCAATGATGAGATCACGACATTCAGATTCAATCCCTAAGAGAGTCGGGAGAGTGTTACGCACGAAGTGGGCCAGAGCTGGGCCTTTGACCGATTCCGTGAGCCCTACTAGGCGGATGTTATTTCTCCTGGAACGATTTTCGAGGTTGTCTACTTTGTTCCAGAGATGATAATTGTCTCTTTCCTATTTGGGAACTACTTGTGTAAGATGAGAGACATCTTGAAACAAATTGCCAACCCTATGTTCAGTTTTAGCAACACGGTGAGTGAGGTGCTGTAATTGAGAAGTTATATCCGAGACTGCTTGTGACAGCAGCGGACTCATGGTCACCTTAATAGCATCCACCACATCATTATAAGTACCATAAGAGTCCTGAGGAGCTACCGCTTTTTTGGCAGCAGGTGATAGTGCCATGATAGCAGAATCAGAAGACATTTTGGGATCTGCCCTTTTCTCCTAATGTTGTTGAAGAGGCTGCGTGGATGCAGAAGGCGTAAGGTATTTTTCCATATAAGCAACAACAAAGACAAAAGAATTGTTGCAAAGACACAATAGGTGATGATGGTAAAATGTTAATATGTCTCTACTGAAACGCTGAAGATGAGGCCTGTGAGGAAGGCTATCAGCACATTGTATAGAGGAAATCACATTTCAGAGCACATAGATAAATTTTCCTGCAAATAAGCCCCTGGAATAATATGTAGATTACACAGTCAGTGTTAAGGTGCAAGGTAACAGCCTGACTGGCAGCACTGCAGGATTCCTTGTCAGATATAGAGAGCTTCAGGGATAAACAGCATGCAGTTCAAATATGCGGTAATGGAGATCACAGGAAACATGGGGTTAATGTGGAAGATGACAGAATCCACAGGTAGCTACAGACCGGGTGCACAGAGGAGTAGCAGAGGATATATCATATAGTTGCACTGGGTTGAATATTGTAATTCCAGCCAATATGTGTGATTAAGCACAATAATAAATGAAGAGGCTAGGAGAAGTAAGCCTCACAGAGAGATAAACAAAAGCTGGTGGCCCAGTCCTCTTATTGTTATCAGGGAGATACTGCAGTGTGCTGGAGAGTAAAAAAGAAAATGGCCGCCGCTGTAACGCACAGCGTGTGGACAGCTGTATGCAGTGTGTCTCTCACCTATTTTGCAGTGCAGAGAAGGAGGCTTCACAGTATGTCCCCAGTGTTCGTCGGGCCAAGGGAGGGGAGGCTGGCGTTGCACAGCCGATGTCCATGGCAGGAGCTGCATCCGTGGCTCCGAGTACCTGTTACTTCCGCTGTGGAGCTCAGCCATTGTATGGGAGCGGGGAATCAAGTCCCAAGCTTTTCTGGCGAGGGAGGCCGCAACCCGCAGAGACCCGTGACAGTGTCTCCCAGATCTGCAGCTCACCCCACACAATACCGCTGGTGGCAGAAGGCAGTAGGGACGAAGAGAGGAGAGTAAATAAGGTAGGGAAAATGTATAAAAGGACACTTTCAAGCCTATAGAAGGGAGAGCTCCTTTGAAGTGCAGCTATTCCCTATCCCGGTCAGTCCACACCCCCTGGACTTCCCTCTTATTTTAGGATTGCAATCATCTGTGCTTAACTAGTTAATTGCTTAAGTGTGTCAAAACAGGTGAGGGCAATCCTAAATTAAGAGGAAAGTCCAGGAACAGAGCATATTGTCCCTCTTGCAGTGGCAAACACAGGACATTTAGGGATATATATATATATATATATATATATATATATATATATATATATACAGTAGTGTCTGGTGGAAAATCAGCTGCACCTTCAGTGTTCTAAAGTGACTTAGCAAGATATCCTTAGATAGTAATTTAATATGTGTACCAGACACATAGGAAATATTCGCTTTGCAGAATTTCCTTTACATCGACTGTCTCCCTCCTTCCTCTCCTCCTTTTCTCATATCCGTACGGATATTTACAAGGTATTCCGTGTATACAAGGAATGGAGGACAGTGGATCAATAAAGTGCACGAAATGGGATAAAGTGACACTGTGTTTAAAGTGCAAGTGTGTGCATAAGATACTTGCAATAAAGTGCTTTTGTGCTATGCTGTGCCAAAATGGTTCTGAGATGACACCCTTCTGGTAATGTGCTTATTAGCCAGTAGTGAAGGTGCAGCACCAACCAAATTATAATATCATGGCAGCACTCACGTTTTAAAAAAAAAACACCACGTAGCCAGATGGAGACGTCAAAATCATCTACCAAACCAGAGTACCCTGAAATCAAGAGTAACTCCCAGAGGGAAAAAAAGCTCTGATAGTGTAATTCCGTTTTATACATTTAATAAGGCAATTAACATAACAGATGGACTCAAACAATTAAGTGATAAAGAAAATGCTTATCTGTAGCTCATACACCTGTTTACAGCATAGGGAGAGCCAGTGCTAGGAGATTACCTAATCTCAAAGCACTGGGTGTTAGGCGCCGAGGGTCCGCCCGTCAGTGCGGCCCGGCGCCTAGCAACTAGGGACGCCGCATGCGGACAGCCGCCGGCTCCCTAGCAACGTTAGACGCCGGGCGCACGGAGCCGCTCAGACCCTAGCAACGGGGACGCCACTGTCGGACCGCGTTCCCCGTTGCTGGGTCTAGATTAATCACCTCATTGGTATCCTGGCCGTGCAGCATGCAGCTGCACGGCATGATTGTTAATTACCCTGTCTGGCTCCTGATTGGAGAGCTCCCAGTTAAAAGCACTCTCTGGACTTCTCACAGACGCCGGTAATAGCTTCCTGTTTGCTGTGTCTGTTGCAGAGAGTTTTCCAGTCCTGTCTATCCGGTCGTTCTTGTCCTCAGTGGTCCAATACTCGGAAGTTGTCATCTTTTCCTGGAGTCCTGACCGAGCACCTTTAACATCCTGTGGTGTTCGTGAGTCGCGGCGTAGCCGTGTGTTGCGGCTTGACCGCTTACTATTTATTATTTGGTTATATTGTGTTTCGGAGCTTTTGCGGAGGATTCCGCTCCCACAAATCCACTCTGGTATCCAGCGGTGCTGGATAGGAGTAACGGATTCGTGGATTTTTGGTTGTCCTTTTCCCTGGCGGTCTGTCCGCACATACTTCTGGTTTAAGTTAGTTAGCTTGTAGCCCCTGGCCTGGTTGCTTAGTCAGAGGGCCCCTTGTTATCACCCTGTCTCGGATTTCCCTTTGTCTCCCATTAAGACCTGAGGGGGCATCGGAGTTGGGCAGACATAATCCGCCCTTCAAACGCGGCTGCCATGGGCTCAAGCAACCATAGTCTCGCAGGGGATTTCTGATAACACGGGCGAGACAACGGAGTTAGGGCGCCAGGGGTTACTAGGCTATCCTGCTCCCGTAACCAGCATTCCATTCCAGTACTCTGACCTCCGTCATAAGATCACCTCTGGTCAGACGTACTGGTATCATAACATTATTACCGGCCTGACTAAAATTTAAAATTAAACAGGGTTTGATTTTTTCCCTTATTTCAGTTTGGAAGATTTGTCGGCCTCATGAATCCCACTGGTGTAGGGCCAAATCCTGGCCAGCTTCTAGTTAGTCAGATTCAAGAACTTACTCAGATGGTTCAGGATCTATCCCTTCGGGTGAGGTCACAGGAAGATCTGTTACGGACTTCCCCGAGGGTCGTTCCTGAACCAAAAATGCATTTGCCTGACCGTTTTTCTGGGGATAGAAAGCAGTTTTTTAATTTTAAAGAGTCTTGTAAACTTTATTTTCGTTTAAGACCAGTCTCCTCAGGTACGGAATCTCAGCGGGTCGGAATTATTATTTCTTTACTTCAGGGGGATCCCCAGACCTGGGCTTTTGGTTTAAGAACAGACGATCCGGCATTGTTGTCTGTAGACGCCTTTCTGGGGTCTTAAGGGCTATTGTATGATGACCCTGATAGAGAGGCATCCGCCGAGAGTCATTTGCGTGCTCTCAGACAGGGTAAGAATCCCGCAGAGATTTATTGTACGGAGTTTCGCCGTTGGTCGAACGACTGTGGATGGAATGACCCAGCCCTGCGCAGTCAGTTTCGCCTCGGCTTATCTGAGTCTATAAAAGACAGTCTCCTTCAGTATCCCGCTCCTGAGACTCTTGATAAACTCATGGAGCTTTCTATTAAGATTGATCGTCGTCTCAGAGAGCGGAGGGCTGAAAAAGGAGCATCTGTCGGGTCTACTCCTGGTGTTTTTTCCATTCCTGTGGACATAGAGGAGCCCATGCAGATAGGTCTCTCCAAGCTGTCTCCTGAAGAAAGAACCAGAAGGCAAAATTCTGGTCTTTGTTTGTACTGTGGGAGTAAGGGACATTTTGCCCGTAATTGTCCGAACAAGTCGGGAAACGCCTCGACCAAGTGAATTGTGAGGGGGTTCACTTTGGTCTGCAGCTTATCTCCTCAAATAATTCACTGTTAGTCCCAGCTAAAGTTTCCTTTGGCAGCCTCTGTTCCTCGGTGTCGGCTTTTGTTGACAGTGGAGCTGCAGGGAACTTTATGGACTTAACGTGGGCCAAGGCCTTAGGTATTCCTCAGTTAGCCTTGGGTAGGTGTATCACCATGCATGGTTTAGATGGGAGTCCCTTGTCCAATGGGGTTATTTCTCTCTGTACACCTCCTGTACTATTTTCGGTAGGAGCTCTTCATTCTGAAAAAATTGAATTTTTCCTTACCCATTGCCCAGCAGTTCCAGTGGTTCTGGGTCACCCTTGGCTGGCCTTTCATAATCCCATCATTGATTGGCAGTCGGGGGAGATCTCACAGTGGGGTACCATCTGTAATAAGGAATGTATTACGCTTCCCATCAGAATAGCTGCTGTCATTCCCGCACCCATTCCTGTGGAATACCAGGATTTTGTTGATGTATTTTCCAAGGGCAATGCGGACATTCTGCCTCCCCATCGGCCTTATGATTGTGCTATTGAGCTAATTCCTGGTGCCACTTTGCCTAAGGGAAGGTTATATGCATTGTCCGGACCAGAAACTGTGGCCATGAATGAATATGTTAAAGAAAGCCTAGGGAAAGGATTTATCAGGCCGTCTAAATCCCCTTTAAGTGCAGGCTTCTTCTTTGTGGAGAAGAAGGATGGATCACTCAGACCTTGCATTGACTTTAAAGCCTTGAATAAAATCTCAGTAAAAAATACTTACCCTTTGCCGCTGATTTCTGTCCTCTTTGATCAGCTACGTTCGGCTGTGATTTTTTCTAAGATTGACCTGAGAGGAGCATATAACCTCATCCGAATCAAGTCAGGGGATGAGTGGAAAACGGCATTCAGTACTCAGTCGGGTCACTATGAGTATCTGGTTATGCCATTCGGCCTGTCTAACGCTCCGGCAGTTTTCCAGGATCTCATTAACGATGTGCTCCGTGATTTTCTTGGAAGATTCGTAGTTGTCTATTTAGACGATATCTTGATATATTCTGACTCTATTGAACAACACGTTACCCAGGTGCGTCAGGTTCTAAAAAAATTACGTGAAAATCACCTATATGCCAAGCTGGAGAAGTGTGAATTTCATGTCACGGAGGTATCCTTTTTAGGGTACATTATTTCCCCTCGGGGATTCTGTATGGAACCGAAGAAGCTCCAAGCCATCCTTAGTTTGGCGCAACCCACCAACTTAAAAGCAATTCAGCGCTTTTTAGGGTTTGCGAATTATTATAGAAGATTTATTCACTCTTTCTCCGACCTAGTTGCTCCCATTGTGGCACTGACTAAGAAGGGAGCGGATCCAACCAACTGGTCACTTGAAGCTGAGTTATCTTTTCAGGCCTTGAAACAAGCCTTTGTCTCAGCCCCGGTCCTCAGACATCCCAACCCAGAATTGCCTTTCATTGTTGAGGTTGATGCCTCGGAGGTTGGAGTAGGGGCTATCCTATCTCAGAAGGATCCGGATTCTCTAGAATTACATCCTTGTGCCTTTATGTCCAGGAAATTCTCATCTGCTGAATCCAACTACGATGTTGGTAACCGGGAATTACTGGCTATTAAATGGGCTTTCGAGGAGTGGAGGCATTGGCTTGAGGGAGCAACACATACCATTTCAGTTTTGACTGATCACAAAAATCTTCAGTACATTGAATCAGCTAGACGGCTGAATGCCCGGCTAGCTCGTTGGGCTTTATTTTTTACTCGTTTCAAGTTTATTATCACCTTCAGGCCAGGTTCCAAGAATGCCAAGGCGGATGCCCTGTCACGCAGTTTTCTTCCAGTTCATGATAACAGTCCTGTTACTCCCATACTTCCGTCTTCAGTCATTCGGGCAGGCCTCACACAAGATTTATTTACCCAGTTAAAGCAGCTTCAACATCAAGCTCCTGGAAATACTCCTGCTGGTCGTCTTTATGTCCCTGAGTTTTTGAGAGCAACTGTTTTGACGGAGTTTCATGATAGCAAAGTTGCCGGGCATCCGGGGATCGCTAAGACTTTGGAATTAGTCTCCCGCTCAGTATGGTGGCCTAGTCTTTCCAAAGACATTAAGGAGTTTGTTTTTTCGTGTCAGGTCTGTGCACAGCATAAAGTTCCCCGTTCCTTGCCTATCGGTCAACTTATGCCCTTGAATGTTCCTCTCAGGCCATGGTCTCATATTTCCATGGATTTTGTGGTGGACCTCCCTCTGTCAGCCGGATGCCGAGTCATATGGGTGGTAGTTGACCGTTTTAGCAAGATGGCCCATTTCATTGCTCTTCCCCGATTGCCATCTGCCCAGGGATTGGCAGTTTTGTTCCTCCGCCATGTTTTCAGACTCCATGGGTTACCCACTGATATTGTTTCTGATCGGGGTCCACAATTCATTGTACAATTTTGGAAGTCTTTTTGTGCCTCTTTAAAGATGAAATTGTCTTTAACGTCTGGCTACCATCCCCAATCCAACGGGCAGACTGAGCGAGTTAATCAATCATTAAAACAATATTTGCGTTTGTACTCGGCCAAACTCCAAAATGACTGGTCCGAGTTTCTTCCGTTGGCGGAGTTTGCTTACAACAATGCCTGTCATTCCTCCACCAATGTGTCTCCATTTTTTACAGTTTTTGGTTTTCACCCCAGAGCTAATTCCTTTTTTCAACATTCCTCTGTCTCCTCACTGACCTTGACCGCTCATCTCAGACTCATTTGGAGAAAAGTGCACCTTGCTCTCAGAAAAGCGGCATTTCGGGAGAAAATTTTTTCTGACAGGCTCCGGCGGCCGTGCACTTTTAAAGTTGGAGATAGGGTGTGGTTGTCGACTCGCAACATTAGACTTCGACAAACCTCAGCCAGATTGGGCCCTAAATTTATTGGACCATTTCATATTATAAAAAAAATCAATCCAGTTGCTTTCCGGTTACGTTTACCAAGAACTCTCCGGATCGGAAATACTTTCCATTGCTCCTTGTTGAAACCATACGCTTCTTCCAGTAGATTTCCTCGGAAGATCTCTCAGGGGAAATCACCAATAGATGTACAGGGTCAGCAGGAGTTCTTGGTGGAGAAGGTTCTCGATTCCAAGTTGTCCCGGGGTCGGCTTTATTTTTTGGTACATTGGAGAGGTTATGGTCCAGAAGAAAGGTCTTGGGTCCTGGATGAGGATCTCCATGCCCCGAGGCTCAAAAAGGCATTTTTTCGAGAATTTCCTCAGAAACCTGGCCTTAGGGGTTCCTTGACCCCTCCTCAAGGGGGGGGTACTGTTAGGCGCCGAGGGTCCGCCCGTCAGTGCGGCCCGGCGCCTAGCAACTAGGGACGCCGCATGCGGACAGCCGCCGGCTCCCTAGCAACGTTAGACGCCGGGCGCACGGAGCCGCTCAGACCCTAGCAACGGGGACGCCACTGTCGGACCGCGTTCCCCGTTGCTGGGTCTAGATTAATCACCTCATTGGTATCCTGGCCGTGCAGCATGCAGCTGCACGGCATGATTGTTAATTACCCTGTCTGGCTCCTGATTGGAGAGCTCCCAGTTAAAAGCACTCTCTGGACTTCTCACAGACGCCGGTAATAGCTTCCTGTTTGCTGTGTCTGTTGCAGAGAGTTTTCCAGTCCTGTCTATCCGGTCGTTCTTGTCCTCAGTGGTCCAATACTCGGAAGTTGTCATCTTTTCCTGGAGTCCTGACCGAGCACCTTTAACATCCTGTCGTGTTCGTGAGTCGCGGCGTAGCCGTGTGTTGCGGCTTGACCGCTTACTATTTATTATTTGGTTATATTGTGTTTCGGAGCTTTTGCGGAGGATTCCGCTCCCACAAATCCACTCTGGTATCCAGCGGTGCTGGATAGGAGTAACGGATTCGTGGATTTTTGGTTGTCCTTTTCCCTGGCGGTTTGTCCGCACATACTTCTGGTTTAAGTTAGTTAGCTTGTAGCCCCTGGCCTGGTTGCTTAGTCAGAGGGCCCCTTGTTATCACCCTGTCTCGGATTTCCCTTTGTCTCCCATTAAGACCTGAGGGGGCATCGGAGTTGGGCAGACATAATCCGCCCTTCAAACGCGGCTGCCATGGGCTCAAGCAACCATAGTCTCGCAGGGGATTTCTGATAACACGGGCGAGACAACGGAGTTAGGGCGCCAGGGGTTACTAGGCTATCCTGCTCCCGTAACCAGCATTCCATTCCAGTACTCTGACCTCCGTCATAAGATCACCTCTGGTCAGACGTACTGGTATCATAACACTGGGGCTGCACCTGTATGTGGTGACATCACCGCCCCTGCAATAAGCTGGGTCCTGCGCCAGTCTGAAAGGGTTCTCAGCTGGGTCGCACCCAGGTTGAGCCCGTGTAGATAATCATGGGTGCAACCCGCTATTTTAGTCTAAAAGGGGTATTAGTTGCCAAGTTATTGCACCCAATCAGACTGAAGAGGATACATGTCATTATGCCAAAATGTTTATGTATCTCCTGCAATGCTCCACTATTAAAATCAATCTCATTATTTATTTTTATTATTATTATTTCATCCAAACGCTCTTTCTCGCATTGACCTTAAAATCTTCAGCTGGTGCCGCCGCAATACAACATGAGCCGCAACAATTAGTAAAAGACATAGACGCAGCAATTGGTACAACATGCAGCTGTAACAAGTGGTAAAAGTTGCAGCCTTAGGGGTCTATTCATGAAGCGGTGAAAAGAGTGGAGAAGTGAGCCTGCGAAGAAGTTGCCCATGGCAACTAATCAGCTGCTCCGTACAATTGTATCATATGCAAATTATAAACGTTACTTCAATGCTGATTGGTTGCCATGGACAACTTCTCCACTGGCTCACGTCTCCACCCTTTTCACTGCTTTATGAATAGACCACTGCATTACACAGACCTCTGGAGGTGGAAAGGACAGAGCAGACATCACTCCTTAAACTTGCATACAGTATACCATTTTTTAAATACCCGAGGCCGCAGATCCACTCCAACAAGTCATGAAACTCACAACAGATGCCCTATGTTATTTTGCTAGCACCTGTGTATACTGTATGGCCTGTATGTTTTTATCCTCATGACTGGTTATTTATATCTATAAGCATTGTTGTTCATTGATGCTTACTAAATCATATTGATTATTCTCTGCATAATAATTTTTATACTCTGCATTCGTTTTAAATATTGTGTTTGTATTGCTATATGTTTTATTACAATTTTTAGAGTGTGCAAATGAATAAATTGTTATATTTGTACTGATCCCTCGACTGGTCACATTTCATTGTAAATGTGCCATGACATTTTACATGATATTGGGCCAGAAACATATTTGGAAGCAAAGCAAAAAAGCTGGGCAAAACCATGCTGCACTGCAGGTGGGGTAGATGTCACATGTGCAGAGAGATTCCGTACACACTAGGCAATATCACGTACGATCTGTCCGATATCAGGCATTTCAGAATGATATCGTCTAGTGTGTACAGATGATATCTCGAACGATGTGCACCCCTGCGGGTCATCTGCAACGTCGTCCATCAGACCTGCATGCACGACTGATGGGCGATATCACAGACGAAGGCCAACTGTTAAATGCAGCTTGGTCACCCTTATCACACCGTCGATCCTGACACTGGCAAGTGTTAAAATAAAGCTGTCTAACATATACAGTATGGGCTACATGCAATTGCTGCCAGTATTTACCCTGCACAGAAACAACGTAAATGCATTTCCTCCCTTTGCTGGCAACATGGTTTGTTCCAGGTACAAAGTTACTTACTTTTTCTGCCTTGCTTTCAAATCCGAATCAGGACCATTGACCAAATTTATTACAGAACACTAGGAAGCGTTTGTTCACCATCTACCCCTTAGGCAGCAATTATTTAGAAACACTACATCACACAAATAAGGGGGAAATGCAAATTCTCTTTATTTTTCTTTCCTATAAAGCAAATTTTCCAACTTTTTATTTTTGTACTTGGTCATATGCAGCCTCCAATGCCGTGAGTAAACATGTTAGTGCTGTGTGCAAGAGACAACATTGGTGAACCCCCCCATATACATAACAGAGCCAGTGTGTGCCGTAGGCGCGCAACAAAAATATAGGGACGTGGCTTAATGGGAAAGGGGCATGACCACAAAGTAATACCAATTCATATTACGCTGTACAGTATTCTCCATTTTTCAAATTATGCCAATCAGTAGTGCCACACACATTACACCAGGTAAAGCCCCTTTTACCCATTACACCAGGTAGAGCCCCTGTCACACATTTCGTCAGGTATAGCTGCCTTTTACACACTACACCAGGTAGAGTCCCCTTTTACACAGTACAGCAGGTAGAGTCCCCTTATACACAGTACAGCAGGTAGAGTCCCCTTTTACACATTATGCTGGAGTGACCTGGGCCTAATGCCCAGATCACTCTTATTAGGTGGCTCAGGGTTTTAGCCTGCCTGACTGTGGCACTTTACAGTGACCTGGGCCTAGTGCATGGGTTAATTTGGGTGACCTGGGCCTAATGACCAGAGTCATCTTATATACCTAATGATGGGGGGGGGGACACTTGAACTATTAGAGCCTAGTGCCGTCGATTATGCCCACAGGCCTAAATCCTGAAATATGGTCTTCTCTCTTGAGCCCAGAGTTTTCTGGCCTCTTCCGCAGCCACTGGAGCTCTTCGTCCAGCGTCTTCTTCCCGCTCTGGCTGCCACGTTTCCTCTTCTCCTCCATGTCATCTTCTTTCTTCCCCCCTTTGTCGGCGTCTGATATCTGAATGGCTCATTGGCTTTTCTTTGGCACCAGATTTTAAAGGCCACAGCCGGCACTTTGCATTGGCAGCCAAAGTAGTGCCAAGTTTAAAGCACTGTTGCCACGGCACTGCCCGTCACTACTTCAAGTCTAGTGCAGAGAGTCCATACAGGAAACCCATCACCGGACACCAGCTGCAGTACTACCAGCACTAGGATCAGACACTTGGTCCCAGTGATGTGCTCTGCTTTATCCTTCAGGTGACACAGCTCTCCCACATGCCGGCGCTGGGAGCAGACACACTGTCCTAGCACCGGAGCACATTGCTACACACTCACACAACCAGAGCGGCCAATCGGGGACATCCCTTACATTCTCTACATTTGAGGTCCATGCCATACGCCTCTTTCATCCTGTTCATCTTTGAGTAGCTGTCATTTACTGCCCCTCTGGCATGACCTCCAAATTACTTAAAAAATTTGCTTCCTGGCTTCCTCACTTCCTCTCTTCTGACATTCCCTCCATTATCCTAGGTGATTTCAACATCCCTATCGATAACCCCACAAAATCACCTGCCTCTAAACTCCTTAACCTCACCTCTTCTCTTGGTCTCTCCCAGTGGACCTCCTCCCCCTCCCATGTGAGTGGAAACTCACTGGATCTGTTTTTCACTCACCGCTGTGATCTTTCTGATTTCTCTAACTCCTGTTCCCCCCCTCTGACCATCACCTGCTCACTTTTAACCTATCTCTATCTGCTTCTTCATCTTTACCACCTAAGACTACCATCACTAAGTGTAACATTGAGGCTATTGACACCACTTCCCTATCTTCCCTGTTTGACTCACTGCTCTCTCCTATTCTCTCTTTTTCCTGCCCTGAACAAGCTACTTCCCTTTACAATGCATCCCTTACCTCTGCTCTTGACTCTGTAGCCCCACCAACCACTATTCACCCTTGCAGATTGACACCTCAACCCTGGCACACCAAATGCACTGGATATCTGCAAAAATGCTCACATACCGCTGAGTGACAGTGGAGGAAATCACGCATTAAGGTCGACTTCCTCCACTACAAATTTATGCTCTCATCCTACTTTGCTGCCCTTACCCTCTCTAAACAATCTTACTTCAAATACCTCATCTCCTCCCAATCCTCAAACCCCAGTCGCCTCCTTGCCACTGTCAACTCGCTCCTATGCCCACCCCGTCTCAAATCCCCTCTTCACTTTCTGCTCTTGATTTTGCCACCTACTTCAAATCCAAAATTGACTCCATTCATAAGGACATAGCATCCCACCAGAACTAGAGCAACCCCCTCCTCTATTTCTCAACCCCCCCTCTCCTTACCAACTCTGACATCTTTCTTCCCTGTACCTGGAGAGGAAGTCATGGTCTTCATCTGGTCCTCACCCCTCTCCACCTCCCCACTTGACCCTATTCCCTCCCGCCTTCTCTGCTTCCTCTCTTCTGCCTGTTCCCATCTTACCCATCTACTCAATCTCTCACTCTCATCAGGCACTGTCCCTTCTGCCTTCAAGTATGCACTTATCTCCCCTATTCTTAAAAAACCTACCCCTGATCCAACCAATCTCTCCAACTACCGACCCATCTCTCTTCTCCCTTTTGCCTCCAAACTCCTTGAGCGTATTGTCTACAACCGCCTCACTGTCATTCTTTCTTCCCACTCACTGCTTGACCCTTTCCAGTCTGGTTTCCATCCTCAGCACTCCACTGAAACTGCCCTCATGAAAATCTGCAATGACCTCCTTGCTGCTAAATCCAGGGGCCACTACTCTCTGCTTATTCTCCTTGATCTCTCTGCTGCTTTTGACACTGTAGACCATCCTCTCCTCCTGCAAATCCTTTACTCCCTTGGTTTGCATGATACTGCTCTCTCCTGGTTGCCCTCCTACCTTTCTGACCGTTCCTTCTTTGTCTCCTCTCATGACTCCACCCCCCCCCCCCCCACTTTCTCTATCAGTAGGTTTCCCCAAGGTTCTGTTCTTGGCCCTCTCCTTTTCTCTCTCTACACATCCTCATCAGGTGAGCTCATTAGCTCTTTTGACTTAAAATATAATCTCTACGCTGACGGTATTCAAATCTACCTTTCCTCCCCTGACCTCTCCCCTGTTGTCCTCACTTGGATCTCCAACTGTCTCTCTGCTATCCTGGATGTCCCAGCGCTTTCTCATACTTAACATGTCTAAGACTGAGCTGATCATCTTCCCTCCCTCCCACATAACCTTACCTCCCACAATTTCATTATCCATTGATGGCACAACTATCTCCTCTAGCCCCCAAGTGCAATGTCTTGGTGTAATCCTTGACTCCTCCCTCTCATTCAAACCACACATTCAGTACCTCTCAAAAACCTGCCATTTCCATCTCAAAAACATCTCCAGGGTCAGACCCTTTCTCACCCAGAATGCTACTAAGACCCTCATCCACTCACTGGTCATCTCCAGATTGGACTACTGCAATCGCCTCCTATCTGGCCTCCCTCAAAAATGCCTCTCTCCACTTCAGTCTATCCTCAATGCTGCTGCCCTTACCAAACATATTACATCCACATCCCCTCTCTTGCAGGACCTTCACTGGCTACCCTTCCCATTCAGAATCCAATTCAAGCTTCTCACACTCACCTACAAAGCCCTCACCCACTCTTCTCACTCTTACATCTCTGACCTTATCTCTCTTTACATTCCCACCTGTTCTCTTCGCTCTGTAATGCACGCCGTCTCTCCTGCCAACTGATTACCTCCTCCCACTCCTACCTACAAGATTTTGCACATGCTGCTCCCTATCTCTGGATTGCTCTACCTCTCCCCATCCGACTCTCCACCTCTCTACAAAACTTCAAATGGGCTCTCAAGAATCACTTCTTCACCAAGCCCAACCAACTCTCCTCCTAACCCTCTTGTCTATGCTCACTGTCTACCCCTTCTGTGTCACTCCGGTCTGTTAGGCCCTCATATTTTAGATTGTAAGCTTGCAAGAGCAGGGACTTCTTTCCTCATGTGCCTTTCCTTTTCTTACTTACACTATCTTATACTCCATACTCCCTTTGATGGCACCTAGACCCGGGTTTTCTATACCTGTCCTATATTGTCTTGTACTGTAAGTGCTGTTTTCTTGTTTGCTCATTTGATTATGTACTGCGTAATGGGCGCTGCGGATCCCTTGTGGCGCCATATAAATAAAGGATAAATAAAGGATAATAATATTATTAAGAAAAATGTTCTTATATTGCAGAGGGATAATATTTTGTCCACCTGCCTTGATGAACATCCTACGATAATTTTGTAAACTCCTAGCCTTTTTAAAAACTATCTGTCACCTAGCCACTTTATCATGAATAAATCTACTCATGATAATGGGTTCGATTGGCTGAGTGAATTTAAAAACAATAAAAAGGGTTGCATTAGGTTTGGGAGACTTAAGTGCATAACATTTATCAATATAAATAACCAATTTATATCTAATATATCGGGACAATCCTTTGACATTACCACACACATTAACTGCTTATCTAAGTATGTTGTCAATTTGATATCTTGCAGCTGTGGGTTGCAATATGTGGGTCACACTACACGGAGCTTCAATGTTATTTTCTTGGAACACAGGAGAAATGTTCAGAAAGAATACTGCCTCCATAGTGTGTCTAGACATGTTGCTAACCAACACCAGGGCGATATTAGTGTTCTAAAGATTCAAGGTATTGAACACATACATAAGACCCTGCGTGGTGGTGACAGATTCAATATGCTATGTAAACGGGAGGCCTTTTTTGATTTTCTCCTTAAGAACACTTTATCCTCAGGGTCTTAATGAAAATATTGAGGTCAATAATATCTTCTTCTTCTTCTTTTTCTTTTTCTTCTGATTTTCACAGTTGTAAATATAAATGAGTGTTAAAATTTGGTAAATCTATAGAGATGTAAATTTGAGACATCTTAATGTAAGTAAATATTAATCCATGGTTATTGGCGTTACCCGAGGAGCACCCATATCAGATAAGGTAAAAAGTGACAGGACTATTCTTGTAGTTTATTAAATTCTACACCCTGGAGGTTCAATCCAAGTTTTGATCCGATTGTCCATTTGGGCGTTATCATTCACGCAACACAAGCCACGTATCGGTAATGACGTCATTATGTCAACCCCCTTTTCATCCTATTAGGGGAGGGTTATTAAAATTCTGATTACGTCGTTTTCCTATTTCCCACCTTAAGAACACCTATGTTACATTTGAGCTTCCTAACATATCGGGAAGTAAGAGAATGACGAGTCAGTGAGTGAGTCAGTGATTGAGTGAGGACTTTTACATATCTATAGATAGATAGGCTATTTGCTCAATACTCCTCTTGTATTTTGAGCACCTGTGCTGTGATATTTAAGCAACTCATTTAAACCTGTTGGGCTGGACATTTTTCAAGCTGAGGGAAGCTTAAAGGTAAAACAAAAGGAGCCGAGTGTAGCTCTTTAAAACACAGCGAACTGTACCTGCCGAGGTCCCACGAGAAACTACAGGGGAAAAGGCAGACATTGCATTGTGAATTCAGTAGATAAATCTGTGCTGTAACAGTGTGATCATACATAACATGTAATATTTGAGAGCTGTACATATCTAACTCAGGGGTAGCTATATTAAGCCTGGTGAAGTGATAAAGTGGAAGGTAATAATGCACCAGCCAGTCAGCTCCTAACTGTCATTTTTCAAGCACAGCCTGTTACATGGCAGTTAGGAGCTGATTGGCTGGTGCATTATCACCTTCCACTTTATCACTTCATCAGGCTTAATAAATCTGCCCCACAGGGCCTTATTAAGGTTTGTTAGCAAACCAAAAAAGCACACTAATGGGCAAAACCATGTGCACTGCAGGGGGGACAGATGTAACATGTGCAGAGAGAGTTAGATTTGGGTGGGGTGTGTTCAAATCTAAATTGCAGTGTAAAAATAAAATAAGCTGAAGGCTGCATAAGCCTGAGGCCATATAAGAGCTCAACTTTTGGTGATTGGTTGTTTTGGGGTACATTTACTAAGCAGTGATAAGAGCGGATAAATGAGCCAGTGGAGAAGTTGCCCCATCAACCAATCAGCACTGAAGTAACATCTATAATTTGCATACTATAAAATGATACAGAGCTGCTGATTGGTTGAGGGGGAAATTTCTCCTCTGGCTCACTTCTCCGCTCTTATCACTGCTTAGTAAATGTTCCCCTTAATGTCTAAGCAGTTGCTAGGCAGATCAGTTTTTTCCTGTGGTTTTTTCCTATTGGATTAGAAGGTTGTCCATCAAGCTTAATAGGTTGGTCTTAGGATAGTATATAGGGCAGGGCCATTTGCCTCAGACTTCCTCTTGCCATTCATTGTATGGCACAGGAAGGATAAGTACTTCAGTACTGTCATTTAGTTTTTGTTATCTCCACATTGCTTGTTTTATTCTGCACCCCTTGTCACCCCCCATCCTTTGTGTTGTCCTTACCAGCGGGAATTGCCTGTTAAATTGCTGCGCTCTCCCCACCTCCTGACATGCCCCGTCCTCGCCGCTCCGCTCCCTTCCCCCCGCCGCCTCGTGGAGGCTGTGGGCACTCCCCGCTCCCGTAGTGCTGCCCCCCGGAGGTTGCCTACGACGACGGCAGGCCTGCGGCAGGGTCGGGCCACGACGGCCCACTACCCTGCCAGAGCGAGACAAGCGGCCAGCGGCCACTCTGCGCGTGCCGCCGGGACGCGCGGCTCAGCCGGGCCGCGGTCGCCGGCGTCCCCGGCAGCCTCAGCTCCACCTGCAGCTCCCTCGCCCGGCGCGCTAGTCAGCGCCGGGTCTCCCCTGCCTCCCCCGCCAGCGGCTCTGAGCGGCGGCTCGGGCACCCATGTGGTGCCGGGCGGCCGCGGCGGGGCTGCGGAGGATGAAGGGGGGTCTGGCTCACCAGTGGGGCCTATGAATCTGGGGCAGCAGGGTGCGGTGCCCTCTGTCCCCAGAACTGTTGATAATGTAAATGGACCCCTCCCTGCGGGGGGGCCTGTGGCGCCCAGGTACAGGATTGGGAATGGGGTGCTGGGGTCGGTCCCTGGTATTTCCGGGGCAGGGGGCGTGGCTGGGGCTGCCGCAGCGCCCGCCCCTCCTGCAGTTACATGGCAAGGGTTCCTGGATGGGAATCCCGCATCGGGGGCCTTTTGGCTGGGCCCCCGGTCGCCCGTTGCTCGGCTGCCCGTGGCGTCGTCCCTGGGCGTCGGGCTCCAGGCGCCTCCCCCCGACCCGCCAGGGGCGTTGCAGCTGGTGGCGACTCAGTCGTCCATCGCGGCGGCTTACCACCTACCCGGCCCTGCTCACTCGTTTGACGCGCCGCAAGGTTTCGCTGGGGGACAGTTTTTCCCCAGTGGCCTTCCTTGGCCTCTTGCGCCGGCGTTCCCTACGGCTGCCGGAGCGCCCTCCATGGGCCTAACGGTGACGTCCCCCCCACAATTTTCCCCGTACTTTGCCGGCTCGGGCGCCGGCGTCCAGCCCACGTGGTCGGTCGACGGCCCCCGGGATACGGTTCCCCTCCCTGCCTTTGCAGGCTCGCATCCCGCGCCGTCCCTGGCTGGAGCGAATCCATTGGCGCGATTTTTGCCGCCCCTCCCTTAGTGATGAGCGCCTGAAATTTTTCGGGTTTTGTGTTTTGGTTTTGGGTTCGGTTCCGCGGCCGTGTTTTGGGTTCGACCGCGTTTTGGCAAAACCTCACCGAATTTTTTTTGTCGGATTCGGGTGTGTTTTGGATTCGGGTGTTTTTTTCAAAAAACCCTAAAAAACAGCTTAAATCATAGAATTTGGGGGTCATTTTGATCCCATATTATTATTAACCTCAAAAACCATAATTTCCACTCATTTTCAGTCTATTCTGAATACCTCACACCTCACAATATTATTTTTAGTCCTAAAATTTGCACCGAGGTCGCTGGATGACTAAGCTAAGCGACCCTAGTGGTCGACACAAACACCTGGCCCATCTAGGAGTGGCACTGCAGTGTCACGCAGGATGTCCCTTCCAAAAAACCCTCCCCAAACAGCACATGACGCAAAGAAAAAAAGAGGCGCAATGAGATAGCTGTGTGAGTAAGATTAGCGACCCTAGTGGCCGACACAAACACCGGGCCCATTTAGGAGTGGCACTGCAGTGTCACGCAGGATGTCCCTTCCTAAAAACCCTCCCCAAACAGCACATGACGCAAAGAAAAATAAAAGAAAAAAGAGGTGCAAGATGGAATTGTCCTTGGGCCCTCCCACCCACCCTTATGTTGTATAAACAAAACAGGACATGCACACTTTAACCAACCCATCATTTCAGTGACAGGGTCTGCCACACGACTGTGACTGATATGACGGGTTGGTTTGGACCCCCCCCAAAAAAGAAGCAATTAATCTCTCCTTGCACAAACTGGCTCTACAGAGGCAAGATGTCCACCTCATCATCATCCTCCGATATATCACCGTGTACATCCCCCTCCTCACAGATTATCAATTCGTCCCCACTGGAATCCACCATCTCAGCTCCCTGTGTACTTTGTGGAGGCAATTGCTGCTGGTCAATGTCTCCGCGGAGGAATTGATTATAATTCATTTTAATGAACATCATCTTCTCCACATTTTCTGGATGTAACCTCGTACGCCGATTGCTGACAAGGTGAGCGGCGGCACTAAACACTCTTTCGGAGTACACACTTGTGGGAGGGCAACTTAGGTAGAATAAAGCCAGTTTGTGCAATGGCCTCCAAATTGCCTCTTTTTCCTGCCAGTATAAGTATGGACTGTGTGACGTGCCTACTTGGATGCGGTCACTCATATAATCCTCCACCATTCTTTCAATGGTGAGAGAATCATATGCAGTGACAGTAGACGACATGTCCGTAATCGTTGTCAGGTCCTTCAATCCGGACCAGATGTCAGCATCAGCAGTCGCTCCAGACTGCCCTGCATCACCGCCAGCGGGTGGGCTCGGAATTCTGAGCCTTTTCCTCGCACCCCCAGTTGCGGGAGAATGTGAAGGAGGAGATGTTGACAGGTCGCGTTCCGCTTGACTTGACAATTTTCTCACCAGCAGGTCTTTCAACCCCAGCAGACTTGTGTCTGCCGGAAAGAGAGATCCAAGGTAGGCTTTAAATCTAGGATCGAGCATGGTGGCCAAAATGTAGTGCTCTGATTTCAACAGATTAACCACCCGTGAATCCTTGTTAAGCGAATTAAGGGCTCCATCCACAAGTCCCACATACCTAGCGGAATCGCTCCGTGTTAGCTCCTCCTTCAATGTCTCCAGCTTCTTCTGCAAAAGCCTGATGAGGGGAATGACCTGACTCAGGCTGGCAGTGTCTGAACTGACTTCACGTGTGGCAAGTTCAAAGGGCATCAGAACCTTGCACAACGTTGAAATCATTCTCCACTGCGCTTGAGACAGGTGCATTCCACCTCCTATATCGTGCTCAATTGTATAGGCTTGAATGGCCTTTTGCTGCTCCTCCAACCTCTGAAGCATATAGAGGGTTGAATTCCACCTCGTTACCACTTCTTGCTTCAGATGATGGCAGGGCAGGTTCAGTAGTTTTTGGTGGTGCTCCAGTCTTCTGTACGTGGTGCCTGTACGCCGAAAGTGTCCCGCAATTCTTCTGGCCACCGACAGCATCTCTTGCACGCCCCTGTCGTTTTTTAAATAATTCTGCACCACCAAATTCAAGGTATGTGCAAAACATGGGACGTGCTGGAATTTGCCCATATTTAATGCACACACAATATTGCTGGCGTTGTCCGATGCCACAAATCCACAGGAGAGTCCAATTGGGGTAAGCCATTCCGCGATGATCTTCCTCAGTTGCCGTAAGAGGTTTTCAGCTGTGTGCGTATTCTGGAAGGCGGTGATACAAAGCGTAGCCTGCCTAGGAAAGAGTTGGCGTTTGCGAGATGCTGCTACTGGTGCCGCCGCTGCTGTTCTTGCGGCGGGAGTCCATACATCTACCCAGTGGGCTGTCACAGTCATATAGTCCTGACCCTGCCCTGCTCCACTTGTCCACATGTCCGTGGTTAAGTGGACATTGGGTACAGCTGCATTTTTTAGGACACTGGTGACTCTTTTTCTGAGGTCTGTGTAAATTTTCGGTATCGCCTGCCTAGAGAAATGGAACCTAGATGGTATTTGGTACCGGGGACACAGTACCTCCAACAAGTCTCTAGTTGGCTCTGCAGTAATGATGGATACCGGAACCACGTTTCTCACCACCCAGGATGCCAAGGCCTCAGTTATCCGCTTTGCAGTAGGATGACTGCTGTGATATTTCATCTTCCTCGCAAAGGACTGTTGGACAGTCAATTGCTTGGTGGAAGTAGTAAATGTGGTCTTACGACTTCCCCTCTGGGATGACCATCAACTCCCAGCAGCAACAACAGCAGCGCCAGCAGCAGTAGGCGTTACACGCAAGGATGCATCGGAGGAATCCCAGGCAGGAGAGGACTCGTCAGAATTGCCAGTGACATGGCCTGCAGGACTATTGGCATTCCTGGGGAAGGAGGAAATTGACACTGAGGGAGTTGGTGGGGTGGTTTGCGTGAGCTTGGTTACAAGAGGAAGGGATTTACTGGTCAGTGGACTGCTTCCGCTGTCACCCAAAGTTTTTGAACTTGTCACTGACTTATTATGAATGCGCTGCAGGTGACGTATAAGGGAGGATGTTCCGAGGTGGTTAACGTCCTTACCCCTACTTATTACAGCTTGACAAAGGGAACACACGGCTTGACACCTGTTGTCCGCATTTCTGTTGAAATACCTCCACACCGAAGAGCTGATTTTTTTGGTATTTTCACCAGGCATGTCAACGGCCATATTCCTCCCACGGACAACAGGTGTCTCCCCGGGTGCCTGACTTAAACAAACCACCTCACCATCAGAATCCTCCTAGTCAATTTCCTCCCCAGCGCTAGCAACACCCATATCCTCCTCATCCTGGTGTACTTCAACACTGACATCTTCAATCTGACTATCAGGAACTGGACTGCGGGTGCTCCTTCCAGCACTTGCAGGGGGCGTGCAAATGGTGGAAGGCGCATGCTCTTCACGTCCAGTGTTGGGAAGGTCAGGCATCGCAACCGACACAATTGGACTCTCCTTGTGGATTTGGGATTTCGAAGAACGCACAGTTCTTTGCGGTGCTACTGCTTTTGCCAGCTTGAGTCTTTTTATTTTTCTAGCGAGAGGCTGAGTGCCTCCATCCTCATGTGAAGCTGAACCACTAGCCATGAACATAGGCCAGGGCCTCAGCCGTTCCTTGCCACTCCGTGTGGTAAATGGCATATTGGCAAGTTTACGCTTCTCCTCCGACAATTTTATTTTAGGTTTTGGAGTCCTTTTTTTACTGATATTTGGTGTTTTGGATTTGACATGCTCTGTACTATGACATTGGGCATCGGCCTTGGCAGACGACGTTGCTGGCATTTCATCGTCTCGGCCATGACTAGTGGCAGCAGCTTCAGCACGAGGTGGAAGTGGATCTTGATCTTTCCCTAATTTTGGAACCTCAACATTTTTGTTCTCCATATTTTAATAGGCACAACTAAAAGGCACCTCAGGTAAACAATGGAGATGGATGGATACTAGTATACAATTATGGACGGACTACCGAGTGCCGACACAGAGGTAGCTACATCCGTGAACTACCGTACTGTACTGTGTCTGCTGCTAATATAGACTGGTTGATAAAGAGATGTAGTAGTATGTATAAGTATAAAGAAGAAAGAAAAAAAAACCACGGGTAGGTGGTATACAATTATGGACGGACTGCCGAGTGCCGACACAGAGGTAGCTACAGCCGTGGACTACCGTACTGTACTGTGTCTGCTGCTAATATAGACTGGTTGATAAAGAGATGTAGTAGTATGTATAAGTATAAAGAAGAAAGAAAAAAAACCACGGGTAGGTGGTATACAATTATGGACGGACTGCCGAGTGCCGACACAGAGGTAGCTACAGCCGTGGACTACCGTACTGTACTGTGTCTGCTGCTAATATAGACTGGTTGATAAAGAGATGTAGTAGTATGTATAAGTATAAAGAAGAAAGAAAGAAAAACCACAGGTAGGTGGTATACAATTATGGACGGACTGCCGAGTGCCGACACAGAGGTAGCTACAGCCGTGAACTACCGTACTGTACTGTGTCTGCTGCTAATATAGACTGGTTGATAAAGAGATGTAGTAGTATGTATGTATAAAGAAGAAAGAAAAAAAAACCTCGGGTAGATGGTATACAATTATGGACGGACTGCCGAGTGCCGACACAGAGGTAGCTACAGCCGTGAACTACCGTACTGTACTGTGTCTGCTGCTAATATAGACTGGTTGATAAAGAGATGTAGTAGTATGTATGTATAAAGAAGAAAGAAAAAAAAACCACGGGTAGGTGGTATACAATTATGGACGGACTGCCGAGTGCCGACACAGAGGTAGCTACAGGCGTGGACTACCGTACTGTACTGTGTCTGCTGCTAATATAGACTGGTTGATAAAGAGATGTAGTAGTATGTATGTATAAAGAAGAAAGAAAAAAAACCCACGGGTAGGTGGTATACAATTATGGATGGACTGCCGAGTGCCGACACAGAGGTAGCTACAGCCGTGAACTACCGTACTGTGTCTGCTGCGACTGGATGATAAATAATGATATAAAAAATATATATATATCACTACTGCAGCCGGACAGGTATATATTATATAATGACGGACCTGCTGGACACTGTCTGTCAGCAGAATGAGTTTTTTATAGAATAAAAAAAAAAACACCACACAAGTGAAGTCACACGACGAGTGTTTAACTTTTTCATGCAATCACAATATAGTATACTACTAACTATACTGGTGGTCAGTGTGGTCAGGTCACTGGTCAGTCACACTGGCAGTGGCACTCCTGCAGCAAAAGTGTGCACTGTTTAATTTTAATATAATATGTACTCCTGGCTCCTGCTATAACCTATAACTGGCACTGCAGTGCTCCCCAGTCTCCCCACAATTATAAGCTGTGTGAGCTGAGCACAGTCAGATATATATACATAGATGATGCAGCACACTGGGCTGAGCAGTGCACACAGATATGGTATGTGACTGAGTCACTGTGTGTATCGTTTTTTTCAGGCAGAGAACGGATATATTAAATAAAACTGCACTGTCTGGTGGTCACTGTGGTCAGTCACTAGTAAACTCTGCACTCTCTACACTTCTACAGTACTCCTAAGCTCCAGTAAATCAGGTCAATCTCTCTCTCTCTCTCTCTCTTCTAATCTAAATGGAGAGGACGCCAGCCACGTCCTCTCCCTATCAATCTCAATGCACGTGTGAAAATGGCGGCGACGCGCGGCTCCTTATATAGAATCCGAGTCTCGCGAGAATCCGACAGCGTCATGATGACGTTCGGGCGCGCTCGGGTTAACCGAGCAAGGCGGGAGGATCCGAGTCTGCTCGGACCCGTGAAAAAAACCATGAAGTTCGGGCGGGTTCGGATTCAGAGAAACCGAACCCGCTCATCTCTACCCTCCCTGCCCCTCCACAGTTCCTCCCGGTTTCGTCCAGATTTTCGGGGGCGGGCGGTACATGCCGCATCCTTCATGGCGGCCTGCTTACTCCATGGGGGGCGCCGCGGGGGTCGGGGCTGCCTTCCCTCACGCCGTTGCATACCCCTCAGTTGGGGGTCCTCCCCCGCCGCTTCCCGCTGGCCCTCCGCCGCGGAGCGACTGGGCTTGGCCTCCTCCCCCGCCTGTTCACCCCATTGCCATTGATGCGCTGGTTTCCCCCGCGCCTGTTGTCCCTTCGTTTTCTCCCTCACAGGTACTTGCCGGTGCCGGGGCTACGTCGCGTAGGGGACGAAGGTCGGAGAGGGCCGCGGCCGCGACATCGACGGGGGATGTTCTGCCACCACCAGAGTCGGGTGCAACGGACGACGCTGTTCCGGGTCCTTCAAACACTGGCGAGCACGCCCTTCCTTTACACTGTTCATCTAGTTCTTATTCCTCATCGTCTAGCAGTGCTTCTTCAGGTTCTCCGCGGCGCCCGCGTAAATTAGCTAGACTTATCGTCCGGCGCATGGCGAAGGAATCGCGGAAAGTGGCAGCGCCAGCGTCAGCAATACCCCCTGCCCCCCCCCCCCCCCATTATACGGAGATGGTGCATTGCGCCAACACGGCAGTTACGCGGGGGGTTCGTAAGCGGATGCGAGAAAAAATCCGGAAGGGGAAGTACGTTGACATCTTCACCCTTACGGATGAGATGCGACAGGGTTTTGAAGCAGCTAAGAAACCGGGTGGCATTGGGGAAAGTGCTTTCCACAATTTTCACCAGTGGTTGCGAGGGTTTTTGGTTTTTACTGCTTGCTACACGGAATCGCGACCCGCGGAGTATTCCAATTTAGTTAAATACTTGTTTTTAGTACGTGACATGTACTTAAAATCCAAGGGTTCCGCTTGGCGGGATTACGATGAGAAATTCCGTCGTAATCAGGATGGCAACCCCATCCTGCCCGCGGGTTTTAAAGATGTCGAGGTGTGGTTGGAGGTCACACAGCAGGTTAAGCCCACCCCGGACGTCACGGTCAGGAAGCCCGGAGCGGCCGGGGTTCCGGGTTCCCGCTTGATAGAGAAAGGGAAGTGTTTTGCCTACAATGAGGGCAAATGCGTCAAGGGGGTGAATTGTCGTTTTCGCCACTCGTGTAAGTTGTGCGGGGCCAGTCACCCGACCAAAGATTGCACCTCTGCGGCGAGCGGTAAGCCCTCCGCTCCTGCCGAGGCCAGGGGAATTGACAAGTAAGGCCTTCTCCCCGATTCGAGTTCCCGAATTGCGGCGCTGGCTGAGCTTATACCCCGACGAGTCGGCAGCGTCATTCCTCTTGGAGGATTTTCGACATGGTTTTCGTCTGCCCATTTCGGATTTGGTGCACGTGGTGGCGCGCCAGAATTTGAAATCGGCTCGCGAATTCCCACAGGAGGTCCGGCGGAAGGTGGACGGGGAGATCGGCTTCGGGCGCATGTCGGGGCCCTACGCCTTTCCCCCTCTACCCTCCTTGTGCATTTCCCCCGTTGGGGTGGTGCCCAAGAAGGCCCCGGGCAAGTTCCACCTGATCCAGCACTTGTCGCACCCTCCGGGCTTTTCGGTTAACGACGCTATTCCGCAGGCTGTGTGCAGGGTACGTTATCAGTCTTTTGATGACGCTCTGCGCTTGGTGCGGGATTGTGGTCCGGGGGGCCTGTTGGCAAAATTGGACGTGGAGTCGGCTTTCCGGCTACTTCCACTGCATCCGGATTCCATGCGGTTTCTGGGTTTCAATCTAGGGGGCGAGTTTTACGTGGATCGGTGTCTCCCCATGGGTTGTTCGGTTTCCTGCGCCTACTTTGAGAGTTTTAGCACATTTTTGCACTGGTGCGTCCAGTCCGCCTCTGGCCAACGTGGGGTAACTCACTACCTGGACGACTTTCTCTTTGTGGGTCCGGGGGGCAGTTCGATCTGTGGGGATATTCTTTCGGTGGCTAGGTCCTTGTTCGAAAGTTTAGGGGTGCCCGTCGCGCCGGACAAGTGTGAGGGCCCCTGCACTTGTCTTAGCTATTTAGGAATTGAAATAGACACGGTGGGGGGTTGCTGTCGCCTACCCGAGGATAAAGTGCGTAAGCTTTTGGGTTTAATTACTGACTGTTTAGGCAAGCGCAGGGTTCGGCTTAAGCAGGTGCAGTCTTTGCTGGGTTCTTTCAACTTTGCATGCCGGATTATCCCCATGGGGAGGATTTTCTGTCGCAAACTTGAACGGGCCACGGCGGGGACGGTCCGGCGGCATCACACCGTGTACCTGTCCCGCGAGAACAGGGATGATTTGCGGATTTGGGTCTCTTTCCTGGTGTCCTTCAACAGGGAGGTTTTGTGGCCTTCGCCTTGTTGTTCCAGCAAGCGGCTCCAATTGTTCACGGATGCCTCGGGCAGTCAAGGTTTTGGGGCGTTTTTTGCTGGGGCATGGTGCGCTGCTGCCTGGCCAGCCTCTTGGGTAATGCAGGGTTTTACCAAGAACCTCCTTTAGCTGGAATTGTTCCCGATCATAGTGGCACTTGAATTATGGGCCTGCCAGTTCGCGAATAGGGACATCTCGTTTTGTTGCGACAACTTGGGGGTGGTACATACGATTAATAATCAGCGTTCCTCCTCTCCGCAGGCTCTGAGGCTGCTACAGCATCTTGTGTTAGTTTGCTTGCGGCGCAATATTAATTTCAGGGCCCGTCACGTTCCCGGAATCGACAACGGAATTGCGGATGCATTGTCTCGGTTCCAATTTGACAAGTTCTGGGCGTTGGTTCCGGGAGCGGTGGCGGAGGGTTTACCGTGCCCGCCTTCTGTCTGGCAGATTGTCGAATCGGGTTAGCTGCTCTAGCCAGGTGTGCTTTGGCTCCCTCCACTCTCAGGGCGTATGATGCAGCCTGGCGTGATTGGTCGGTCTTTCAAAGTAGGTACAGTGTAGCAGGTGAGTCCTCGGCTGAAGTCTTGATGGCCTTTGTTTGGGAACATTACCAAACGGGTAGGTCAAAAGCGGCCATGGCATCTGCCCTTGCGGGCATTTCTTTTCACTCGCGGCTCCACTGGATGACGGACCCCACCGAGTCTTTTGTCCTTTCCAGAGCGCTGAAAGGTTGGGCTAGGTTGCGTCCGGCGCCCGCGGACTCCCGTAGACCCGTGACGTTGCAGCTTGTAACAGAGTTGCTGCGTGTGCTGCCTCGAATTGCGTACTCGGAATTCGAGGTGGCTTTGTTTAGTTGTACGTATGCCCTGGCCTTTTTGGGGGCTTTCCGAGTGAGCGAGTTAGTGGCATGCAGCAAGGCATCTCGGGAGTCGGGTCTGCTTTACGGGAATGTGCGCATGCAGGATGGCCTGTTGCTCTGTTGGATTGTGCGGTCCAAGACAGATCAAACAGGTCGGGGTCGCTGGGTGTCCTTGGAGGCCCAGGAGGAAACGGGTGTTTGCCCGCTGCGGTTGACGCAGGAGTATATACGGTTGAGACCTCCGGGGGGCGACCAGTTGCTGGTGCACGCGCACGTTGGCCCGCTGACGAAGTTTCAATTTGCTGCTGTGTTTAAAAAATGTTTGACGGCATTGGGCTTGCGGGGGACGGACTTCGGTACCCATTCCTTTCGGATTGGGGCGGCTACCCATGCAGTGGCTACGGGTTCATCCCCGGCGGCTATTCGGGAGCTGGGCCGTTGGAAGTCTGCCTCCTATAGGTCTTATGTCCGTTTGGATAAGTTGTAGGTGCGCCTGTTGCGTTAACCCAAAAACGTGTTTACTCGTCGGTTTTTGAACGCTTACCATTCAGGAATCGAGGGTGTGAAGTGAATTTTTAAATTTTTCCTCCGAGGGGGCCTAATTTCAATTGGCTGTTCTATCAAGGTCCACGGGAGGTTTTTTGATTTTTATCCTTCACTTGGGTTTTTTCCGTTATGCATTATGTATGTATTGTGTTCACAATTCTGATGTTAGGATGTTTTCTTTTTTCAGCTGTCGTTGATTTTGGGGAGCATGTATGGCTGGTTGGCCATTCCTATATTTTTTGGGCGGCGAGGCATCCCATGGCACTTAGGGGAGCTGATGTTTTTGGGTCTAGGGAATTGCGATGGTTAGGTGTTAGAGGTATGCTGTGGGGTGACTTGTTGCGGCTCCTTTTTTTCCCGTGAGCGCCGCTGGGGTCGCCCTAGTTGTATTGTCCTTCATTTAGGTGGTAATGATTTAGGTCGAGTTAAAGGCATAGATTTGATTTTGTCCATTAAGGCGGATTTGGTGGCGATTCGTTGTCACTGGCCAGGAGTACGCATTGTTTGGTCGGAGATAGTGCCGCGTTTTCATTGGCGTGGTGCGGTGCGTTTCTCGGCGCTGGAGAAGGCCCGCAAGAAGGTGAATTCGGCATTGTCTCTCTTTGTCAGGGCCATAGATGGAGTAGCGGTCAGGCATCCTTTACTTGTGCTGCGTAATAGGCAGTTCTACAAGGAGGATGGGGTTCATCTTTCTCCGGACGGAGTGCAGATTTTCCTGGAGGATGTTTTTGGTCCTTTTCGGTAGGGCTATTTAGTTTGTTCTTAGTTGGTTATTGTTGTTGGTTGCGGATGGCGGTGGCGGTTGTAAACCTTGGTGGCGGGAAGTCGCTACCAACCAGCTGTCACACAGGCATAAGTGGTCATTGTGGGGCACCCTCTTTAGAAGGACGGCAGGTGTGTCCTTCTCTTGCGGTTGGACATTTAGACGTTCCCCTGCGGGAACCGAACGTTTGCCAGAGAAAAGAGGGGTGAGGCCAGCACAATGCGGGTTATGCGGGAAGGAGGCGGGGTCTGGGTACTCCCCTCCTTGGTTTGGTGGTTTTCATCTAGGTGACTGGTGCTGGTGTCTGGTAGCGAATTTCTTTTGCCATCCTCCAAGCTAAATTTAAATCTATAATCTAAATGAATTCTAATTCGATCACAATTATAGTTTAAAGAGTTGGTCAGCGATCAATAAACATCGTCTGACCTTTAACTCCAGCTACCGTGTCCGTGTCTTTATTTCAGTGTGTGGTGTCGTTTTATTTAGTGATAAGATAGCTTAAGAAAAAGGTTTATGTAATCACAATAAAGTTATGGGCGCCTTAGATAAGATGAAGGCTGCATAAGCCTGAGGCCATATAAGAGCTCAACTTTTGGTGATTGGTTGTTTAATGTCTAAGCAGTTGCTAGGCAGATCAGTTTTTTCCTGTGGTTTTTTCCTATTGGATTAGAAGGTTGTCCATCAAGCTTAATAGGTTGGTCTTAGGATAGTATATAGGGCAGGGCCATTTGCCTCAGACTTCCTCTTGCCATTCATTGTATGCCCGCCCGCCCGCCCTCCCGGATTGCATCGATTGTTTTGTTTCCTGCAGTTGGCTATTGAAAGCCAGATTGGCGGGAAGTCGCTACCAACCAGCTGTCACACAGGCATAAGTGGTCATTGTGGGGCACCCTCTTTAGAAGGACGGCAGGTGTGTCCTTCTCTTGCGGTTGGACATTTAGACGTTCCCCTGCGGGAACCGAATGTTTGCCAGAGAAAAGAGGGGTGAGGCCAGCACAATGCGGGTTATGCGGGAAGGAGGCGGGGTCTGGGTACTCCCCTCCTTGGTTTGGTGGTTTTCATCTAGGTGACTGGTGCTGGTGTCTGGTAGCTACTTTCTTTTGCCATCCTCCAAGCTAAATTTAAATCTATAATCTAAATGAATTCTAATTCGATCACAATTATAGTTTAAAGAGTTGGTCAGCGATCAATAAACATCGTCTGACCTTTAATCCAGCTACCGTGTCCGTGTCTTTAATTCAGTGTGTGGTGTCGTTTTATTTAGTGATAAGATAGCTTAAGAAAAGGTTTATGTAATCACAATAAAGTTATGGGCGCCTTAGATAAGATGAAGGCTGCATAAGCCTGAGGCCATATAAGAGCTCAACTTTTGGTGATTGGTTGTTTAATGTCTAAGCAGTTGCTAGGCAGATCAGTTTTTTCCTGTGGTTTTTTCCTATTGGATTAGAAGGTTGTCCATCAAGCTTAATAGGTTGGTCTTAGGATAGTATATAGGGCAGGGCCATTTGCCTCAGACTTCCTCTTGCCATTCATTGTATGCCCGCCCGCCCGCCCTCCCGGATTGCATCGATTGTTTTGTTTCCTGCAGTTGGCTATTGAAAGCCAGATTGGCGGGAAGTCGCTACCAACCAGCTGTCACACAGGCATAAGTGGTCATTGTGGGGCACCCTCTTTAGAAGGACGGCAGGTGTGTCCTTCTCTTGCGGTTGGACATTTAGACGTTCCCCTGCGGGAACCGAACGTTTGCCAGAGAAAAGAGGGGTGAGGCCAGCACAATGCGGGTTATGCGGGAAGGAGGCGGGGTCTGGGTACTCCCCTCCTTGGTTTGGTGGTTTTCATCTAGGTGACTGGTGCTGGTGTCTGGTAGCTACTTTCTTTTGCCATCCTCCAAGCTAAATTTAAATCTATAATCTAAATTAATTCTAATTTGATCACAATTATAGTTTAAAGAGTTGGTCAGCGATCAATAAACATCGTCTGACCTTTAACTTCAGCTACAGTGTCCGTGTCTTTATTTCAGTGTGTGGTGTCGTTTTATTTAGTGATAAGCTAGCTTAAGAAAAAGGTTTATGTAATCACAATAAAGTTATGGGCGCCTTAAGCAGCCTGTATTTACCCTGCACAAAAACAATATAACCCACCCAAATCTAAATCTCTCTGCACATGTTACATCTGCCCCACATGCGGTGCATATTTTCTTTGTAAAATGTCTCACAACGTGGAAGCACAATAGAAGATCAAAACATGATAATTTTCTTTTACTCAAAATATGTTTATATAATAAACTTTATTTTACTGTAAAAATGTGATAATTAAATTCCATTTAAACTTTTCCGATCCTACGTTTGACAAGTTATTAATTATAATCTAATAATAGGAGAACGCACTGACACACCTGTCAGAAAATTGTACTCCATGCAAGCAAGTACTGTATGCTGTTTGTTATATGAAGGAAGAGGAGAGTAGGAAGAGGCAATGAAGGGAGAAGTACTGCCTGTAATAAATCAATGTGATTGTTTTGCTTGGAGGGAAAGCTTTTGATTGCTGTCATTATGTTTGCTATGTGCTGGAAGGCAAAAAATGTACCTTTTTGCTGAATGAATTATATTCAGTAGTCCCTGTAATACTAGATTCCTTATATGTGCTTGCAAAAGAAACAATCTCATGAAGCACAAGGAGCAGATCTGTCATGAATCTGTCCATAAGATGTGCTTACAACTTATGAGGTCCTTCTGGTTTATGCGGCCTATGCATCTGACAGGCGAATACCAATTCCCTGTTGCCGATTCAATTTGGTGTTTGGTGGATTGGCAAAATACCTGCTAAAAATTCCTGACTCGCCAGTTCTGGGTTTTGGGATGGAATTGGCAAACTCACACTGCTGGCTCCCCACACAGCCTTCTTTGTTAATAACAATGTTTTTAAAGGGATGCGGTCACCGGTCAGGATGCCGATGCCATGATCCCAATCGCTGGCAATGCCGATGGTTTGCATGCCGACACATAGGGACTATTCTGTAAGGGGCTCTGTTGCGCTCGTCCCCCCCCTCCGGCATTCAGGCAGCTGGGTTCCTGGGTTCGGTATGCTGAATTCCAGGATACCAACCACCGGCAAAACAATCCCAAACTGTTTTTAAACCATGGTATAACTAATACATCAAAGAAAAAAAAATGGCTAACCAGACTGGAACTTGTAATGTCTCTTACTGAACTGGAACTGGTAACGTCTCTGACCAGAATGGGAACGGTAATGTCTCTGACTGGACTGGGACCAATAATGTATCTGACCGAAATGGGACTGGTAACATCTCTGACCAGACTGGAACTTGTAATGTCTCTTACTGAACTGGAACTGGTAACATCTCTGACCAGAATGGGAATGGGAATGTCTCTGACTGGACTGGGACCAATAATGTCTCTGACTGAAATGGGACTGGTAACATCTCTGACCAGACTGGAACTTGTAATGTCTCTTACTGAACTGGAACCAGTAAAGTCTCTGACCAGAATGGGAACGGTAACATCTCTGACTGGACTGAGACTGGTAACATCTCTGACCGGAATGGGACTGGTAACATCTCTGACTGTACTGGGAACGGTAACGTCTCTGATCAGGCTGGGACTGATAATGTCTCTGACCAGCCTAAGACCGGTAACATCTCTGACTGAACTGGGACTGGTAACATCTCTTACTAGACTGGAACTGGTAATGTTTCTGACTGGACTAGAACCAGTAATGTCTTTGACCAGACTGAGACCAGTAAGTCTGGATGCTGGGCTGAGACCAGCAATAATGTGCCTGGACACCAGGCTGCTACTGGTGGTTCTGAATGCAGGACTGGGACCAGCAGTTCTGGATAACTGGGTATTGCTGGGTTCAGTTGTACTATGGAGCAGTTAAGGATGGGTTTCGGCTAGAAATGTAATAACCTCAGAACACTTGAAGACTAGTGTGTGTTTCAGGTGCTTGTGCTGTGGCTGGAAGATAAGGAAATGTACACAAGGGTGGTATTCATGTGACCGACGGTCGGGAGACCGACGGTCACATGACCTCCTCCAGCATCCCGACCACCACTATCCTGATGGTAGGCATGCCGACCAACAGGGACTATTTCCACTCGTGGGTGTCCACGACACCCATAGAGTGGGAATAGAACCCGCCACCGAGCCCGCAGCGTGGCGAGCGCAGCGAGCCCGCAAGGGGCTTGCTGCACTCGCCCCTCCCCGCCGGGATCCCGGCGTCGGTATGCTGCCGGGATCCCGGCATCGGTAAGCTGACCGGTGGTCAGGAGACCGCCGGTCAGCCATACTACACCCGTACACAAAGTAATATATGCTTGATTGCAGGAGAATGCTAGAGAAGTCGAGGAAACTATGGGGCTAATTCATACCTGATCACTCGCTAACGTTTTTTTGCACCACTGCGATCAGGTCAGAACTGTGTATGCATATGCACCGCAATGCGCAAGCGCATCGCACGGGTACAAATTGGATCGCCGTTCAGCAATGGGTTTGTGCAATGAATACATTCGCACGGTCATTCGCAAGGAGATTGACAGGAAGAAGGCATTTGTGGGTGGCAACTGACCGTTTTCAGGGAGTGGTTGGAAAATCGCAGGAGTTCCCAAGCGTTTGCAGGGCGGGTGTCTGATGTCAATTCCGGGCCCGGACAGGCTGAAGTGATCGTAGTGGCTGAGTAAGTCCTGGGCTTCTCAGAAGCTGCACAAACTCTTTTTGTACCACTTGGCTGCACATGCAATTGAACACTTGCACAGCTAAAATACACTCTCCGGTGGGCGGCGACTATGCTGGACTGCAAAAAACCCCTGGCGAGCGATCAGGTCTGAATTAGGCCCAATGTCCTTTAGAATGAGCATACAGGGAAAGACTGGTAATTTTATATGGAGCAGATAAATGGTTTGCTTGCAGGACAATCAGAGGTTACATTCACACTAGCATTCAGGAACACTGCTAGAGAAATGAGGAGTGCACTAATCCAGGAGCTGGAAGCAACTGGTAAACAGGTATGCGATGAACTCTGTAATACTTACGAAATACTTACGAAATAGCAGATAAGATTCTATGGAGAGGTTTCAGCAGGCTGGAAACTTGAATACATTGAAGAGTTCTGAAATCACTGGAGTGCTGAGCTGAGAGACAGGTAACAGGTAATTTGTAGCTTGAATTACTGGAGAACACAGGAGAATTCTGATATTTGGAGAGTTTTGGCAGTGCTGATTCTTGGAGAGATAAAACCCAGCAATGAAGGGAACTCGGGGATTACAGGAAAACTGCGGACAAGCTGCAAATCAGGAACCAGGAAGTCAGAATGACTTATTGCTCTGGCCATGAGCTAATGTACAGAAAAGATTTACATAGAAGCAGCAGGTCACAGATTGGCTGCCAGAGTCAGCTGAGGCAAGGAGCCATCTGACTGGAGGTAATACAGTCAGCCGACAAGATCCAAATTAGCAATGTCCATGCATCAGCTCCACAAAACAGGTGCAGCACAAAAGCCTGACATTCAGGACAGGTACTGGAGCAAAGGTAAGTGCTGAAATATTTAGTGCAAGAAATGTGTATTGCAAGTCAGATTCCTGACACACTCCTGTTTTGCTTATTTTTATGCTAATCTAAAAATGTTTACCTGCACTTCAAGCCACTATCTACAGTAACAATTTATACAGAATTGAGATTTAATTTAAATTGTATTTATCACTACCAAATAAACATTAATGTAATATATTCACTATTGTTAAAATATACAGTTATAGTTGTATTTAATACTGATAAAAAAAGCATTAAACCCTAGCAGCTGACTTTTAATTGTCCTAAAAGATTAATACAGCATGACCAATATACCTATAAATTGCCCACGTGTGTCTTTATGTTTGATTTGTTCCATTTCCTAAGAGTAGGTAAAGTTTCTCTCTTATATTCAATGTGAACTAAATATCATTACGTATATAGGGAGGAATTCATAAAGCCTCAATCATTTTTTGGGTGGTAAAACCTGACTTTATTACAATTGTTTTTTCAGGCAATCCAATTAGAGCCACTCAAAAAACAACCTGTGTGATAAGTTAATGGGCCTACTGTATGTGTTTTCACTGTCACTATCGCGAAAATAGTGCACTTATTTGGGATTTATTTTATTTTGGGACCTCAGCAGGTCCTGGAAAAAATCAACGATAACTGCTGGCATCTGGCTATCTTCAGGGTTAATTAGAAAGTGCTGGGGGATCAATTAGCTTGTGGTTAATTACAGTTGGCAATTGAAGTCCCACCCCATATAGTGCTTATAGGCTTCAAGTCTCCAATATTGAGGTCTCTCTAGTTGTAGATCTTGATTTAGCAGCCTGATAATTATTACTGTAGATATGTTCGCCATTGCTTTTTGCTATTAATGCCCGCTAAGTGATATATAATGACCCTGGTAAGGGGGAGGGTGTGTGGCTTAAAAAGTGGTCATGATGGTACCTGTTAATATAAAATAAATTAAATATGGCCCTGCACACTCCATAGGGGGGGTGACATTTTAACACCCGGGAGGCGGGCAAGGGGATGGGCACCTGCTTTCTACCGTACTTGATCAGGGAGAGGGTCCCTCCTTCCTGGCCAGCGCCATCTTCCCAGTGATATTTGGGAAGATGACACTGGCCACTAGAGAGCAAAGACTCACTGCACAGTGCCAGAGTCTTTGCATTCAATGCAGAGCCATCTTCCTGAAGATATCACCGGGAAGATGGTGTAAGCCACAGGTATACTCTGTGGAGGGGGAGCCAGCAGACTGGGAACCCCACTGGGCCACTCCAGCATCCCGGGCCACAGTAATTAGTACCCTTACCCCCCCCCCTCCCCTTGGCGCCACTGTCTATGGCAATGTGTTGAGATGTATATTACAAGCTTGAGGAACTCCAGGGGCTCCACCTAGTCTCCAGCAGGTGATCAGGGTGCACTTCAGTTGGTCACCAGCACTGATCTGTACTTTCTTAATAAGTAAGAACTGAATATATTTATATATACTGATTAGGATTTGCTGCTCCTCAATTTAAGAACCAGGCTACAAGGTCTAACTGCATCAAAGCCGCAGTACATAAAAAGCAAACTTGCTGATGCATTTTTGTGTATCAAACACTTTCTTACTGAGTTAATCCTCACTTATACTGTATATAAAACTTTTCCCCCCATATTTTTCTGAACCTGCGGCATCAAGCCTCTAATCCTTTGAACAAATTTTAATTATTTGTCTTCCTTAGGGGAAAAGAATGCACCTAGGGTAATTAATAGTTAATCTCTTTCCATGCTACACTCATAATTATTTCTGCACTGCTTTTGCAAAACTGCACTTATTTTATTGAATTTTTGTGTGGTTTACAAACTGATAAATTTACTAAAGGCCAAATTGCAGATAAAATCACATATTTTGTAACCGCACGCTATGAAATCACCATTTCATTTTTTTTAAAAATGCCAAGTATATAAACTGCGTGATTTATTAAGTTACTGTTTGAACAACTGCACGTCAAGCTGTCAGAAAAACGGCCAATTTTTTTTTTAGACATGGTTCTGAAAGGCAAAATAGCTCATGCTGTTTAAACAAAGGGCAATTTCCAGAAATCACTCCTTTCCATTTTCTACAAGCCCTCAAGAGAGTGCACTACAAGTGTTGCCTGACTAATAAATAAATAGTAGACTAAATTCGGAAAAGAGCAAAGCGACATGCCCATGGATTCTTGACTCAAAATGTACTTATTGGAGCTGTTTTAATGAAGCAAATTAGACATACAACTAACATCTTAAGAAGCTTGTTTGTGTTTTTAACACTTTTAAATGTGTTTACTAGAATCATACTATATATTTCAAAAGTTTTATTACTAAAATATGTATAAAACATTAAGGGGGACATTTACTAAGCAGTGATAAGAGCGAAGAAGTGAGCCAGTGGAGAAATTGCCCAATCAACCAATTAGCAGCTCTGTATCATTATATAGTATGCAAATTATAGATGTTACTTCAGTGCTGATTGGTTGCCATGGGTAACTTCTCCACTGGCTCACTTCTCCGCTCTTATCACTGCTTAGTAAATGTCCATCTTAATTTCTTAACATGTGATGCACAATTATCATGTACTGTATACAGATTTACAAAATAAAAATTCCACAATGATTCCGTCAATTTATTTCTTTTTGCCTCCTTTTTAATATACTGGAAATCTACTGGAAATGGACTTTGACAGACAATAACTTCTTTAGCAACTATTTTTCACCTTCCTTGAAAATATTTTTCATTTGACAGAGCGCTGCAAGGCAATATCCATTGGTGTATCTATAATGGGTGCAAGATGTGCAGGGGGCCCCACACACTTAATTATACTTACCATTTTGTCGGCCCGGTGCTGGCTGCAGAGCTGTAGAAATCACTAGGAAAATGGACGCCACAGCCATTTTCCGGAATAGAGATGTCCCCGGGAACGCAGTGCGGCACATGGCCGGATTACCAATGGGGTGGATGGAGCTGCAGTTCCAGCCGCCCCCCCCCCCCCCCCCCATCAAAATAGTCCCACAGGTTGCTAAACTGCTGGAGACAGAAAAATGTACTTTCCTGTCTACCATAGCACAGTAATTGGCTGCTTCAAGCTCCGCCCACTAAAACCACGCTGGCACCTTGCTTGGACATGGATACTGGTGGTCAGCCAGAGGGGCCGACCATCGTATTTGTGCCAAATACAAATGACAGTGCAGTGGGAGGCTTCACCACATAGCATTTCTGCACCTTCCGCAAGTAGTGTATCCCGGTCGACGAATGGGAGGTGGCGCCAGCTGGTAGGGAGCTGCAGCTGGGAGATAATTTCAAATAAAGGGTGATGATGATCCTTACCCTTTAGCAGTACCGTGGGCCCTGGGATTAACAGCACAGCTTCAGGCTTCAGGCTCACACAGTTTGTGTTTAAGTAAAACACTGACCACTTTGTGCACAGAATGCCCGCCACCCACTGTATCTATGTCATGGTGTTCTTCAGCTGGAGGTGGGTATGCTTGACCTCAACTTTTCTCCTCCTCCACTAGACCTGAGCATTTAAGGGCACTCCTCCTGGTCTCTCTGCACACGGGCAAGGCAAAGGTAAGTTTTTCTGCAGCTTCCTTACACTTTTCAGTTTCCCCTCCTTTCTGTACCTGCCCCTCTACCCTTTTCCAGCATATGCCAGTCTCTTAATTACCTGACTATACCAGCCATCTGCCCTTTTCCTACAAATACCAGCCTCCCTGAACTTTCCCTGTCTGTGCCAACCTCTGTGTCCATCCTTGACTCTGCCATCCTTTCTGCTGTGTTGTCTGAACCAGCCATTATGATTTCATCCTGTCTGCTCTACCCTCTATGCCATTCCCATTCTGCACCAGCCTCTCTGCCGTTTGTTATCTGTGCCTACCACTCTACCTTTCTACTATCTACTCCAGCCTCTGCTGATCCTTGTTTGTGCCAGCTGTTCTTGTCTGTGCCAGTGTTTATGCTGTTCTCATATCAGTGCCATCCATTCTGCTCTGCTAACAACTGTTCCCTTGACTTTGCCAGCCTCTCTGTCCTTCCCATCTGCGTCAGCCTCTCTGCACTTCCCATCTGCGTCAGCCTTTCTGTCCTAACCAGTTGCATTAACCTTTCTGCCCTTCTTATCTGCATCAGCCTCTCTGCCCTTCTCATCTGCATCAGCCTCTCTGTCCTTACCATCTGCACCACCCTCTATGTCCTTCCCATCTGTGTCAGCTTCTCTGTCCTTCCCATCTGCGTCAGCCTCTCTGTCCTTTCCATCTGTGTCAGCCTCTCTGTCCTTCCCATTTGTGTCAGCATCTCTGTCCTTCTCATATGTGTCAGCTTTCTGCCCTTCTCATCTGCACCAGCCTCTCTGCCCTTCTCATCTGCATCAGCCTCTCTGCCCCTCTTAACTGCGTCAGCCTCTCTGCCCCTCTCAACTGCGTCAGCCTCTCTGCCCTTCTCATCTGCATCAGCCTCGCTGCCCTTCTCATCTGCATCAGCCTCTCTGCCCTTCCCATCTGCGTCAGCCTCTCTGTCCTTCCCATCTGCATCAGCTTCTCTGCCCATCTAATCGGCATCAGCCTCTCTGCCCTTCTTATCTGCATCAGTCTCTCTGCCCTTCTCATATCTGTCAGCTTTCTTCCCTTCTCATCTGCACCAGCCTCTCTGTCGTTCTCATCTCCGTCAGCCTCTCTGCCCTTCTCATCTGCGTCAGCCTCTCTGCCCTTCTCATCTGCATCAGCCTCTCTGCCCCTCTCAACTGCATCAGCCTCTCTGCCTTTCTCATCTGCGTCAGCCTCCCTGTCCTTCATATCTGCGTCAGCCTCTCTGCCCTTCTCATCTGCGTCAGCCTCTCTGCCCTTCTCATCTACATTAGCCTCTCTGCCCTTCTCATCTATGTTAGCCTCTCTGCCCTTCTCATCTACGTTAGCCTCTCTGCCCTTCTCATCTGCATCAACCTTTCTGTCCTTTCCATCTGCATCAGCCTTTCTGTCCTAACCATGTGTATCAGCCTCTCTGACCTTTTCATCTGCGTAAGCCCCTGTTCTTCCCATCTGTGTCAGCCTCTCTGTTCTTCCCATCTGGGTCAGCCTCTCAGCCCTTCTCATCTGCGTCAGCTCTCTGCCATTCTCATTTGCACCAGCCTCTCTGCCCTTCTCATTTGCACCAGCCTCTCTGCCCTTCTCATCTGCGTCAGCCTCTCTGCCCTTCTCATCTGCACCAGCCTCTCTGCCCTTCTCATCTGCACAAGCCTCTCTGCCCTTCTCATCTGCACAAGCCTCTCTGCCCTTCTCATCTGCGTCAGCCTCTCTGCCTTTCCCATCTGCACAAGCCTCTCTGCCCTTCTCAACTGCGTCAGCCTCTCTGCCCTTCTCATCTGCATCAGCCTCTCTGCCCTTCTCAACTGTGTCAGCCTCTCTGCCCTTTTCATCTGTTTTAGACTCTTTGCTTTGCCCCAATATTATAACTACTCCACAATCATCTTCTGGCATTTGCCCCACCACACATTTTTCTCCTTTGGCCCTCCTAATTCTTCTCTTGATCTTCTTCCTCCGCTTCTTCCCAAGTTACCTTTCTATTTCTCTTAAGCTGAAGTCAATGGGTTTCCTGCTAGTGGCCAAACTGAGCAACAGTCATGTCCAGCGCAACATTACTGATCTTGAAGATATCAGGTAAGCACAATCTTATGATTTTATTTGTTTTCATTGAGCAAGTGAAGCAAGTGAAAAGTATATTTTTAAACTAAGGGGTCGATCCATTTCATTCGCCCCTGTGAATGCGAGGGAGTAAGTGCGGCTACATGCCACATTTGCAGTTGCTCCAGACTCGCTGATTTTTGTTTGCAGTTAAAAAAAATACACTTTTTGTTTTGTAAATTAGATTTAAAAAAATACTTTTTTTTTTTTCAATCAATGGTTGTCCAATGATGGTTTTGCCACTGCAGAGCAGGCTGCAATGTTTTGTTTTTTTCTGTCCAGCATAGGGACATGGGTCTTAGCTCAGCTCCATTGTTGTGCCACTAATCCCAGGCCCTCTGATTAACAAGTGACTCTAAAAGCAGGCCATTAGGGGCATTGAGGTCCTTAGAGAGGATGGTGCTTCAATGGGGGGTGAACAGCAGAGGGGGGAAGGGACTGAGGTCACTGAGTTCATTAAACTAGTATGTATATATTCTTACACGACACTCTGCGCTAATCTAATCTAACAGGTTTAAGAAATTAGAGTGAATTCACATGTGTATAATAAAAACATTTATTCAATGAATTAATCATATATACCTTTAAATAAATATGTGTACACAAATACAAATAATTAGTTAAAAACTGTATACATGCACAATTAACCATATAAGTGAACCTAATTGGATCCTATTTCTAATAGCCGGCTATATAATGAAGATCTGTATGCAGGAGGATCAGATATTGAATATTAGATATAGACCATGTCCACAGTCTCTCATGTGAAAAATATCCTCATCACTGATGTATTTTGTAAATGACCACAGGTAGTTCACTTGTCAATTGAGCAGAGACCATATATTGAGATAAAAAGTTCATCAATTGATGTTTAAAAAGTCTCAACAAATTTCTTGTGAATGACAACAGGCTTCAAACAGCCTAGGCAGGCTTAGCTACAATGCGCTCACCCTCCATCTCAGTTTAGTAGACGGATCTAGCTGGACACTCACTGTGTGCGCCATGTGGGTGCGGCTTGGAGACTCCGGATGTCTCCGACCTCCCACATGAAATGAGTCGCTGCAGTCCCCAAGAATCTCGTTGGTGAATTACTGCTGGTGTCCGGCGCTTACACAGTGAAAAGTGGAAATATCCAAGATGAATGGTACTGTCATCAATAGTTCCTCTAACGCATTTCGCTCGTTCCTGAAGCTCCATTGAACTGTTCTTCAATTTACCTCCCGCACATTTCAAGTTCAGAAGATAAATAAATAAATAAAAAAGAATAAACTCACTAGATTAAAGGACTCCAGAGGCAGGTAGCAGCACAGTCGTCCTTCTCAATTTAAAATGATGGCTGGCGGGTGGGCTCATGGTGCAGGGGGCTCGCCGGGACGGTCACCACCACACAGGGCTGCGGCTCGGCGCTCATCTCCTCCACACGAGGAGGACGCGGCCCCGCAGTGGAAGAGCTCCAGCCCCTGGCACACAGCGGGGCTCAGACTGTCAGAGTCCCGGGGCAGAGCCGTGCCGCTGCCCTACTCCCAGCACTCCCTCCCCGGGCATCTGAGCTCTGGCGGATCCTGCGTGCTTCCCATCCAGGCTCCCCCGCCCAAGAACACCTCCGTCTCTGCTCTGTCCCCACTGGAGGCGGCAGCAGCGGCAGCAGTGGGGAACTGACCTAAAACCCTCAGCGCCCCGCGCCTGCAGCTGCGCCCACTGCTTGTACTTCAGCAGCAGTTTCTTGTCTAGGCTGCAGGAGCTGGGCTCTTCAGTATAAGTGGCGGGCCGGAGGGAAGATATGGGGATGCGCAGCATGACCTCGCTGAGGCCATGCCGCGCACAGCCGGGCACGGCCAGCGTCTGAAGCTGAGCCAAGTGCTACTGCTCAGCGGCACTGCCTGGACACAAAATAACCACAATACAGCGCATGCGCACTTTAATCCCGTGAATCACGGAATTGGAGGCTCCAATCCCAGGATTCAAATCCCGGTATTTTTGGCCTCAAATTCCTGGATCCCGGCAGCAAAAAAAGTAGCTGCTAATGTACGCAGCCAGGGCGTCTCTCAGGTCAGTCACCCTCCAGATGCCCCTATCACATAGTCTAATCTTGTTGCTGCAATTACCAGCACTATGGGTCCCCTTCTCACAAAAGCAGTGGCAGACATTACTCAGCAGATACAGCACCTCACCCATAAGGTCTCAGTACATGACAACCAAAATGGCCATAGCACAAGGGTCTTTTATTCATTTGCAAAAAGAAACCACCATTTATGGAATCGTCTAGAGGACGCAGTAAATCGTTCACGGAAATAATATTCAGCTGGTGGGCCTCCCTGAAACAGTAAAGGGACCTGACTTAGCCAAATTTGTACAAGTCACGCTTCCATCTCTCCTGGGTATTGCTGATGATTGTTGGGATTTAGTGATCAAAAGAGTACACAGGGTGGGTCCCCCACCACGCACACCTGATAGTCGTCTCTGTGTCATCCTCTTCTGATGTCTTAATTACTTAAATAAGCTGGCATCCTGGACAGCATCCTGTAAACAATGTTTTGTAATGTGGGAGAACTCCCATTTGTTCATTTTCCAAGACTTTTCTGTGTAAATCATAAAACCAAGGAAAGCTTTTAACCCCATTTGTGCTAAACTAGTTAAAGACAAACGTAAATTCACCCTTATGTATCCTGCAAAACTGCGCATCTATGGAAGCGGTTCACCTGTGGATTTCACATCCCCTGATGATGGGATGCCTATCTTCAGGAATTGGATGCGGATGCCGGCGATGATAAAGCTGGTGCCCCTTCGGCTATTACCCCTCCCTCCTCCTCTGCTCCAGAATAGAGACATGGATGGGTTTTTTTTTCTTTCTTTTCTCGCTTTCTAGACGCTTTAGAATGGTGACTAGTGTTTTATGTGATATACTGTTTTTGTTCTCCTGAGTCTATATCCTTACTGTTTTCTCTCTCCCCCAGGCTGTATGTGGATTCAGTTTCTATGAGTTCATGAATTTTATACCATGTTCAATATAGTAACATAGTATCTGAGGTTGAAAAAAGACAATTGTCCATCGAGTTCAACCTATTTGTGGTCTCCTATGCATGATGATTTGACTAAAATTTCTGACTGATGCTGCTGTCAGCCGTTGCATTTTATCCCTATTTATAGTAACTATAATGCATGACTATGCACCATACCCCTGGATATCCTTATCCATTAGGAATTTATCTAACCCATTCTTAAAGGTGTTGACAGATTCCGCCATTACAACTCCCTCAGGCAGGGAATTCCAAACACGTATTGTCCTTACCGTGAAAAAGCTTTTACGCCGTATTGTGCGGAATCTCCTCTCCTCTAACCTGAGCGAGTGTCCACAAGTCCTCTGTGTTGATCTAACCAAAAATAGGTCCCGCGCAAGCTCTGTGTATTGTCCCCTTATATATTTGTAGATGTTGATCATATCCCCTCTTAGTCTCCGCTTTTCCAATGTAAACATGCCTAGTCTTTCAAGCCTTTCCTTGTATTCCATCGTCTCCATGCCCTTAATTAGTTTGGTCGCCCTCCTCTGTACCTTTTCTAGCTCCAGGATATCCTTTTTGTAGTACGGTGCCCTGAATTGTACACAGTATTCAAGGTGTGGCCTCACTAGTGATTTATATAATGGGAGTATAATACTCTCGTCCCTAGCATCAATACCCCGTTTTATGCATGCTAATATCTTATTAGCCTTCTTTGCTGCAGTCCTACTTTGGGTACTACTGCTTAGCTTGCTATCTATGAGGACACCTAAGTCCTTTTCCAGTACAGAATCCCCTAATTTTACCCCATTTAGTAGGTAGGTGTAATTTTTGTTACCACAGTGCAATACCTTACACTTGTCTGTGTTGAAGCGCATTCTCCATTTGGCTGCCCATGCTTCTAATTTAACTAAGTCATTCTGAAGAGACTCTGCATCCTCCTCTGTTTTTATAGCCTTACACAATTTGGTATCATCTGCAAAAATTGACACCATGCTCTCTAGACCTTCTGTTAGGTCGTTAATGAAAATATTGAACAAAAGCGGTCCTAATACTGAGCCTTGCGGCACACCACTTAGCACTTCAGTCCAAGTTGAAAAAGATCCATTACAACAACGCGCTGCTCCCTATTATCTAACTAGTTTTTGACCCAAGTGCATATTATGCTTCCTAGCCCTGTTTGTGTAGCATATATTTCTGGGTTGCCCTTTTTGTTTCAGGTACTCCTAAATGGCAGCTCTGCTCACTGGAGAGCAAAGTCATTGTTATGGCTTATTGGTATATGTTTCCGTTTGTTACTTTCTCACTGGATTTCTGGCTGTTTTCTACGGCCATGTTGCATAATTTGACTTGTGTTATTTTTTCTCTTTCTCTCTGTGTCCCTCCCCATCCTATCCCCATTCCCCTTACTGATGCTTCTGATACATTACATGTCTATTCACTATTGTCTACTGCTGCCTTTCAACTCATGTGGTATCCTAAATGACAGAACTTAAACTAGGCTCCCTTAATGTTGGGGGCATAAATTCCCCTGCCAAGAGGCGTAAGATTCTTAAATATTTAACCAAACAACATATTGATATATTTTTTCTCCAAGAATCACATCTGACTCATCCAGAAACCCTTAAACTTCAGATGCTTCAGTGGACGTTACTAGCTGTGGCTCCTTACAATTCCAAGGCTTGAGGTGTTGTCATTCTAGACAGACGTCATATCCCTATCTCTGTTATTCGGACTGCCGCTGACCCTTCTGGCAGGTTCCTTCTGGTTTAGGCTACCCTACATGATGTCCCGTTCATACTCTGTAACATATTTGCCCCTAATGTGTACAGTAAATCTTTATTCCAAATGATTATTTCTAAATTGGAGGTCTTAGACCAGTCTAGGTAAGGTGAAGTTATGAGTTTAAAATCACCACATAGTATTAAATTTTCATGAAGGTGTGGGGATACACCTTCATGAAAATTTAATACTATGTGGTGATTTTAAACTCATAACTTCACCTTACCTAGACTGGTCTAACACCTCCAATGGCTCTGTTCATATGCATAAGTTAGGTATTCCTCATTTATCTGCCTCCCTACAAGTCGCCGATGTTTGGAGGCCACTGACAAAAATTACACTTGTCTTTCCGCTGCCCACGATACATTATCACGCATTGATTACACTTATCTCTTCACTTGTTTCCTAAAGTTATAGATGCAGATATTGAATCAATAGCTATCTCAGATCACGCTTTAATTTGGTTTTCCTTTTTGGTTAAGCCCGATTGTAAACCCCCACCACAAAGGCATTTCCCTTCATCTGGTTCACTCCTCAAAATTCTGTGACATGTTACATGTGGCCTGGGACCAATATGTTTTTTCTAATAATGCGCATTCTGTTTCTGAACCTTCTCTTTTTTGGCAGGCATCTAAAGCTGTAATACGCGGTGAAATCCTCTTATACTGCTGCACTGAACAGACAATATGCTCTTTCTTATCTTTCTGTTCAACAAGCCCTCATAGATGCATATCAGCGGTACAAATCCTCTCCTACTCCGACTAACAAACATTCTTACCTTACAAAAAAATTGCATTTTGATGAATTTTTATGTTCTATGGGAGATAAATAGAAGTTCGAGGTCAACTTTAGGTTTCATAAATTCAGCAATAAATCAGGTAAATTGTTGAAAAGTCTCCTGAAAGGAACTCGTTCTCCTATGCTGGTACATCCAGTAAAATCTGCGGACGGCTCTTTGACTATTGATCCTCTTCAGATTTTGGATATTATGAGATCCTTCTATGAGAATTTGTATTCTGATCCCTCTCTATTAACCTCCCCAGATACTGATGCCAGCCACACCTCTTCACCTTGGGAGTATCCAACACTTCCCCAATTTCAAACTAATGATTTCCCTTCCCTAATTACCCCAATTACTTGCAAGGATGTTCAAATGGCAATTTTTCATTTGAAACCTTCTAAGGCCCAGACGGACTTTCGGGGGAATTTTATAACTGTTTACTCTTGAAGATAGATACTCACTTAACGGCTTTATATAATCATATCTTAGATACCAATACTCTTCCCCTCCATTTCAACTCCGCTATTATTAAAGTTCTTCCGAAACAGGGCTGTGGTCTTTCTGACCCAGCTTCTTACCGTCCCATATCCCTTTTAAATCTTGACTACAAAATTTTAACAAAAATTATTGCTGATCGCCTAAATTTTCTCTGCCCCATGTAATTAATCCCTAACAAACGGGGTTTATCTGTGGACGCCATTCGGTTTTAAATGTTAGGCGAGTACTTTTGGTTATTTCCTACCTAACCACTTCCTCCACTCCCATAAACTCTCATAATGTAGTATTATCTTTAGACACCAAAAAGGTCTTCAATCTCATTACTTGGCCCCATCTCTTCCACACTTTGCAAAAATTTGGTTACCCCCCTACCCCCCACCCCCCCCCCATTTATTGCCTTTTTAAAAACCCTTTATACCTCCCCTAGTTCACAACTTTCATGTAATGGACATTTATCAGCTCCTTTCACCATATACAAAGGTACGCAGCAGGGTTACCCACTCTCACCCCTATTGTTTGTCCTTGCTATCGAGCCCTTGGCTGTCACGATTCGCAACTCATCACTCGTAGAAGGAATTGAGATTGGCAATGTTGTCCTGAAGACCACCCTATTTGTGGATGATATGTTGCTCTTTCTTTCAAATCCAACAGTTTCAAAATCAGGTTTAATATATCAGCTTTAATATATTGTTCGGGAAGGTGGCAGACTTCAGGATAAACATTGCTAAATCCGAATTGCTTATCGTAACTGACCCTACTTCTGCATCACCCTCCTTGGTCCCGTCATTTTCTCTTATTTTTCTATGGCTAATAATTTAAAATACTTGGGTATTTATATCCCTTCTGATTTATCTTCTTTATATAAACATAATTCCTCCCCAATTCTCTCAAAAGTTGCGACCTTATATGAATCATGGATGTCCCTCCCTTTATTCCTTCTAGGCCGCTTAGCTGTTGTTAAAAGTATAATTTTTCCTAAAAATATTTACGCCCTTAAAATGTTCTATAGGTCTCTCTAAGTCGGATTTTGCCAGATTTGATTGTCTCATGTTTCAATTCTTGTGGCTGCTTAAATGACCTCTTAATAAGCTCCAATCCCCACGCTCTAGTGGGTGTGTGAATGTGCCTAATCTTCAAAGATACTTTCTCTCAATACAGTTTAGGTACATCACTGACTGGTTGCTAAACACCTCAACCTACACTGACTTTGCTTTGGACTGTGCCATCTTTTCCCCATTCAAACCAAGTGCTCTTCTTCACTCTAAGAAAAATACCATCCCTCTTTATATTAGACAGAACCTATTATTCCAAGACCTTTATTTGGCCGGGAGAACAATAAATAGGAAATTACACAGGAATCACCTGTCATCTCCTTTTGTCCCTCTTTGGGGTAACCCCTCTTTTCCACCCTTTTTAACTAACTCAGAATTCCTCAATTGGAAATCTAAAAGGCTAATGTTGACCTCACACTTTTTTGACATAGGGGGTTCACTACTATCTTATGCCGATCTAACACTGCTCTTCCAGATCTCTTATCACTCCTTTTTTATGTACCTGCAATCTAGACATTTTGCACAATCCTTAGACCCCTCCATGAGGTTCTATTTATCCACTGACCCGCTCACTGTCTTACTCAATTACTTAAAAACTAACTCGTTTCATACGAGATTGTTGTACTCCCTTCTAACGCCTGACTGCACTACGCTGGCTTGGACAACACTTTTAAAATCCTGGCAGGCCAATATCCCCTCCCTATTTGCAGTCTCTAACCTTACTAAACGTTTTGACAGGTCGCTGAATCATCTGAAGTCCTCCTACCTTCAAGAAATCCACTTGAAAACAACTCATAGGGCCTATGTTTGACCACTTCAGAGGAAACATATCTTTCCTGACTGTGATGGTTCCTGTCCGAAATGTCATGCTTCAAGTGCCAACTTCTTCCATTTTGTGTGGAGCTGCGATAAAATCAAATGATTTTGGTGTAAGTTACTAAATTATATCAACAACATGTTTGGACTACATCTTTCTCTTGATCCCACAGCTTGTCTATTGGCTGATTTTCAAAACTGGTCCCTTGGTAGAAAGAAATCTGCTATCTTGCTTTTACTAATAATTCTAGTTACAATAGCTAAGAAAATAATTCTAGTTCACTGGATCTCAGCAAACTCCCCCCCCCCCACCCCCCCACCCCTTCATTAGTTCAAGAAGTTGTGCACAAGCTACTTAAATTAATGCATTTTGATAGACAGGATACTTTCCCGGATCCCAATAAATATGTTGATAAATTTTATGCTAAATGGGAACCTTTTATTTCCTCTTTGGATTCTATCACACAAAACACCATTATGATGATTAATGAAAACACTGACTGGCAGCTTTGCCGCAACCTTAACCTTTCAAGATCCTTATTCTCTTCCTGATTTTCCTATGTTATTATTGGTCATCAAACCCTGGTTACCATTTATTTTCTCTCTACTTATTATTTCTTTTCTGAGGCATATAGTGAATTTAGCATTTTTTTATTGTATTTTTCTTCTCACATATATATAGGCCCTCCCTTTCCCCCCCTTCCTCTCCCCTCCCCCTTTCACATTGATATGTTATATTGTAAAATTTGTTCTGCCCATTCTCAATTGACTGTTGAGGTATCGGTAATACTTATACGGTCCCGCTATACCATGATATGATACTTACCTTCTATTACCTCATCTTTTGCAACAATTGTTTTGAATGGTTTTCCATCCCTTTATTATGTTTGTGTTTTCCCTTGTTGTATGTAGTCAGTTCCTTTAAACTATCTTACCTCTTTTATTTCAGTATAGCCTACTCTATGGTGTGGTATATTTACAATTGTTTATGGTATTTCTGATATATCTATCTCTCATACCTTTGTCCCTTAGCAAAAATCAATAAAAATTGTTGATATATAAAAAAAAAATGGAATAGCTCTGACCATTAAAGCTCGAGGCTATCCTCCTGCAGTAAACCCTGTGGTTAATTAAATATGCTCCCTAGTCTTGTGAGAGTACATTATGTTTTTTGTTTTTTTTAAATCCACCAATTTTATTGTATTTTATCGTCAAGTTATATGATAAATTGAATATATCTGCCTCTTCCAAAAAATTGGGATTCAGTTAAAAATAACTACACTATTTAATTACTTTCAGATCTTTCTGTAGTCTATCCAATTTAAGTTTTAACTTGCCAACACCTGAAATATATTTAGATCTGCTCAATTCTTAAATTTTTCCATCTCTGACAGGTATTTCACTTTGTGTATCAACATATTTTACTTATTTAAACCATTAAGCTCTTATTTTCACTGTTTGCTATATAATTTAAATATATTACTATTATTACAGGTATATTTGACTTATAAGGTACTCCAAGGTTTCCATAGTGCCATGCATAGTGGATGGAGCATACAGCAAAATTATTACGTAGAATCCCAAACAGGATAGTTATAGACATGTTCACCAGTTTAATATCTAACATTTTAGGAAGCATATTAAATGATTTTCAAAATTAAAAAAGAATGACGTCAGTCAGTGTCATATACTTTAGCAATAAATGACAAATGCATAAAATACATTGTGCCAGATGTTGCAAACATTCTGATTTATTTACAGCACAACAAAGTGAAATTGAGTTATCATTAAAAATTTTAAAGCGTAATATGCACCAACATTTCTACCGACCTTCACTGATATACAGTATATTTATATTAAAACTCATCAGTAGACGTTAATTGTGCTATTGCCTGGTAGAGAAAATTTATACAGAGTCCGGATTTCTGTTTCTTGCATCTCGGTATAATAATTTATCTTTCTTCCACTGCATATGCATATGGCACCTTTCTAACATATAACACAGAGCAAACAAAGACAGTGAAATACAGTAAAAATAGTTCTCCAATTTACTTTATATTTAGCAACACCAAAACATTTGCTACTAAAGCTTCCAGTTGCAGAAGAGCTCTATATATCATCTTTAATGAGTTACATACTGTACACAGGGGATGGATATTGATATTTCATGGTTCTCAATCATTGATGGTTTCTTTCCAATTGCAATTTTATTTCCATTTAATGGTGACTGTCCAATGTTCATCCCATATATGTGATGGTCTTCCGATACTAAAATACAGCTGAACACAGCTGCTAAAAAGTCAGCCTGTCTATAACAAGAGTCTCTCTTGCGCATGTGCAAACTGGGTTTCTTACACATGCTTGAACCATTGTGATTCTTAAAAAGTGTCGGATGTGATGGTAACTTACCATTGCATGATTTGCAGATGAAAGCCATCCACCATTCAGTGACGGGCTAAGATCCATTCCTAGCATAAACTGAAATGTAACAGACTATAAAACTTACTACTTCAGATATTTATATGCCTAAATAGAAGTCACAGTTCTGACCAAAACTAGCATTCATCTCATTAACTTCAGTTGCCAGGATCCATAGCCACTTCGAGTGGTGTAAATATTAATGCTGCTATTGTCTCTTGGGTGCCATACATTCCCCCTTTCAGACTACACCTTCTCTCTTTTAACTTATCCCTCACCCCATTCTCTACCTCTGCCTCCTAAGACTACCATCACTAAGTATAACATTGAGGCTATCAATACAGTGTCATCCCTGCTCGACTCACTACTCTTCCCTGTTGTCTCTCACTCCTGCTCTAAAGAAGCTATTTCCCGATATTGGGAGGAGGGGGCCTGGACTGTACACCCTAGCTACTTATAATGGGATGTGCTACCTTGCTGGGACTTTTTACTACACAAAGGGACAAGAGAACAGGTGCACCATACAACCATTAGAATTATAATACATTTAATTATATATCATATCTGAGTATCTTGGTGGGTAGGCTTATATATTGGCCAATTTATGCCAAGAACCTCAGATATCATGTATAATTACTTTTATTAAGATTTTAATGGTTGTATGGTGCACCAGCTCTCTTGTTCCTTTGTTGAAGCTATGTCCCTATACAATGCCTAATTTACTTGACTCCACTGTTGCTATGACAATCACTACTTACTCTTGCAAAACCACAACTCAACCCTGGCAGTCCAAATGCACCAAACACCTGCAAAATTGTTCACAAATTTCAGAGCGACAGTGGAGGAAATTGCACAGCACAGCAGACTTTCTCCATTTCAAATTTGTGCTCTCAACCTATTCTCTCTAAGCAAGAACTTCATCTCCCCCAACTCCTCAAACTCCCATTGTCTCTTTGCCACTTTAAACTCCCTCCTCTGTCTCCACTCCTTGCCTCCCATCCTCATTTGCCACCCACTTCACAACTTAAATTAACTCCATACATCAGGACATCACATCCAACCAAACCCTCAGCACCCCATCAACCTTTCCCTGACTACCACTCGCCATCCATCTAGCAAAACTCTGAATTCTTTCTTATCTTTAGATGAAGTCATGGCCCTCATCTGGCCCCCCTTCCCCTTTCCTGCTTGACTCCTACCTTTTCCTCTACCTCTCTCCTTTTGCCTGTTCCCATTTTTCCCACCTCTTAAATCTGTCCCCCAATGCAGGCACTATACCCTTTGCATTTAAGCATGCCCTTGTCTCCCCCATTCTTATAAAAAGCTATTCTTGATCCTAACACTCTATACAACTACATATACTTGATCCTAACACTATCTCCAATATTACTCAATGTCCTGAACCTCTCTGCTGTTTTGACACTGAAGACCACCCTCTCCCCCCAAAAATCCTTTATTTCCTTGGTCTACATGATACTGCTTTCTCCTGGCTTTCCTGATACCTTTGTGATCATGCCATATCTAGGGTATAAAAAGGAGATAAAATCCCCAGTGGTATGCCAATCCCACTCTCCTGGCGCTGTTAATAAACTTATATATGTAAAAAGATTTTTTGTATAAATACAACCAGTATAAATAAACAGCAGCGTATGTTTTGAGGCTTGGTTAGGGTCTCTAGCATAAACAAAATGTACTGAATCTAAAAAACATTGCGCTATAAAATATGTAAATATAAATGTGTCAATAGAACAGTAAAAATTAAGTTTGAAAAAATGGCTGTGAAGTTGTCAGAAATGAAGTCGGGAGACTGCTTATATACAATAATAAAATACCTTTTATTTTATACCAAATAATCCACCAAGTGGAACGTAAGAATAAAACATATATATAATTTTAAGAAAGCATCAAATGGTTAATATATGTAGAACATTCCAGAGTACATAGGTAACTGTTATAACAGCTCTAATGAATATGCTGTAATATAATTAAATAGATACTTAAGTGTCCTTTTTAGAGACAATGTGCATCAATAGTTGCAATCCTTTGCATGATCCACACAAGTATAGCTATTGGCTTTAAATGCCGGCGTCCCGGCCACGGTAATTAGTTCAAAGTGGGCTGGAGATTTTTAATTTTTTGGCCTGTAGCTTTCACAAATGTGATTGAAGTCGTCCCTCCTTTCCCGGTGGTGAGGCTATCACCGCCCCGGGCGTGATGTAACGTATGTCCGTAAAACGGATGAGAGTCGAGGGACTCACCGATCTCTCCCGCTGAAGTAATGTTGCCGTCTCCCCTCTCCCGGTGGTGAAGCCGTCACCGCCCCGGACTACATCACCCGGGGCGGTAAATATAAAATCTCCAGCCCACTTTGAACTAATTACCGTGGCCGGGACGCCAGCATTTAAAGCCAATAGCTATACTTGTGTGGATCGTGCAAAGGATTGCAACTATTGATGCACATTGTCTCTAAAAAGGACACTTAAGTATCTATTTAATTATATTACAGCATATTCATTAGAGCTGTTATAACAGTTACCTATGTACTCTGGAATGTTCTACATATATTAACCATTTGATGCTTTCTTAAAATTATATATATGTTTTATTCTTACATTCCACTTGGTGGATTATTTGGTATAAAATAAAAGGTATTTTATTATTGTATATAAGCAGTCTCCCGACCTCATTTCTGACAACTTCACAGCCATTTTTTCAAACTTAATTTTTACTGTTGTATTGACACATGTATATTTACATATTTTATAGCGTGATGTTTTTTAGATTCTTTTCATCGTGCCATATCTGTCTTCTCTCAGGACTCCACTTTCAAACCATTTCCACTAACAGTAGGTGTCCCCCAACTTCTGTTCTTGGACTTGTCCTATTCTTCCTTTATAAATCCTCTTTAGATGTGCTCATATGCTCTTTTGACCTCCAGTATCGTCTATATGCAGCATCTCTTAGCTGATGGCCTCTTCCCCTCTCTCCTCACTAGTATCTCTTTCTCTCTTCTATCTCTTTCTGTCCCAGAGCTCTCTTAAGGGCCCTACACACTGGCCGATTTTTTGAAAGATATGAACGATCTCGTTCATAAATGAACGAGAACTCGTTCATATCTTTCAGTGTGGAGACTCCTGCGATGAACGATGCGCGACCCCGCGCTCGTTCATCGCTGGTCTCCCGTCGGCTGTGCATGCAGGCCAATATGGACGATCTCGTCCATATTTGCCTGCACTTCAATGCAGCCGCGTGACGGGGGGAGTGAAGAAACTTCACTCCCCCCGTCACTGCCCCCCCGCCGCCGGGTCGCTCGTCGGCCGTATCCGCCGTCGGGCAGCTCGGCGGCGGGTCGGCCAGTGAGTAGGGCCCTTTAAACTTAGCATGTCTAAGAATAAGTTTATCATCTTACCACAATTTAGAATAACCTCCCAAAATTTCTTTATCCATTGAAAGCACAACAATTTTCTACAGTACCCAAGTGTGCTTAGAGTTATCCTTGACTCCTCCCCCTCCTTCAAACCACGCAGTACCTTTCACAGTCTTGCCATTTCCATCTCAAAAATATTTATAAGATCAGACCATTTCTCACCCTGGAGGCAACTAAGACCCTCATCCACTCACTAGTAATCTTCAGATTGGACTACTGTAACCTGCTCTTATCTGGCCTCCCTGACTCCCACCTCTCTCTTTACTCCAAGCTGTCCTTAATGCTGATGGCTGGCACATCTTCCCCTCCAAATGTACTACATCTGTCTTCCCTCTTATACATGCCCTACACAATCTAAGGGGAGGGTAGACAGACATGAGGCACGATCAAGTCAATGGGGACCTGAGGGTGGGAAGGTAGAGAAATAGTGATGGCTTGGGAAGGAAGATGAGAAAAGCCACCCCCCTGCCCCAATTATTATTCTTATTATTAACTGCATACTTTTTAGATGTCTTAATAATCACACAATTATACCTTGTAAGGTTTTTACATAATTGGATGGGAGAGGCATGAGACAAACAGATACATAGAGATTCTGCATAGTGCAATAAAACAAAAAATAAAACAAAACAGTTTGGGGCAGATTTGTCAAAGCTGGGAGGCCCAGATTTATCAAGCCTTGGAGAGTGATAAAATGCACAGTGATAAAGTACCAACTAATCAGCTCCTAACTGTCATTTTTCAAACACAGCCTGTAACATGGCACTTAGGAGCTGATTGGCTGGTACTTTATTACCATGTAATTTATCACTCTCCAAGGCTTGATAAATCTTGGCCGGAAAGAGATAAAGTACTAACCAAACAGCTTCTGTCACTTTGCAGGCTCTATTTGAATAATGTCAGTTAGGAGATGATTGGTGCACTATATTAATACAAGATTTGATACATCTTCCCCAAAGGCAGTACAATGACAGAAGCTGATTGGTTACTACTTTGTCTCTCTTTACTTTAACTCTCGCCAAGCTTTGTAAAATCTACCTATTTTTTCCAATGCAATATTTTGAATTATAACTAGAGATGTGCGGTTTGGTTCTCCAGAAATCCAAATCCACACAAATTTTGTGGATCTGAACCAAACCAAAACCCGGTCCAGATCTCCCGAGGATATCCGATCTGAACCAAAACCTGGCATGGTATTTGGAAATTAAAATTCAAATTTTGGGTTTAGTATTGCAAAAATTACATGATTTTTGCTGTTTTAATAGATTTTAATAACTTTTTATATGGTTATCAATACTTTTATTGATTTTTAATCAAGCCAAAAACTGAATCCAAACCAAAATTCTTCAGTTTTAGTTTTGCCAAAACTAAAACATGATTATGAATATCTGTAGAACCAAAACCAAAACATAGGGGTCCGCGCATAGCTCTAATTATAAATTGTGAAATATTAAATACAATAAATACCCACTTGGGTAATGCAGTAAAATGTAATACAAATCAACACCATATGAATAGAAACGGAAATGCTACTCTACTGTAAACTTTACACACATAGGTCTTTATTTTTAGCATTTAACACACATCCTTAAAGCCTATTAGATGCACACCGAAGAAGTCGGTTCAACAAATAATGTGAACGGACCTGTACATGTATTGTGACACGTTCTCAGTTTGCTTTGTCAATTTAGATGTAGCCTACAGTGCTTTGTAGAATGGCATGGAGTTCTATGTGAATGCTCTTTAAGTAACTTGCATGTATGCTGCAGGGAATCTTTAAGACTCTTTAAAGTGTACGCTTATAATGCTCTATTAAATTAATGAGATTTTCTGGATTTAACTAGTCTTGTTCTTCTGTGGTTGGGTGTACAAATCCTCAAAATCCCAGGATAACAAAAAGAAACAGTGATTTTTTTTTCTTTATAAATTGCCATAGCAAGCAACTTATAAAGGACTTAGGGGGACATTTACTAAGCAGTGATAAGAGCAGAGAAGTGAGCCAGTGGAGAAGATGCCCATGGCAACCAATCAGCACTGAAGTAACATCTATTATTTGCATACTATAAAATGATACAGAGCTGCTGATTGGTTGATGGGGCCACTTCTCCACTGGCTCACTTCTCTGCTCTTATCACTGCTTAGTAAATGTCCCCCTTAGTTACAAATGCTCTATGTGTGAGCCTTTTTATTACACAACAGATATCAGTATGATAATCCAATTCATCGGTTGTGGAATCTGTCATTCTAAACTTGTACGTGTTATCAACTTCTTAAGACTTCGTATGTAGATCTCGTGGACTGTCCTTCTGATACAGGTGGTCATGCAGAACTTTTCCCTTTGCATAAACAACCAGTGTTCAGAAATTTCTTAGGTTTCCCATGTCCAGTTCTTAAATTCTGCTGTACAATAGTAACAGAGTTTGTTTTCACTAATACCCCTTTTCCACTAGCTCAAAAAACACGGGTAAATGCATGGGGGCGCGCATTAACCCAGGTTTTTTGCTAGTGGAAAAGGGTCCCCCCGCAATAACCCAGATCAAGTGACCCGTGAATCCTACCCAGGTAAATACCTGGGTAGGACACGGGAATGATCCGGGTAGGGTTGTAGTGTAAATGGAAGCAATGACAATGCGACACGGCTCCCGTTTACACTGTATGGAAGGGCGGCACTGGGAGATCATGTGATTTCCCAGCGCCGCCCCTGCCGCGTCAAAAGCAGCGCCACCAACCCGGCAATATGCTCGGTTGGTGAGCGCAGTGGGAAAGGGGGCTGAGCACAGGTCGCAGCCGGGCAGCACCCGTGTCAGGCTCCCGGCTGCGACCCGTGCTCAGTAGTGTAAAAGGGGTATTATTCTAGCACACAAAAAGCTTGTCTACGGGCATAGCAGCTATTTTGTTTACATGATGCAATTGCTGCTCATGCTATGCTGATGTCATAAATAGCTGCAGCCGTAATAGCTTTCATCCCAGCTGTGAGTTTTACTTGTTTCTCACAGCAACTGTTGTAAGTTACTTAGGGGCCTAGTTATCACCATCGCCCAAATCTGCACTGCGATAATTGATTACATCACACGGATGTATCAATTATCGCATCCAGGGACAGAGCTTGAGATGACAATCTGCAGCATCATCGGAGTATTGTGCCGATACTGCTGACATTGCTGCTACCGCTGCCACTGGTTTGACCCACCTCCATTTCAACTACCCCCTGCGCAGGGAGCCGGTGATCGCTGCTACTGCAGGGCTGCTGGATGCCGGATCCTGTGCACTGCCGTGACCCTTGTTGCTGTAAAGTGAGCTGCCATTTTGCAGCATCACTTTACTTCATCGGGGGTTACAGCACAGCAGATGGAGGACCCGGTGCCCGATTGCCTGCACTGAAGCACCGATCACTGGCTCACTGGACTGGTAAGTATGTTTTGTGATCAGCTCATGACCCTGTTGGGAATCTTGCATCAGCATTCTGATGGCTGTTCAGATTCCAGCGTTGGCATTCTGACTGCCAGGATCCTGATAGCCAGCATCTTGACCGCATCCCCATGTGGAGAATGGAGAAAAGAGTCTTCAGGTTTCCTCAGCATCTCCCAAAATGCACTGAGCCTCCAAGCATAAACTCCATAGGTGGTTGTCCCAGTTATCAAACACCTCTTTGTCCGGCTTAAAGAATATTTCACCAGTGTTTGATGCCTGCACCTGACCTCTAGCTGACCATGCACAGTCCTCTCCACAGAGAGCTTCTTGTATCAACGATGACAGAATGATAAAATCCATCCAACACCCTATTGCATGTTTTGTATAGCTCTACTGTATATTTGTTATACCAGGTTCAGTATCCCTTATCCAAAATGCTTGGGACCAGAGGTATTTTGGATATCAGATTTTGCCATATTTTGGAATAATTGCATACCATAATGAGATATCATGGTGATGGGACCTAAATCTAAGCACAGAATGTATTTATGTTACATATACACCTTATACACACAGCCTGAAGGTAATTATAGCCAATATTTTTTATAACTTTGTGCATTAAACAAAGTGTGTCTACATTCACACAATTCATTTATGTTACATATACACCTTATACACACAGCCTGAAGATCATTTAATACAATATTTTGAATAACTTTGTGTATTAAGCAAAGCTTGTGTACATTGAGCCATCAGAAAACAAAGGATTCACTATCTCACTCTCACTCAAAAAAGTCCGTATTTCGGAATATTCCGTATTTCGGAATATTTGGATATGGGATACTCAACCTGAATATACAATTATAGATATGTTGATTATTTATAAAGTTTTGTTATGTATATGTTATAAAATGTATTATGAATAATTCTACGACATACAATTTAACTGTTCTACTGTATGTGTTATGCTTACTTAATTACAAATACCTGGCCTCATATAATTCATGTGTTATCCATTTACTGTAAATCACTCTTAAAGAATGTTAATGATATAAATACCAATGTAGGGGCCAAAAAACAACAGCTAAACATTACAAGATTTTACCCATTTTTGCACATCTCAAGGAACCAAAAATAACCTCAATATTTTTTGGTAAACCAAAATCAATACCAGCACACTAAGATGGTTTTAGAACCTGAACTGAAACCAAAATAAAAATATAGGACTCCACGCATACTGTAGCGCTACTTTTCATCCTGGCTTTATGTATGTTATATTTCTCCACTGTTTGGCTCTGCAGAGCACTTAAAAATCAATGATGATGATATAATGTTAATGATGATGATCATCAATTCATGATTCATCTTTAAATAAATAAAAATGTTTTTAAATTCACAGAAATATTGAATTTATATTTTAGTGCAATAATCCTTTAAAGCCCCTACTGGGGGAAAAAATCTGCTTCCAAAATAAAATAAAGACTTTAAGGATTGTGACATTTAACTGCTTGTTATGCTTACAGAACATGCAGTATTGCATGTCAGGGGAAATATATATTATAAAGCTTCCTGACATTCTACTCTAAATAATACTGCTTTAATAAAGCTTAGCCAGTGAATGCATCTACTTTATTGCAAAAAAAAAGTCCAGATGAATCCTTGCCCTTTGTAAGTGTGGCTGCTACAGATTTCCAATGCTTCATTTTTCATTTTAGATGCTTATAATTGAAGAACGGAAATTACCCAGAAAAACTCCAGTCACCCTTAATATATATCAATGCACTGTCATATATCATTTTGCTCACACAGTGAAGACATATTTCATCTTCAGACAATCCTTATCCTGCATTCATGTCACATCTTACTTAAAGTGGATATTTTAGGCTATACAGATGCTATTTTCTTCTACTAACAAAGCTTAATAGGAAATATACTGTATAATATAATAATTCCCTGCCCAGCCACCTTTATAATTTTATTTAGTATGGTAGGTCTTAAAAGTTGCTCTCTAGTGTCAGTTAGTTCCCCTTCGGAATTTAGGCTACAACTTTTAAAAAAAGAAAAAAGTGTTGCAGCAGCTGGAGCTTGCAGCTACAAATCGAAGCATCTTCATTTTTAAGAGCAATGATCCGTTCAGCCAGCTGCACTACTTCCATCATTCCATCAAAAAATATCTGACAGATGGTGATGTTCACAGACACTGCTTCAGATTTTAGTGTTTTCTATCTAATCCGAGGCTTGAGTGCCAAATGCTCTTACATTGTTTCTTGTTTGTAGATCATTTCAAAATGTTCCAGTCCATCCCGGTTTATAATTTGCTGGAAACACCATCAATCAGAGAATGATAGAAAATAAACAGAATGCTATCTCTTTGTCTCCTCCAGTTCCTGCCAGTGATACAAGTGTAAATCTAGCCTATGGCTTCTGGCAGAAACTTAATAACAGCTGTTTTTCTCAATTAGTAATGCTGCACTTCTACCTGTAAAACGCTGGGCAATTCTGTAACATGTGTCCAAGAGTGATGGCTTTCAGCGAATTATATTTTTTCTTGTTAAATTCCTTGCTAGCTTTTGCTAGAGTACCAAAAATAAAATTCACCAATCTTAGTCTTTTTCTCACACTGTGACCAAGGCCCTGGGAAAACAATTTACTACCGTAACCATTTTTAATTTGTGATTACAGTAATGAGTCAAGGTAGGTGAATTCATTTTGTCAGCTAATAGAGATTTGCCATCATTGAATTGATTAGCAAATTAGTCCACATCTGCCCCAAAAAAATCAATAGGTAAAAATCCCTGACTGGAGATCCTCATTTTACTTTAAAGACCCCTACATTATTGTTCCTGCAGTGATAATTAAACCATCCTCATAATTACATAGATCAAAGTGTTTGTTCTGGGTTCTCATAAATAAATAAATAAATAAACCTATTAAAAAAAACTAAACACTATATTTCAAATCCTCAAAGAGAGCACATTGCTCATCAAGAATAATAATACATTTGTAAAGGTAAGTGCTAGTTTGCTGGTGAATCATTTTTTTATGGGGTTGCATGAATTTTATTTTTCATTTGTACTATGATGGATCAAAAATAAAGAAATAAATATTTTACTTTAGATTTAATCAAGTTATTAACAAAGGTTTGGGAAGTCATTTATTCAATTCAAATTTAATTGGAAATGGTGTGTCTTTATTTTATTTCATATTTTGGTATTATAACCCCAGTTCTTTTATACTGAAATGGTCTTCACAGTATACAGTACTTACCAGCTCTCCCAGAATTTCTAGAAGACTCTTGAAATTGGTGGAGATCTCCCTGCTTCTGGAAGCGTAGAAGAGCCTCCTGTGTCATGCCCACTTCTTCAGTGACTAACAGCAGCAAAACCCGTGCCCATCAAATCTGGATCTTACAGAATCTCCATAAATACACAGAAAAAACTAAGTTAATATCCTTTATAATAGGCTTATCATAATATCCATTTAAACCGGGACAATCATGGATTACACAGGTTCAGAGGTGTAACTGTGGGAGGCAACCGAGTCAGCTGCTGCCGGTCTCCAGCTCTGAATGGGGGTACCTCTACTCCTGTTCCATGTGTTCTGCGACATCATTCAATTTAGTTAATTGACAGACGCCTCTATCTCTTCCATAGCTGACTACCCCACTAGTCAATGCACCTTACAAATCACGCCCTCTTTATTATAGATGCACATTTTACAAGTGTCATACCCAGGATTAGAACCCACAACCTATTACAGTGGAAGCAGGACCTTACTGATGGACTTATTTGCTCCTGTATAGGAAGCATGAGAATTCTCATACTTCTTATGCAAGAGCAGATAGCTCCATCAGTAAGGTGCTTGCTTACAGTATAATAGGTTGTGGATCCTAACCCTGGACACTTGCAAATTAATTGTTCAGAGAAATAATCAGCATTGTGAGTGACTGAGCAGATCTATGTAGCGTGTGGATGGACACTACATAAATCTGCCTAGTTGCTACGGTTTTGAACTGACAATTCTAAGTTGTAGCTTCACATGCAGGCGCAAATAGCTCCATTAGTAAGGTGTCTGCCTTCAGTATAACAGGTCATGGGTTCTAATCCTGGGTATAACTGCTAAGAATTGTGTGATTTAAAATAAATGACAATCTACAGTATATATATATATTTTTCTTCAGAACACTCCACACACACACACACACACACACACACACACACACACACACATATATAATATATAAATATTAGTGATGAGCAGGTTCGGTTCCTCGGAATCCGAACCCCCCCGAACTTCACCCATTTTACACGGTTCTGAGGCAGACTCGGATCCTCCCGCCTTGCTCGGTTAACCCGAGCGCACATAAACGTCATCATCCCGCTGTCGGATTCTCGCGAGATTCGTATTCTATATAAGGAGCCGCGCATCGCCGCCATTTTCACTCGTGCATTGAAGATGATAGGGAGAGGACGAGCAGCGTTCTCTCAGTTTCTGTGTTCAGTGTGCTGCAAATATCTGTGCTCAGTGTGCTGCAAATATCTGTGCTTAGTGTGCTTGCAAATATCTGTGCTCAGTGTGCTGAAAATATCTACGTTCTCTGCCTGAAAAACGCTCCATATCTGTGCTGCACTGTAGTATATAGCAGGAGAACAGTGCAGAATTTTGCTGACCAGTGACCACCAGTATTATATAGCAGTACGGTACAGTAGTCCACTGCTCTACCTACCTCTGTGTCGTCAAGTATACTATCCATCCATACCTGTGGTGCATTTTAGTTGTGCGCAGTATATATAATAGGAGGACAGTACAGAATTTTGCTGACCACCAGTATATAATATATAGCAGTACGGTACAGTAGGCCACTGCTCTACCTACCTCTGTGTCATCAAGTATACTATCCATCCATACCTGTGGTGCATTTTATTTGTGCGCAGCATATATAGTAGGAGGACAGTGCCGAATTTTGCTGACCACCAGTATATAATATATAGCAGTGCGGTACAGTAGTCCACTGCTCTACCTACCTCTGTGTCGTCAAGTATACTATCCATCCATACCTGTGGTGCATTTTAGTTGTGCGCAGTATATATAGTAGGAGGACAGTGCAGAATTTTGCTGACCAACAGTATATAATATATAGCAGTACGGTACAGTAGTCCACTGCTATTGATATATTACTGGCATATAATTCCACACATTAAAAAATGGAGAACAAAAATGTGGAGGGTAAAATAGGGAAAGATCAAGATCCACTTCCACCTCGTGCTGAAGCTGCTGCCACTAGTCATGGCCGAGACGATGAAATGCAATCAACGTCGTCTGCCAAGGCCGATGCCCAATGTCATAGTAGAGAGCATGTAAAATCCAAAAAACAAAAGTTCAGTAAATGACCCAAAAATCAAAATTAAAAGCGTCTGATGAGAAGCGTAAACTTGCCAGTATGCCATTTACGACACGTTGTGGCAAGGAACGGCTGAGGTCCTGGCCTATGTTCATGGCTAGTGGTTCAGATTCACATGAGGATGGAAGCACTCATCCTCTCGCTAGAAAAATGAAAAGACTTAAGCTGGCAAAAGCACAGCAAAGAACTGTGTGTTCTTCTAAATCACAAATCCCCAAGGAGAGTTCAATTGTGTCGGTTGCGATGCCTGACCTTCCCAACACTGGACGGGAAGAGGTGGCGCCTTCCACCATTTGCACGCCCCCTGCAAGTGCTGGAAGGAGCACCGCAGTCCAGTTCCTGATAGTCAAATTGAAGAGGTCACTGTTGAAGTACACCAGGATGAGGATATTGGTGTTGCTAGCGCTGAGGAGGAAATTGACAAGGAGGATTCTGATGGTGAGGTGGTTTGTTTAAGTCAGGCACCCGGGGAGACACCTGTTGTCCATGGGATGAATATGGCCATTGACATGCCTGGTCAAATTACAAAAAAAATCACCTCGTCGGTGTGGAATTATTTTAACAGAAATGCGGACAACATTTGTCAAGCCGTGTGTTGCCTTTGTCAAGCTGTAATAAGTAGGGGTAAGGACATTAACCACCTAGGAACATCCTCCCTTATACGTCACCTGGAGCGCATTCATCAGAAGTCATTGACAAGTTAAAAAACTTTGGGTGACAGCGGAAGCAGTCCACTGACAACTAAATCCCTTCCTCTTGTAACCAAGCTCCTGCAAACCACACCACCAACTCCCTCAGTGTTAATTTCCTCCTTAGACAGGAAAGCCAATAGTCCTGCAGGCCATGTCACTGTCAAGTCTGATGAATACTCTCCTGCCTGGGATTCCTCCGATGCATGCTTGAGTGTAACGCCTACTGCTGCTGTTGTTGCTGCTGGGAGTCGATCGTCATCCCAGAGGGGAAGTCGGAAGACCACTTGTACTACTTCCAGTAAGCAATTGACTGTCCAACAGTCCTTTGCGAGGAAGATGAAATATCACAGCAGTCATCCTGCTGCAAAGCGGATAACTCAGGCCTTGGCAGCCTGGGTGGTGTTAAACGTGTTTCCGGTATCCACCATTAATACATAGGGAACTAGAGAATTGATTGAGGTACTGTGTCCCCGGTACCAAATACCATCTAGGTTCCATTTCTCTAGGCAGGCGATACCGAGAATGTACACAGACGTCAGAAAAAGAGTCACCAGTGTCCTAAAAAATGCAGTTGTACCCAATGTCCACTCACTTAACCACGGACACGTGGACAAGTGGAGCAGGGCAGACTCAGGACTATATAACTGTTACAGCTCACTGGGTAGATGTATTGCCTCCCGCAGCAAGAACAGCAGCAGCTGCACCAGTAGCAGCATATCGCAAATGCCAACTCGTTCCTAGGCAGGCTACGCTTTCTATCACCACTTTCCAAGTGACCGCATCCAAGTAGGCACGTCAGACAGTCCGTACTTATACTGGCAGGAAAAAGAGGCAATTTGGAGGCCCTTGCACAAACTGGCTTTATTTTACCTAAGTTGCCCCCCCTCCAGTGTGTACTCCGAAAGAGTGTTTAGTGCAGCCGGTAACCTTGTCAGCAATCGGCGTACGAGGATACTTCCAAAAAATGTGGAGTAGATGATGTTCATCAAAATGAATTATAATCAATTCCTCCGTGGAGACATTCACCAGCAATTGCCTCTAGAAAGTACACAGGGACCTGAGATGGTGGATTCCAGTGGGGACAAATTAATAATCTGTGAGGAGGGGGATGTACACAGTGAAAGGGGTGAGGAATCGGAGGATGAGGAGGAGGTGGACATCTTGCCTCTATAGAGCCAGTTTGTGCAAGGAGAGATTGATTGCTTCTTTTTTGGTGGGGGCCCAAACCAACCAGTCATTTCAGTCACAGTCGTGTGGCAAACCCTGTCGCTGAAATGATGGGTTTGTTAAAGTGTGCATGTCCTGTTTATACAACATAAGTGTGGGTGGGAGGGCCCAAGGACAATTCCATCTTGCACCTCTTTTTTCTTTCATTTATCTTTGCATCATGTGCTGTTTGGGGGCTATTTTTTGAAGTGCCATCCTGTCTGACACAGTGCCACTCCTAGATGGGCCAGGTGTTTGTGTCGGCCACTTGTGTCGCTTAGCTTAGCCATCCAGCGACCTTGGTGCACCTCTTTTTTTCTTTGCATCATGTGCTGTTTGGAGACTATTTTTTGAAGTGCCATCCTGTCTGACACTGCAGTGCCACTCCTAGATGGGCCAGGTGTTTGTGTCGGCACTTGGGTGGCTTAGCTTAGCCATCCAGCGACCTTGGTGCACCTCTTTTTTTCTTTGCATCATGTGTTGTTTGGGGACTAGTTTTTAAATCTGTCATCCTGTCTGACACTGCAGTGCCACTCCTAGATGGGCCAGGTGTTTGTGTCGGCCACTTGGGTCGCTTAGCTTAGTCACACAGCTACCTCATTGCACCTCTTTTTTTCTTTGCATCATGTGCTGTTTGGGGACTACTTTTAAAATCTGCCATCCTGTCTGACACTGCAGTGCCACTCCTAGATGGGCCAGGTGTTTGTGTCGGCCACTTGGGTTGCTTAGCTTAGTCATCCAGCGACCTCAGTGCAAATTTTAGGAATAAAAATAATATTGTGAGGTGTGAGGTGTTCAGAATTGACTGGAAATGAGTGGAAATTATGGTTATTGAGGTTAATAATACTATGGGATCAAAATGATCCCCAAATTCTATGATTTAAGCTGTTTTTGAGGTTTTTATGTAAAAAAAAACACCCGAATCCAAAACACACACGTATCCGACAAAAAATTTTCAGGGAGGTTTTGTCAAAACGTGTCCGAATGCAAAACACGGCCGTGGAACCGAATCCAAAACCAAAACACAAAACTTGAAAAATGTCTGGTGCGCATCACTAGTTAAGACGCCCACTGCAGCATTCTGTAATCCACTGCTGCATCTTAAGACACTAATAAATATATATGTATATACTGTATATGCATATCTATCTATCTATCTATCTATCTATCTATCTATCTATCTATCTATCTATACACACACACACACACACACACACACACACACACACACATACATACATATATCTATCTATATATGGGGGGGCACCAATATTTATCTTGCCTCTGGGCAACTGGGAAGAACTTACACTACTGCACAGGTTCTGTGTCTGATTAAAACCAAGTGAAATGCAGGCTTGAAGTCAGCCAGCCACAGAACCTGTATAATTCCATAGTGTCCCGGTTTAAAGGGATAGTATGGTAAGCCTACTTTAAAGTCCAGTTAATATGGGAGGACTCAGAGTATTAGACCTTTCCAGCACAGAGCTGATGATCACTTGTTATATTTGTGCACACCTACTACATCCCCACTTCTCCTAGATAAGAACCGGTACAATTTGCAGAGGTGATTGTTTTGATTTCTTTTTTCCTGCTCACCTGAGATGAGCTTCTTCATTGAATAAGTCACATTAAAAGTATGCTGTAGTTTTTTTTTTCCCACTGTAAATGGGTTTAATCCCACCAGGATGGATGCGAAGATCAAGGTAAAAGGAAGCGGAGTTAATTTTTCCTTTTTTATTTTAAGAATCTTAGTGGAATTTGCCACAAATTGTAACTTTTAAGACACAGTGCAGAAGTGAAGCTTCCAATCAATTACGTCAGCTTCAATTAATGAAATGAGCAAAAATGCAAGATAACAATGTATCACATAGCGCACAAATACCCCTATTCTCCTGCAAAAAGGGATGCAAAATTAAATGTAGCAATAATCCCACAGCTATGCCTTTTAATATACAGTATTGGTGAATTGTGTATTTATTATGGTAAGTTTAACCTTTTTCTGACCACGTATTTATTTTATATTATTAAAATGTTTGATACAGCCTATACTATGGACCATCTAAGTGACCACAATAACCCCGGCAGTGGCAGTACGCACGCGTAGGTACAGTACTGCATTCGGGTTGCAGTGGGTGTGAACGCCTCTGCCTGATTGACAGGTAGAGGCGGTTGCGGGGTGGGCGATGATGGAGCGTTGCTGGGAAAATGGGGACAAGTCGACGGCATTTTCAGGGTGGCTGCGTGATGTTACATGCAGCTGCTCCGATCTAGCTGCGGCTGCAGGGGTTGTCCGCAGTTGCTGCGACCGCAATTAAATTGCGATCCAACAGTACCCAGCATATGAAAGAATGGATTGCAGATTCTGCTTTTTAGCAGAATCTGCAATCTGTACTGAATAACCCCCTTATATTCCACACTATCTAGTGTACAAAAAGACCAATGTTTACATCAATGTCCAGGGTCATTATAAGGTTCTTCTGCTGCTCCCCCCGACTCCCGCACTTGCTCCAATGTCCCACAAAGTGGGAGATTGCGGACTGCATTTGGACCCCCTCTAGAAATCCTGCATTTGACACTGATGAGTGCAAATGTTCGTACCCTGGCAGACTAATACACTGCTGCAATGCATGTGCACGTGCAAACACATAATGACAACGGTGAGTGGGGCTACATCTGTATTTTGCGTATGGTGATATAAAATTAGGAACCAAAAAGTAAAACTCAGGCAATACCAGATACAAACAGAATAATCCAATGGTTTTTAATGCTTCAGTTATTTCTTTTGTGATCTATGTGAAATTGAAAAATAAATAGAATTTCATTACTTCAAGTTGTATGAGGCATATTTAGAAACCATTGACATTTACCTTTTTAAACAACATATTGCTATGTAGACAAAAATATATACTATATATCTCAATAAATAAGTAAAAGAAAAACAACTTGACATTTGAAATAAAATTTACTTGTAAAAAAAATGTGCAGACAGGCAGTAACTATAACATCAAAATAATAGTATTATCTTGTTTTGTTCTTTGGTTTGCGTCCCCACCTGATCACCACTCTCATCCCTCTCTAAAGTCCTCCACAGGTTGTAGGATTGATGTTGGCTGAGTTGTTGATTGGTTTTCTTGTTGATTATGGTTTTACTTTAAATTGGACTGTTGATTATTCAGTGTTCAAATAATGATGCTCTCTGTGCATAATGATTTGGGCTTTGGTTTACTCACAAATGCTTCAGTTACTTCTAACATGTGCAGGTCCGGATTAAGGCTAGTTCTTGACCAGGGGCAATGAAGTTGTGCACCCCCACCTGCTTATAAACCCCCAATGCGTAACACTAACTTACACACCGGAAGCATCACATGGAAGTCGGCAGGAATCACGGAAGAGCAGCAGCTGACAGGAATCACTGCCGGCTCCCTCCCTTTGTCTTGCGGTATTGCACTCTCTGGACACAGACAACCTCCTAGGTCAGTGATGGCTAACCTTGACACTCCAGCTGTTGTTGAACTACACATCCCAGCATGTCCTGCTACAGTTTTGCTATTTGGCCTTGCTAAAACTGATGCAGGGCATGGTGGGATGTGTAGTTCAACAACAGCTGGAGTGTCAAGTTTAGCCATCACTGTCCTAGGTGGACGCAAAGCTCAGCCGTCGGAGGACTGCAACTAAACTTAAACAAAACTGTTTGTGGGGGTCCCTAATGTGTAAGGGCCCCAGGATGGCCATCCCTGCTTTTATCTGGCTCTGAACAAGTACCTATTAACATTTGAGGCCACTCTGTTGCATTTGATTTGGGCCACTATTGATGGTCTGGCTACTTGTGCAGTTGCTAGAAAATTGTCTGGAGTGGTTCTACATAAAATCCAATTGCATCTGCCTGAAGTCCTCAATTGATCCAGCAACTTGATACAAATATGTCTTAAATTGTGGTTGGAAGAGCAAGAGCTGTTGAGGGAACTGTGTGTATAGGGAAGGAGGGGGGGGGGGTTGGATTGCAGAATCTAATTATAAAAATATACATAGAAAATGCAGATGCACACTCTATAGTACTAAGCACTGTTAACAATAAATAATAGAATAATGATGAACTCTTCAATCTAACATAGAGCAAACTTGAGGTGCTTAGCATAATTTTTGGCCAAAAACATGGGACCACCAGCCTCAACCAGGTGACCTAATCCCTAACACTATGGGTTTAAGTCCAGGGCATGGGACATCCCAGATCAGCACCCTGTGTGGGCTAAATGGTTCCTGGTGTTGTCTCCTCTGCAAGTTCAGGACAATCCACTACAGTGAGGATGACACACTGTACTCCTTTAGTTTTATTTCTGCTACTACTGGAGCTAAACAGGATAGAAATGCATGAGATGGTCCTGAAGTCACAAGAGAATGTGTAAGTGAAGTGTTCAATAACATTAATTACAAGATGTACCTTAGAGGACAGTATTGATACCTACTCTGACCTTCGAAAGTCCTTGGCATTTTAAAAAAAAATTTACTTGGCTATTCATAAAAAGATCTGTATTTTTCAGATGTTTGCCAAAAATTACATTTACTATTCCATTTTTGATGAAAAAAAGATGATGGTTGGTTAATTTTGGAGAAAACATTTTACAAAATAACAGACAATTAAAAAGTGACTGGCAATCACATACTTTGGTAAGTTAATGTTATTTATCCACCTTACTGTGTAAAATCATAATGTTATGCACACGATTATTACCGCTGCTAGAACTCTATCACAGTACAGAGATGTTTGGTTGACTCGTGCACTTCCTTATTCTTGCACAGCAGATCTACGAGTGCAGAGGCTAAGGAGTATTCTGGTGTCCACCAACAACTGTCAAAAAGAAGGATGGTCTTTGATTCAGAGAACTTACATGTTGTAGCCCCATAGGGTAGTACAGAGTTAGGCAGGTGAGGGAAGTGAAAGTAGCAAGAACAGTATATACTGTATGAGGAGAGGGACTGCAGGACATAGTATGCCGGAACAGAAGTAATACTGTGGTCTAAGGTCCTTGTTCAGTGTTTTTGGGAAGCTGCACTGGCAGAGGATCCGTTCTGTGCATGGGCAGAACAGTTCCTGCATGATTGCAGGCAGCCCTCCGTAAGCCTCTGCCTGCATTTGGGGAATGGTGCAGGGGTGGAAACGGACAGCTTTGCTGGATACGGGGGCATGCCACTCCCATTTTCCAGGAGTGGTGGGGCTAAGGTCTGCATCTAAAGATGGAAATATCTTGGCTTTGTAAAGCAAATTTGTTAGCAGTTGGGCAACATCATGTGCACTGCGGGGGGGAGGGGATATAACATGTGCAGAGAGAGCTAGATTTGGGTGTGATGTGTTCAAACTGAAATCTAAGTTGCAGTTTAAAAATAAAGCAGCCAGTATTTACCCTGCACAGAAGCAATATAACCCAACCTACCTCTCTCTGCACATGTTATATCTGCCCCCCCCCCCCATCCTGCAGTGCACATGGTTTTGCCCATCTGCTAACAAATTTGCTGCTACGATCAGGTCTTATTTAGGCCCAGTATGTGAATGGAAGATAGATAGACAGTCAATATTGTAGGTCCATGGATCAAAATGTCAACAGTTCAATGGTCGATATCGACTTAGGTGGACAGGGTCAAATGGTAGACAGGTTCAAAAGGTCAACATGCAAATGATCAACACAGGAAAGTGCGACACATGGTTTTTCATGACTTTCATGATTTTCAGGTGAGGGCTAGGGTTAGGCACTTGGGGGAGGGTTAGGCTGCTGGAGGGGATGTTAGGGTTAGGCGCCGGGGGGGGGTGGAGTTAAGGTTAGGCAATAGGGGGAAGGTTAGGTTTAGGGTTTATATAACAACAAAAACCATGTGTCATCCTTTTCTGTGTTGACCATTTTCATGTCGACCTTCTGACCCTGTTGACCATTTGAGCCTATAGACCTAAGTCCATGTCGACCATTATCTGTTGACCATTTAACCCTGTCATACTACTGACTGTCAACCATCTGGTATTGACCTATTGACTGTCAATCAATATACTGTTTATCATTTAATCCACCCCCGATGTGGCTGAATACAAATGTCGATTTGCTAAGGAAGCCTCAAAATCGATCCTGAGTTGGTGATCACTGATTACAAAACAGAAATTGTGGCTTCTCTATATTACTGCTGGTGTTAATCTCTTATATATGCAGGGCAAACAAAAAAATAGCCCCTATTGCTATATATATATATATATATAAGCGAAAGCCCTCATTGACTGACTGACTGACTGACTGATCACTAATTCTCTTACTTCCCGATATGATAGGAAGATGAAATTTAACACAGGTATTCTGCAGGTGGGAAATAGAAAAAATATGTCATTAGAATTTTAATAAACCTCCCCTAAGGGGATGAAAAGGGGGTTGACATAATGATGTAATTACCGATGCGTGGCTTGTGTTATGTGAACGATAACACCCAAAGGACAATCAGATCAAAATTTGGATTGCACCTACAATGTGTAGAATTTAATAAACTACAAAAGTGCAAAAGCCGTCACTTACTGACTGACCGACTGACTCTTTACTAATTCTCTTACTTCCCTATATGATAGGAAGATGAAATTGAACACAGGTATTCTGCAGGTGGGGGATAGGAAAACTATGTAATAAGAACTTTAATAAATCTCCCCTAAGGGGATGAAAAGGGGGTTGATATAATAACGTCATTACCAATGCGTGGCCTTCGTTGCGTGAACAATAACACCCAAATGGACAATCAGTTAAAAATTTCGATTGAACCTCCAGTGTGTAAAATTTTATAAACTACAAAAATGGTCCTGTCACTTTTCACCGTATCTGCTACGCGTGTTCCTCGGGTAACACCAAGAACCATGGATTAATATTTACTTACATTAAGACATCTCACATTTATAGCTCTATAGATTTACCAAATTTTTGACAGTCATTTATATTTACAACCGTGAAAATCAGAAACTCCTGTGCAAAGAACGGGTAGAACATCTAGTTTTATATACTGTATGTATGTAGGTTTACCATATTATCCCTTTAAACCAAGACACCCATGAATTACACAGGTTCTTATTAAAACCAGGTGAAATGTAGACTTGAAGTCAGCCAACCACGGAACCTGTTTAATTCATGGGTGCACTTGTTGAAAGGGAAGGGATAGTATGGTAAGCTTACAGTACATTATATACTGCCCTTGCATCTTGTGCTCAAACGTAGCATACACTTTACTTCTTATCCATACAACCTGCATTACCTCTCACTTCATGTTGTGTTTTCATCACCTTTTCCAGAACCACATAAAGCAATAAGATTTGTACAGTACATTCGCAGAGGAGATATCCCATCTCCCGATCACCTTTCAGTTAAAGCATTGGTGCAAGGGATAGGAGGGCAGCTAAAAGAAAGAATAAGGTCACTGTAATTTTGGTGTAACAGTGAATCGATATAAAATGTTCTTAGGTTCATAGTTACATCCTTATATCTCAAAAGCAGTACATGGCTATAAAAAACTATCATGTCTTTATATTTCTTTCTTTTGCTTTTTGTACAAAAAAATCAAATGACCTGAGAAATGTAGAAAGAATAGTGAAACTGTCAACAAAGAGAATTCTGTTTTTATGTAGGGCAAGACAACACATAAAACGTTTGCTTCCAGTGCGGAACACAGCTTACTCAATAATAAAAACGCAATTAGTGACTAATCATAATGAATAGTAACGCGGTTTCCTGTAACATCCATTTAGAGCAAAATATTCCACAAAAGGACAATTAAAATCAATGTTACTCATACTATTATTCTGTTCTCTTGAGAAAACTGCATTCACACTAAATTACAGACAATCATGCACAAAAGCCTTAATGATATACCTATAAATACCCTGTCTCTTTCATTTACCCAACGTGATATAATTTGAGGACCACCTGAATACACTGATATTAATGTATTTCACAAGGTGGGAAAATAACAGATTATCTGAATGTTTATGTAACCATGTGGTCTCAGTATTGTTATGTGATTTGGGGTGAATCTAACCAGAGCAGATTCAGTAAGATTACAACATCTAAAGCAAATTATCGCCCAGAATACACTGCAGCACTTATCCCTGCTTTAATCTATGTCAATTGACTAGGGGATTGTGTAAATCTGTGACAATCCTAGTAAGTAAAGTTTGTGTCTTTTATTTTAAAGTGTTAGATTTAGCTGATGCTATAGATAGAATATTCAGTCACATCATAAACACATCCTGGCTATGCAACTAGATAAACCCCCTAGTGGTTAATGTCTGCAGTTTACCTTTAAGGACAGATGTACTAAGCATTAAAAAGTGATACATTTCATGATGCTACAGTACCAACCAACCAGCCCCTGTAATTTTTCAAATCCAGCCTGTGACGTGATAGTTATGAGCTGATTGGATGGTACTTTATGACCGTGAAATGTATCACTTTTCAAGGCTCGGTACATCTCCCCTTAAGACTTATCAGAACTCTAAATACTTATTTAAAAAAAATACACGGACAACAGGGGTTCAGAGTAATTCAGGTCAAATTTATTTTGACATCCTCCAGTTGAATTCAAAATCTTGAATCATCAAATGTAATTGATTTGTGAAACCCTGCAGTTGTGAGGTATCACTTTAAGACCTGTACCACCCACAGATAATATGCTGCCTTCCCAAACTATTGCTAAGGTTATACTTATGACAGCCATTATATGACCACTGAATTCTGATCAAATTAAGCCATTTTTGAAAATAGCTTAGTGACCAGTGCCATTTTAAACAAAGTTAATTAAAAAATAAATAAATCAGCAGTTTGAAGAGTGACAGTTGGAACCGCTGGAAGAGCAGAGGTGTGAGACACCACTGAGCAGCGTGACACATATAAAGGGATAAGCAGCTACAGATGTAGCCACCTTTGTCTTGACCGATTCTCCGCCTAGACGTCCGTTTAGTCACGCTAAGACGATAGCTGAGTTTAATCACAGGCAGGCGCGTTGAGGCGATCTAGATACTCAGCATGCATTACACATCTCCACCACTGGGTGGCTAATGCTCCACTAATCCAGTACTTTCGATCGTACAGTATAGCGGCGGATTGATCTACCTGTACCTGTACAGCTCTGGCAATTGGTCAGTGACGACTGTAATGTTAATACTGTAGGCGTAACGGGAGGCGGTGGAAAAAGATGGTGACCTACTGTAGAGTACTGTATGTGTATGGAGACGCAACTAATTGTGTAAAAGGAAGAATGTACAGTACAATGTATAAACACCGTGCTTTTAAAATACATGAGCGTCTGAGTTCCCTAAGGCATAATGGGAATGGAGGGCTAGCAGGAGGCGGTGGAAAATACAGTGCTTTACAAATGCGAGTGTCCGAGTCCTCTAAGGCATAAACCAACACCAATGGGGTGGGGGCCGGGCGCTGTTTGCAGTACTTTTACACATGAAATTGGGAATCTCTCATGAGGCATCGTGGGCTAGGGGTGAAGGCTCCCACCTCCCACGCTGAGGGTCCAGGGTTCGAGACCTGATGTGCCTTCTTTTTTTTTAATTGTAATAATACACTTTCCACTCTATAATTTTACCTAATACCTCTTCTAAATCCCCTGGTTCTGCACAAAGATTACATAGTATTCTCTTTGCACACCTATTTAATTTGTGGATTCTTCCATTAATTATATGTAAATACTATGTCTAAATAATATAATCCGTTCATGTGTATAAGTAGTTTGGGAATATTATATACCCTATGTATTCTATCTAGTCGCATCAATAACAAAGTTCCTAAAGCGAAATAACTTCCAAATACGCCTATTGTAATAATAATAAACTAACTTTTATATTTGTTCTATTTATTTGAGCTGCTCCTGCTCCTTAATATAAGGATATGTCTGTGTTCCATGGACTCCTTAAAGATGGCCACCGCGTGTGTTGAAAACATATCTGCAACCAATCCAAAGATGGCCGCCGCAACTCTATGTATTCTGTTCTGTTCAAGATCCCCATTAGAAGATGTCATGCACCCGCCCATCCGGAAGAAGGGCAGAGTGACTCATATGCCCAACCGGAAGATGGGCAAGGCAGTGACACCGCAGAGAAACACTTCCGGAAGTCGCGTGTACTGCGCATGCGCAGTTAAAGATTATGGACACAGGAAGTGGGGCGGAAATGACGCGAAAAGCGTCCGGACTTGATCATTTATGTTTCTAGATATTTTATGTATATACCTTCCTCGTTTTAGTTAGAGTAAACTACAATTGGACTCACTATTAGTAGCCTAATCTCCCATATACATTGATGTTAAATTTGTGGAATAATAATGAATGTGAATACTAACAGGAAGTGATGTCACAGTCACTTATCCTTAATTATAGCTGCTATAAATAAGAGTGTCTGCATGCTAGTCCCTCATCCCTTGATGAAGTCTGAAGGACGAAACGCGTTGGGTGTACCTCTACTGACTCTCCATTTCTACAGATAAGCACTACTTTTTTATCTTTGAAATATTCACTATCATTTTTATATATTTGTCTTCATAAGTTTTTATTCCGGGTTCTAGCTAAATTATACATTTTTATTCAGTCATTTCTTGAATTTTTGTATTTTTAAAAAAAAGCTTTTACTCTCCATACATTTTTTTACCCCACACCATGTTTTAGACTGTATAAATAAATATTGTGTTTTTTATATATAAACCGTATCTTGCAATATTCTTCATTTTTTATATCAATATATTACACACTGTTAGTCGCAGATACCCTTATCCCCCCTTTTTTTCTGTAATAATACACTGTATTATTTTATTTTCATTGTAAGACAGTCAATGGAAAGGTGCACACAAGTTACATATATATCAGAGTACATCTGCAGGAGCGATTCTTTACACTAAATGCAACTACACAGCGGCAATGAGTAGAAATGAGTGTATTCTGACGCAACAAATTGAGCAAAACAGTACAGTAGATCTTCGGCGTTTGTGTATTGCACAGGACCTGAATTCCCTCCCTGTCTACTGCATGATCTGTGCAAGCTCCCAGGGGGGAAGGGCGATGGAGGTAGGGGGAGACAATGGAAAATACCGTGCCTTTGAAATGCAATTATATGAGCGTCCGAGTCCCCTACGGCATAAACCAACACCAATGGGAAGGAAGTGCCAACCTTTTTTTTTTATGTGTTCCCGTGACATTCACTTTAATATTTTTTTTTCTCTCTAATACATCCAATGGAAGGATGCACACAAGTTTCATATAAATCAGAGTAGATCTGCAGGAGCGATTCTTTACGCTAAATGCATCTACACAGCGGTAATGAGTAGAAATGAGTGTATTCTGAGGGAGCAAAACAGTACAGTAGATCTTAGGCGTTTGTGTATTGCACAGGACCTGAATTCCCTCCCTGTCCACTGCATGATCTGTGCAGGCTCCCAGGGGGGAAGGGCGATGGGCTAGCAGGAGGCTACTGGGTACTCAGACTCATACAGTACTTGCATTTCAAAAGCACAGTATTTTCCACCACCTCCCGCTTGCCCATCGCCCTTCCCCCCTGGGATCCTGCACAGGTCATGCAGTAGACAGGGAGGGAGTTATTCACATAAACTAGGGCAAAGCTGCAGGAGCGGTTGTACTGTTTAGGGTCTATGCACCATATGGTATACATACAATTCTGTAGCAGGGCAGACTCAATTGAAATGGCTACCGCCTGTGACTCCTCGCCCAATGGAGGCCCTCGGCTATGGAGCAAGTAACAGCACAGATTTGGTAGGTCACGGGGCAATGCTGAAGAAGCGTCAGAATCCCCTAGCTAAAATACACAGGGGTGATAGGGATAAGTGAGGTCTTTGCGCATAACGATACACCGCAAAGTTCCCCATGGTTTTGATTATGCCTTTTCTTTGAATACGGTATTTTCCACTGCCTCACCCTACCCCCATCCCACTTTCCCCTTCCCCCCCTGGGAGCCTGCAAAGTACATGCAGTAGACAGGGAGGGAGTTCCGATCAGGTTACAAGACATGTGCAACAGTATACTACTGTATGTAGGAAAATCCACCGCCCACTCTGATTTATGTGAAACCTGTGTGCACCCGTCCATTGAATGTATAACAAAGAAAAAAAATAATAATAAAGTGAATGTTACAGGAACACATTAAAAAAAGGTTGGCACTTCCTTCCCATTTGTGTTGGTTTATGCCTTAGGGGACTCGGACGTTAATACTTGTATTTCAAAAGCACAGTGTTTTCCACCGCCTCTCCCTACCCCCATCGCCCTTCCCCCCTGGGAGCCTGCACAGGTCATGCAGTGGACAGGGAGGGAGTTCAGGTCAGGTACAATACACAAATGCTGACGATCTACAGTACTGTGTTGCTCAGTTAGTTGCGTCGGAATACACTAATTTATACTCATTACCGCTGTGTATTTGTATATAGCGGAATGAATCGCTGCTGCAGATTTACTTTGATTTATGTGAAACCTGTGTGCACCCTTTCATTGAATGTACAACAAAGAAAAATAATAATAAAGTGAATGTCACGGGAACATAGAAAAAAAAAGTTTGGCACTTTGTGACTCTCAGCATGGGAGGTGGGAGCCTTCATCACTAGGTTGGTATGGAAGGGGAGACAATTAGCTACCGGAGAGTACCAACCCCAAGTTTCTGTTACCCCCACAAGGCTCATGGCAAGCGTCGGAACCTATGGTGGGTCTGAATTAACGATCCCATTATAGTCTATGGGAAAATGGGTCCAGTTTGCATACTGATATCTCTAGTTCTGGGTGTACCAGAGACTCAGGACTTGTACCATACAAAAGAGGAGACTCTTGGCTTTCGGGGCAGACCAACCACTAGTTTATGTGACACTGGGAAGGGAAACGGGAAGCAACCGTGTTTCGGGTCCCCTCCAGTTGTCCGTCTAGCTTGCACAGGATACAGGGTTTCTGGCTAGATAGGAAATACTGTACAGAAATGCTAAGCATGGTAATTTGACATCCAGGAACATAGGGAGGAGTTTTTATCTCACTCTATTATACTTAGAAAAATTACACTTGCCACTGTACGTTACAAGCTGTTCGTGCTAATTAGTACACTAGTAGAACATACTGTACAGAGATACTAAGGACAGTGATTTGGCATCCACGAACTTAGGGAGGAGCTTTAATCTCTCCATTGTAATCTATCTAAGTATAATGGAGAGAGATAAAAGCTCCTCCCTAAATTCCTGGATGCCAAATTACTGTCCTTAGTATCTCTGTACTCTATGTTCTACTAGTGTACTAATTAGCACGAACAGCTTGTAACGTAGAGTGGCAAGTTTAATCTTTCTATGTATAATGGAGAGAGATAAAAGCTCCTCAATAAGTTCCTGGATACAAAATCACCATACTTAGTATCTCTGTACAGTATGTTCTATTAGGGTACCAATTAGCTGTTTGTGCTAATTAGTACCCTAATAGAAAATACTATGCAGAGATACTAAGGATGGTGATTTGGCAACCAGGAACTTAGGGAGGAGCTTTTATCTCTCTATATTATATATAGTAAGATTAAAATTGCCACTGTACGTTACAAGCTGTTTGTGCTAATTAGTACCCTAATAGAAAATACTATGCAAAATACTAAGGATGGTGATTTGGCAACCAGGAACTTAGGGAGGAGCTTTTATCTCTCTATATTATACATAGTAAGATTAAAATTGCCACTGTACGTTACAAGCTGTTTGTGCTAATTAGTACCCTAATAGAAAATACAATGCAAAGATACTAAGGATGGTGATTTGGCATCCAGGAACTTAGGGAGGAGCTTTTATCTCTCCATTGTAATCTATCTAAGTATAATGGAGAGAGATAAAAGCTCCTCCCTAAATTCCTGGATGCCAAATTACTGTCCTTAGTACTGTATCTCTGTACTCTATGTTCTACTAGTGTACTAATTAGCACAAACAGCTTGTAACATAGAGTGGCAAGTTTAATCTTTCTATGTATAATGAAGATAGATAAAAGCTCCTCAGTAAGTTCCTAGATGACAAATCACCATCCTTAGTATCTCTGTACAGTATGTTCTACTAGTGTATTAATTAGCACGAACAGCTTGTAACGTACAGTTGCAAGTTTAATCTTTCTATGTATAATGGAGAGAGATAAAAGCTCCTCAGTAAGTTCCTGGATGCCAAATCACCGTCCTTAGTATCTCTGTACAGTATGTTTTACTAGTGTACTAATTAGCACGAACAGTTGTAACGTACAGCGGCAAGTTTAATCTTTCTATGTATAATGGAGAGAGATAAAAGCTCCTCAGTAAGTTCCTGGATGCCAAATCACCGTACTTAGTATCTCTGTACAGTATGTTTTATTAGGGTACTAATTAGCTGTTTGTGCTAATTAGTACCCTAATAGAAAATACTATGCAGAGATACTAAGTTTGGTGATTTGGCAACCAGGAACTTAGGGAGAAGCTTTTATCTCTCAATATTATACATAGAAAGATTAAAATTGCCACTGTGTGTTACATGCTGTTCGTGCTAATTAGTACACTAGTAGAACATACTGTACATAAATACTAAGTACAGTGATTTGGCATCCAGGAACTTAGGGAGGAGCTTTTATCTCTCTCCATTGTAATCTTTCTAAGTATAATGGAGAGAGATATAAGCTCCTCCCTAAGTTCGTGGATGCCAAATCACTGTCCGTAGTATCTCTGTACAGCATGTTCTTCTAGTGTACTAATTAGCACAAGCAGCTTGTAACATAGAGTGGCAGGTTTGATCTTTCTCCTCCGTAAATTCCTGGTTGCCAAATCACCGTCTTTAGTATCTCTGTATAGTATTTTCTATTAGGGTACTAGTTAGCACGAACAGCTAATTAGTACCCTAATAGAACATACTGTACAGAGATACTAAGTACGGTGATTTGGCATCCAGGAACTTACTGAGGAGCTTTTATCTCTCTCCATTATACATAGAAAGATTAAACCTGCCATGTACGTTACAAGCTGTTCATGCTAATTAGTACCCTAATAGGACATACTGTACAGAGATACTAAGTTCGGTGATTTGGCATTCCGTTAATAGCCGTTTGTGCTAATTAGTACACTAGTAGAACATACTGTACAGAGATACTAAGGACGGTGATTTGGCATCTAGGAACTTTCAGAGGAGCTTTTATCTCTCTCCATTATACATAGAAATATTAAACTTGCCACTGTACGTTACAAGCTGTTCATGCTAATTAGTACACTAGTAGAACATAGAATACAGAGATACTAAAGACTGTAATTTGGCACCCAGGAACTTAGGGAGGAGCTTTTATCTCTCTCCATTATACTTAGAAAGATTACAATGGAGAGAGATTAAAGCTCCTCCCTAAGTTCGTGGATGCCAAATCACTGTCCTTAGTATCTCTGTACAGTATGTTCTACTAGTGTACTAATTAGCACGAACAGCTTGTAACGTACAGTGGCAAGTGTAATTTTTCTAAGTATAATGGAGAGAGATAAAAACTCCTCCCTATGTTCCTGGATGTCAAATTACCATGCTTAGCATTTCTGTACAGTATTTCCTATCTAGCCAGAAACCCTGCATCCTGTGCAAGCCAGGCAGACAACTGGAGGGGACCCGAAACACGGTTGCTTCCCGTTTCCTTTTCCAGTGTCACATAAACTAGTGGTTGGTCTGCCCCGAAAGCCAAGAGTCTCCTCTTTTGTATGGTACCAGTCCTGAGTCTCTGGGACACCCAGAACCAGAGATATCAGTATGCAAAGTGGACCCATTTTCCCATAGACTATAATGGGCCCGTTAATTCAGACCCACCATGGGTTCCGACGCTTGCCATGAGCCTTGTGGGGGTCACAGAAACTTGGGGTTAATACCCTCCGGTATCTAATTGTCTCCCCTTCCATACCAACCTAGCGATGAAGGCTCCCACCTCCCACGCTGAGAATCCCAAAGTGCCAACCTTTTTTTTCTATGTTCCCGTGACATTCACTTTATTATTATTTTTTCTTTGTTATACATTCAATGAAAGGGTGCACACAGGTTTCACATAAATCAGAGTAGGTGGAGGATTTTCCTACATACAGTAGTATACTGTTGCACATGTCTTGTAACCTGATCGGAACTCCCTCCCTGTCTACTGCATGTACTTTGCAGGCTCCCAGGGGGGAAGGGGAAAGTGGGATGGGGGTAGGGCGAGGCAGTGGAAAATACCGTGTTCAAAGAAAAGGCATAATCAAAACCATGGGGTACTTTGCGGTGTATCATTATGTGCATTGACCTCGCTTATCCCTATCACCCCTGTGTATTTTAGCTAGGGGATTCTGACGCTCCTTCAGCATTGCTTCAAATCTGTGCTGTTACTTGCTCCATAGCCGAGTGCCTCCATGGAGCTAGGAGTCACAGGCGTCAGGCGGTAGCCATTTCAATTAAGTTTGCCCTGCTATAGAATTGTATGTGTACCGTAAAGTGCATAGAACCTTGACAGTAGAAACTCTCCTGCAGCTTTGCCCTGCTTTATGTAAAACTTGTGTTTTGTCAGTTTGCTATGCGATCGAGCCCGGTGCAACGTAATGTGCATAGACCTCGCTTATCTCTATCGCCCCTGTGTATTTTGGCTAGGGGATTGTGACGCTCCTTCAGCATTGCCCCATAGCCATCGCTGCCTGCCACGAGGTGGGGGTTCAGGGGTAATAGTCATTTTGCCAGTGTGCTATGCGATTGAGTCCGGTGTACCGTAATGTGCAGACCTAGCTTATCCCTATCGCCCCTGTGTATTTTAGCTAGGGGATTGTGACACTCCTTCAGCATTGCCCCATGCACAAGGGTTCAGGGGCGGCGGCCATTTTGCCAGTGTGCTATGCGATCGAGTCCGGTGTACCATAATGTGCATAGACCTCGCTTATTCCTATCGCCCCTGTGTATTTTAGCTAGGGGATTGTGACGCTCCTTCAGCATTGCCCCATAGCCTGTAAAATCTGGACTGTTACTTGCTCCTTAGCCTAGGGCCTCTGTGGGGCAAGGAGTCATAGGTGGTAGCCATTTCTATTGAGTCTGCCCAGCTACAGAATTGTATGTGTACTGTACAGTGCATAGAACCTTAACAGTAGAACCGCTCATGCAGCTTTGCTCTGGTTTATGTGAATAAAAATAATAAAAACTAACATGCATTTGTACTTTAGGTATCGAACTCAGGACTCTGAGTATAGGAAGCGGAACACTTTACCACTTCGCCACAGACAGATGAATAAATCCATTGGTTTTGATTATGCTGTAATGACTACGGGATTAGGACGCTAACATACTGTACAAAATTCCTAATCTCAAGAGGCAATAGTGAACTTCTAACACGTCCATTTGCGACAGTGTACACTACTGGTTTTCTGTTGTTTTGTCTGCGGGACTTGGACGCTCACATATTCATAAAGTACTGTAGATGGATCATATACTGTATGCTGTACTATCTGTGTCTGTATCGTATATACTGTATTAAATAATGCAGCGTAATGAGTATTTACTGTATGCAGCGTAATGAGACGCCTTAGTAAAGCAGTCATTATATATTTCAGTATTGTATTTTACGGGAGACCACACGCATGCTCAGTGGTGATTGTAAAAAGCGACATCTGGTGGCTGATCGCAGGTATTACACGTAAAGGTAACGCCAAACGCTCTGTCTGCCTCCGTGCGATTAGGTACGCCTCTCTGTGACTAGGCGCGCCTCCCTACGCTGCGTATGCTTGATCGGGACAAACGACTCAGCCAGTCAAGATAAAGGTGGCTACATCTGTATTAGAGAGACTACAGCAAATGGACTGGTGGAGACTTGTGGTTCTACGCCGTCTTGCTGAAGTGAGAGCTGTACATACCTTTGAGAGGGTTCAGTATGAGTTGCCAATGGATGGTATGCCAGCTGTCAATATACCAACAGCAGCATCCCATCCAGCAGAATCCCAACAGACCCCCATTAGTCCCTAACCTTCACCTTTTCCCTACCCCTAACTCTCCCTTGTGGTTGCCTAACCCTAACTCTCCCCGATGGTGCCTAATCCTAATCCTCCCGGCTTGGTGCCTAACTCTAACCCTCCCCTTCTAAGTGCCTAAACCTAACCCTCCCACCCCAGTCTCTGACCCGGCCCTTCCCATTCGTGCTCTCTAACCCTCCTTCTTGTGCCTAAACCTACTACCAACCAACCGACCCCGCGGCAGGACGCCAGCACATCCCGCTGTGAGGACGATCGGGATGCTGGCTGTCGGTAATGAGCACCAGCATCCCAAGCATCATCGGTATGTAGATGCCAGCAATGCGTCCTCTCTCGGGATCCCGGCTTCTGTATATTGACCACCGGGATCCAATCCGTTGGGAAGCTAACTGCTCCCTTTTGAGAGGGAAATTAGCATCTGACTCCGTATACTACAGTTACATTGGTTACATCAATTCTGCAATTTCAAAGTTAAGAACTGTTATAAAGATATACATAAAAAATTTACTGTATCAGTTCTTGATCCAATATTTTTAAGGGATAGAGTACTAAAAGTAAATATGTTCCAGTCCCAAAGTCCATACTTCCCTATTCTCCCATAACAATGGGCGACTCCTGACTTTTTTTAAATAGGGGGATGGGAGGGGAATGATGACATGAATCCAAGATAAGTGCTAACTCTTTACTTCACCTTGATCACCTGCATTTCCCCTCTGAGAACCCTTGCAGAGGGATACATTTCAAAGTTGACATGTGTGCCAAAGACACTACAGTACTATGGGGGTAATTCTGAGTTGATCGCAGCAGGATCTTTGTTAGCAGTTGGGCAAAACTATGTGCACTGCAGGTGGGGCAGATATAACATGTGCACAGAGAGTTAGATTTGGGTGGGTTATTTTGTTTCTGTACAGGGTAAATACTGGCTGCTTTATTTTTACACTGCAATTTAGATTGCAGATTGAACACACCTCACTGAAATCTAACTCTCTCTGCACATGTTATATCTGCCTCCCCTGCAGTGCACATGGAGGGTAATTCTAAGTTGATCGCAGCAGCAAGTTTGTTAGCAATTGGGCAAAACTATGTGCACTGCAGGGGGGGGGGGGGGCAGATATAACATGCGCAGAGAGAGTTAAATTTGAGTGGGGTGTGTTCAAACTGAAATCTAAATTGCAGTGTAAAAATAAAGCAGCCAGTATTTACCCTGCACAGAATCAGTATAACCCACCCAAATCTAAATCTCTCTGCAAATATTATATCTGCCCCTCCTGCAGTGCACATGGTTTTGCCCAATTGCTAACAAACTTACTGCTGCGATCAACTCAGAATTACCCCCATGGTTTTGCCCAACTGCTAACAAAGTTCCTGCTGCGATCAACTCAGAATTACCCCCTATGTACAGTATGCTCCAAGCAGGTTTAGATGGATGCACACAATAGTATTAATGAAAGGGCTATCATTTTAATTTCTGATCACAACCATGAAATATCTGCTATAGTGATGTCTGCATCCTTACCATGAGGTGTTTGCTTTTGCTGTATATAACAAAGTTAAAGCATCTTTTCTTTTCATGGATGGAAGCTCAAAATGTAGACTGTTGGGGAGATTTATCAAATCTTGGACAGAGATATAGTGGAGAGAGATAAAGTACCCACCAATCATCTCCTGTCACTTTTAAAACGCAGCATGTAAAATCACAGTTAGGTTAGGAGCTTTAATAGGTGTTTTTGTTTTTGTCTTTACTCCTGTTAAATATTGTTGTTTTTTTATTTCAGATGCCCTGACTTAATCCCTCTATGCCCATGAGCATCGGCATTAGAGGACAGTGAAGGACAGGTATCGTCATCATGACTTGTTTGCTGCTCCGGCACTTCTCTAATCTGACCAGTAGCAATTTTTTAACTGGCAGCTCAGTTTACACTGCATGGAGTCAGACCACTTTTATTTGAATAAATTTAAATGAACAAAGAGTACTGGGGTAGAGTGCACAGAACAGTACAAACAAATTATACAACAATATGGTTGTTAATCTTTTTTTTAATTGGCAACTTAGCTCACACTCTAAGGATCAGACCACTTTTACAGGTATGTGTACAGACATACTGGGTACAGTGCAAACAGTTTGTACAAACTTAAAAATATATACTGTATATATATATATATTTTACTTTTTTGGCAATGGACAATACAGAGTCACACTACTTATATGTGAATGCAGTGGGTGAGGTATGGCCTGCAGATTCAGTGCGGTACCACTGTGTGACAGAATTAGACTAAGAGGACTGGACACAGCTTATGGATGGACGCAGCACAGCAACTTGTATATGAACACAGCACAGCCACTTAATGGACACAGCACAGTCACTTGTAGATGGACACAGCACCGCCACTAAATGGACACAGCACAGTCACTTGTAGATGGACACAGCACAGCCACTTAATGGACACAGCACAGTCACTTGTAGATGGACACAGCACAGCCAGTTAATGGACACAGCACAGTCACTTGTAGATGGACACAGCATAGCCACTTAATGGACACAGCACAGTCACTTGTAGATGGACACAGCATAGCCACTTAATGGACACAGCACAGTCACTTGTAGATGGACACAGCACAGCCACTTAATGGACACAGCACAGTCACTTGTAGATGGACAAAGCACAGCCACTTAATGGACACAGCACAGTCACTTGTAGATGGACACAGCACAGCCACTTAATGGACACAGCACAGTCACTTGTAGATGGACAAAGCACAGCCACTTAATGGACACAGCACAGTCACTTGTAGATGGACACAGCACAGCCACTTAATGGACACAGCACAGTCACTTGTAGATGGACACAGCACAGCCACTTAATGGACACAGCACAGTCACTTGTAGATGGACACAGCACAGCCACTTAATGGACACAGCACAGCCACTTGTAGATGGACAAAGCACAGCCACTTAATGGACACAACACAGTCACTTGTAGATGGACAAAGCACAGCCACTTAGTGGATACAGCACAGTCACTTGTAGATGGAATCAGCACAGCCACTTAATGGACACAACACAGCCACTTGTAGATGGACAAAGCACAGCACTTAATGGATAAAGCACAGCCACTTGTAGATAGACACAGCACAGTGACTTGTAGAAAGACACAGCACAGCACTTAATGGATACAGCACAGCCACTTGTAGATAGACACAGCACAGTGACTTGTAGAAAGACACAGCACAGCACTTAATGAACACAGCACAGCCACTTGTAGATGGACACAGCACAGCACTTAATGGATACAGCACAGCCACTTGTAGATAGACACAGCACAGTGACTTGTAGAAAGACACAGCACAGCACTTAATGGATACAGCACAGCCACTTGTAGATAGACACAGCACAGTGACTTGTAGAAAGACACAGCACAGCACTTAATGGATACAGCACAGCCACTTGTAGATAGACACAGCACAGTGACTTGTAGAAAGACACAGCACAGCACTTAATGGACACAGCACAGCCACTTGTAGATAGACACAGCACAGTGACTTGTAGAAAGACACAGCACAGCACTTAATGGACACAGCACAGCCACTTGTAGATGGACACAGCTGAATACAGTGCAGTACTCAAGAGTGTGACTGGAGTGAAATGATGCCAAGTCAACACCGCCAGGTCCTTATATAGAATCTATAACCCATGAGAATCCAACACCACAGGGATGACGTTTTGCCTCAATTTGGAATCCAAGCCTGGCAGAAAAGCCAAGCCAGGGCTCAGATTGACTTAGAAACAGGAAGTTGGGATGGTCTTGGATTCCAGGTAATCTGAACCGCTCATCTCTACAAGAGACTAAAGGCCCGTACACACTGGTCGATATATCGGCCGTTCTCTTGAACGGCCGATATATCGCGGGTCCGTCGGCCAGTGTGTACAGCCGATACGTCTGTGAACTCCGTCGTTCACAGACGTATCGCGTCGGCCGCGCAGCACAGCCGACGGCCAATATATCTACCGATATATTGGCGCGTCGCTGTGTGTGTACGGGGCGGTCAGCCGACCGCCCGTACACATGCTGCGACGGCCGGCGGTGATTGACAGCTGAACTGAGCGGGCGTGTGTACACGCCCCCGCCCAGTTCATGACGTCAGTCCCCGACGGATCGGGCAGTATGTATGCACAACACACTGCCCGATCCGTCCATAGATATATCTGCAGATCAATTGATCTGCAGATATATCTATTAGTGTGTACCCACCTTAAGGGTGTGTACTCACGGTGAGATCTTTGCTATGCCCGATTTTTACTTGCGATTTCCCTTGAACTCCCTGGATCCCAGATAGCACAGATTTCGACTAACTTTTCTTGAGATATGGACTATGTGTGCTTACGATTTTGGCTTATGTGAGATTTTGGCTTATGTGAGATGTTATTGACATGTGAGATGAACTAGATAGCACACCGATCTAGCAAGGATTGACTTGCCTGCACAGTCTATCTTTTCTTTCGATGCCGACCTGCCGGGACCGCGCATCGGGATCGCAAGGTGACTTTCCCCTTGCGATCTGCACTAACTTTTCTTGAGATTTTGACTATATAGTCAAAATCTCAAGAAAATATCTCACCGTGTGTACACACCCTTAAAGCAAACTGAAGACTAAGATAAGGCAAAAGTAGGCCTGCTATACTATCTCTTTAAACCTGGACACTCACCACTCTTATCCACCACTTTTAATGGCATTGCTGATTCTAGCACATAAAATATGCTGTATTAATATATTATGAGCGTGTCACAGCCTGAGTTTCAAAGAAAGATGCATAAGGCTAGAACATAAAAGTAAATTATATGGTACTGCTTGGTTTACCCTTTTCTAGGATGCAATTGATCAATCATTCTATATATTTTTCAGAGAATAAATATGCATGCTTTACAGTATAGAGACACTGTATTCATTTACAACTACAGATGTAACAATTTTGAAATAAATATTTAATCCCATTGCTTTGCTAATGCGCTATACTGTAATATCGCCTTGCATTAGCATACTGCAAACAGGGAATAGTGAAATACTTCCCTTCCCAGTACATGGACATTAAATGGAGACCATTTACATTTAAAGGAGACTTTAACTTGTAATTTATTATCTAAATATTATGGACATTTGAATTACCCAGTACCATATGCATTCAATAACTTATAATTATCTTAGAAATGTATTTGCTATGGATAACTATAGGGAAATAAGCAAGCATTCCCTTTAACAGACATACTGTCTTGCCTATATACAGTATATTTTATATATATATATATATATATATATATATATATATATACTGTAACTAGAATACAGTGGCCTAGTTTTCTGTTCTAATAGACCAGACAAATATAGATATATTCTTAAACGTAAGAGCAGTGAGCACTTATAGTGCATTACAGTAAATAAATTGCAAAGTTACTGCACACATTTAATAAAGGAATATAGGCTTGCTTATCTAATAACACTTTTACAATCTTCCATATCCAGACAGACCCGCCATCAAGACAGGACAGTCGTGACTTTAGTCCTGGGCCCAGACCGAGATGAAGCCCAGGTAGCAGCAGTGTGGGTCAGGGGCTGGGTCAGCTGCACACCAGCAGGCAGCCATGGAGGCACATAACTTGCTGATCAGTGCTCAACTTTTACTGTCATTATTGTGTATTGCATATGTAATATGCTTCAATAAAAACTAGTGATGAGCGGATTCGGTTTTACTCGGTTTTACTCGGTTCTCAAAACCGAATCTTATTGGCTATCCAAAACACGTGACATCCGTGAGCCAATAAGATTCGGTTTTGAGAACCGAGTAAAGCCGAGTAAAACCGAATCCGCTCATCTCTAATAAAAACAAGTTTTACACACACACACACACACACACACACACACACACACACACACGCACACACACACGCGACATTCGGTGGGGTGAGGCAGAGCCTTTCCTGTCATACTGACGTTTGTGCCATAGTTTTGACTGTATAAAGTATATGAAAAATACAAAGATATATTAGAAATATCTTCTTTTTATTATTCTAATCATTTTATAGTTAAATCTCTAGAGTAAGATTTCTATGGCAGGTGAGGTAGTGCCTCCCCCTCCCCCCCAGCCTATCTTTTCCACACATCTCTAATCAATACTCACCAAATTTCCAGCAGTATATACTGCTGCACCTGCGTATAATGCCCATATGAACCCTTGGGCTCATATATTGTGTGTAAATGTAGCTCTGGTACTAGCCAGTGCCTCCTGAGCCATTAACCTCACTGCATGTCTCTGGGGGTAATTCAGATCCTGATCACTGGGCAGCGATTTTTGCAGCCCTGCGATCAGATAGTCGCCGCCTACAGGGGGAGTGGGTTTTCACTGTGCAGGTATGCGTTCGCGGGTTTAACAGAGCTGCACAAACTGATTTTGTGCAGTCTCTGTGCTGCCCAGGACTTACTCAGCCGCTGCAATCACATCAGGCTAATCGGGACCGGATTTGACGTCAGACACCCTCCCTGAAAACGCTTGATCCTGCCTGCATTTTCCCTGACACTCCCAGAAAATGGTCAGTTGCCATCCATAAACTTTCTATCAATCTCCTTGCGATCGCCCGTACGAATGGATTTTTCGCACCATCCCATTGCAGGGCGCCGATGCCCATTGCAGCCATGAAAATGCACAGCAGCGATCAGATCTGAATTACCCCCTCGGACACACATATACAAGTATAATAAAGCAGAGGTGCACCTCAAATAAGATCCCATGCTAGCAAGAATCAAGAATACAAATGCAAAGAAAAAGAGGGCGCTAAACAATAAATTGACTTTAAACCAATACCACTCTTCTGAGAAACATATGGAAAGGGAAATTTACTAAGCTCCCAAATCCTGTTGAGGTTACATTCAATCACGTCAGTGTTGGTGTAATTTGTATTCACTTTCACTGCCAACAACACAAATACGAATCAATAGACCATCGATCAAACATGGTTGGATTTTTACATGTACCTCATACAAAACTGGAATTTACAAATTTGTATTCTTCAAAGTCTGGTGACAATAGCCAAACACTGACGAATAAATATAGAGTTCGTTTAGAAATAGACACTTCAAATAGAACTGCTTTTGGCTGGCGTGTTTGGTTAGAGGGGGAAACCACAAGATCAATTGGGGATGCCCCATGTGGTTAGACCAATTACGTGGTTCCCACCATAAGAATGAATGGAGCTGCGTATCTTCATTCACTCCTATGGGCAAACCATGATAGGCTGTGCCCTGGGAGAGCATAGCCAATCAGGAAGCTGCTGCTATGGCAGCAGCTTCTGATTGGCTGGCAAGTCCCTCTACTGACAGTAGACACGTAGTGGGCCTGCATTTGCGTAGTAGGAGTGTATGTGTAAACATGTATGTGTAAACATACACTCCTACATGTCTTGTGGTCTGGGTTAGCTGCAGTTTGTTATTTTTAACCCTTGGGATGCCTACTTGGAACAAAGAGGACTGAACTACACTGGATTTGGGAGTTTTTTGTTTTTTTCTTACAGGTACCCTGTGGATTTTGTGTGGACAAGGGGATTGATTCTCTACGTGGGATGTAGGTAAGTATTGTCAAAGTCGGAAAAATATCATACTACACGTTGCCATATATTCACCTCATGCGCGTGCCTGCTGCACGTGCACATTCTCTCCCGTGCGTATGAATACTCGCAGCTGCGTGATGGCGCCTCCTCGGCCATGCGCTCGAGCGCGTGGTATGTGCATTTACGGTAGAGTTCGTGTGCATCTAGCGGGCGACTCAATCGTTAAATAATAAAACCAAATAGTATGTTTTATAGATAATGTTCTTCTTAATAATGACTGTAAGTTTGTTTAATGTAAAGGGTCGCTGGACAGAGGAATTCCTCTTTGCATGGTACGAAGGGTCAGACAGGGTTTGAGCAGCTGTGTCTGGTACCTAACTAAAGAACATTTTATTAGAAACAATCCGGTGCTGGTTAGGTAAAGATTAATCGCTCCTGCGTATAGTTATGGCCATTAGTATTTTCTGGACATTTACTATATTTGCGATTCATTACCCATGCGGCGGGAATCTTCAGATTCCCTCCCACCTGAGCAGTTTGATATAGTCACAGCCCACCTGTTCAAACTAACCTATGACCTTTTGTTATGATGCGAGGAGACATTCCTGTGTCCAATGAACAATGAGATTATAGGTCCCTTTGTAGTGTACTGTACGCAGTGTATATAAGGACAGCCAGCCTGGCCAGCCCAGTCTTCTCTCCACAAACGGTTTTCATCTTGACTAACTTGGAGCTGGTACCAGAAGCTGCGCAGCGATCGTTCCCAGTGTGTGTAAGTTATTCTCTGTAACCAACTTGTTCTCTGTTTGTATTGGCCATACTCTCTCTCTCTCTCTGTTATAGTATAGGATTGTGACGCTATTGTATATTTCTGTCTAGATATTCTGTTAGAATGATATGTTAGCTTGTAGTGTATGACTTGTAAACTGTTTCCCCTTTTCGATATAACTAAAAGCTTGTTAGTAAAGGTGTTGGAACCTTAGCAAGGTATTGTGTGTTTATTATATTGCAGAGGGTAATAGGAGCGTCTCAAACGCTCAAGCAGCTTTAGCATTAACAAGGTGAAGCAGCGTTACATCGCAACAGTATTTCAGTACAAGGTTTACAGTATAAGAGTATCCTTTCTGTGTGTTACATTCAAGGTTTACTGATTGTCATCCCGTGAGCATCTGCGCCGCTCGTGTTCTCCTCGTGGACTCGAGCGTCCGCTACGCTGGTAGAGTAGCATTACGGTAGTCGGCCGCCTATAGCATGCTCGACACCACGCATTAAGTTGTGAGCGAGCGTGTCGCATGTGCGTCTCGATCACGGCCGAGCGTATGCTACGCTATGTGCGTACCCTTACGGTACCCCACACGCCAATTGCGTACTGAGTCTCTTACCCATTTATAGTGAATGTTATAAGATAAATAATTAGCTTTATCAATTGGCGGCTCGTCCGTCCTCCACATATCCGCACTAGCGAACACAGACTTTATCTGTCAGCAAGGGCGGGAAGGCAGTATCCCTTCGTATCGGGATACAGTAATGCTGGCTAGATAAGCGTCTGTTTCGCTACGTTGAAGGAGTGCTGGTGGAATCCGGAACCGGAGGTAAGAACAATACGCTATTGTCTTTTAAAACTGTTTATTTCTGTTTTGCGTACGCACACACTCACGCACGCACACACCTGTATTTATTTTAATTTGTGTATTTTCACATATCACTTTCCTGTTTGCCATTTCACAATTGATAACGTGCTGAGAAAGATGTGTTGCTATTGGTAGTTAAAAGTAATATTAATACGTTAAGGAGTAATTTGTAAAACACGCGCACGGCTTGCCTAAGATACAAGGAAGTTCGGTGTGGTGTTCGGTAGATGATTACAGTTAAAGATCATCTACATTGATATAAATGTGTTAATTGTATTTCTGTGGATATACCTGGCTTGCGTACACGTGTCTCTAACAAAGGGCGGGACTAGCGTATGCGACGCAAGGGCCGACGCACGGAGCGTATATTACGCAACGGAGCGTCTGGGTACGCCCACATAATACAAATAACACGATAGTATTGTTTTAGTTAGGCGATAAGGAGGCAAACGCGATAATAGCGCAAACCAATCTCAGTGTCCAAAATTTTAAGCTAATAGATCCTTCTCTAGTTGCAACTCCTCGGGATCAGCCTGCGATACTGAATGAAAGGGATTTCTGCGCAGAAACGAAAGTAAAGAGTATATGAGGTGAAAGAGTGTGTATATATATATATATATAAGTTTCTAATTTTTGGGGTTGAACCACAGGAAATCATCGAGTTCTCGTGAGGAACATACGTGTCAGTGACGGCACGATGGCTTGGGAGGCATCCCTTGTTAAACATTTAAAAAAAAAGAGCATTAGAGTATAGCAGACCAGGAGGTCTACTGTAGCACAGACCAGGAGGTCCAGACAGACCAGGAGGTCTAGGTACAGCAGACTAGGAGGTCCGCTATAGATAAAGAGTAAAGAAGCACAACACCAGGAAGGGTTGGTGCGGTACCCATATAGGCCATTAAGCTCTGGCTGAAGGAATTCGCAGCCACAATTTTCGATTCCACTGGTCGCTCCGCACACAAGATTAGTGGCTTATGTGCAGAATGATTGTACCGCACGTAATTGTGTGCATTAGTTAGTAACTTGACCCAGTACCATTTGCATACGCTAGAGGGGTCATAAACGCTATTTTTACATTCTAACGTGATTTGTGTAATTTTTTTTATTTTAAGGGAGGTTCGCTGGTCACTTGGGAACTATCCAACAACCAATAGTTACTGGAAAGGGTTAAGTGCTCTTCGGATCACACCCACATGTTCCAGTAAATAGAGGTTCAGGTCGCAGGGGCCCTAGGTTGAGTACGCCAGCGCTAGGGCAGTGTGTGGGCGTATTGGTCGACGTGGGCGAGTGAGTGGAGTACTCGGTAAACTTCCGCCGCCGGCCTACCCCGGACATCTTGGTTTTTGTAAGGGTTCACTGAAAACCCTGATTAAGGTCAGAGGTAGTGCAACACCTGCAAAGATGGGGGCCAGTTGTTCAGGTATGGGGCGATCAACCTCGGTTCTGGTTGACTTAATAAACCGACCAATCGGGTCGGCAAGGTATGTAATGTGTGAGAAATACGGTTCACACACAGAAGTTTTGTGCGATGAATGGGAAAGAATGACTGTGCACGATGGGGAAAAGTTCCCACGGGTAGGCAGTTTTAGTCCCGAGGTGTTACAAAATCTAAGGAGAAGGATATGTCTCATTAAATCTGCAAAGAGACGGATCAAACATTATGATTATTTACAGTTATGGCAACAGAAAGGTGAAATACAAGGAGGAAGAAAAATATGGCAACGGGAGAGAAGTTGGTTACAGAGAATGGCACACTGGTGTATGATAAAAATGCACTTAGCAACTGTATTATAGATGATAAGGATAAGTGTAACAAATGTAACAATTATAAAAGTAAAACTGTTAAATGTACAACTGTTAACCCGTGCAAGTTGCACTCCATGTTAAACTTCCCTCAGGATTACCAGCAAGAAAGTGAGCCCAGCACGATGTCGGCACCTTTTCCAGCAGCCATCACACAAGACATCCAGGTGGACGCGACCAATTCGGTAAAGGCAATAATCAAACCCCCTAACGGAGGGTCAGGTGAGGTCGTGTCCACAGGTACGTACGGTGTTATATATCACGCACAAACAAATGTACCACATATTGTAGAACCAACACAAGATGATGTAGTTGAATTTAATCCTGTCAGGGTGATCGCAGTCCCAGATGGGAAGATTGATGCTCAGGGAATCATTCCCGCCAGGAGCTGTGTAATGCCCTGCCCCTGGTCCCGGACAGAATTAAGGACAATTATGTCTGAATTTCCTGATCCTAGGAAAAATCTAGTTGCATGTCAAAGGTTTGTTAAAGAACTAGGAAACTCCACAGAACCCACCAACAAAGATTGGCGGACAGTGCTGAGGGCAGGTTTGCCCTCCAGTGTTGACCCTGCAAAATTTATTGCTGATTGTAAATTAGACACAGAGGTACCTCGTACGGAGGAACACAATCAGGAATGTATTAAGCAGATCAACCGGCAGTTAGGAGTATATTTCCCAGCCATTGTCAAGTGGGACAAAATCCTCTCCATAAGACAAGGAGAAGGGGAAAGTACTTCTGATTACTTCAATCGAGCACTGCAAGTAATGGCTAGAGACACTGGGATCACGGACATCAAAACAAGTGCACCGCACAGAGAAGTAGCAGTATTTGTGTTAATAAATGGTTTAAAGGAAGTGTTGAGAACAAGGGTACAGACCACCAACCCAAACTGGAGAAATATCTCGGTGGCTGCATTAAGAAAGTCCGCTGTTGGGCATGAGCAAAACATCAGCAAGCACAGGGAAGCACAGAGAGGTAAGATTCCTCAGATCCATGTGGGTAAGTCAAAGGTGATAAGGTGTTATAATTGCCAGAAGGAAGGTCATTATGCACGAGATTGTAGGTTTAAAGAACCACAGAAGGTATATAAACCCCCTAGACAAAGACATGAGCAGAGTCATGACACACAAAATTGTAATCAGGGATCACATAGGAAGGAGTTTGGGCCGCACCTGTAATATGCAATCAGGAAAGGTGATCATTAGGACTGATAGTAAACCTGAGGTTACAGTTAATGATATTGGGAGGTCAGTTCCTTGTAAACACAGGAACGGCCGGGTAAATGTTGTAAAATTTATTTGTAAATGTTTCTTTTTCCCCATCTCTGACGTTCATCGGCAGAACTCAAACATCACATAGCTACTTGGTCTTTGCAGAAGTCTACCTAACCCCAGTGTGACCTACCGACATCGGTGTGTCCTGGCCAGGCATAAAAGGGTGCAGTGTGGAAATACTGGTGGGGAGGGGACTGCGCAAAGATACCAATGGATGTGTTGGTGTGACAGCCTGATGGTGAACAGAAGATCTGACAATGTTTTTTGTTTGTTTGTTGTTTAATGTAACATATGTATGAATTGTTCTCTCTCTCGTTTTTTTTTTTCCCCCTCTTCTCTCCCATGTTCTCATGTTTTAAAGATGGTATGTCACACATCAGTTAGACAAATGGTAATGCAAGATTTTTGCTCCTTACAGAAAGATCGCAGATTTGGAAGGAATATTGTATCACCAGAATGTTCGTTTGGAAGACTGAGAGACAGCACCTTTGAGATGACAGCAGAGCAAGAAGAACAACAAGACTAGAGGACAAAAGCATCATAACATTTTTTCTTTCCCCTCAAAGTATTTTTTTTGTGCCCCCATTACAAATTTCTCTTTCTCCTCCTGTAAGATGGACTCGCCCCAAGAGACTGCAGTCCGTGTTTTCCTGTTGACCATCATGTTGACCAGAGCTGTCTGTTTCGGTGAGAGTACCAGTGAGGTCGAGAAAGGATCCGGAAGGGGTTTCTGATGACTGAGACGGAGGCGTAAATTTCCAATAGCAACACAATCACCAAACAAAGGCGAGTACCAGAAAACGATCTAACAGCCATGTTATTTGTAGACATTGTGAAGGATTGTTAGCTAAAGAGAACTGCATCTGTAGGCATTGTGACAATATAGTTGAGGATGGGTGCATAAAGAAATGTCAGTCCAGTTTTAATGTCCACATGGACCGGCATCCATTAAGTGACTATCACTCCTTAGTGGGTAAAGTGTTAAACCAGACAGACTGTTGGGTATGCTCTCAAGTACCTCAAGGTCATAGCAAATCAGGACTAGTACCATTCCCTTTAACTGTAGAAGAGGTACTTGAGCTAAGTGGTGGGAGGCCGGTGGACAAGAGGTTTAATATCTCTAGTCCTCCTAGTTTGAAGCTCCACCAATATCATGTGGATAGGTCCTTAGTGTGCTTTAACATTTCCAATCCCCGAAAGCCGGGAAATTGGGAAGTGTCATGGAGTAATCAAACCATGACCTTTTCATACAGACCCGACAGAATGCCCATAGACACAGAACTTATACGCCAGATAGCCGACCATGGAAAATATTTCCGGTATAGGTACACTCTAGGAAGTAGGACCATGCGAGTTGGAGAAGTATCACCAGGATACTGTGCACAGATCGTACAAACTGATACGTGTACTAAACAGATGGGAGAATTAGGGTTAGGAGATTTCACATGGAAAATTTGTAACATGATAATGTCATACTCCGTCCCATATGTTCTCCCCGATGATGCATATTTCATATGCGGGAGGAAGGCGTATAAATGGCTTGCCCCAAACTCAGAGGGATTGTGCTATATTGGAATAGTACTAAGCTACACAGGATCTGCTATAAGCGCCTAATCAGATAGTTTTATATTTTAAAACGACATCATGAGCGCTGCCAAAAAAGCACTGTGTATATGCTTTGACAATTACCAAATGCAAAGAGAAAAAAATTGGCTGCGCTTATAATGTAGTTAAAAGTAACCTTATTAATGGAGAGCTGACAAAACGATGATGATGAATAAAAGTATTTATTTAAAATGTTAGTATACCAATGTAACTGTAAGTACAATATTTTAAAAGATTAAATGTATGAATGTACTCTGAGCTGACCCTAAGTATTATACAGCAGGTAAAAATTATTACTTAATAAGTAGATAGTTGGTAATAACATGGAAAAAAGGGAGTTATTATGACATGCATGTAACAATCAGATCACTACTCACTGAGATGGAATTAATCACAAACGAAATGAGACTACACAATGTCTATAAGTACAGAGGCAGCATGTACTTTAAGATGTAGAGTGAGTCCCGACAACAGGTGGTTTAATTGAGTAGGATGATTTAATTACCTCTCCTGGGATGTTACTGCCGGGCGTCCCCGGTGTAATCCACTAGAGCCCTTTCTGTGAAGAAATAGTAGTGGCAAATTGCTCTGAAGGAGACTGTTCCCATGTACTGAAAAATGTCTCTGTATAAAACCGGCTTTTTCCTGGAATCTCCCGTGGGCTGGTATAAATCCTTTAATATGCCCACTTACGTGCAAAAGGGAGTACGCCGTCCGATACCAAGATGCTATTAACAGGGTTACTGTATTTGCTGTGCATCAACGTGAGCCTGGGTTTCCAGGTGTAGAGGGTAAATTCTCTCACTGTGGCTGGAGTGTCCGTACGCGGCAGCCGCCGCTGTCAGCAGAATGGAGCCGTTCGGTAAAAAGCGCTGGCCGGAGCCGTCCGTGATGTAAAGCCAAAGCGGATGGGTCAGCAATCAGAGAGGTAGTGGGAGGAGCCTAACGCGTTTCGTCACGATCACGTGACTTTTTCAATTGGAATAGTACTGCCTGAAGTAATGACTGTAACCCATAACAAAATGAAAGATATTCACTGCAGTGCCCAAGCTCCTTATACTCATACTCATTACGAGCACGTCGTTAAACGGCACCTGACAGAGAGGACAGAGCATTCAGCCTCTGATCTGATCCATGAATCCACCGGGATTCAATTCCTACTCGCGTTAGATATCACTCGTACCGCCAGAGGAGTGATAAATTACAAATATATATCTGCGCTTGCAAATTTATTAGACAATATCACCGAAATGTATGACGACACATTCAGGTACACTGGGAAAGAGTTACAAGCCTACAAAACAGAACTGGTTCAGCATAGGATGATTCTCAATTACCTCACAGCTGTGACAGCCGGGTATTGTGTTACCCTAGCAACTCAATATGGAATAAAGTGCTGCACGTACATTACAAACAGCACGGAGGACCCAGCCGAGGTCATAGACCAAAAGATGGATGACATTTTACAATTAAAGTGGGAGTTTCGAAGGAAACACAATCTCACACTCGCTGCTGTGGGTAATGAGCTGACCAGTTGGGTGTCATGGTTGAACCCACGAAATTGGTTCTCGGGCTTAGGAGAATGGGCCCAAGGTATTATTATGGATGTAGGGAAATTTCTTTTGTGTATTCTGGGAGTCGTCATATTGGTTGGCCTGATATTTAGATGCGTTCGGGTTTTAGCGAAGCGTAAAGGTAGTACCAGGGTGATGAGTCTGAGGAGTGAGGACACTGTACTAACAACAACTAATCTGATTTATGACCCAACGATAGAGACAATGTTGTGATGAAAATGTGATTCCACGGTCCGTTTCTTTCACCCGTTTCTCCTTTGTTTTCCTCCAAGGTACAAAGACATCCGCTTGGAAGAAGAATTTGACAACCTCTTTTATACAGACCATTGATGAACTATGCTACAAGCCCCAATTTCCCTAGTGACTTTAAATTTTACGTTAGCCCAAATATTTTAGTGACTAACTTTCTGGACAATGGAAAAACTTTTGCCGTCATTTATAGCAAAAGCATCAGGAGACTACAGTCAACATGTACATCGAGACAAGACACAAGACAAGACCTCAATCGGCAAATGTATATTAAACTCACATAGTTTATGACTGCATTTACCATAATTGCTTCTTATCTTCATTTCTACAACCTTCAGGTAATGACACACATAGTCAATAGGGAATATAGGCACAGATATCAGCACTCACATATCCCCCCATTCATGTATCATCAACTAAAATGTGCTCCCCCATTTTTTTACAACTAAAAGCCGAAAAGAGCTCGGTAAAGTTTGACAGCCCATCCACAGACCCTTGATACGGGATAAGAAGGAATTCAAATGTATACTTCGCAATACCTCGAAGCTTGATTTAAAATACGTACGGCACGATGATACATAACCCCGCAAACATGGATTCATACACACATGCTTCTACTATCCAACTAGGTCATACCTTTTTCCCACCTGCTCCTCTCCTCCCTTTACCCAGTCATAAAATTGTATTTGCATTATGACATATATTTTTCTTTTGAACTGTTTTAGGAAGTGGCAGTTATTGATGACTGCCAAAGGGTGGACTGTCAAAGTCAGAAAAATATCATACTACACGTTGCCATATATTCACCTCATGCGCGTGCCTGCTGCACGTGCACATTCTCTCCCGTGCGTACGGATACTCGCAGCTGCGTGATGGCGCCTCCTCGGCCATGCGCTCGAGCGCGTGGTATGTGCATTTACGGTAGAGTTTGTGTGCGTCTAGCGGGCGACTCAATCGTTAAATAATAAAACCAAATAGTATGTTTTATAGATAATGTTCCCCTTAATAATGACTGTAAGTTTGTTAATGTAAAGGGTCGCTGGACAGAGGAATTCCTCTTTGCATGGTACGAAGGGTCAGACAGGGTTTGAGCAGCTGTGTCTGGTACCTAACTAAAGAACATTTTATTAGAAACAATCCGGTGCTGGTTAGGTAAAGATTAATCGCTCCTGCGTATAGTTATGGCCATTAGTATTTTCTGGACATTTACTATATTTGCAATTCATTACCCATGCGGCGGGAATCTTCAGATTCCCTCCCACCTGAGCAGTTTGATATAGTCACAGCCCACCTGTTCAAACTAACCTATGACCTTTTGTTATGATGCGAGGAGACATTCCTGTGTCCAATGAACAATGAGATTATAGGTCCCTTTGTAGTGTACTGTACGCAGTGTATATAAGGACAGCCAGCCTGGCCAGCCCAGTCTTCTCTCCACAAACGGTTTTCATCTTGACTAACTTGGAGTTGGTACCAGAAGCTGCGCTGCGATCGTTCCCAGTGTGTGTAAGTTATTCTCTGTAACCAACTTGTTCTCTGTTTGTATTGGCCATACTCTCTCTCTCTCTCTGTTATAGTATATGATTGTGACGCTATTGTATATTTCTGTCTAGATATTCTGTTAGAATGATATGTTAGCTTGTAGTGTATGACTTGTAAACTGTTTCCCCTTTTCGATATAACTAAAAGCTTGTTAGTAAAGGTGTTGGAACCTTAGCAAGGTATTGTGTGTTTATTATATTGCAGAGGGTAATAGGAGCGTCTCAAACGCTCAAGCAGCTTTAGCATTAACAAGGTGAAGCAGCGTTACATCGCAACAGTATTTCAGTACAAGGTTTACAGTATAAGAGTATCCTTTCTGTGTGTTACATTCAAGGTTTACTGATTGTCATCCCATGAGCGTCTGCGCCGCTCGTGTTCTCCTCGTGGACTCGAGCGTCCGCTACGCTGGTAGCGTAGCATTACGGTAGTCGGCCGCCTATAGCGTGCTCGACACCACGCATTAAGCTGTGAGCGAGCGTGTCGCATGTGCGTCTCGATCACGGCCGAGCGTATGCTACGCTATGTGCGTACCCTTACGGTACCCCACACGCCAATTGCGTACTGAGTCTCTTACCCATTTATAGTGAATGTTATAAGATAAATAATTAGCTTTATCAGTATATGTGAGTGTGAGTGTGCATGTATGTTTAATTAAAGCTATACTGTCACGTGTGTGTGTCTTGTCTTTATTGGAATATTTATTTTACTCTGGAACTACAGGTACCAACGGGCCCTTTAATGCCCCGCTTGCTGGTACTTGTGGCTCTCCAAGTACCAGCATGTGAGGGAAACTTGCTGAGGCCTGAAGTTTCACAGCAAAAGACAATATGTATTCTATTTTTTACACTTAGTGGCTATTAGCGTGCCATCCACAGACCACAGGCTTCATTCCTGGCCCTTGGGTGCCTAGAGGGAGGGTCCCCTTTATTGTGGGGTCTCCACAGGGATCCCCAGTCAGGGCTGACTAGTTGAGGATTTAATGCTATGGCTGCAGGGACCATTATAAATGTGTCCCCCGGCTGTGGCATTATCTCCTTGACTAGTGGAGCCCAGTGCTGGTTTAAAAAATACGACCCCTATGTCCTTTTTACACTGCCTTTTTGGAACCTGGACTGGTCCAAGAGCCTGGCGCTGGTTTTTTAAATACTGGGAACCCCTACTCGATTTTCACCCAGTATTTTAACAACCAGGACCAGCTAAAAGAGCCTGGGGATGGTTATATTCCGGAGGGGAGACCTCATGCTTTTTTTTCTTCATTTTTAACTAAATACTGTACACAATGAAGCCTTGCATGGATCTCACTGATGGAAGGAGGAATAAGTTACATCTCTCCTAATAGGGATATTGAATGTTCTGACACCTTTTCTAAAGCTGTAAGAAATTTTATATTCTGTATGTTTATTTTATCTAGAATAAATATTATTGATACCAACTAATTGGCTATTGGGCCATTGCTTTTGGTGGAAGTTTATATTTCAAGAATACACCAAATATTACTGTATCAGCTTTATTGGATTGTCCACAATAACTCAAGTATACAGGTAAATGGAGTTTGAGTATGTAGTGGCAGGGGTATCCGGACTCCAGATCGACAGCAAAAAGGTCGACAAACCTTAGGTCGACGCCAATTGGTCGACAAACCTTAGGTCGACATGGACAAAAGGTCGACATGGACAAAAGGTCGACAGGAACAAGGTCAACATGGAAAAAGGTCGACATGAGTTTTTCACTATTTTTTACTTTTTTGGAACCTTTTCATACTTAATGATCCAAGTGGACTACGATTGGAACGGTAATCTGTGCCGGGCGAAGCGAAGTCACCATGCCCGAAGCATGGCGAGCGAAGCGAGCCATGCGAGGGGACGCGGTGCACTAATTGGGGTTCCCGGTCACTCTACGAAGAAAACGACACAAAAAAAAAACCTCATGTCGACCTTTTTCCATGTCAACCTTGTTCCTGTCGACCTTTTGTCCATGTCGACCTTTTGTCCATGTCGACCTAAGGTGTGTCGACCAATTGGCATCGACCTAAGGTTTGTCGACCTTTTTGCTGTCTATCCTGAGTCCCAGACCCAGTGGCAGGTAAAGCTTTGCTTGCTTGATTGATTAATTAATTAATTAATTGAAATTGATTAATTTAATTAATTCATTAAAAAAATTAAATACATTTGGCAATCTTTTCTTACAGCAACTTAGAAGAGAAAAGGCCATAAAAGAATATGTTAATAGCCAAGGATTTGTGACAAGAGTTGAAAGAGAAGCAAAAAATAATAAAATAAAAAAGGAATAGCTGCACTGCAGAGCTGCAAACTCCAAATCAGCATATTTTGCACACTAATAAATATTAGGGGTCTAACCTACTGGCCATACTACTTCTCCTCCTCCTCCTCCTCCTCCTCCCTCCTTTGTAATTGGGTAACAAACCCCTGCAGTACATATATGAGGTACACCAGGGAGTCTGAGGGATAATACCATGTTTTTTCTCCTACGTCTAGTCCACAAGCAGAGATGGTCTGATTACCTGTGAGCTACAAGCTTGAAAGCATTTCTGTTGACTGTTGACAATAATTTCTCTTGTGCATATTACTGAAGAATATTAAATTTGCAACACGATTCTGTTAAGGTGTTTTTTTGTAAGGCATCATATGTGTTGCAAATTAGCACTGTATTAGAGCAATAACCAATAAAAAACAAACAAAGTGTTATGCAGTTATTATTCTTTCTAATTAATTTATTATGCACTGCCAGTCAAGCACACACAAGCCAGCATGATAATAAGGAAGCATGAGCTAGTAAAGGATCAACTTGCGAAAGACAGAAGACAGTCACATATTCCTCCCAAGAATGAATCCTATGTTGAAAAAGAAAAGTGGGCCCTCCCGCACTCCCACCCACCCACCCTTATGTTGTATATTAAAAAGGACATGCACAGTTTAACAAACCAAGGGGTCTACCGTATGCAGTGGTGTCATAATGTGGGTGCGGGGGGTGAAGCCCACACCTGGGTTTCACCCTCGGAAGGGGTGACACCAAAATGCTGGCTCCTCCGCAGTGACAGGCACCAGGTGCTGCAGTGTGACAGCCTCCTACAGCACCTGGCTCCTGTCATTGACGAGGAGCCAACAGCGAAGGAAGAGTGTCTCCGGGGGCTGCCCAGTACAGCCCAGCAACTCTGGAGATGCTGGGCACACCCCCCAGGAGTGACGAGCTCGGGATCTCTGTGAGGCCACACCCTCTATGTATATGGCCATGCCCCCTTATGTGCAGCCATGCCCCCTTTTCACTGCAAGCTTGCCTACAACATTCAAAGAGGCGTGCAGGGAGATCCAGGGGGCACACCGGTGTCACCATACCCGATGACACCTCTAACTGTATGTACATTATTGTGACTTGTAGAGAGATAAAGTGGATAAAGATAAAGCACCAACCAAGTAGCTTCTGTCATTTTTCAAACACAGCTTGTGTATATCTGATGGTTATTATATTCTGTAGGTAGTCTTAAGCAATTTTTCTCATGCTGTTATTTTGAAAGCAAGGAACAGCATCAGATTCATGCAATTATTCAGCAGACATTACCACTGATACTATTTGAGTCACAGCAATGTTTGATACAGTTGCCAGAATGTAACCATTCATACAGTTTTTAGCAGCTTATGGAACATAGTTACATATCAAACTTTATGCTGCTGCGACTCTGAATGGTAATCATTTATCTGCTGGATTGAATGTTCTTTTGTCTCCTCTAATACATTTCTTCTTTAGATAAGAAGAATTGGCTGCAATTGATGTTAACCACTGTACACATTACATATTATTCTGTATTTGTTTTTTAGACAGCTGCTCCTGGCCAGCCCGGCATCTAGGGTTGCTATAGTACCCGCAGGAGATCATTGAGGTGATGTGATCAGCGGGTGCCCCTCACGGATGCTTGGACCTGGTGGGAACAGCTCTGTTCACATGAAGTGGCCACAGGGAATAAAGGTAAGCACTGCACACTTTTTCTTTATCTGTACGTATCCTGATGATGGGGCTGTAGTAGCAAGTGCCATTTCTAGGGCCATGCAAGTCATACAATTGCACAGGGCACCACGGCAACTGCATGTTAGTATTCCCTCTGAAATACTGAAAATGTCTCTACCAAAATGTCTGCCACCTCATAGAAGACAGCTATTAAGGATGTTAGAAGAGAATGTGGCCATTTTGAGAAGGTCATTTTCAATATACTTTGAACTTGGGGAGGCGCAAATAGTGCAATGTGCTTCCCTAGAGACCTGGGGTGGTGGCGGGGGTCCCCTGACAATGAGCATAGCCCCTTAACAACAAGCAGAACCGCTTGAAAATAAGCAGGTACTGTAGCAGCCTGTACTACAGTAGGGGCATAATATGGTGACAGGGGCATGTGGGGGCATAATATGGTCTCAGGGGCATTACAGTGAGGGCATAATACTATAACAGGGTCATAACTGTGAATGCTTAATATGGTGACAGGGGCACTACTGTCAGGGGCATGTGTACATATATATATATATATATATAGAGAGAGAGAGAGAGAGAGAGAGAGAGGAGAGAGAGAGAGAGAGAGAGAGAGAGAGAGAGAGAGAGAGAGAAAGAAAGAGAGAGTGTTTCTCCGTAAAGTTATGTAAATCGTCAGTGAGGGATAATTAGAAAATATTTTATTTATCTTATATAAAATGGAAATCTCTCTTTTCCTGCTTGATTTAGGGGGGAGGGGATTACTGTATGGCCAAAACATTCTTATAATTACGCAGTGGTGAGCTATTGCATTTCTCTTTCAGAATGATCTTTTTCCTGAAGCTTGTAAGTGGATACTTGAGGCGTTCACAATGGGCGTTTTATGTTAGGTTGACATGCATCATGTCATCATGAGAATGTCAACATGGTCACAATGTTAACATGCAGCATGTTGACAGCAACAGTGACCACATTCATCATGAATACATGGGTGTTATGTTGACATGATAGAATGTTGACCCAATGTAACCTAATGTGACAAATGGTTACCTACCTGGTCCCAGCAACTGCAGCAGCTTCAGACTCTTCTTCTTGGTCCCAGCAGTCACATGTGCTGAGTGGTAGTTCAGTAGAGTTTTCTCCCCCCTACCTCTAACGCTAATCCCTACCCTGAACCTAAAACCCCCTTAGTGCCTTGACTTACAGATTTAGCCATGCTCAACTTTGCTTGCTGCATGGCATGCTGGGCTGCGACTATTTGCAGCCGGCGATCACTCCATTACTTTCTAAATGAATTTATAAAGTGATTGCCGTCTGCGAATAGTCACAGCCTGGCACGCCATGCAGCATGCCAAATCACAGAAAGAGCATGACTACATCTGTATGTCCACATTCTATTGTCAGCATTGTGGTGTTGAAATGATGAACGTCAACATGTGACTGGATTCCTTCACAATAGCTGTATGAATGGGTTACTGATGTAGACACAGTTTATCAATACTTCTCCTTCAGTCAGCAATTGTACTATATTATTCTGGGGCAGTTAACAAATGCCTTACAGCCCTCCCTTCATTTTACTTTAGTGGTGAGCACTGTACATTCCATAAATGTACAGTATTTGCAGCATACCTTCATTTTAGAAGTTGTCCCCTTTCAGCAAGTTCAGCACCACGGACAGCAGTTTTTTCTCCTGCTTCTCCTCTGATCAGACCTCTCAGCCACATCTTCTGATGCACTATAGACACATCAGCTTTCAGAAACTACAGTATGCCACTCTCTTCAGCAGCCTCTTCCCCTTTTTGGATGTAAAACTCCATTCAGCGATCCGCCTGTCAGGTGAATTGTCTCTAGAATGGGTCAGCCCTGCAGCTGCCTCGGAGAGTGTACCAGTGGCTCTTTCCATCTGCCAGTTATTGTATACCCTCCACTCTGATGGCACCACTAGCAGGTATCCTCACTACACTGTAGTTAATGTCCTCATGGGGTATATTTTTCAGTTGATCCCTGTGCCAGTTACTAGTTGCTCCATAACATTAACTTTGTTTTAAAACATATACTCTCTCCTAAAAAAAAGTGTCTCTCCAAGTGTACCAGGATAAAATACATAACATGCCAGTCCAGAATCAATTGTATAACAATCCCTAAACGACTATGTGTAACCCATAATCATCAGAGAGAATGTTACATAATGCAGAGTATCAATGCCCACCATACCTGTACAATACAGACAGTAGTTATAACGGGTGTGATAGCAAATGCCGGCAGTAGGGATACTGGCGGTCATATGACCAACCATGGATTCCCAACTTTTACAATGCCGACAGGGGCTAGGGTAATTAATTTAAGAGGAGGAGCCAGTAACAGCAGACTACTCATGGAAAGGAGGCTGCAAGTGCTAACAACGGCCATTTAAAACATTAGTCACTGCCATATACACCAGAGGTCATCAGTTAATGCCATAAAATACAGAGAGTAGCTATAATCTGCTCCTTTAGCTTGATATACCCTGCCTCAACTCATGGCAAGTCCAAGACATAATTAATGAGTGACCGATTGGGCACTGTGAAAAACCTCCCAAAATTTGGAGGAGGGGATCAATTATGCCCCAATTTTTTTGTCATGCTGAGGGCCTGCCAAGTGCTTCCTGAGCTGCTAGGATGCCCCCAGTATCTTTCCTTATCTATGCAGAACAGCAGGTGAGCAGGAGACTTCCCAACCTTGCACAACCCTGTCGGTGGGACAATCGGAAAAGCAGTAAATTCTCTACAAAATTGGGAATGGTTGGGTTGTCTTCTCTGATTAGATAAAATTGAGAATCTTGTGTCTGTAGGGAGTGAGCGAGGCTAAAATGACACAAATCATGTCAATTTAGCCCCGCCCCACACAATCTGCCAAGGTGAGGCGGGGCCTATTGACATGTACCCACCCTCAAAGCTGTCAGCAGTATCTCCTCTCTGGGCTTCTCCTGGAGTGGAGATAAAGTTGAGAAGTATGACATACTGTACAGGGGCAGTTGGGAGATACTGTAAATCCTACTGTAAGCAATACTTGTAGCTTAATAGCATAACATAACATAAAGTATTAACCCTAAAAATTAAAAAAGTGAATTATTGATGGTGATTCAGAGATGGACAGTGATAGCTAATGTTGCAGGAAATGTCTGAGGGTAAAAGATGACATACTGTCGGCATCACAGATTGCTCACAGACGCAACATAAAATTGCCATCGCAACCATCAGTCAAGATGGATTGCAGCATCAGCTAATTGAGAAACCCTAAGGCTACTCAAGTTGTCAGCCTCATCTGTGCTGCTGCAGACACTGGTCTCGGCCCTCCTAGAAAAATAGGGATACCATGCCCCCATTTTTGGGAATGCTGCCCAATGCCACCCCCTCCCCGCCCCCTATTGGCTGCAGCATGTGAATCAGGCTTTTGCTTAGGGGGCTCTGCATGTGACAACACAGGACCTGTTCTGCACATGTGCATTCCACCCACTTTCATAGCTGTGTACAAACCACCCAGTTGCATACAACTATGAATCTGGCCAAAGGGAATACACAGTGATAGCTTGTGATGCAGTACCACTTAGTATCCCTCCAGTATAGTTACCAAGCAACCTTCAGCCTGTAGCTATATTCCATCAATTTGCTACAGAAACAAGCATATTTATATCATGTTTTACAGTGTGTTCTCCAAGGAACATTACCGTAGTGATCACAGACCATCATTACACTTGTTTACTACTCTATATTCTGGAATAAAACTACTTCTGTAAGAGACCTTGTCCTTTCATCTGAGTAGCAGCTTCTTGGTTCTATTTGAGTACAATTAATAATAATGGAAACAGGAAGAGGTTCTCTTGTAAGATCTCACCACTTATCAGTAAAGTTGACTGGTTTATGATTCCTATTCCTATTCCACTATGGCTATCACATGATGACATCACTATTAGGGGTATTCTTATTACAGATTTGTGCCAACCCCATTTTTATTTTTTATTTTTTAGATTTATATCAACTCTGTGTTTTGGTTTATATTTAGGTTTTGCCAAATCTGCCCTCACATGATTTGGTTTTGAATCTGTATTTTGTTTTTCAAAAATTGATAAAAACAGGTTAAATCACATAATTTGGGCCTTTTTTGCTCCTACTGTATTACGAACCTCAATAACATTAATGTCCAGCCACTTCCAGTCAATTTTGACTACCTTAGAGCTCACAATATTGATCACATACATAAACCAATGGCTGGCTGGCTAAACTAAGCAACAGAGCAGCGGCACAAATGTCACGATCCGGGTTACATGACACCATGATTTACCTTTCAGGTGTCTCCTGAGGCTGGCTCAGCGTTCCAGGGCCGGGTTTCAATCATGCTGCTAAATATCCTTACTTCATATCTCCTCTCTGCCAGTCCGCAGATGCTGTTACAAGGAACTCTTATAAGTGGAATGGCGTTTCTAGTCCATCGCGGCCTCCGCCACCATTACTGCACTCTCAGCTCTTGGACGGCTCTGCATAGTGTCCCCTGTCAGCCGCGGCCTCCACCTCCATTACTGCACTCTCAGCGCCTGGATGGATGTGCATAGCGTCCCCTGTCAGCTGCGGCCTTTGCCGCTATTATTACAGTTCAAAGCACTAACAGGTCTGTGCGGTGCCTCTCGCCCGCTGTGGCCTCTGCCGCCGGCTCTGTGGTTTTGTTGTGCAGCTTGGCGTCCACTGTCCCCTGCAGCCACAGCCGCCATTCCTGCAAAATCTCCATATGAGATTACAAACCAGGATTCCTTCCAAAGACCAGTATGGGCGCAGCCATGTTGGTTCTGATCACATGACGCTAGTTCCTCCAATCTACAGCATCGCTGAGTTCTGCCTGATTGCTGATCCAATCCCTGCACTGCTGAGGGTATAAAAGCACTGATCCTGAACCAGGAAGTTGCCAGTGCTTTGGTTGTCATTACCAGTGTATCCTGTTTCCGCTCTCTGTGATTACTGTGTTCCAGGTATTCCAGCTCCTGTGTCTTCAGTTCTTCAGAGACCTGCACCAATCACCACCTTGCGGTGCCTGCCTGACTCCATAGTATCCTCATTGCCTTCTGCTATTGGCAAGTGCTCTAAAACACCGGCTTCCAGCATTTGGCTTCCAGCGGTGTTCAGCTTCCTGATGTCATCGGTGCTCCGCCATCGGTTTCCCTAACATCTTCAGTGCTCAAGTCATCTGTTCTACAAATTCATCGATCTCCAGCGTCACCAGTGTCATTCAACTCCTCTGCTAACACTGGTTCATCTGCACTTCATCCACAGTTCTTTGTTACCGGTTCAATCCGGTAAAACCGGCAATCTACGTGTATTACTCACTCTACAGCACGTTCCGCCTCTGTACATCTGCTGACCAGTTCCAGCTTTCATCTACCATACAGCACCTAGGTGATGGTAAAAAGACTCTCCATCTCCTAATCTCCCAAGCTAGCCTTGTGCGGATACCACACCTAAGGGTATACCAGCTTTTGCTACTTCTTGTGGAACTGTGTACTGTTATTAATAATTTCTCATATCATGTCTTTGCAACTGCCGGTGTACCATCAGAACTGTGTTCAATAAACAAACATTCATTTTATCTTTGTTGTCGTGGTCAAACCTTCAGGCACTGGTGGTACAAGTCATCTGTATGTCTAGGAGTCCTATTCTACCATCCAGATTTACATTTACACCAGCCCCTACAACTGAGGCTGTTTCAACACCAGCCCTCAGTTGTGACAACAAATACACGGTAGTTCTTTCTGTTTAAAAATATATTGCAAATATGTCATATGCCATTTATTATCAACGGGGAATCAAACCAACTCACAGCATTTTCAGTATAAAATAATGTAACACAGCTAAGAATCGTGTGGAATATCACTGCACTAAAGCAGTAGTAGTGGTTAACAAAGGGGGTCATTCCGAGTTGTTCGCTCGCAAGCTGCTTTTAGCAGCTTTGCACACGCTAAGCCGCCGCCTACTGGGAGTGAATCTTAGCATCTTAAAATTGCGAACGAAAGATTCGCAATATTGCGATAAGACATCTCTGTGCAGTTTCTGAGTAACTCGAGACTTACTCGGCATCTGCGATCAGTTCAGTGCTTGTCGTTCCTGGTTTGACGTCACAAACACACCCAGCGTTCGCCCAGACACTCCTCCATTTCTCCGGCCACTCCCGCGTTTTTCCCAGAAACGGTAGCGTTTTTTCACACACTCCCATAAAACGGTCAGTTTCCGCCCAGAAACACCCACTTCCTGTCAATCACATTACGATCACCAGAACGATGAAAAAGCCGTGAGTAAAATTCCTAACTGCATAGCAAATTTACTTGGCGCAGTCGCAGTGCGAACATTGCGCATGCGCACTAAGCGGAAAAACGCTGCGATGCGAAGAAATTTACAGAGCGAACAACTCGGAATGACCCCCAAACTGCAAAGAAAAAACCCTATCCATGTGTAAAATAAATGCAAACATGGATGCCTCCAATACAAGTGCACATACCCCCAAGCGCACGTCTATTCTCAGTGCCCAATCTGTGCCTCCCTCCAGGTTTGCCCTGGGCTACTGATGACTGGCACTCTGTGCCCATGTAAAGCCCAGTCAATTAGCCTTTTTGTTGAGCGGTTTCCTAAAATTTTCTCAACTATAAAAACAGTGGAGGTCATTCCGAGTTGTTCGCTCGCAAGGCGATTTTAGCAGAGTTGCTCACGCTAAGCCGCCGCCTACTGGGAGTGAATCTTAGCAACTTAAAATTGCGAACGAAGTATTCGCAATATTGCGATTACACACCTCGTAGCAGTTTCTGAGTAGCTTCAGACTTACTCGGCATCTGCGATCAGTTCAGTGCTTGTCGTTCCTGGTTTGACGTCACAAACACGCCCAGCGTTCGCCCAGACACTCCTCCGTTTCTCCGGCCACTCCTGCGTTTTTTCCGGAAACGGTAGCGTTTTTTCCCACACGCCCATAAAACGGCCTGTTTCCGCCCAGTAACACCCATTTCCTGTCAATCACATTACGATCGCCAGACCGATGAAAAAGCCGTGAGTAAAATTACTAAGTGCATAGCAAATTTACTTGGCGCAGTCGCAGTGCGGACATTGCGCATGCGCATTAAGCGGAAAATCGCTGCGATGCGAAGATTTTTACCGAGCGAACAACTCGGAATGAGGGCCAGTGTTCTGTACCTACAGGATACAGTGTGGAATACTTTGGGACACACAGTTAAATACTGAGCAAGTTACAGTACGGGATACATAATGTGGTTTAGATACAGTCTGGGTTGGATACAGTGTAGGTCAGATACAGTGCAGGCTCAATACAGTGTAGGATGGATACAGTGCAGATTGGATACAGGGCGGGTTTCATACAGTGTGGGTTACAGTATGGGTTGCTTACAGTGTGGGTTACAGTACGGGTTCGGTTACAGTGTGTGCAGATACAGTGCAGGTTACAATGTGGGTTGTATGCAGTAGGGGTTAAATATAGTGCAGGTTATAGTGTGGGTTGGATACAGTGCAGGTTGTATACAGTGCAGGCTGGATACAGTGTGGGTTGGATACCTTGCGGGATGGATACAGTGCGGTTCGGATACAGTTCGGGTTACAGTGCGGGTCAGATACAGTGCATAAAGACATGCCAGCTGTAGCTAAATAATGGTTCAGTGGAGATTTCCTGGCCTCAACAACAGAGCTGCGGTTGCCAGGCTGCGTAACACCATGGTTACTCCGCCGCCCGACGGTGTCGCAGAGTGATCCGATATTGCATCCTCGGATGCAGCAGTGGATCAAACATGCGTGCAGAAGGCACCTCCTGCTGCATTACCATATGTAGGCATTGCTGCTGCTTACAAGGAAGCAGCAGCAAAGCTTACTACAAGCGCACCTGAATCAGGCACAGTGATTGCACTGCGGCACTGCAATTCTGGGAAATACTCTTTATACATATATTGTAGACCTGAACATTGAAAGTCACCCTCCTGGCTGTGGATTGTTTAATTCCATTTCACTAACGTGACTGTAGCAGCATCATTCCTCATGGTTTACTGATAAATTCTCTGAGTTGCCCCAGAGCATTCCCTTTATACTCTGTGGTTCATATTGAACACAGTATGTCATGTTCAATCTCATCATGGTTTTAAAAAAAATAAATGAATATATAAGCAATCATCTCAGTGTACAAAACTAATCTTTTAAAATGTAATACCGCAAATCAGTTTTTACATCTACAAGTAAATAAAAATAGTCCAAGCTACTGAAATAAATAGCATATAAACAATCATATGTACAGTACATTCATACAGATAAAGTAACTATCAATTTTCACCATATAATCAAAATAAATCATTTTGAAAATCACATAAGAGAAAGTGTTAAGGATATTTTGCCCCAAACTGGGTCCTCTAGGGCAAGATGCTCCGGTTTATGAAGGTTCTGTGATGCATGAACAGTAAGGCACGTCAGGAGAGACATTAAGGAATATACCAAACTGCTGTACAATTCTCTTGGCGCTGGACGGGAACAGTATATTAAAAAATCACATTTAAACAAATGGTGCAAGTACTGTATACGTTTGAACAGTGGCTTTGCAAAATACAAACCTGGGAACACTAAGCCCTTTACCCACAAAAATCACACAGAATGAAAGGTAGCAGAATAAAAAGTCAGCTGCATTCATCCCAAAAAATTGACATTTGCATGTTTAAATAATAATTTTAAATATCCTTTTAACACTACGTAATCTAAAGACACGTGTACAAATGGAGAACATGTTGGCTGTGTTTTCTGTGCCCCAAAAGACTTAGGGGGTCATTTTTATGTGTACAGTGTACAAAATATATTTTTGCACCATGGGGGTAATTCCAAGTTGATCGCAGCAGGAAATTTTTTAGCAGTTGGGCAAAACCATGTGCACTGCAGGGGAGGCAGATATAACATGTGCAGAGAGAGTTAGATTTCGGTGGGTTATTTTGTTTCTGTGCAGGGTAAATACTGGCTGCTTTATTTTTACACTGCAAATTAGATTGCAGATTGAACACACCCCACCCAAATCTAACTCTCTCTGCACATGTTATATCTGCCCCCCCCCTGCAGTGCACATGGTTTTGTCCAAATGCTACCAAAATTCCTGCTGCGATCAACTTGGAATTACCCCCCATGTGCACTGCAGGGGAGGCAGATATAACATGTGCAGAGAGAGTTAGATTTGGGTGGGTTATTTTGTTTCTGTGCAGGGTAAATACTGGCTGCTTTATTTTTACACTGCAATTAAGATTGCAGATTGAACACACCACACCCAAATCTAACTCTCTCTGCACATGTTATATCTGCCCCATCCCCCCCCCCTGCAGTGCACATGGTTTTGCCCAACTGCTAACAAAGTTCCTGCTGCGATCAACTCAGACTTACTCCCATGTAAATAATTTTTAAGGGCATTTTCAGTGAACAGTTAATTATCAATTTCTTATTATTTATGCAGTTGAGCAAAGCCACCAGTGGGCGTCTCAATACAAATCCTGGCAGCTGCGGCATTTGCATATTTTCGCACAGTGATATTCGTAGCTGCTGCGGCATTAGCGCACATCTCTGAATCAGGCCCAAAGACAGTGAACACATCTAGTAGCAGGGCAGGGCTGGCAAATGGGAGTAAAGAAAAACGTACTAAGGGGGGACATTTACTAAGCAGTGATAAAAGTGGAGAAGTAAGCCAGTGGAGAAGTTGCCCATGTCAATCAATCAGCTGCTCTGTATACTTTTCTAGTATGCAAATTATAAATGTTACGTCAATGCTGATTGGCTGCCATGGGCAACTTCTCCACTGGCTCACTTCTCCACTTTTATCACTGCTTAGTAAATGTCTCCCTTAGTCTCTCCCAGAAAGTTTGTGGTACTCCTAAATTTTGGGGGACTCAGAGAAACCTAGCCTTCCCACATCCCACCCACTATAGAGAAATTGTCAGAATGGGGAAAATAATCAATTTGTGAGTGGATGGGGAGGGGCATGGTCAATATGATGATATGAGTTGGTTGGGGCTGGGTGCATTCCCTCATTAAGCCCCAGACCTCATGCTATAAGCTGCAGTCAGTTGCTTCTCCAGGAGGGGGCAATATAAAAATATGAATATAAGCAAGTGATGCCCAGACACTTATACTAGTAGTTTACAATGAAAAATGGGCATAACAAAAAGTGTTGGTGCTGTTTGTTTAAAGACTCTCCCCTGTAAATGACAGCATCTCTCACCTGTGCGTGTCATCCTTTCTCCTTCCTTCCTTCTTTCTTTGCCTGTGTTTGGGAAAACCATTGTCTCCTACCTTGTCCCCTTATATATGAGAGCCTCTCACTTCACCTACCACTGCATTTTCTCTTTTTCTCAGTGTGTTGCAATATCTTTCTCTGTCTCTCTGCCCTCCCTTCTGTATGTGGTAGTATCATCTTCTTCCTCCCCTTCACTCCTATTCATGGGCGTCGGAATGGGGGGGGGGGGGCAAGGGGGCAGTTCGCTCCCCCCAAAACAGGAGAGAGGGGCCATCCATCGCCCCGGACCCGCAAGCCAGCGCAACCGCCACCAGCATCTTCAGCGCTGCCTGTGCTGTATTAGTAGCCGAGCGTCCAGCACTGCCACTATTACTTTGCACAACGGGCAGCACTGAATCTGCCTTCCCCGTGTGTGTGTCCAGCGCCGGCCCGGCGCATGCGCGAGCTATGTAGCCGCGTAGAGCGCCGGTCAGTGGAGGGCACCGCTGCTGTCATGTTCACACACTGACTGTGCAGTGCGTGCCCACCCTCCACATCACAGCGAGTGGTGATGGTCCTTCCTCCGCCCAGCCCTCCAGGCCGCCCGCCTGGCGGATCCCAGTGACTCCATGTGGTTCCATGGTGACGGTCCTCCTCTGGCCGGCTCTCTACACTTGCACAATATGAAGGTTAGAGGGGTCAGGTGGAAAGGAACAGGGAGATGACCTCTTGTGGGACACAAAAGCAAAGAGCTGCAGGAGGGACAGGGAGCTGCTACCATGTCAGGGATGTCTCTCTCTCTCCCCCCCCCCACCTTCACACACTCTCTCTCCTCTCTCCCTCCCCATCTCTATCTCCCCCCTCTCTCCTATTTCTCTCTCTCTCCCTCCTTTCTCTCTCCCCCTCCTTTCTCTCTCTCTCTCTCTCTCTCTCTCCCTCCCTCTCCCCCCTCTCTCTTTCTCTCTCTCTCCAATTTCTCCTTTCTCTCTCTCTCCTGTTTCTCCTTTCTCTCCCCCCCCTTTCTCTCGCTCTCCCCCCTTTCTCTCTCTCTCCCCCCTTTCTCTCTCTCCCTCCTTTCTCTCTCTCTCCATCCTCTCTCTCTCTCCCCCTCCTTTCTCTCTCTATCTATCCCTCCGTTCTCTTTCTCTCCCCCCTTTCTTTCTCTCTCTCCTTTCTCTCTCACTCCCTCCTCTCTCTCTCTCTCTCTCTCTCTCTCTCTCTCTATCATTTCTCTCTCTCTCTCCCCCCTCCTTTCTCTCTCTCCCTCCTTTCTTTCTCTCTCTCTCTCCCTCCTTTCTTTCTCTCTCTCTCCCTCCTTTCTCTCTCTCTCTCTCCTTTCTGTATCTCTCCCTCCTTTCTCTTTCCCTTCTCTCCCTCTCCCCCTCTCTCCCTCCCCCCTCTCTCTCCTATTTCTCCTTTCTCTCTCCCTCTCTCTCTATCCCTTCTCTCTCCTTTCTCTCTCCCTCCTTTCTCTCTCTCTCTCTCTCTCTCTCTCCTTTCTCTCTCTCTCACTTTTCTCTCCCTCTCCCTTCTTTCTCTCTCTCGCCTCTCTCCCTCCCCCTCTCTCTCCATCCCCCTCCCTCTCTCTCTCCCTTTGCTCTCTCTCTCCTTTCTTCCTCCTTTCTCTTTCTCCCTCCTTTCTCTCTCTCCTATTCTTCTTTCTCTCTCTTGCCTTTGTCTCTCCTTTCTCCCTCTCCTTTCTCTCTCTCCCATTTCTCCTTTCTCTCTCTCTCTCTCTATCCCTTCTTGCCCTCTCTCTCCTTTCTCTCTCCCTCTCCCTCCTCTCTCTCTCTTTTTTCTCTCTCCCTCCTCTCTCTCTCTCTCCTTTATCTCTCTCCTTTCCTTCCTTCTTTCTCTCCCTCCTTTCTCTCTCTCCTCCTGCTCCTTTCTCTCTCTCTCCCTCCTTTCTCTCTCCCTCCCTCCTTTCTCTCTCTCTCCTTTCCTTCTCTCCCTCTTTTCTCTCTCTCTCCTTTCCTTCTCTCCCTCCTTTCTCTCTCTCTCTCTCTCTCTCCTTCCTCTCTTTCTCCTCTCTCTCTCTCTCTCTCTCTCTCTCCCTCTCCTTTGTCTCTCTCCCTCCTTTGTCTCTCTCTCCTCTCTCCTCTCTTTATCTCTCTCTCCTATTTCTCCTTTCTCTCCCTCTCTCTCTCTCTCTCTCTCTCTCTCTCTCCTTTTTCTCTCTTCCTCATTTCTCTCTCTCTCTCTCTCATCTCTCTCTCTCACCCCCTCTCTCTCTCTCTCTCCCTCCTTTCTCATACGTCCAAGAGGATGCTGGGTTCCACTTCATGACCATGGGGTATAGACGGTTCCGCAGGAGCCATGGGCACTTTAAGACTTTTCAAGGGTGTGAACTGGCTCCTCCCTCTATGCCCCTCCTCCAGACCTCAGTTTTAGAAATGTGCCAAGGCAGACTGGATGCACTCCAGAGGAGCTCTTCTGAGTTTCTCTGAAAAGACTTATGTTAGGTTTTTTATTTTCAGGGAGAACTGCTGGCAACAGTCTCCCTGCTTCATGGGACTGAGGGGGCAGAAGTAGGAACCAACTTCCTAAAGAGTTTCATGGCTCTGCTTCTGGCTGACAGCCAGACACCATTAGCTCCTGAAGGGAACTGAACGCTAGCCGTGTCTAGATGCTCACTCCCACAGCACACCGTCACCCCCCTCACAGAGCCAGAAGTCAGAAGACAGGTGAGTGTTAGAAGACAGATCTTCAATCAAGAAAGTGATGGCTAAAGGTACCGCGCGGCTGGTGGGAGCGCAGCGCGCCATGTTGACCACACATACACAGGCACTGCAGGGTGCAGGGCACGGTTGGGGGCACCCTGGGCAGCATGAAACCTATGAAAACTGGCAAAAATAAGGGGCATAAGTTGCTGAGGCACAGTCCTACCCCCACCAGTATAAAGAATTACCTCATAAAAGCTGAGGAGAAACACGCCATTGAAGAGTGGAGCTTCCTCCTCAGTCAGCCAGCACACTGCTCAGCGCCTTTTTCTCTCTCTCCTCAGGATGCAGAGACAACGCTGGTCCTCCTCCACTACTGAATAAGTATCAGGGTGCAAAACAGGGGGGGCCACAGTGAATTTGGTGCTATATAATTGTGTGATTAGCATTATAAAAGCGCTGCATGTCAGTGGGCATTTTGTGTTCACAGACATTGTGTTACTTGCGCTGGGTTGTGAACTGGCAAATCCTATCTGTGTCCCTCTGACAGATTTTACTGTGGGTCTGTCCCCTATAAGTCCCGGAGTGTCTGTGGTATGGTTGTGCATGTGTGTGACATGTCTGTGGCAGGGAACTCTTCCTCTTTGGGAGACATGTTAGAGACACAGAGGTGTAATATGACACCAAGAGCCTGACTGGGTAAAAGCTTACATGATAGTGTGAATCATATCAGTAAGAGGTTGGACTGAATCTCATACAGAAAACTGAATAAAATCCGTTGAAGATGTGATTTTTAATAGTTCTGCCTTTCATCCACAGGGACCCCTCTGGGTCACATACAAATTTGCACAGGTAGTACAAACTGATACCGACACGAACTCTAATTCCTGTGTCGACACTAGTGATTCCAGGGGAATAGGTCCTAAGTTAGCAAAAAAGTATTCAAAACATGTTTTAGCTATAAAGGAGGTGTTAGAAGTTATGCAGCCCCCTCTTTTACCACAAGGAGAGAGTTTACTTTAGTAAAGAAGTAATGTAATTTTCCCTCCACCTCAGGAGTTGAACAGTCTCTTGGAGGGAGTCTGATTTAACCTGAAAAGAAATTTCAGATTCCCAAAAGGAATTCAGGCAGCTTACCTTTTTCCAAAAGGTGGGAGTCACCCCGCATTTTAGACAGGGCCCTGTCATAAAAGAGAAAAGGTGTTTCTCCCTGCGCCTGGAATGGCTTCACTTAAGGAGCCGACAGACCGCAAGTGAGTGAGGTGATCTATTGATGTAGCCAATGGGACACTACTCAGGTTGACCATTGTCTGTGCGTGGGTGAGTAGTGCTATTGAAAAGTGGTCAGAAAACATGTCATTAGACATTGACACAATAGATGGAGACGAGATACTCCTAACATTAGGTCATATCAAAGATGCTGCTGCGTACGTACTAGAAACCATGAAATATATTGGTCTCTTGGGATCAAGTACCGCTACCATGGCAGTATCAGCTCTGAGGCGGTTGTGTATTCGCCAGTGGAATGCTAATGCAGATTCCAAAAGAAATATGGAGGCTCTCCCGTATAAAGGTGAGGCCTTGTTTGGTGATGGGCTGGATGCGTCAGTCTCGGCAGCTACCGCAGGTAAGTCGACATTCTTGAAAAGAGAATAGGTACTGGCGCCGGCTGTAAATCAAAACATAATAGACAGCTAGATCAATGTATAAAATATAAATGGTTAATTTTATTACACATTCATAAAAAAGAGGTTTTCCTATTCCTCAATAGTAAAACATAAGCAATTGCTGATATCCCAAATAAAGATGTAGGATGCCACAAATTAACCCTTCCAAGTATAATGTCCACAGTCCCTGGCTAGGACACTAGTCCACAGTTGCTCACAAGTTCAATTTGATGTAATATTATTACCAGACTTGTTTCCGGATAGAGTCCCCTAGGTGTCTCTTGCAATAGAAACCAAATGGCAGATGGGGATGGGTCCGGGTCTGTAGATGACTTGTGTCGGAATTTTATCCAGTGGATGCAAACAGGTCCAAATATCACCAGGAGGCGGATGAGGGTGCTGATACTTGTGGTCCTACAGGTAAAGCCCAATGTGTTTCAGTGGTCTAATTGGGTGCCAGCTTCCTCAGGAGCATAAGTTCAGTGTCCAACTAACAAACTATATATACCCTTAGAATCAAGGGACAATTAGGAGCATCTGTTGGTCCTGCTCACACTAATTAATAGACATTTCACAAATCTAATATTAAGTAACTGTAGAAGGCAATCTATTTGTGACTCAGACTCAGAATCTTTATTTATAAAAACGAGGCATAGAGATTATATAAAAGTGTATAAATACATTCTAAAACTTGTACCATGTGATCTTCCCCGATCACATGATAATTATTAGCCAATAACCACAGTATCTCAAGTGTTTGTAAGATCCTGCCCAGGTTCACGTGACCGTCTCCGATCACGTGATCCCGCAGATGGGTCATCCAGCCGTCATACAGCTCACAAACCCGGAAATATCGTGGCGCTCCGTGGAGCGTAAGGCTGAGAATCAGGAAGTGAGTGCTGCGTTCCGAAGACTGTGGAACGCAGCGCCACCAGCAGATTAGAAAGAACACCAATAGGATAAATATACCGTTGAAAAAATGTAGTTTTAAGGAGACATAAGGACATATGAGAAAACAGGATTTTAATACCTACCGGTAAATTCTTTTCTCCTAGTCCGTTGAGGATGCTGGGCGTCCGACCCAGTGCGTACATTACCTGCAGTTTTTGTTTATTAGAGTTACACAAGTTGTGTTATATTAGTTTTCAGCATGTTGCTGTAATGGTTCATGCCTGTTGGCGTGAGTTCTGTTGAATGCCATGTTGTGCGGCATGGTTGAGGTGTGAGCTAGTATGTTTCTCACCATTAGTATTACAGTATATCCTTTCCTCGAAATGTCCGTCTCCCTGGGCACAGTTCCTATAACTGAGGTCTGGAGGATGATAGAGATAAAAGAGTATAAAGCTAAGGCATAAGGCGTAAGGCATATTACAGTTGTTGTCATATGTTTGTATGTTCTATATGTATGCTGAATGACTGAATCTGTGTCTATGTCTTATTAGCGCATGCGCCCACAGAACAATTGGAATAGTATACAAAGGCGTACCTAGTTTGCAATTGTGTGCGGTACAGAGGTGTACTAAGGTTAATTATTATGCAGGATTTACCCAGTGTTTTTTGCAACGTAGATAACCATCTCAGAATAGGAAAGGCATTTTAACAGAATTTGCTAGTATTGTGGGATATCATTTGGATGCTCAATTGTTGTCAGTGCATAGAAATGAATCATATCCTTTATGCTTAGCTGATTAACCTACTGATCATTTTTTAAAAATACCAGCAGTGTCCAACAAGTTGTCAGAAAAGTTAGAAGACTGAATATGGTGTTTTAGATTGCATGTATTGTAAATGTGATTTAGTACAGTCAGACAAGTTCAGTAGAAACAAAAATAGGCTGAGAAAGGTTTGTGTCCAGACAAAACTTATAGCCAGTGATACACAGATACTTCTCGTTCAAGGACATATCCCTCTTCACCGCAGGTGGATTCGGCCACACCCAGAGGGCTTAATTACCCCAATGGGAGGGAAAGGGAGTAAGATGAAGCGCTTAGCAGAACGTGAGGGAAGGAGAGGAATTAAGCGTATTAACGCTATCCTTAAAAGAGCTAATTTTCCAAAGGATGGAATCTTAGATACAGAGGCTTGGAAAAGGTTCCAGGCCACAGATAGTCACTGGTTACAAAAGAAAGGTTATTTGGACACTGTAAATATATGGCTTATTGTTTCACAAGAACTGGAAGATGAGGAAAGAATTAGACAGGAAGATTGTAGGTCTAATATAATACCACCACCCAATGTTACAATAACATGTTATGCTATTTATAATGATGGGAATGTGGAAGGGGGGTCAGCCCCCTCAGCAGTATCAATGCATGCAGAATCAAGGACACATGATAAAGCAGGAGTTTTAACTCCTTCAGCAACATATGCAGAACAAATGACACCTGAAAAACGTTATGAAAATACTTTAAGTTATAAAAAAAATCCAGAAGGTACACTGGTTCTTAGGGATGTTATCCACTACCCTGAAAGAAAGTGTCTTTATTGTGGGAGATGTGTTCCGGAGGGAAGTGAAAAATGTTTCTTTTGTGGTAACTGGGTAGAGCCAAATTCAGGACCATGTGAATCACAAAATGTTAAACCAAAAACTCCAGGGATATTTAGGAGGTTGTGGAACTTTGCTAGTAGTCCTAACAGAGATCCAAGAGGAATATCTCGTAAAAATTACAATGTAATGCCTGTTAGAGTTAGTAGTCATGCTAATCCCAGACATACAACTGACAGGTTACCTGGGGCTGAAGGTTATATTGCAGAATATGTGGAGCAGGAACAATACATACCCTGGCTCCCTTCAGAGGTTATGCGTACTGTAAATGACTTACCAGATATCAGAAAAAGTCCAGCTGAATTTGAAAAAAAGATTAAACAAGTGTATCTTGTGTATAGACCGTGTTGGGTTGATTTAGAACAGATTCTTAGAGCTTCCATAGGAATAGGTGAATATAATATGCTTCTTGCCATAGCTCCCCAGGAGGCTGATGGTGATAGGGGGAAAATTGAGAATGCTCCCCTTGAAGCCAACCGCTATACTATGGCTTCAGGCTCACAACTGTTGTATAGAGTACAAGTCAGATGTAAGCAAATCAGAGACACTGCACCAGCTGAACCTGATCTGGTACAAAAAAACCTCAGCATAAGGGAATACTCTAACAACGCCAGACTGTTTAAGACCAGGTTCCTTACACAGACATTTTTCAGTTATTGGCCAATGGCAAAAGCTACAGCAAGATCAATAGATAGAAAATTAAGTTCAGAAGATATTTGCAGATAAGGAGTACCAGAAGTTACAGTATCAGATTAGTGAGTGTGTCACAGAAACCAGAAAGGGATGCTAAAGTGTTCTTACTGAAGAAACTGACACCTCTGTGTTCTCTAGTTTTTTTTTTTTATCTCCCAGATTCAGGAGCAGATCTGAATCCCCACAAGCTTTAACCAGGAGATTGGGTGTATCTGGAAAGACACGTGAAAAAGTCACTTGAGCCCAGATTTGATGGTCCATATCGAGTGTTTCTGACCACGACCACTTCTGTGTCAATTAAGGAAAGAGAAACTTGGGTTCCACTGCAATTTTGCTCAAGTTAAGTTTGAACGATGAAATATGCAAACATGCAAAGGAGATTGTTGAAATAGTGATGTTTTTTTTAGCAAATTGCATATATCTGAATTTAAGATTCTATTTTGTTTCCCTTCCTTTCAGCTTGAAAGAAATTTGTAAAGTGTAAACTCAAAGAAGAAACTACAGAAGAGCTTGGCAAGAAGGAGCCGTGAGCAGTCTACCTTAATGGATATGATGTGAACGGTTCTTTACCTTCCGTGGGATAGAGTGACAAGCACCGTCCTATGGGAACATAGCCTTTAGCATCATTATAGCTAGACTGTTTGCTTAGTCTCTTGTAGGTAGAGTTTATGTGATGCCTTGTAGCTCAACTGTAATGTCATATTGTAATACCAGATGAACCTGTAATGTTTGATTATTATAAATAGGAGGGAAAATGATAGAGATAAAAGCTTAGCTACCATTCTTAATTATAATAATGCAATTCATTTTAATATTACAAAGAGATTTGATTAAACTAGCTTAAACATATGGAAAATATAAAAGCGTGTTTCTATATAACATTGTGTGTGAAAGTGAGCATCTGGCACCCTGCTCTCTCTTCAGAAATGGAAAATATCTATATGTAGCTCCAGATAAGCAGAAGGACAAGGGGCATATGAAGTTATATAATTGTGTTAATCATTTACTGCCAATATACGTGTATAAATATCGAAGCTGACCAAAATAAAGCAGATTACTTATGAGACATGCGGCTGTGTGTGTCTTCTTGAGTTTTCTCAGCAATACATTACGACCTGGTATCCAGAGGTGACATGATAATGGAAGGGACCAAACCGGGGCCACCTAGACGGCTCTATCAAGGACGGGCATAGAGGGAGGAGCCAGTTCACACCCTTGAAAAGTCTTAAAGTGCCCATGGCTCCTGCGGAACCGTCTATACCCCATGGTCATGAAGTGGACCCCAGCATCCTCTACGGACTAGGAGAAATGGATTTACCGATAGGTATTAAAATCCTGGTTTCTCTCTCTCTCCTTCCTTTCTCTCTCTCTCTCTCTCTCCTTTCGCTCTCTCTCCTTTCGCTCTCCTCTCTCTCTCTCTCTCTCCCTCTCTCCTTTCTCTCCTCTCTCCTTTCTCTCTCTCCTCTCTCTCTCTCTCTCTTTCCCTCTCCCTTCTGTCTCCACCCCCAGTGTTCTTATCAGTAGTTATGCCATTTATAAATAACTAATGGGCTATATCTGGCGTAATATCTATAATGGGCTCTACCTGGCATAATGTGTATAAGGGGCTCTACCTGGTGTAATGTGTACAAGCGGCTCTACCAGGCGTAATGTGTATAATGGGCTCTACTTGGCATTATTTGTGTAATGTGCTCTACCTGGCATAATGCGTATAAGGGGCTCTACCAGGTGTAATGTGTACAAGGGGCCACTCACTCCCAGCTGCTCCATAGTGCAAGGTGCAAGTGACTCATCTATGGTGGCCAGAAGCTAGGGGCACCAAATAGAGATTTTATCTTGGCCCCCACAACTAAAAAACGTTCTGACGCCCCTGCTCCCATTGATAACTTCCCTGATTTCTACACTTTCCTCTCCTCCTTGTGCCTCTCTTTTTTCTCCTCTTTCTATCCCCTTTTGTCTCCTCTCAGCATTCTACAGCATTTGCTCCTGTCTCAATAAGGCATATTCATTTAGTGCAGGAGTAGTTTGGAGGCTATTAATTAGACGTAAGGATGAGTTAGAGAGAAGGTTCTATTTGTTTCATGTGATTACTATTAAGTTAATGATGGGCTGGTAGGCTGAAAAAGGCTTACTTATGAAATGTACTGTAGATGTGGTAGCCATATTTTTTTTAACGTGGGGGCTAGTAGGGAATCATAAATATTGGTTTTATTGATCAGCTTTCTAGAAGGCAGATAGTACAGATGGAGCCCTCCTCATCTATCCCTTTAATAGGATTAATTGAGCAAGGGCAGTCTGACTTAATCCCCTGCTGCAATGACTTAATCCCCTGATGTATTGTTCTCTCTGTATTGTATTGCAGCTGAGAACAATAGATGAAAGACTTTTGCTAATAAGCCTTGGTGCACCCAGGTGCAGCAGAGAAGCCTAGATGACCGAGGCTCCATCTGTAAGTATCTCTTTTCAAATAGAGCCTCAATATTCGACAAGCAAAAACCTGAGCTTAGACTCCAGCAGCAGCAGGAAGTCAAAACATGAAGAAGAGAGCAACATTGTCTGGTTTCTGCCATCGTTCTGTTGGGACTGTTCTGATTTTTCATAAATCATCAGCTTTATGTCTTACTTACTTTCACTGTGCATTGTTATTGCACTACTTTTCACAGCATCCACCAGCAATGATTATACCTCTCAGTATGAATACTCACTGCTTGGCCACTCCCAGCATACACCATGGTGGTCATTCAGAGTTGTTCGCTCGTTGCCGATTTTTGCTATACTGTGATTAGTCGCTTACTGCGCATGCGCAAGGTTCACAGAGCGCATGCGCTTAGTTATTTTACACAAAAGTTAGGTATTTTACTGACGGCATAACAAAGCTTTTTCATTGCTGTGCTCATCGTAGAGTGATTGACAGGAAGTGGGTGTTTCTGGGCGGAAACTGGCCGTTTTATGGGAGTGTGCGGAAAAACGCAGGGTTCGGGTTGTAAAACGCAGGAGTGGCTGGAGAAACGGGGGAGTGGTTGGGCAAACGCTGGGTGTGATTGTGACGTCAAACCAGGAACGAAACGGCCTGAGCTGATCGCAATGGCTGAGTAAGTCTGGAGCTACTCAGAAACGGCAAAGAAATTTCTATTCGCAATTCTGCTAATCTTTCGTTCGCAATTCTGCTATGCTAAGATTCACTCCCAGAGGGTGGCGGCTTAGCGTGGGCAATGCTGCTAAAAGCAGCTAGCGAGCGAACAACTCGGAATGAGGGCCCATGACTACATTATAATTTCCAGCATGCAGTATCACTGCCCTAACACTACAAAAACAGTAACTCACATGTGCCAACATGTCAGTCATTTACATCCATCTCTCTAATGTGCATGGTTCACTGAATGGTTCTTTGTGTTGTATATCAGGTCAATGGAAAACTCTTTGTGTTGTGCATAGGGTTACTGGAAAGCTCTTTGTGTTGTGCATAGGGTTACTGGAAAGCTCTTTGTGTTGTGCATAGGGTTACTGGAAAGCTCTATGTGTTATGCAGCTGCTCATGGTTCACTGAATGGCTCTATGTGTTGAGTATCAGGTCAATGGAAAGCTCTTTGTGTTGTGCATAGGGTTACTGGAAAGCTCTATGTGTTGTGCATAGCGTTACTGGAAAGCTCTTTGTGTTGTGCATAGGGTTACTGGAAAGCTCTATGTGTTGTGCATAGGGTTACTGGAAAGCTCTTTGTGTTGTGCATAGGGTTACTGGAAAGCTCTTTGTGTTGTGCATAGGGTTACTGGAAAGCTCTTTGCGTTGTGCATAGGTTTACTGGAAAGCTCTTTGTGTTGTGCATAGGGTTACTGGAAAGCTCTATGTGTTGTGCAGCTGCTCATGGTTCACTGAATGGCTCTATGTGTTGTGTATCAAGTCAATGGAAAGCTCTATGTGTTGTGCATAGGGTTATAGGAAAGCTCTATGTGTTGTGCATAGAGTTACTGGAAAGCTCTTTGTGTTGTGCATAGGGTTATAGGAAAGCTCTATGTGTTGTGCATAGGGTTACTGGAAAGCTCTTTGTGTTGTGCATAGGTTTACTGGAAAGCTCTATGTGTTGTGCATAGGGTTACTGGAAAGCTCTTTGTGTTGTGTATAGGGTTACTGGAAAGCTCTATGTGTTGTGCATAGGGTTACTGGAAAGCTCTTTGTGTTGTGCATAGGTTTACTGGAAAGCTCTTTGCGTTGTGGATAGGGTTACTGGAAAGCTCTATGTGTTGTGCAGCTGCTCATGGTTCACTGAATGGCTCTATGTGTTGTGTATCAAGTCAATGGAAAGCTCTTTGTGTTGTGTATAGGGTTACTGGAAAGCTCTATGTGTTGTGCATAGAGTTACTGGAAAGCTCTTTGTGTTGTGCATAGGTTTACTGGAAAGCTCTTTGTGTTGTGCATAGGGTTACTGGAAAGCTCTATGTGTTGTGCATAGGGTTACTGGAAAGCTCTATGTGTTGTGCATAGGGTTACTGGAAAGCTCGTTGTGCTGTGCATAGGGTTACTGGAAAGCTCTTTGTGTTGTGCATAGGGTTACTGGAAAGCTCTGTGTTGTGCAGCTGCTCATTGTTCACTGAATGGCTCTATGTGTTGTGTATCAGGTCACAGGAAAGCTTTTTGTGTAATGCATCAGTTTACTGGGAAGCTCTCTTTGTTGTGCATCTGGTTACTGGAATGCTCTGTGTGTTGTGAAGGAGGTCAATAGAAGGATGTCTATGTTTTGCAGGGGTCACAGGAAGACTCTCTTGTTGGATAGATGAAAATTGAATATTTATCACAATAGATCTCATAATATTGTTAGCTTGGGTAAATTTTAGTTACCATCCAAGAGAGCTGGGCAGCATGGCCGGTTTCACACAACAATGCAGGTATATTTTAAGGAGAAGGGGCTGGATGCTAAGGTTATAGACATGCCCCTTATATTATGGACACCCCCACTCCCATGGCAGAGTTATTATGCATATATTGCCATATTCTAGACAATTTACCCTGTATGCTGATCATTTGGCCCCACCTATAACATTATGCCTTCAGAATGTTTTCTAGAGCCAGTTTAAGTTCCCAATACACCCCTACCTACCAGCACTATCTGACTAGTAGTCAGTGTATAGAGTATTCTTAGGGCCTCTATAGAATATACAGCATTATATAGCTGTCTAGTGGCAGCTATATAATGCCGAGAGTATTCTCGTGGCGTCTATACAATATGTATGTTTTGGAGCTAGAGATGTATTTCTTTAGTTTGTTTTAAGCAAGCTTTATTGTCTGTCTGCCTAGAATACTAGAATAGTTAATGCCTTATACAGTACATATCTACCAACTGTGCCTAAACTCCAAATATATCCCCAGAATGTAATACTGACAGTCTGCACAATAAAATCTTTTTTTTTCCGTATTATATGATGTTGGCATCTGGCCAACAGTAGCCATGTAGACATTGATAATGTTCCCACCACAACACTAGAATACCGACATGGCTCATGTCAACATCCTCAGAATGTCGTCATGTTCACAATATCAACATCTGAACTGTAGCTAGGTGAAACGTTGACATTCTCAGAAAGAACATGGGGGGAATGAGATATGACAGTAGTGCCATAAACCTCCAGGCCTGTACATTAGCACTCTGACCAGACACTCATGGGTTAGGGTTTTTGTGGGGAAGGGTTTGGTTTTAGATGGCAAGAACTGTTGATTGGTCAACTAGTTGTTATGGGAGGTGGCATGGGCTTTTTGTGGGCTAGTTTTTAAAGGGAAGGTTCTCTTCTCTTCTGGGCATTAGCCCCCACAGTAACAAAATAAATTCACTGGCCCCCACAGTAATTCTACACATTGTCCCCCACAGTAATTCCACACATTGGCCCCCCACAGTAATTTCACACATTGGCCCCCCACAGTAATTAAACACATTGTACCCAAAATTAACTCCACACACTGCCCCCCATAGTACATCCACCTAAAAATGTGCGGTGGACACTTTTCGGGTTTTGTGTTTTGGTTTTTGGATCTGGATCTCCATTCATGTTTTGGATATGGATTGGTTTTGCCAAAACCACCTTTTCGGGTTTTGGTTTTGGATATGGATTTTTTTTTTAAAAAACATAAAAACAGCTAAAATCACAGAATTTGGGGGCATTTTGCATCCTACAGTATTATTAACCGCAATAACATTAATTTCCACACATTTCCTATCTATTCGTAACACCTAGCACCTCACAATATTGCTTTTAGGCCAAATGGTTGCACCGAGGTAGCTGGATGACTTAGCTAAGCGACACAAGTGGTTGTCACAAACACCTGGCCCATCTAGTAGTGGCACTGCAGTTGCAGACAGAATGGCATTTTTAAAAATTAAGCCCCAAAGAGCACATAATGCAAAGAAAAAAAAGAGGGGCAAGACGGAATAGTCCTTGGGTCTTGGGTCCTCCCACCCACCCTTATTGTGGTTTAAACAGGACATGTACAGTTTAATAAACGCATCATTTCAGCAAGAGGTGGTCACCCTGGAAAAGCTTGCAAAGTTCTCAGAATAATAGCTAGCTACAAACATACCACCTCTTTCTTTGATGACTTTTCACATTATGAGAAGAGGCAAGAGGAAGAGGACAGTGTCAAGAAGGTGATTAGAAATTGGGGAGGCACAATCAGGAACAATACACAGGCTTTCACCTCCACTCCTATATTGATGTGGAATGGAAAGGACTTTAACAAAGCAAATATATAATTACCGCATTACTGGACAAAGTGAAAAACTAGGGGCCAAAGCCTTCAAATTTGTACCCCCTTCTCCATTTTAAGGGATTAAGATAATCTCTGATTTAATGCTGAGATGCAAATAACATGGTGTATACCACAGAATCAGGATTGGATATTTTCCCCTCCACGGAGTCTGGAGACTTATTTTGTGAAAATCTCATGGGTTTCTTTTTTTCCATTTTTTTTATTGCATTTTTATTTACATATTTTGTGGCAGATGCCTTGTTCTCATTTTTCACAGCTCCCAGTTATACGCATGTGTAGATGTTTTAGTAGCCCCTCCTGAGCCCCTACAGCAACCCCCGATGGGGCAAGTTGAGTTCGGGTGGGTTCAGTAAAGTACTAAGCAGGACTGTGCAGTGATTTTTTTTGTTATTGAGCCCCTGCTCTAGTGGACCTTACCACTCTACAGTCGAAACTCATTTCAAACTATAAATAGGACTGTGGGAGGAAGCAATGCTAACCTCTGTGCCAACAGCATGCCTCATCCTGGCAAGGCAGACCTCTTCCTGACTGTAAGCCACCTTGAGACTCCATACTGGGCCTTATTCATTAACTGTTTGTGCCTCACAGGAGCTCCTTGCCCATCTAATGCTGTAGTGCAATGGAAATCTGATGCAATGCAAGATCACTGAAACTCTGTTCTTCTAACACAGCAAGGTCTTGCGATAACCCTATGCAGGCCTTAGGGGAAAAAAACCCTGTACAACAAATGCACATCTTGTAAATAATCCCAAAATGTGGAACAAAAACAATAAATTAAAATTAATGTTGACTAATTGGAGCCATTTATTTGAGTGAGTCCCTAACATCAAATAATTGAGAAGAACCTCTCTCTAATGCTGGGCACACGGTGCACACTAGAAGGTGTAGATGAGTGGATTCAGACAGGGCACCCCTGGAATTATATGGCAGACATATAGGCATAGGTGTGTTTGTAAAATCTAGTTTTCTCTGGCAGTTGCGCTGGATTATGATTCTGTATCTTCTGAGTCTGACTGACTTTGGCCACAAATGTGGTCTCATCGGAAAACACTTAGTCAAAATTGCAATTTCCATTTCCACCTTTGCGGCTATATGTTTTCACAAATCTGCTTGTGATGTTGAAGCTTGTTTCATATTCTGCTCTAGGCTTCAATTTAAACTAGGGACAAGTACACCAGCACCCCTGAAATTATATGTTAGTGCCTCTGGATTTATACAGCAGATAGGCAGCACCCCTGGACTTATACAGCAGATGGGCAGCACCCCTGGAGAATTACACACCACAGCAGACAGCACCCTTGTACTTAAACGGCAGTGGGACAGCACCCCTGGACTGATAGGGCAGAGGGGCAGCACCCCATATAGGGCAGCACCCCTAGAATGATGTGGCAGACAAAGAAAAGACGTGTAATATTGAATTGTCCTTAGGCCCTCCCACCCACCCTTATGTTGTATAAACAGGACATGCACACATTAACAAACCAATCATTTTAGCGACATGACTGTGGCTGAAATGATTGCTTTGTTTGGGCCCACACCAAAAAAGAATCAATTAATCTCTCCTTGCACAAACTGGCTCTATAGAGGCAAGATGTCATCCTCATCCTCCGATTCCTCCCGCCTTCAGTGTTTACATCCTCATCCTCTTCCTCACAAAGAAATAATATTCAAACAAACCACATCATTTAGTGGAGTGCTTACACTATTACTCTAAGTTTATGAACTTGACTATAACTTATGATGGATTAGCTGCAGGTGGCATATAAGGTAGGATGTTCCTAGGCGTTTACCATTCTTACCCCTACTTATTATGGATTGACAAAGACAACACATGGATTGACACCAGTTGTCTGGTCTTGTGGAGACATAATTCCACACGAAGAGGTGACTTTTTTGGTATTTTGCCCAGGCATGACAATGGGCTTTTTCATCCCATGGCCAACAACTGTTCTCACTGGTGCCTTATTCAAACAAACCACACTCACCATCAAATCCTCATTGTCAACTTCCTCCTCAGTGCCAGTAACACCAATATCCTCCTCATCCTGGTGTAATTCTATGGTGACCTCTTCAATCTCAATATCAGCAACTGGACTGGCAGTGCTCCTCCCAGCACTTGCAGGGGTGTGCAAATTGTGGTAGGAGGCTCCTTTTCCCATACAGTTGTGGGAAAGACAGGTCTAGACATTGCAACTGTGGACTTATTTGGACTATCCTTGGGGATTTGTGAACGCAAAGTTGTTTTTTCCTGTTCTTTAACAAGCTTTATTTTTAAAATTTTTGGAGAGGGAGGAGGGCTTCCATCCTCATGAGAAGCTGAACAACCAGTCAAGAACATAGGCCAAGGCCGTAGCCTTTCCTTGCCACTTTGTGTTGCGAATCGCATATTGTCAATTTTATGTTTCTTATCAGATAAAAAAATTTTTGGTTCTTAATTTTTGGTTCTTGGATTTTACATGCCCTCTATGACATTGGGCATCAGCCTTAGCAGATGATGATGATGGAATTGCAACGTCAGTGTCATGACTGGTGGCAGTAGCAGCTTCAGCACTAGTACTAGGAACTGGAAGTGGATCCTGATCTTTCACTATATTTTCCTCCACATTTATTATTACAGTACACAGAACAGTGCCACTTTATTTTCACAGCACCCCTGTATTTTTACAGCATACAAGACAAGGCCAGCACCCATCTATATTCATAGCACCCCTGTATTTTTACAGCATACAGGACAAGGCCAGTGTACATTTATTTTCACAGCACCTCTGAATTTTTACAGCATACAAGACAGGGCCAGTGTACATTTATTTTCACAGCACCCCTGAATTTTTACAGCATACAAAAAGGGCCAGCACCCTTTTATATTCACAACACCCCTGTATTCTTACAGCATACAGTACAGGGCCAGTGTACATTTATTTTCACAGCACCCCTGAACTTTTACAGCATACAGGACTGGGCAAGCACCCCTGTAATTTTACAGTATATAAGACAAGGCCAGTGTACATTTATTTTCACAGCACCCCTGACATTTTACAGCATACATGACAGGGCCAGTACTCCTTTATATTCACAGCACCACTGTATATTTACAGCATACAAGACAGAGCCAGTGTACATTTATTTTCACAGTACCCCTGACTTTTTACAGCATACATGACGTGGCCAGCACCCCTTTATATTCACAGCACACCTGTATTTTTACAGCATACAGGACAAGGCCAGTGTTCATTTATTTTCACAGCACCTCTGAATTTTTGCAGCATACAAGCAAGGGCCAGTGTACATTTATTTACACAGCACCCCTGAATTTTTACAGCAAACAAGACACCGCCAGTGTACATTTATATTCACAGCACCTCTGAATTGTTCAGCATACATGGCAGGGCCAGCACCCCTTTATATTCACAGCACCCCTGTATTTTTACAGCATACAAGACAGGGCCAGTGTACATTTATTTTCACAGCACCCCTGAATTTTTACAGCAAACAAGACATGGCCAGTGTACATTTATATTCACAGCACCTCTGAATTGTTCAGCATACAGGACCAGGCCAGAACCCCAGTATTTTAACACCCTTGCAATTTTACAACATGCAAGACAGGGCTAGTGTACATTTATTTCACAGCACCCCTGTATTTTTACAGCATACAGGACAGGGCCATTGTATATTTATTTTCACAGCACCTCTGCATTTTTACAACATACAAACAGGGCCAGCACCCCTTTATATTCACAGAACCCCTGTATTCTTACAGCATACATGACAGGGCCAGTGTACATTTATTTTCACAGCACCCCTGAATTTTTACAGCATACAAGACAGGGCCAGCACTCTTTTATATTCACATCACCCCTGTATTTTTAAAGCATACAATACAGGGCCTGTGTACATTTATTTTCACAGCACCCCTGATTTTTTACAGCATACAAGACAGGGCCAGCACCAATTTATATTCACAGCACCCCAGTATTGTTATGGCACACAGGACCGGGCCAGCATTCCTGTATTTTTACACCACCCCCTAATATTCACAGCATACAATACAGGACCAGTGTATATTTCTTTTCACAGCACCGCTGAATTTTTACAGCATATTTGACAGGGCCAGTGTACATTTATTTTTACAGCACCCCTGAACTTTTACAGCATACAGGACTGGTCCAGCACCCCTGTAATTTCACAGTATACAAGACAGGGCCAGTGTACATTTATTTTCACAGCTCCCCTGTATTTTTACAGCATACAGGAAAAGGTCAGTATACATTTATTTTCACAGCACCCCTGACATTTACAGCATACATGAAAGGGCAGGCACCCCTTTATATTCACAGCACCCCTGTATTTTTACAGCATACAAGACAGGGCCAGTGTACATTTATTTTTACAGCACCCCTGAATTTTGACAGCATACATGACAGGGCCAGCTCCCCTGAATTTTAATACCCCTGTAATTTTACAGCATACAAGACAGGGCCAGTGTATGTTTATTTTCACAGCACCCATGACTTTTTACAGCAAACACGACAGGGAAAGCACCCCTTTAACCTTACAGCACCCTTGAATTTTTGCAGCATAAAAGACAGGGCTAGTGTATATTTATATTCACAGCACCACTGAATTTTTACAGCACACAGGACCGGGCATGCACCCCTGTATTTTAACACCACTGTAATTTTACAGCATACAAGACAAGGCCAGTGTACTTTTTTTCACAGCACCCTGAATGTTTACAGCATACAGGACAAGGTCAGTATACATTTATTTTCACAGCACCCAGGCCCGGCGCTAACCGCTCAGCAAAGGGATGCAGTGTAGGAAGGCACCAGGGGAAGAGGCGCTATACCCACTCTGCATTGCTGTGCTGAGTTCCCCTGCCCTGCTGATGCCAGCTGCTGTGCCTGTCACACTCTGCGACAAGCAGCAGTGCTGGCATCATAAAGTCTCCTCTCCTCCTCCCCTCCTCCGCTGTCACAGACTCACAGTGCAGCCAGTCACAGTGTGCTGGGCAGATCTAAAAGGGGGCGGAGCTTCATGGGAATAAGAGGCAGAGCTAAACTGGACCAGGCTGCAGCCTGCATCACAGGAGGACGAGTTTCCAGACTTCTTTACTTAAGTGGCTGGAAAGAGAGTGTGTTTGTGTGTGTGTGTGTGTGTGTGTGTATACAGTATCTGTGTGTGTGTGTGTGTGTGTGTGTGTGTGTGTGTGTGTGTACAGTATCTCTGTGTGTGTGTGTGTACAGTATCTGTATATATGTATGTGTGACTGTATGTATGTACAGTATGTACGTGTGTGTATGTATATGTGCATGTGGTGTATGTGTGACTGTGCAGCATAATGTGTATAAGCATTACTGCTTCAGGGGGAATTGCATCTTGTATAAGCGTTACTGGTACAGGGGCATTATGTGTGCAAGCGTCACTGGTACAGGGGGCGTTACGTGTGCAAGCGTCACTGGTACATGGGGCATTACATGTGCAAGCGTCACTGCTACAGGGTGCGTTACATGTGTAAGCATTACTGCTGCAGGGGGCGTTATGCATGTAAGCTTCACTGTGTCTTCACTGCTGCAGGGGGCATTATGTTTGTAAGAGTCACTGCTTCAGGGGGTGTTGCATCACTGCATCTTGTATAAGCGTCACTGGTACAGGGGGCATTATGTCTGTAAGCATCACTACTGCAGGGGGCATTACGTGTGTAAGTCCCACTACTACAGGGAGCATTATTTGTATAAGCATTATGTGCGCTGTCCCTTTGTAAAGCGCAGGAGGGCGCAAATGTATAGTTTGCAGGGGGGCATCAAACACCATAGCATTGGCCCTGACAGCACCCCTGACTTTTTTAGAGCATACATGACAGGGCCAGTGTACATTTATTTCACAGCACCCCTGATATTTTGACAGCATACATGACAGGGCCAGCACCCCTATATTTTAATACCCCTGTAATATTACAGCATACAAGACAGGGCCAGTGTATGTTTATTTTCAGAGCACCCCTGACTTTATTCAGCATACACGACAGGGCTATTGTATGTTTATTTTCACAGCACCCCTGAATTTTTACAGCATACAGGACTGGGCCAGCACCCCTGTAATTCTATAGCATACAAAACAGGGCCAGTGTACATTTGTTTTCACAGCACCCCTGATTTTTTACAGCATACAAATCAGGGCCAGTGTACATTTATTTTAACATCACCCCTGAATTTTTACAGCTACAAGACAGGGCCAGCACCCCTTTATATTAACAGCACTCCAGTATTTTTACAGCATACTGGACAGGGCCAGCATTCCTATATTTTCACAGTACCCCTATATTTTCACAGCATACAAGACAGGACCAGTGTACATTTATTTTCACAGCACCACTGAATTTTTACAGCATATATGACAGGGCCAGTGTACATTTATTTTCACAGCACCCCTGAACTTTTACAGCATACATGACTGGGCCAGCACCCATGTAATTTTACAGTATACAAGACAGGGCCAGTGTACATTTGTTTTCACAGCACCCCTGAATTTTTACAGCATACAAGACAGGGCCAGTGTACATTTATTTTCACATCACCCCTGAATTTTTACAGCATACAAGACAGGGCCAGCACCCCTTTATATTAACAGTACCACTGTATTTTCACAGCTTACAAGACAGGGCCAGTGTACATTTATTTTAACAGCACCCCTGAATTTTTACAGCATACAAGACAGGGCCAGCACTGCTATAAATTAACAGCACCCCTGTATTTTTACAGCATACAGGAAAAGGCCAGTGTACATTTATTTTCACAGCACCCCTGAATTTTTACAGCATACAAGACAGGGCCAGTGTACATTTATTTTCACAGCACCCCTGAATTTTTACAGCAAACAAGACACGGCCAGTGTACATTTATATTCACAGCACCTCTGAATTGTTCAGCATACATGACAGGGCCAGCACCCCTTTATATTCACAGCACCCCTGTATTTTTACAGCATACAAGACAGGGTCAGTGTACATTTATTTTCACAGCACCCCTGAATTTTTACAGCAAACAAGACACGGCCAGTGTACATTTATATTCACAGCACCTCTGAATTGTTCAGCATACAGGACCGGGCCAGAACCCCTGTATATTAACACCCTTGTAATTTACAACATGCAAGACAGGGCTAGTGTACATTTATTTTCACAGCACCCCCGTAATTTTACAGCATACAGGACAGGGCCATTTTACATTTATTTTCACAGCACCACTGCATTTTTACAACATACAAACAGGGTCAGCACCCCTTTATATTCACAGCACCCCTGTATTCTTACAGCATACATGACAGGGCCAGTGTACATTTATTTTCACAGCGCCCCTGAATTTTTACAGCATACAGGACTGGGCCAGCACCCCTGTAATTTTACAGCATACAAGACAGGGCCAGTGTACATTTATTTTCACAGCACCCCTACATTTTTATAGCATACAAGACACGGCCCGTGTACATTTCTTTTCATAGCACCCCTGAATTTTTTAGCATACAGGACTGGGCCAGCACCCCTTCTATTTTAACACCATTGTAATTTTACAGCATACATGACAGGGTCAGTGTATATTTTCACAACAACCCTGAATTTTTTTCAGCATACATGACTGGGCCAGCACCCCTGTAATTTTACAGCATACAAGACAGGGCCAGTGTACATTTATTTTCACAGCACACCTACATTTTTACAGCATACAAGACACGGCTAGTGTACATTTATTTTCACAGCACCCCTAAATTTTTAAGCATACAGGACTGGGCCAGCACCCCTGTATTTTAACACCCATGTAATTTTACAGTATACAAGACAGGGCCAGTGTACATTTGTTTTCACAGCACCCCTGAATTTTTACAGTATACAAGACAGGGCCAGTGTACATTTATTTTCACATGACCCCTGAATTTTTACAGCATACAAGATAGGGCCAGCACCCCTTTATATTAACAGTACCACTGTATTTTCACAGCTTACAAGACAGGGCCAGTGTACATTTGTTTTCACAGCACCCCTGAATTTTTACAGCAAACAAGACACGGCCAGTGTACATTTATATTCACAGCACCTCTGAATTGTTCAGCATACAGGACCGGGCCAGAACCCCTGTATATTAACACCCTTGTAATTTTACATCATGCAAGACAGGGCTAGTGTACATTTATTTTCACAGCACCCCCGTATTTTTACACCATACAGGACAGGGCCATTTTACATTTATTTTCACAGCACCACTGCATTTTTACAACATACAAACAGGGCCAGCACCCCTTTATATTCACAGCACCCCTGTATTCTTACAGCATACATGACAGGGCCAGTGTACATTTATTTTCAAAGCGCCCCTGAATTTTTACAGCATACAGGACTGGGCCAGCACCCATGTAATTTTACAGCATACAAGACAGGGCCAGTGTACATTTATTTTTTCACAGCACCCCTACATTTTTACAGCATACAAGACATGGCCCGTGTACATTTCTTTTCATAGCACCCCTGAATTTTTAAGCATACAGGACTGGGCCAGCACCCCTCTATTTTAACACCCTTGTAATTTTACAGCATACATGACAGGGTCAGTGTATATTTATTTTCACAACAACCCTGAATTTTTTTCAGCATACAGGACTGGGCCAGCACCCCTGTAATTTTACAGCATACAAGAAAGGGCCAGTGTACATTTATTTTCACAGCACCCCTACATTTTTACAGCATACAAGACACGGCTAGTGTACATTTATTTTCACAGCACCCCTAAATTTTTAAGCATACAGGACTGGGCCAGCACCCCTGTATTTTAACACCCTTGTAATTTTACAGCATACATGACAGGGCCATTGTACATTTATTTTCACAGCACCCCTGAATTTTCTCAGCATGCAAGACAGGGACAGTGTACATTTATTTTCACGGCACCCCTGATTTTTTACAGCATACAGGACAGGGCCAGCATACCTGTATTTTCATAGCACCCCTGTATTCTCACAGCATACAGGAGGACAGTTCCCCTGTACAGCACATTAGCCGCAAAGACAGCAACACCCATGTACAGCTGCAGCACCCCTAACAGCCAGAGCCAGCCCTATGCATAGGCAAACTAGGCAAATGGATGACAAAACTAATAAAGCATAACAAAGAATATCAATTGACAATCATTCGTAAGAAATCACAGTTCCTGTCAAATGAGATCATGGCAGCAAACAATAGGCCAGCTCAACTTTTTCCCACAGTGGAGATGCTCTGCAAGCCAGCATGCCTGCAGACTGATGAAACCCTCTCCCAGGCAAGATGCAATGAGTTTGCAAACTTCTTTGCAGATAAAATATCCACCATACGGGCTGGAATCTCCACAGTGCCATCAAAGGAGTGCCAAACTACAAAGCCTGCCAATATAAGCCACCTGCCTTCATGGACCAGCTTTGACCCAGTGGATGTAAAGGACATTGCTGAAATTTGCTCGGATTTTGCGTCCCACCACCTGTGATCTGGACCCGGCCTCAACCAAGCTTCTAATAGGTTGTATGGATATAATTGGTCCTGTCTTTGCAAAAATTGTTCAATGCTCTTTGCAGACAGGCATATTTCCTGGACCCCTAAAGGAAGCAATTGTTAGATCGCTTCTTAAAAAACCTAATTTAGATCCCGACTGCATGACCAATTACAGACCGGTATCAAACCTTCCTTTCCTAGGAAAGGTTATTGAGAAAGTGGTTGCAAATCAACTGGAAACCAGCCTGACAACCCATGATATTTATGATCCATTCCAATCAGGATTCAGGAGAAGACATAGCACTGAAACAGCCCTGGTGTGTGTATTAAATTATCTTCTGATGGCAAGAGACAGAGGTGACTGTTCAAGATTAATCCTTCTGGATCTCTCTGCAGCATTTGATACCATGGACCATGGGCTTCTGATTGAGCGACTGATACATTTCTGTGGTCTGGATGGCACAGTCCTAAGCTGGTTCAAATAATTTCTCACAGGCAGGTCACAGAGAGTATCATCTGGAGTATACTCATCACCATCAGTGCCATTGCCATGTGGTGTCCCACAAGGTTCTATACTAGCCCCCATGATTTTTGCAGTATACATGCTCCCATTGGGTGAAATAATCAGGCGCCATGGCCTGGTCTACCACTGCTATGCAGATGATACACAACTGTACTTGTCCTTTGCTCCGGGCACTGATAACCCAATAGCAACCCTAAATGGCTGTCTAGCTGAGCTCCAGGAGTGGATGAGCGCCAGTTGGCTGTGACTGAACCCGGATAAAACAGAGGTCCTTATGATACGACCGCAACATCAAAGGACAAGACTGCAGCATAGCCAACCAACTGGACTTACACTCGGGAATTCAGAATTACAGACCACTGATCGTGTGTGGAATCTTGGCGTTGTCCTGGATGGTGGCTTGACACTTAAACATCAGATATCAGCCACAATCAAATCCTCGTTCTTTCACCTGAGGAACATAGCCAGAATCAAGCACTTAATTCCCTCAGATGATCTGCCAAAAGTCATACATGCATTTGTATCATCTCGATTAGACTACTGCAATGCCCTCTACCTTGGTCTCCCAGCAAAAGAATTGCAATGCTTACAGCTGGTGCAAAACACATCTGCCAGGCTGTTAACCAACCAGCCCCATTCTAGCCACATAACACCCATCCTCTACTCCCTTCACTGGCTGCCTGTAAGATGGCGAATCATCTTCAAGATTGGCTTACTGAGTTTCAAAGCATTTCATGACCAGGGCCCAAGGTACCTGAAACAGCTTCTGACCCCATACTGCCCCACTCGATTACTGCGATCTGTAGATGAAGGACTTTTAGCAGTACCTAGAATCTCCCGTAATTCATCTGGGGGTTGAGCTTTTAGTCATGCGGCTCCGACTCTATGGAACTCACTTCCCCGCACAGTGCGAGAGGCCCCAACTATAGAATCCTTCAAAAGTAGACTCAAGACTTTCCTGTTTACTCAAGCATTTCCATAATGTCCCTTTTAGTATCTCCATGCTTCTGTATTATATGAAAATGTACTTCATTATTTTCTGTACTATATTATGCTATATATCTGTTAAGCGCCTTGAGTCCTATTGGAGAAAGAGCGCTTTATAAATAAAATTATTATTATTATTTTTATTATTATTATTAAATGCCTAGGCATTTGATATGCCTTGGGACACAAGCAACTACTGCTGATTAGAATGATATGTGGCATGCTTATACTCTGTGTGTGACTGCGAATGTATCTCCATAGGAAATGCTACATTACAGTGTATTCCGGGAAATCACTGTAATGTACCATTTCATGAGCAGATACAGCCACAGTCGCACACAGTATATAGGCATGTTGCATAGCATTTTAATCAGTAGAAGCTGCTTGTGCATCCTAGCTACATAGTAATGCAAATAAGATGCATTTTCATAAAAAAAGGCACCCAACACTAGCAGAGCTGACAGCTGACTCACGTAAAGCAACTCCTGCTGCATGACATATTGAGGCAAGATGTATGAGGACACATCTGTATCCAAGCAGAGGCAGAGGTCACAGTGTTAGCAGCCATGTGAGTGCTGTGTGCGGGTGTTTTGGTTGTGCAGTAGTGTTTGGCATATGTGTAAGGGGCATTATGTGTATAAGGGCATTAATAAAGGTTGGAATAATGTGTAAGGGGCACAATGTTTATATGGACATTTACAATGTGTGTCACATGTGTAAGGGGCATTACTGTGTGGTATTATGTGTATAAATGCATTACTAATGTGTGGCATTATGTGTATAAGGTGCTGTACTGTGTTGCATAACGTATAGAAATAGCACTACTGTGTGGTCTAATGTGAATAAAGAGCAATATGGTGTGGTGTAATATGAATAAGGAGCAATTCAGTGTGATGTAATGTGAATAAGAGGCACTATTGTGAGAAATAATGTATATAAGGTAAAGTGATACTACTGTGTGATGTAACGTGAATAAGGGACACTATCGCATGATAAAATGTGAATAAAGTTGCACTACTGTGTGGCGTAATTTGAATTGGGGTTACTATTGTGTGGCCATGCCCCTTCCCAGCAAGAACACAACCCTTTTTGAGCTGTGCGCCAAATGTGTGCACTATTCTTATTTAAAATATAGGGGATAGGAGCACCAGCCAAAATCTTGCCTAGGGCATCATATTGGTTAGGGCCCGCTCTGCTAACAGCACATGACACCACAGTGAGTGACAGGACAGCAACCCTAATAGCACAGTGACAGGACAGCACCCCTAACAGCACCCCTAGAGAGCACACACTGACCGCACCCGACGCCACCAACAGAGAGAGACAGAGGTCTGTCTCCCTCACTCTCCAAGTACGGAGTGAAAATGGCGGTGATGCGCCGCTGTTTATATGGAATCCAAAACCTGCGAGATTCTGACAATGGGATGATGCCATTTTGCCTCGTTCTGGGATCAGAGTCTGGCGGGAAGTCCCAAGCCGGACTTGGTTCCCGGCTCAGATCGTGAAGTTCTGGGGGGTTCGGTTGTCTGAGAACCTAAGCCGCTCATCTCTACTTCCACCACACATTGTCCCATAGTAATGTCACCACATACTGTTTCCCACAGTAATGGCACACGGTCACCCATAGTAATTCCACACATTTTCTGCCCCACATCCAATAGTAATTCCTCAAAATTGCCCCCACAGCAATTAAAAAGATAAAAGAAGCACTGGCCCAAACCTGTTAATTATAGTAAAAAGCTCTTCTTTTCCCTCTCAGTGGGGGAAGCTGTGAGTAGTATAGAGCAGCATGAAGCAGCACTGGGCAGGTGGGAAGGTGACATCGTGTGCATGTCACACATCATAGGGTTCATGGGCCAGGCCACGGAACAGCTGTCTATGCTGCCTGATAGTAATATAGTGATGACGGCATCAGCTGGGGCCGGGCAGCAGGCATCTCTTAGGGTGGGAGGCCGCAGACATGACAACCGCTGGCGGCACACTAGTTTGCTGCAGCAAAGAGGTTGAAACATGCTGTTGTATGTTGGAGGAGGGTTATGGTTAGGCACTAGGGGGAGGGTTAGGAATTAGGGTTATGGATAGGGTAAGAAAACTTACCTGAACTGCTGCTTGGCACAGGACACTACTGGAAAGGGCTGGTAACATGACTGCTGGAACCTGGAAGAAGATGTTGAAGACACTGCTGTGGTCAGAAACCAGTACATGACCCTAGGGCCACCAGGAATGTTAGGTCAACAGGCTATCATGTTGACATAACATCTGTGTAGACATGATGTATATCAAGTTCGTTACTGTTGACATGCTAATTATGTCACTCTGTGACCTTTATATAATTCTTATTCTCTTGTTGACCTGATACATGCTATCTTATTGTACAGGTAAGATATTATTTATTGTGTGGGGTAATTAACATGAGAAAGTGCATTACTTTCAAGATTTGTACATGGAATCCTTGCCATCTGTAGTGCTCCAAAGTACATTATCCCAATCACTTTAGTGCTGACAAGGTGCCTTTCAGCAGATCCTGCTCATTTATAGATGGGTATGGGTCATTAGGTCGACCCCACTTAGGTCGACGGTCATTAGGTCGACCACTATTGGTCAACATGCAGTAGGTCAACCTGGTCACTAGGTTCACATAGTCAGTAGGTTGACATGTACTTGATCGACATGGAAAAAAGTTGACATGAGTGATTTTTACTTTTTTTGGTGTCGTTTTCTTCGTAAAGTGACGGGGAACCCCAATTGGTGCACCGTGTCCCTTCGCCTGGCTCATTTTTTACCGTTCCCAATTGTAGTCCACATGGATTGTAAAGTATGAAAAAGTTCAAAAAATGAAAAAAAATGTGAAAAACTCATGTTGACCTTTTTCCATGCCGACCTTGTACATGTCGACCTAGTGACCATGTCGACCAATAGTGGTCAACCTAATGACTGTCGACCTAAGTGCTGTCGACCTAATGAGCGTATCCCTTTATAGACACACATTCAGAAACAAAAATGTTCCTGTTTCTATTGAATACATATTCCATTCCAAAGCCTAGAAAACAGATAGTGATGACTGGATATAGTACATAGTAAGAGAAATTGTAGTGTACAGATGGTCATATTGCAAACCAGCAGTTGGAAATTCCAGGGGCAAATCCTTTACCAGATGGCATCAGTGTGTTTTGTGTATGATGTGTTTGTATGCATCAATTTAGCAGCTGTGTGTTGCTGGAAATCATTTTAAAATGTTGGCGACTATGCAAATATGTAGAGCTTCCATGTGTCTTGGTTTTAACAAGACATTCCTCTTTTTCCAACCAAAATCTGTAATTTACAATATTTTATGTTTTTACTATCCTATTATCTCGTTATGCTTAAATTGAAAGGATGGCAAATATACTATCGCTACTGTATAAACATTTTACCTTATTTGGGATTGCTTGGAAATCTGTAATAGATTTTTTTTTTGTAAACAACAGGTCACATTTATGTTCTGGTTTTCACATATTATCCTCAAAATGGACTAGCATGCAACTCTGAATCAGCATCAAAACTGTACATATATTATCTATCCTTACAGCCTTTCTTGTTGGGAAAATAAGCCCAGCAGTGATCTACTAAAACCATAGCCTGATTCACTTCTGCCATGCCTGATTTGAATTATGGACTATCCTGCAACAATCCGGGATGTTGGAAAGAGTTATGGGGGTAATTCCAAGTTGATCGCAGCAGGAAATATTTTAGCAGTTGGTCAAAACCATGTGCACTGCAGGGGGGGTAGATATAACATTTGCAGAGAGAGTTAGATTTGGGTGGGTTATTTTGTTTCTGTGCAGGGTAAATACTGGCTGCTTTATTTTTACACTGCAATTTAGATTGCAGATTGAACTCACCACACCCAAATCTATCTCTCTCTGCACATGTTATATCTGCCTCCCCTGCAGTGCACATGGTTTTGCCCAATTGCTATCAAAAATCCTGCTGCGATCAACTTGGAATTACCCCCTATGTTGGTATAGACATCTGGGCAAAGTAACCGTTGTCATGTTGACCTTTTGAACTGTAGACATTTTGTATCTGTTGACCTTACACACTGACTTTTACCTTTGTCCCTGACGAAAATATAATTTGTAGATCACATTAAAGTTAGACGCCCCCATCCCTTCTCCCGAATGCCTCTGCCTGTCAATCAGACAGAGGGAATCGCAATCCTGTGATGCGATCACTGGACCCGTTATGCACATTTACATGATGGGTCCTGCTCAATTTCCTTATAATTGAGAAACTGTGCAGGGGATTGCTTATGCAATCCATCCTAAATGACCCCCTAGGACAGAGCCGGCCCTAGGCATAGGTAAACTAGGCAAATGCCTAGGGCATTTGATATGCCTTGGGGCACAAGCAACTTCTGCTGATTAAAATGATATGCGGTATGCCTATATTCTGCGTGACTGCAAATGTATCACCATAGGAAATGCTACATTACAATGTATCCCTGTAAATCACTTTAACATACCATTTCATATGCAGATACTGCCACAGTCGCACACAGAATATAGGCATGTTGCATATCATTTTAATCAACAGAAGCTGCTTGTGCATCCTAGCCACATTGTAATGCAAATGAGACGAATATTCATCAAAAAAAGGCACCCGACGCTAGCAGAGCTGACAGCTGACTCACGCCAGGCATCTCCTGCTGAATGGCATATTGAGGCAAGATGTATGAGAACACATCTGTATCCAAGCAGAGGCAGAGGTCACAGTGTTAGCTGCCATGTGAGTACTGTGTGTGAGTGGGTTGGTTGTGCAGCAGTGTTTGGCATATGTGTAAGAGGCATTATGTGTATAAGGGCATTAATAAAGGTTGGGATAATGTGTAAGGGGCATTATGTTTATAAGGACATTTACAATGTGTGTCATATGTGTAAGGGGCATTACTGTGTTGTTGTTGTTGTTATTATTATTATGTGTATAAATGCATTACTTATGTGTGGCATTATGTGTATAAGGTGCTGTACTGTGTGGTGTAACGAATAGAAATGGCACTACTGTGTGGTATAATGTGAATAAAGAGCAATATGGTGTGGTGTAATGTGAATAAAGAGCAATATGGTGTGGTGTAATGTGAATAAGGAGCAATTCAGTGTGATGTAATGTGAATAAGAGGCACTACTGTGAGAAATAACGTATATAAGGTAAAGTGGTACTACTGTGTGATGTAACGTGAATAAGGGACACTATCGCATGATAAAATGTGAATAAAGTTGCACTACTGTGTGGCGTAATTTGAATTGGGGGTACTATTGTGTGGCCATGCCCGTTCTCAGCAAGAACACACCCCTTTTTGAGTTGTGCGCCAAATGTGTGCACTGTGCCTATTTATAATATAGAGTAGGGGTGGGGAACCGTTTGGTCTGGCCCACCAGCTTGTGTCAGTGAGACACGCTGCCACTCAGTCCGGCGGCAGCGTGTCTCAGCTGTCAGAACAGGGAGGAGAGCGCGGCTGTCGAGTGGGAGCGGCGGCGTGTAGTACTTCAAACCAGCTGCCGGTCCGTGAGCCAATCAGAGCTCGCGGACCGGCAGCCAATCAGGAGCCGCGGCTGCCGGTCCGCGAGCTCTGATTGGCTCTCGAACCGACGGCTGGTTTGAAGTACTACACGCCGCCGCTCCCACCCGACAGCCGCGCTCTCCTCCGTGTCCCACGGTAAGCAGCACGGAGGGGAGAGGGGAGGGGGGAAGGCATCTGTATACCTGGCATTGTGGGGGCATCTGTATACCTGGCACTGTGGGGACATCTGTATACCTGGCACTGTGGGGGGCATTTGTATACCTGGCACTGTGGGGGGCATTTGTATACCTGGCACTGTGGGGGCATCTGTATAACTGGCACTGTGAGGGGCATTTGTATACCTGGCACTGTGGGGGCATCTGTATACCTGGCACTGTGGGGGCATCTGTATACCTGGCACTGTAGGGACATCTGTATACCTGGCACTGTGAGGGGCATTTGTATACCTGGCACTGTGGGGGCATCTGTATACCTGGCACTGTGGGGACATCTGTATACCTGGCACTGTGAGGGGCATTTGTATACCTGGCACTGTGGGGGGAATTTGTATACCTGGCACTGTGGGGGCATCTGTATAACTGGCACTGTGAGGGGCATTTGTATACCTGGCACTGTGGGTGCATCTGTATACCTGGCACTGTGGGGACATCTGTATACCTGGCACTGTGGGGGGCATCTGTATACCTGGCACTGTGGGGACATCTGTATACCTGGCACTGTGAGGGGCATTTGTATACCTGGCACTGTGGGGGCATCTGTATACCTGGCACTGTGAGGACATCTGTATACCTGGCACTGTGAGGGGCATTTGTATACCTGCCACTGTGAGGGGCATTTGTATACCTGGCACTGTGGGGGCATTTGTATACCTGGCACTGTGGGGGCATTTGTATACCTGGCACTGTGGGGACAATTGTGGATCTGGCACTGCACTATTGGGGGCATATGTGTATCACATCCCATTTTAACTGGCCACACCCATTTTTTGGCGCGAGCGCGCCTCCGGCGCGCACACACAGTACCTCTAAGGGGCAGACCTACTGGGGGGCAGGGTAATTTTTTGCGTTGAGAATTTTTGTATGGCCCCCGAAGGATTTTATAAATATCCAAATGGCCCTCGGTAGAGACAAGGTTCCCCACCCCTGATATAGAGGATAGGAGCGCCAAAATGAGCAGGGGGGGGGGGGGGGCACCAGCCAAAATCTTGCATAGGGCATCATATTGGTTAGGGCCGGCTCTGCGCTAGGACCCAGGAAGGTCTGTCCTCCAACCTGATGTGGTACTATACATGTGCAGCAGCCATCTTGTAGATCTTTACTTAGTACTGTGTGAGACTGTGGAATGTGACATGGTAGAGACACAAGTCTCCATGCTTAGCTCCACTTCACTCAAAGCTTCACTCCATAAGCAGTATATCAAGTAAGTATAGTTGTACCTCTTAAGGTGCATACACACTGTCTGATATCGGCCATTCTATTGAACAGCCGATATATCGCGGGCCCGTCAGCCAGTGTGTTCAAAAAATGTCTGAACACTGTCATTCACAGAAATATTGCGTCGGTACTGCAGAACAGCCAATGACCAATATATTTACCGATATATTGGTGCATCGCTGTGTGTGTACGGGACACATGCTGCAGCAGCCGGTGGTGATTGACAGATGAACTGGGTGGTCGCGTATAAATGCCCGCAAAGTACCTGATGTCAGTCCAGACGGATCAGGCAGTGTGTACGCTCAACACACTGCCCGGTCCATCCATAGATATAGCTGCAGATCAATTGATCGCGATCGCGAACGTGGAGATGCAGCAACAGCTCTCTGCTCTCTGCAACTCTCTGCTCACAGAATGTCCCGGGTGCTGTATATACTATCTGCAAATGATGAACGACACTCCTTACTAATACCGCACAACATGCTCCAGTGCCCGTCAGAATCACATAGTATGTACGGAGGCAGGACGGCACTCATAGAGACTGGTAAACCATAGAAAATCAGCACAGGATGCTGTAGCTGTATGTCAACATTTCAGAGTAAGACTCATTTAAAGGAGTCTAACTCTGATATGTTGACAAACAGCTTCAGCGTCCTATGCTGATTTTCTATGGTTTACCAGACTCTATGAGTGCCGTCCTGCCTCCGTACATCTATATGTATGTATGTTTGTGCGTGTGTGTGTGTGTGTGTATATGACATTGTAGTGCAGCCGAATGCTCGCGGCTACAAAGAACACTTTGCCAACTGGCCGCAAGCCCAGCTGCTTGTCACCACTGGTTAGTTCCTGCATCCTACTTGCGGGCAGCTCATCTCGCCCATCATGCTGAATGCTACAGCTCGCCCCTGCCTGCAGCTCTCTGCGGCCATTTCCTGTGCACAGAGAGTTGGCGTGATCAAACCAGCAGCAGTCACTTTAAGGACGGAGACAGAGCTTCTCGGTCTCCAAAAAAACAACAACTTGGTCCGTCAGGGGGGGGGGGGTTCTGGGTGATCGGAAACCCCCCATGCGTGCGCCATTGCATCATATCCCTTAGCATAGAATAGTCCCACCCCCAGATACAGTCGATCAGCATATCCCTTAGAATAGAATAGCTCCCCTCCCATATAGATCATCATATCCCTTAGCACAGAATAACCTCCCCAGAACAGATCATCTCTCCCTATCACAAACTAGCAACCCACCACCCCCCCTTAGATCATCTCTCCCTAGCACAGAATAAACTCCTCCTCCCCCCCAGTGTAATCATCTTCCCACTAAATAACCTGCCTCCCCATACTATAGAATATCACCCCACACACGCCCCAGACTTTAAAAAAAAAAAATGTCCTGTAAGCTGCAAACAATAGTGCAGTCAGACTTACTCAGTGTCTGTTTCTCCTGGCCAGCCCCAATGTTCCACTCTGTCTCCACTCCATGTCCCCTCTTCTCACCACAGTCTGGCGGGCTGCAGCTAATGGCAGTGTCGGGGGTGCGCAGGGAAGGCTGCAGGACGCACCACCCTCTCTCCCTTCGAGGTGCGTGACATCACTGGCACTTGAGTCATGTGTACCTCCTTTTCAGCTGGGCAGCACGGGCCTCTTCTCGCTTCAGCGGCCGCAGTAGTAGAACTGGTGACACGCTAAGGAGGGGCGGGGGCACAGTTGGCAGGCAGCCCCGTGCACCTGCCGGCCCACCAGGGATCAACCTGCAGGATGTGATGGCCAATCCGGTCACGTGCCAGCCCCTCAGTCTTTCCTCGACTTGTAAGTAATACCTTTCTTGATTAGAGTCATTCTGTTTCCCCAAAATAAAAGTAAAAACAAGGAGTGCAACCTGACCCATAAAGATTGAAGCAAAAAGCACACATGGCTGACATATAAAAATAATGGGATCAGTTAAGTTTTACAGAAGTCCACTCTTTCCATGAAAGAGAATTTACATCTCTTCCAGCACTGCAATTTCTTGGCAGCATTCTTCAGACACCTCACCCAATTTAGAGTGGCATAATTGCCATGGTCAAAACAAATACCTAGAATCTATATCTGAGGACTGTCACGGGGGTGGCCGTCCGGTAGGGAAAACTTTCCCCTTCCTCCCCATCCAGAAAGCTTCACATTTCTCTTCCACATCATGTGCCTCTGCCACTGATGATAGAACCACTGTGACATCATCTTCATAAGCCACCACCTTAAAAGGGAACTCCAGGCCCAGCTGCATCCCTCCCACTGTACCATTCTCTACTATCCTTACGAAGAGGTCATTTTCAAATACAATCAGGAGGGGACTCAGGAGACATCCCTGATGGACTCCAGAGCTCACCTCAAAAGTGGGACCCACCCAACCGCTAACAAGCGGGAAGCTTTCGGTCTGTCTGTATATTGTTCTGAGCCAATTCACCACCCTGACTGGAAAACCATACATTTCAAGTAGGGCCCATAGATACTCATGGTTCACTCGGTCAAAAGCCTTAGACAGATCTAAAGCCAGCAAGTATTCTCCCCATTTCTCAGTACGGCACCGCTCTGTGGCCTCCCGGACACCAAGAACCGCACTAAACGTGCTTCGACCATTCACGGTACAGTGCTGAGATGGGGAAAACAGTTGTTCTGAAAATTCTGACAACCTGTTGAAAAGTACTTTTGTCAAAATCTTTCTATCTGTATTGAGAAGGACAATGGGGCACCAATTCTCAATATGAGCTGGATTTTTCCCCTTGGACAGTAATATGAGGGCAGATATCCTCATAGAAGGAGGGTGGGCTCCCTCACCCAGGCACTCAGTATATACTAGGCGGGGGATCAAGAGGTCTGCAAATACTTGATAAAACTCAGATGTGGGGGGTCATTCTGAGATGATCGTAGCTGTGCTAAATTTAGCACAGCTATGATCAGTCACACTGACATGCGGGGGGACGCCCAGCACATGGCTATCCCTCCCGGCATGTCAGTGCCGATCCCCGCCCCACAGAAGTGCAAAGGCATCGCAGAGCGGCGATGCCTTTGCACTTCAAGAGTAGCTCCCGACCAGCACAGCTTTAGCGTGCCTGGCCCGCAGCGGCTGCGTGTGATGTCACGCAGCCACTGCGGCCCCCTGTTCGGTCCGGCCATGCCTGCATTGGCCAGACCGCGCCCACAAAACGGCGGCCAAACGCCACCATTCCACCCCCCCGCCCAGTGACCGCCTCTGCCTGTCAATCAGGCAGAGGCGATCGCAGCAGCCCGACGGCCTTTGGCTGTCTGGCATGCGCCGGTGCATTGTGGCGCCAGCACATGCGCAGTTCTGACCCAATCGCACCGCTGCTATAAACTGCAGCGTGCGATCGGGTCAGAATGACCCCCGTTAACCGATCTGGGCCTGTGGCTTTCTTGCAATTTAACTTATCAATTGCCATCTTAACTTCCTCTGCCATCACATTATTGGCCAAGGTTTCAATCGTGGCATCTGGATTAGAAAGTCCAGGTGTCCCCCTCAGAAATGTTTCCATCCTTTCTCTGATAAGTGGCTGCTCAGACAAAAGATCGGAGTAATAGGATCTAATGACTCCCAAGATGCCTTCCTTATCCTCATGAAGAACACCCTGTTTGACATACAGTAAATCCTCCTCACCTCCTTCAACTCAACTGATCTACTGCAATTCTGGTAAGGATCAGGTGAGTAGTATTTGCCAAAATCCTTTTCCAAAATCAAAGAAACCATCCGGTTATTCACTCAGGAGATTTCCCCACTATCTCAACACTCAGAAATCAAGAAATCTCATTTCCTTCTTAAATTGATAGATATTTTGCTTTGTCAAGTTCTTTTTTGCTACCTCTTGAAGAATCTCCAAATTCTCTTTTTAATTTCTTCCCACCACTCAGATATACTCCATCCAGTCTCCAAAAGTGTTTCCTGAGATTGCAAGAAGTCTCTAACAGATTTTCTAATCTTTTCCTCCATTAGGAGCTCAGAGTTCAGTTGCCATAGGCCCCGCCCCTTCTGAGTAGCTTCTGAGGTATTCGAAATGACAGAGAGAAAAACTTGATCAAAGAACTCTACTGGCTTTGCCTCTGGAGACAAAGATTTTAAGGTCTCTTTAACAAAAAAAAACTATCTATCCTAGATCTATGACTATCGCTACCACTAAAGAAAGTGTAACCTGTGAGTTCTGGATAATGGCAAATGTGCACATCCACTAAACCTGCCTGTCTAATCATACTAACTAAAAAAATTAGAGTCATAGCCCAGGGCTGTCTTTGAACATCCTTTGTCTTTTGGCCTAATAATGGTGTTGAAATCACCACCAAAGACGATCTGCTGAGCTGTAAAAATTGAAGGCTTTATCTCCCTGAAGAGACATTTTCTATCCCATTTTGACTGTGGCCCATAGATATTAATGAGCCTCAGGTCATGTCCCATCAGGTTGACATCTAAAATCATACACCTACCTGCCTGTAGTTCTATAACCCTGTGCACGGTTACCATGCCAGTAAAAAGCACTGCCACCCCACTGCATGGTTCAGCCGCAAGAGACCATTAGGAAGGCCCACACCTCTCCCTTTTTGCCTTGTGGAGGATGTCCAACCTACTAATTCTGGTCTCTTGCAAGAACAAAAAATCAATCTCAACTGTATTGAAAAAATTAAAGACCATAAAATGAGCTCGCTCAGAAACTACAGAAGCCACATTCATGGTTGCACATTGTATGGGCTGGGGATCCATGTTTCATTGGGTTATAGAAGGAGGACCATGCTCATTTTTAATTTACATTCTTTCCTGATATTTGAAGACCTAGATCTTCTAGAATCTTTCCCTTTGAGATAGGTTTACCCCTCCCCAAAGGCACCCTGCATGCTATCACTATTGCCTGAATATTGGAACAGGCCCCCCCTTACTTTGTGAGGGTCAAGGATCTGGTGGTTTGCGCTCTGATCAAGGAGACAAGCCTGGAACCCCAAACATATCACCTGCAGGTGCCCCACTTGGTGCAATTACTGAACCTGAGGACTCTAGCTCAATCTCTTCCTGCGCCTCTACCTGTAGTGTTTCCTCTATTGCCATCTTCTGAGCAGGGCACTCCCTGCAATCTACCCTAGAATCTCCAGCCACCTCTTCCTCCCCTAAATCTGTGCCTACTGGATCCAACTCTAATCCTTCTTCTCTACTACTCTCCCCACTCCCCACCTGTCTCCTTCTATTGTCACCTACAGAAGCTTTCTCACCCTGCTTTGCCTTCCTCTTACTAACCTTGTAGACAAAAACTAAATCATTACCATTTCTTACTACCTCCCCCTCCTGTTCTTCATCAGTAGAAAAGGCATCAAATCTATTTGAGAGGACTAATTCATCACTGTCAAATGTCTTTTTCCTCTTCCATCTATTTTCCTTTTTAAATGTATCTTTTTCCACTTTTTTAGCAGCCCTGGTTTGAACACCAACAAGACAATTTTTTTTACTGGACCCTTTTTCTTTCCTACCAGCTTCCTCTCTCTGTTCTTATTCACTTTCCATATTATGGCTTGCCCATGGCCATTGACTGTAAGGGTGGCCGTCTTCCCCACATAAGTTACATTTAACATCATTACAGTCTCTTGACACATGTCCAACTTTTCCACAGCGCGTCCATTTGGTGACATTACATTTGTTACTTAGGTGGCGAAAATCTCCACATTTGCGTGGCTACCCAGGGTAGAAGCACTGGACCTAGTCTTGACCAATATGGGCCACAGAAGGAATATGCAAGAAACCTTTATCCATACTTTTCAACTGAACCATAGTAGACCATGCACCCCCCAAGACTCCCAATGTGAAACCAACCTTTATCAAATTAGATTGTACTGTGCAGGATCTGGACAGTCAGAATACAATGTCCTGGGCAGGAATGGACTCATTTCTAACTAATATTGTTATTTTTATCTTATCCTGCTTGGTCACCAAATTCATTCTATAGTTGTTATATGGTGCTTGGGATCTGCATGCCTGCCACTTCATCCACAAGGTCTGTAAGCCCTGATAGCATAGGAAGCTCACATCAAAGTCAGGTGTTTTGACTGCATGGATACAGGCATACAGATCCAAAGCATAGGAGCCCAGGATGAAAATCATCTCTAGAAAGATCTCTTTTGTTGGGACTTCACCAATCCCTGTCCATTTAAATAGCAATAGATTTCTCCTTTTAGTAATTTGACCAGAAGCAACTGCTGTTGGGAGAACATTCCTATTTACCTTTGGTCCTGCCACCATTTTAGCATAAGACCTTGTTCATCATTGTTATTATTTACAGCATTAGACACATTAACTACATTTGCAACTTCATGTCTCCTTTTTTCACTATTGATTAATTCAGCTACAGCTTTTAACCTGGCTGGAGCATCCAACTGACTATACATAGCCTGAATCATTTCTTTACCTCCCTCAGACAAAGTGTTTCTGTCCAAGACCGGCATCCCTTGCGCAGTGTTACAGGGTGCATTAAGTTACTGCCAGTGTGAGAAGCTAGATTCTGTACAATATTGGAAACAGTCTCCTCTGTTTTGTCTGTTAACCCATCCAGGAAAGACAATGTGCAAGAGTCACTGCCATGCTGAGCCACTGCTGTTGGGGAAATCTGCATACACTCAGCCACTGCCTCTACAAGAGCAGACCTCACATTAACAGATGCTGTAGGGAAATCATCAGGAGCAGGGACACCCTGAGCTGGACTAGACAGTGTTACCTTTCTGGTGACCTCTGCATTCTCTGTTGCTGCCAGGAGGGCTGACACACTCTCAGTTGCTGCTTCTCCCTGCAGCTCGGCAGACATCTGCACAAGGGAAGCTGAGCTGCAATCACTCTGAGGTGCACAGGCAGCCTCTGTACACTTTCTGGAAATGCTGCCCATAAACTCGATAGGTAACACCTGAGCTTCATCAAAATCAGTTAACCCCTTCACTGCTGCCTGCATCTGCTTTTCCTTTCTCTCCAGCTGCTTCTCCTTTAAATTGGTTTTAACCCTTTCCAGGGTGGTAGAAAGAGTTTCAATTGCTTCCTTTAGCATAGGTTTTTCCCACTTGTAGCAGGTATTTTTTTTTTCTTTTTAGACTATACACCTTGCTTCTTTCTGCAGGTCTTCTACAGAGAAGCTGTCAAATGACTCTTACTCCTCCGCAGACTTTTCTTCATCCCCAGTATCACCTGGGGACCCAGGTACATTCTCCAAGGCATCTAAAGGCTTCTCTCCCCCCACTTCACTCCCCTCTGGTCAGACAACAGCCACTGCCACTCCACCCTGCATTACTTCATGCAGAGGAGTACCCAGGGAGAGTTTGGTTGTATCCAACTGTGACTACAGCTACCCTGCTGGAGCCATGCCAGCAGTGCATGTAGCTTTCAGTACCGCTCCATCCTGTGTTCCGTCACACAGGAGAGCACCCTGCAGTATAGGAAGGGCTAGCTGTGACTTTTTCTGCACTGAAGCCACGCTGGGGGATCTGCTGTCATTGTCTCTCAAGCTGCTCATGTTGCTTCCTGATGAACCAGACTGGCAAGCCGCACCAGTTGTCTGGGCACCAGGAGTTTTGGTTTTGGATACTTTAGAACCAGTACCATGCAGTGACCACCGGAGCCCTGTCCCCAGGAGTATCCATCCCCCTGGGGGAAACCTGCGGGGAATCCCCCTGCAGGCACTGGATACAACTGCAGTTTCTGGAGTTCATCAAAAACACTCCTTACTCTCAACTCAAACAGCACAGACTGTAGTGTCTCCAACCACAAACCTGTCTGTGCTACAGGTGCCCAGAGCTGAGAGTGGCCACCTTCCCTGTCACAGTCACATGCAGTGCTGTAACTAAACATTTTAGTGCTCTGTGCAAGAAACAGCATTGGCACCCAAACCCCCCATATACAAATCAGGGTCAGTGCATGCCATAGGCACGTGCAAAAAATGTAGGGGTGTGGCTTCATGGGAAGGGGCATGGCCACAAACCTCCCTTTTACACATTACGGCATGCATACAGTAGCTCCCTTTTACACATTATGGCAGGCAGAGTCCCACTTTTTACACATTACAGCAGCAGTCCCCTTTTTACACATTACATCAGGCAGAGTCCCCCTTTTTACACATTAGGCAGGCATAGTCCCCCTTTTTCACACATTAGGCAGCAGAGTTACCCTTTTTTACACATTATGGCAGGCATGTCCCCTTTTTTTACACATTATGACAGGCAGTCCCCCTTTTTATACAATATGGCAGGCAGTCCCCTTTTTTGCACACTGTGACAGGCAGTCCCCCTTTTTTACACAGTATGACAGTCAGTCCCCCTTTTTTACACATTAAGGCAGGCGGGGGGAGAGAGAGAGGGGAGAGAGAGACTAACCCGTGACGAGCAAGCATGATAGATGTACCTTCCCTCTCCTCTTCCTGCCCTAAGCTGCACTCTTTGCAGCACTGGGCATTGTGGGTGGACTGGGGTGGCTGGGAGAGATGTCATCTCTCCCAGCACAAGGGGAGGAAGGGGAGGGAGGAGAGGGAGAGGCGGGGGAGCTGCAGCGCTGCTCAGCTACCTATGTGAGAGGTAGCCGGGCAGCGCGCCAGGTGGTGATGGCGGGCGGACACAGGCGGCAGGTGGATGCGGGCGGTGGAGCGGCCAGGTGTTGACTGTGGACCTGCGCATCCAGCCCATATGCACTTTGTGCCAGGCACCAATAGCATGCTCCTAGTTGTGGCTGTGGTTACATGTTTTATATACAAGGGCGTAGCTACCATAGGTGCAGGGAATACAACTGTTATAGGGGCCCAGAGCTGAGAGGGGCCACCTTCCCTGCTAAAGGTACTGCACATGTGTTATATACATTTTTACCATTGGATAGTAAATAGGGCCATTATAACTTTTGCCTTGGGCCTAGCTTTGCTTCTGTGCCTGCTTATGAACTGAAAGGCATGAACTGGAGGGCATAATTATGTTACATACATGGTTGAGCCACATTATTATGACCACCAGCTAATAGCTAGAGTAACCGCCGTGTGTAGCACGGACAGCAGCTAGACGGGCTGAACAGTCATTTTAGACACATGACTGGTAGCCCCCAGGTTCATTGTGACGGTGAACTGCTCCTCTGTAGCGTGTCGGTCGGCCCTCATGCACCTTCTTAGCCAACGTTCATCTCTCACATCAATGGCACGTGGTGCTCCGCAGTATCCACACTGGTTATTCACAATGGTGCCATTTGTCCAGTCACGATACACCATCACCATAGCAGCACGAGGACAGTTCACATACTGCATTGTGTCAGAAATACTGCCACCCATGGCCCAAAAGCTGATAATCATCCCTTTTTGCAACTTGGATAAATCGCCCCTTTTACCCATGACAGCAATGAGTGATATATGTGCAGACGGCCTATCACACACTTTATGTACCCACCAAACCAGCGCACGACACGCGACGTACTTCATGGGCTACATGCCATTGACATAAAATGTAGGAGGTGGTCATAATAATGTGACTCGACCGTGTAATATGTAGTGGGACACTGTAATGTGGCACTGTATGAAGCAGAGACACTATGAAGTGGCATAATATGAACTGGTGGCACAGTATGTCATACTATGAATTGGGGATTGCATAATGGGGGTGATTCCGAGTTGTTCGCTCGCTAGCTGCTTTTAGCAGCATTGCACACGCTAAGCCGCCGCCCTCTGGGAGTGAATCTTAGCTTAGCAGAAGTGCGAACGAAAGCTTAGCAGAATTGCGAATAGAAATTTCTTAGCAGTTTCTGAGTAGCTTCAGACTTACTCAGCCATTGCGACCAGCTCAGTCCTTTTCGTTCCTGGTTTGACGTCACATACACACCCAGCATTTGCCCAACCACTCCCCCGTTTCTCCAGCCACTCCTGCGTTTTGCAACACGAACGCCTGCGTTTTTCTGCACACTCCCATAAAACGGCAAGTTTCCGCCCAGAAACACCCACTATGATCAGCATAGCGATGAAAAAGCTTTGTTATGCCGTGAGTAAAATACCTAACTTTTGTGTAAAATAACTAAGCGCATGCGGTCTGCGAACCTTGCGCATGCGCAGTAAGCGACTAATCGCAGTAAAGAGAAAATCGGCAACGAGCGAACAACTCGGAATGACCTCCAATGTGTACGTGCAGCTATATAGTATTTTATACTGAAATGTGAACTAGAGTCCTACTAAGGGGCATAAAATGAACTAGGTCACTACTATGGGGCATAAAATGAACTACGGCACTACTATGGGGCATAAAATTAACTAGGGCACTACTATGGGGCATAAAATGAACTAGGGTACTACTATGGGGCATAAAATTAACTGCTGTGGAGAGGTGTCTCTTTAGAAGCATTGGATCAGGGGTCCCTACAAAATTTTGCTATGGGGGACCACAAAGTTCTGGCTATGCCCCTGAATATGGCTCTAAGTCTCCACAGTAGTACAGTATGATTTACTGATGTATGCAGACTCCTGCTGTTAAATGGCAGCAGTAGTCCTGTGTCTCCTGGCCTGGGATTTCAGCTCCTTATATTACAAATTCTCCCCACTGATGTCTTTGCGCACTAGAGCACCTATTCTGTTAACACTGCGTGTGGAAAGTGTCAGTTTATTTCCAGTCAATCAATGGAGTCCATGGGTAGGACCAGGGCTTATAGGCCCTACACACTGGCCGATTTTCTGAAAGATATGAACGATCTCGTTCATAAATGAACGAGAACTCGTTCATATCTTTCAGTGTGGAGACTCCAGCGATGAACGATGCGCGTCCCCGCGCTCGTTCATCGCTGGTCTCCCGTCGGCTGTGCATGCAGGCCAATATGGACGATCTCGTCCATATTTGCCTGCACTTCAATGCAGCCGCGTGACGGGGGGAGTGAAGAAACTTCACTCCCCCCGTCACTGCCCCCCCGCCGCCGGGTCGCTCGTCGGCCGTATCCGCCGTCGGGCAGCTCGGCGGCGGGTCGGCCAGTGAGTAGGGCCCCTTAGAAAGTAACTATGCGTGTCTTTTAATAGTGCACGAGGTGCAGGCTGAGCAAAGTGATAGTCCCCCTAGTATCAGCACAATATGTATTCATATTTATTTTTCTTTCAACACAGAGAGAAGTGGCTGTACAATACTTTCATGGGGGTCCCAACATGGCCATTTCTATTTAAACTTTAACCAGATTTGATTGGAAATGAAATGACAGAGTTTTAACTAACCCAGTTAACTAGACAAACAGAGGAAGATTATGAGACATAAACAGCAGCTGTGCTTCTTAAAATTTAATTAATTGAGGGACAAATGCGTTCAACAAATTGGTAACTAGAGAAAAGGAGCAATAATGCAGGACTTCAATGGGTTTTTGTGAATAAAATACAAATTCAGAACAGTGAGATTAAAAAAAACACATAACAAACGAATTTAAGGAAAATTATATTCAATAGGCTGCAAGTGTATTCAAATGACATTGACAAGTACTAAAATCGTGGGGGGGGGGGGGGGGAATGGAAAGTGATTACCTTGCCACTTTACAGCACAAAGAATGGTATAATAAGTCACACGAATTATGGATAAATGTAGCTTTTAAATTATCTATGTATTTATCTCATCAGAAACTGAAACAATTTAAAACACAATAGCTTACTTGTTAATATTCAAAACCATTTACAAAAAAATATAGTCACAGTATATAGAGTAATATAATTCATATAGGAGATACAGAGCGGTAACTAGACTTTTTGCTGCCAGAAAAAGAATTGCCCCCCAACTACCCCTTCCCCCTCCACCTCTCAATGTTTCCAATAGGGACATGGGGCCTAATTCAGTAAGGATTGCAAATTCTGCTAATTAGAAGAATTTGCAATCCTTGTGAACACATCCTGGGGCCACCCATCGCAGGTCAAGGCCACCCTGCATGCTGAACACCGCCCCCCCCCCCCTCGATCAAGCAGAAATTGCGATCGCATCGCAATTTCTGGTTGATAGCAGAAATTAAGGTTGCCTCCTGCGGGCACAGCTTAGCTGATCTTTCTGATAGCGGAAGCTGTGTGTGATATCACGCAACTGCCGCGATAATTCCCACGCAACACCCCCCGTTTCCGAGATGTCGTACCCATTTGCCCACTTCCACCTAGGAAACAGAGCGTTGCCCCGCAAACGTCTCTGCCTGATTGACAGGACAGGCGCTGCGCATGCATAATTTTTGGAATTTTTTTCGGTTGAATCACGTTCTGCGATCCAACCTGAATTAGGCCCAAAATGTGCATGCGGGGAAGAGGCATGACAAAATTGACCCCAGAGAAATCCCATGCTATGATGCCCCTTCCCGCACGCACACACACATATATAATTGAGCAGATTTATGTAGTGTACAGCGGCATATTCAATCCCTTGCAGTTACACACTACATAGATCTGACCAGCCGCAACACTAATCAACCATTCACAAAGTACAAGTTAAGCTTCAAATAGTAAAAACTCTCCAGCTTGTAATTTTCTAGCTTTCTAAGCAAGGGAAGATAGCTCAAGAAATAGAGTGTCGGACTGCAATGTCAATGGCATCGGTTTTGAATCCGGGGCACATCAGCATCCCGAAATAAAGGACAGTGTGACTAAACAACAAAGTCAAGTCCATGAATGCTGTATACTGTAGGTATTAGCGACAAAAGGGGTGGGGATAGTAGACAGGAGCGGTCAGGAGATGCTGGGCTTCAAAAAGGGGGGGAAGCTGCAAGTGAAAGTAATTAGATCATTCATAATTGACAAGTGCTGCCAACAGTGCCCCCTACCCTGCAGCGCTATGTGCGGAGCACTCTCTGCACACACCTAGTTACAGCCCTGTGGAGATAGTCATGACTAGTGTAGAATCTAATGTGGCCTCATTAAGTAATAAATTATGACCAGGGAGATGTGATTTGTTCAGCTGTGGTACACTAATGAAAGGAAGTACTTAAATGCTTGTAGAAAACACAGTACATGGAGCACCCCATGGGAAAGCCTCGATCCAGCACTGCTGAAGGCAGTCTCCTGTCTAATTTAAATTCGGCCAGGGAATTACCACTAAACACTGCATGCAGAAGCAACTTAGCCCCACGGCAAAACGTTCAGATGAAAATATTGTGTCCTCCTGGTAAGGATACTTGCAGTGCTTTGCACATTGCTCATCCATTGGCTGATGCCATGGCTATGTGACCTCTAGCCACACCTTCAGTTCCTTGTAACCAAGCTCTATAATATCTTTTCCAATCTTCCTTACCGCTTGAGATGCTCACCATAAACCTTCCACACATCTTCCCTGGAATTCCTATAGAGTCTGTGAATGAGGAGCAGATATGTCATTATGGGCCTAATTCAGACCTGATCACAGCAGCAAATTTTTTCTCTAATGGGTAGAACCATGTGCATGGCAGGTGGGGCAGATATAACATGTGCAGAGAGACTTAGATTTGGGTAGGGTGTGTTCAAACTGAAATATAAGTTGCAGAGTAAAAATAAAGCAGTCAATATTTACCCTGCACAGAAACAAATAACCCACCCAAATCTAACGCTCTCTGTATATGTTATATCTGCCCCACCTGCACTGTAGATGGTTTTGACCATTAGAGAACGATTTTGCTGCTGCAATCAGGTCTGAATTAGGCTCTATGTTCAAAGCTTCAGCAGGACAAGTTTCCACAAGGGAGTCACCTTCCAAACTTTTCTTCACGCTGAGCTATCAGGACACAGGTTTGAGGAGTTGCCCTGAGCAACCAGAGTCACACTTGCAGGCATGCATCTCTGCCGCAACTATCGTACCTGCTGGGAGTAGTGGTACAGAGCTATATTAGCTTGTTCCTGTCAGGCTCCACGGTCGGCTGTAGGCAATAGGTCATCCAAGAAATTTGCTTAACAGCTTGTTTGATCACTATACTGTATATTCTCTGAAGCACATGTAGTAAATACATAACTGTGACTACTTACATTAATATCTTTATGGCAAGCCTCAAGTCAGAGATATATTGAATAAAATTTTTTTAAGTGGCTATTAGAAGTCTATATCTCATTATTCAAATACAGAGTAACATTACAGACTATATATAAGGGAAATGTCCTGCGGACACTATATATTAGGTTTTTAAAAGTCATCTTTATTATTTTTTCCATATACTGAAAGTACAACAGTTTTATGCTTTTTTATTATTTTACTATATGTTAAATTTTAATTACATTTTATATAAATACAGTTAAAGCCACATTAATACAAACTTTAAGTTGATATTTAGCACTGCTACTTTTCTCCTTTGTCCATATAGCAAGCCCGAGAGATTTGCATGCCACGCCGACAATTATCTTACGAAAGGTAATAGCAGTACTGTATGTTTGAGACTGCTACAATATAGAGTTTATGAACAAACAGAAGCAAAAACATATCAACAACAGCAAAATAGTGTTCAGAAATATGTGTCATGCGTTTGTATTAAAAAAAAAAGTTTTTGAAGTAAAAACTCAGTTATGGAGACTTTTTGGAATTACACATTGGATCTAGGTATAATGTATTTTTGAAAACTAATTTGTTGATGGCCTGTTTCTTATTCAGCTTTATCTAGTGTGTTAGGTTACAAAACATGGCATGTATACCATCACTGTATTCAGAACGTTCTCAATCTTTTTTTTTTTTTTATGTCAGTATTTGTTATGCATGTTTTAATGTGTTTACTTTATATTTGTTTTTATTGTTAAGGTGTGAGATTTATCCTTGCGATTTTGACTATATACTTCCACGGAGTCGGTATTGCAAGGGAAGATAGACTGTGCAGGCAAGTCAATCCTGAGTATCTAGTATACTATCTATCTAGTACAAAGTATAGTCAAAATTGGCACTTAGTCAAAATCGTACATAGTCAAAATCGAGGGTACAGATAGTCAATATCGGTGGTTCTGCGCTAAAAACTAAATTGGTGACAAGTACTTTTCGATCAAAATCTGAAGGAATAGGGATCAAATCAAAAGGGTTTTATAGATGCGGTAATTGCCAGGCGTGCAAAAATATTACCTATAAGGGCATCAGTAAATTTGAGAAGGTGGATATTAATGGAAAAGAAGTGCCCATTAAGGACTTTATTACATGTAATTCTAAGAATTTAGTATATACCATCCAATGTTCATGTAATAAATTCTATATTGGGAGGACATCACGACCCCTAAAAACGCGTTTGGGGGAACATCTGAGAAATATTACAAAGGGTTTAGAAACACATGCACTGTCACTACACTTTAAAGAGGTGCATGGATGTTCATTAAAGCATATAGAAAGTTTTATGGGCCTTCGTGGCTGAAGGGTTTTGGTATTTACCAATACCAAACCCTTCAGCCACGAGGACTAAATAAGGATTTCGAGCTCAAATGGTTCCTTTAAGAATATATATCTGGTGGTTTGGAATTGTCTTTCAAAGTTTATGTGTATATCTACATCAATGTATGGTTTCTGAATCTATTTTTCTCAGTTTGTTTTAGAAATGAACTTTCCGAGTGATAATCCGGAATGGGATGAATTCACCCTGATCGATCGTCTAATACTGATGTCAATAATTTCTTTTGTTATGATATGTTATTTATATTTAGCATGTGATATATTTAGCCTGGGAAAATTTGTTATTCACCAATATGATTATAGGTTTGTTTAAAATTGGAGCGCAATGAACCTGTGGAACGCATGGGTATGTGCTCCATGTAGCAGGTGGAACGCACATGTCATAATGTGTGCGCCCTCTAGTCAATTGTCTGGAAGCACATGCTTACTTCCGTCAAATGACGGAGGAAGATGTGTGGGACATAGCAGGCACGTAGGTGGAGCACACAAGGCTGTTTCCCTAACTGTGCATAACCCAGTGGTGGAACGCAAGTGTCATCGTGTGCGTACCCTCTGGGTTATGTTAGTGCACATGCGTACGCTTCCGGTAAAAACGGAAGCGGAAGTGCTGGCGCTGGAACGCATGGGGGTGGAACGCATAAAGCCGTTCGCACCCGTTTTTTTTATAAAAGTTTGCTAACTTTAAAAATTAGACTATCCTCTAGTCCTTTTGAAACACCGCTAGTCGAGGTCAGGATATTTATACTTTGGAATTTAATATAGACGCCATTAAAAATAATAGTACACTTTCACTTCCGGGACCACACTTTCAATAGTAGTTGGATTAATACATTTTTTAGATCTATATGATATAGAGGTTTTATGGAAATGTAGGTTTGAAAAAAATGTACATGTGTTTTTGATTTTATTTCAATTTTACTATGTATCTGTGTGCAATTATGATGTCACTTCCTGATGGGATATGATTGGTGACTTACCATTCAAATACTGTGGGATATCACAATGCCAGTATGTCTTGATAAAGGCTCCATTAAGAGCTGAAACGCGTCGACTGATCCTGGCATCGTGATACAGAATTTTTCTACACATCGGGGAACAAGGAGGTATTTGTTCCATCACTACGTCCGTTGGGGGGTCCGGACTTCCCCTTATGCGACTAGTGGTGGGAATTTCCTTTCCTGCTTTGGAATCCCCTTTTTTTAACCTTGTTTTCATGGATGTTAACATTTTGTGTTCATTTTTACTGTGATTTACCCCAGCTATGGGGTTTATGTAATCAGACTTTTTTTATATATAAAAATATTTTATTTAAAAAAAAAAAAGTGATTCCTGGACTTTTGTGTTGAAAGTTTTTTTGAGGAGAACTGTTATTATATCACCCACTTTTTTGGGGGGGGATTTTTTACTCCATTTTGGATAAAGAAACCCAGATAGGAGGATATTACCATCTGAGCGTGTGAGTGTGGGTACGCATCCCTGTCTAGAAACTCCTTGGTGAAGGTCACATGTGGTCCTGTTGAAAAGATACCAATATACACACATCTTGGGGAACTCCATTGTGAGTTGGGGTACGCTTTATAAATAACCACCATCCTTCCTTCTGGTTTAAGTGGGCTATATATAACTATATAGGTATAAGACATTTCTACACATTGTCTGTTACCTTCTTTCCGCATACCCATGGGAACTGAGAATTCCCGGTGAAAGGACTGGTGATAGAGGGAAGAGAAGAGTCTCCATACATACATTTCATCTAGACCAAAGAAACCTTTCAGAGTTTGAAAACTCCCTCCTCATAAGTGAGTAGGGTACGCATTCTTTTCTAGAAATTTCGGGGTGAAGGTCATACATGGTCATGTTATAAAGAAACCGTGATATATACGTCTTGGTGTACTTCATTGTGAGTTGGGGTACGCACTGTGGAGCTTCATTATCTCCCTTCCTTAAAGCCTAGTGGGTAATAGAAAATAAGACGAACACGAAGCATTTCTACACATCTGCCTTTGTTTCTTTTTTCATATATATCCATTGGGACTGAGTATTCCCGATTAAGGACTGAAACATTGGAGACAGAGGACAAGAGAATCTCATCACATATACAACATACAAGGAACGTATAAACTTTATTTTTATTTTACAGGAATAGGCGCTTATACGAGTATTCCCTCCTGCCGTTTTTGCTGTTTGTGTTTATTTGTGGGTGTGGTGACACCTGTAAGGGAGGTTATAGCAGCCTGTGTTTGCGCACATCACCAAAGTACTGCTGCTTTTTTTGTTTACACTTGGCCCATCTAGTCTGCCCATTTTTTTTTATCCTTTAGGTAATCGCAACCCTTTTTGAACCTTAATTCTTTCTAAGGATATTCATAAGGCTTTTCCAAGCATGTTTAAATTGCTCTACAGTCTTAGCCTCTACCACCTCTGGTGGGAAGATATTCCACTTATCCACTACCCTTTCTGTGAAATAATTTTTCCTTAAATTTCCCCTGAACCAGTACTTCACTTTCTAAGCACACCTTCTCCCACCTCATCGTAGGGGGCCCCTGTCTCTTCTTCCTGGTAGCACTGATTGAGCAAACTTGGTAGAAGAAGTTGATCCCACTGGGCATATGCAGCAGCTCCGCTCTGTCCCTTAAACTGCATGATGTGTTAACAGCTCTAGCAATCGTATTATATACCATTGCTATTACTGTCATAATTTGAGCCACTGGCCAAGAGAAGGGGGGTTTCCAAGCAGCCGGAAACCCCCCCTGCATTTGCATTCGAGTGCACATGGTTTTGCCCATTTGCTAACAGATATGCTGCTGCGATCAGGTCTGACTTAGGCCCTATGATGGCAAGGATGCAGCTAACTGAAGTGTGTATGTGCATTACTCTGTTGTCAGTTTTAAATTAAGTTAAATAAGAGAAAGTGTATAGCATCAATCAATTAAATGTATTAGCAAAGTTTGGTGTTTTAGGAATTATAATGTGTCTGATGATGAGTTGGACCTATGCCAGTTTAGGTAGCGTACCCGTAATATACAACATTTGGCTGTCTGCATGCCCAGAAAGCTATTTTTCAGTGTGACTCTATTTTAGCAGAAGTTACATTCCAATATGTTCCATTAGGCTCAAAGTATCAGTGAAAAATATTTGACATTAACAACATATACTGTCCTTGGCAAGAGTTTCTTTCTACAGGGTAACATTAGCTGTCCTGTTTACACTGTAAATGTGCTGCTGGAAATTGTGTCAGTGAAAAATATTTGACATTACAACACAGCCTGACCTCGGCAAGTATTCCTGCAGGGTAACATTTGCAGTCCTGTTTACAATGTAGACACGCCATTGGCAATTTGTCTTTTCACAGATCTAATCAGTGCTGATAACCATATCATACCCTAACTTAGAAGACAAATATTTGCATAATATAGTTTGGCACAGCACAACATACAGTAAAAGAACTTGCCTTAAGTAACTGCAAAAGTGTCAGGGGCAGAACACTGCATCACCATGACGGTCCATCCTCATTAGGCTAGAGCTGTGCTTTTATAATCATGAGTGGGAGGGGGGCATAGACTGTACAATGAAACCCCAGGACTTCACAACACATGGTGATATCAGTAGGGTGGTAACATTGCTTGGATACACCAGCCTATGGACCTCACCAATGTTGGAAATGATGTGTGCGCAGGTGTTGCTATTGCAGAAATAAATCGGCACACACCAGCGGATAACTCAAACAATGAACAGCCCACAGTGGTATTGGTTTAATGATAGGAGGTACAGGCATACTAAATGTTACATGTACTGTACAATGGTGATGGAACATCAAAGGAACTTTTGGTCCTTGGCTCCACTTGGTCTAGAACCGGCCATGCATTCAGCAGCCATAGTTCCACCACTGATAAGGACTCTTATAGCAGAATTATATGCTTTCCAGAAAGCCATTTCTAGAACACTTTGGCCACATGCATACATTTATTCTTAGATTTTAAATAAACTGTTTGTAGAATTTTACTAACATTGCACACAGATTATAAGCTGATACTAACAAGGGGTTGGGATCCCGGCCATTAGAATGCCGGCAGGGGGGCGAGCGCAATGAAGCCCCTTGCAGGCTCGCTGCACTCACCACGCTGCAGGCGTGTCAGTGCCGCCCCCCCCCCTTCCCCGCAGAAGTGCAAAAGCATTGCACAGCAGCGATGCTTTTGCACTTCAGGAGTAGCTCCCAGCCAGCGCAGCTTTAGCGTGATGGCCGGGAGCTACTCATCACTCCCCGGCCCGCAGCGGCTGCGTGTGTTGTCACGCAGCCGCTGCGGCCTGCACCCCCCCCACGGTTCGGCCACGCCTGTGTTGACCGGTGCCATGTATCCTCTGACGAAACCGCTTGCCAGTTTAGCGGAGAAACGCGTAAGGAAGGCACCAGCACCTGCATTCTGCTGCCCGTTATTATTCATCTTCTCTGACTGCCGGACAGTCTTCAAACAGGGTAAAGGCTACAGCGGGACCGAGCTAAGGAGGTCCGCACCCTGTTCATTTCAAAGCCGCTACAGCCGTGAGTAACCTGAGACAACTATTGCGGCTAGACAGCACAGGGGTGGAGTGTATCGCTGCGGCTAAAATCTAATACAGCGGACTCCCCCTGTCAGCAGCAAAAAGCTCATAAGTGATTGAAATTATCAACTTCAAATCCTATTCCTGCTAAAGAAACACAATATGGCAACATACAATTTGGGGTCGTAGCATACCGCTGTGGACAGTTGAATACACAGCGCTCTCCCCCTGTCAATTTTATCAATCTTACCAAGTGGCTTAAATTAATGACTGCAACTTTGTATCCCGGCTTTCTTAAAGAGACGGTTGTCCAAGAGTAGCAATTGTTACTAAGTGTATATATAAAAGATAATGTATGGACATTATTTACAAATAAACTTTAAGGGCAATTCTTTATGAGTTATTGTATGTGGATCATAGTATTTATATATATATATATATATATATATATATGGTTTATGTTTTATGTTGTAAATTGGAGTATAAATAAATTAAATACATTTAAATCCAGCAAGATTCCAGCACTCCCTTGATAGTGCATACTATTTTTTCCATATCATATTTAATAACTGTCTCCTTTGAGGCAGCAGTCATTTTAGGAGGGACATTTTCCATATGGGATACTGACTGCTTCACTGACGCAGTGGGCAGCGGGTATCATGGACAGCGGCAAACTGGACAGCGGCAAACTGGGGCGTGTAGCAGGGCAGTGGCAATAGCAGTGGGCGGTATGAGCAGCCTTGGGGCCCTGCCCTCTCTGTCAGTTGTTCCCACAGTACCCCCTTGATGGCTGCCCTGCACCCCGATACTTACCTTCGGGATGTCGGAGTTGGTGTTCCAGCGCCGGGATTCCAAGTGGTGTTGGGAATCCAGCATCAGTCACATGACCGCAAGCATCCCAAGTAATGGGATGTTAACCAGGTCCCGTTTGTTTGCTTGTTGAAAATTGTTATACCTTGAGAAGCGTTTTTGCAATAGTTATTCTACTTTAGTAAAGAGTTAACAGGTTAGAATTGCTTGAGACATTAATGACCACTTTTAATGAAATCCAAAACAAAAAACAATAACAGATAATGTTAGTTTTGCTAGAACCATACAGGTGGATTTAGAGTGATCAAAACTTGCTGGACAGGAAATTTCTGTAGAAAATTTCATTTCAGCCATTAGTTAAAAAAAAAAAAATTGTGGATTAAGAATTTGTCATTTAATTACTAATCAAATTTTAATTGATTTAATTAATCTAACTATGATGAATAGTTTTGCTATTATTTTTGTTGGATGGTGGGTGGTTTTCAAAACTATTCAGAGAATTTAAAATAAGATGGTTAACTTGATCAAAATCCAGTGCTGTATTTGCAAAGTAGCAATTTTTTTCAATGCAAAAAGAACTTGGTTCTGCATTGTAAAAATTGTTGATTAAATCTTAAAATGGACAAAATCTTTTCACATTTATTACATTTAGACAATGGACTTTTATGATTCCAATAATATTTATCTATTGGGATTGGCTTTTAATCATTGGAAATAAAAATATATACTGTACACAAAAAAAACTGGCGCCTAATCTAGAATGGCAACATTAAAACCTACTTTGAGCTGCTGCTTCCAATTAAGAGGCAATTACTAAGCCTCATCAATAGACATAAAAAGGAAGAATGTAAACTACAGGTTTACTAAGATGGCTCTACTTAATTAGGTTATAGATTACTCAAACAGCATTATTGCATTAATATTTTAAAAATAACACTTTTTTTTTTACAAATACATATGGCCTTATCACATTAAAAATAACAACATAGATACAGAATATTCATAAAAAAACAGTATCTAGAAAACACAATCTAACTTATTATTCTGGTTAACCACTAGAATAGACTTATTAACAGTCCTTAATTGGTTAGTGTCATTTGTTAGATCCAATTAATAATGCTATTTTGCATTAAGTTTTTCATTTTCCAAAACAGGAGTTAATAGCGAGCATAGTTGTTAATAAATGATATGCTCCTTGTGCAATTCGATTGGGACTCATTAGTACAGTCAATGTCACACTTTAGACACAGCTCAAATATAATCTAAAGCTGTTTTAGACCACATACACTTGTGGGAGTATAACTGCATTCCTCCTACCTCCCTGCTACTAAACCTTCTTATGTGCAGTCAGTACAGGAGAGTATAATAGTTGGAGTTTGTATTGGTCTACAGCCCATGCCAATGTCAGTGTGTCTTTCAGCAGCATACATCAGGAAAAGGTAATTACAGAAACCCTGTGATGTTTCCCCGCCTCTCAGAATTAAGTAATCAGTGGCTTCCTTAGACAGTATGTCTCCCTTGATGCCGGTGGCTGTGTTTAAGCTTCACTGGTTGGCACATCTGTTACCGGTTTCACTGGTGCACCTGCACACTTACTACTAGAGCCAAGCCTCATTTCCAACAACTGTAGTTCTGACTTTCCAATTCATGACCAATACCAGGTGCAATACAGTGGCCATTTTGTTTCAGTATTTATATCCAATATATATCATACATTCCAACAGCTATAATGTGCATTCCAGTGGCTTTCTTTTGCTGATATTATTACCCAACGCGTTAACCAATTCAATTAAGCCATCGTTCTATGTATCTACTTATTATATGCTAAAACTAGAGATGTGCCCTGACTCCCATGTTTTGGTTTTGGATCTGGATTCATTTTTGTGTTTTGGTTTTGTTTCTGGTTTCAAAACACCTAAAATCATGTAATTTTGACCTGCAGTTTTTCTAACATCAATAACATTCATTTCCAGTCATTGCCAGTCCATTTGGAACACCTCACAGCTCAAAAAATATGTCACCAATACTGGCCAAAGGCTGATTATCTAAACTAAGCAACAGAGCACTGGCACAAACACATGGGGTATATATATGTTTAATAATGTGTTGTAAAATAATAATGTAAGAGAGCTACAGTATAACCAATATAAAGATCTATGCAAAAAAGACTGTCCCTATTTCCTCCCACCCACAAACCCCCCCCTGCACATTATGTTTTATATTAAAAACGATATGCACAGTTTAACAAACCAAGCACTTCAGCGACAGGAACAGCCACTATTGTGGCTGATGTGCTTGGTTTGTTTGGGCCCCTACAAATCTATTTTTTAAAGGACTGCTACCGATCACTAATGATGAGGTTGCTAATTACAAATTATCATACTTCTGTAAAACACATTTTATGAAGTCACTGCATATGACGTAAAATGGATAAGGTGCTTAAATGTTTAACCTCCCTACCTACTAACTTTGGCCTCACAAATGGAGATGCCTTCAGAAATGTTGTCAGGATTTCAGTAAAAATAATTCCACACCCAAGAAGTGGCTTTTTTGGTCTTACGTCCATGCATCACAATTACTTTTTTTCATTACAGGTAAGAATTGATGCCACTGGTGGCTGACTTACTTAAACAATATCACCCACATCATCATCATCATAAATATCCTCATTAGTGTCAGATAGCACACAAATATCCCTCTCACCCTGTTGCACTTCCACACTAGCATCCATATTTCTAGTATGCTCATACCAACATTTATAGAGTGTGCAAAAATGGAGGATGGAGGCTTCTCCACAAATATAGTATCAGCAATTGTAGACTCACACATAGCTAACCGGGACACCCCTAAACTTTCCTCAGGGATTTGTGAGCACACAGTTTGTTCTTCAGTCTTACGGGGAATGTAATTAGCAGCAAGGTTTAGTGATGTAAAACACTTTTCATCCCTCACGCCCAATTTTTGAATTACCATAGATATGTGTGCTCTTGATACCCGTGGTATCACATTTTTAAAAAAAATGGTCACAGTTTTTGATGTAAAAAAATGTAAAAAAAAATAGGTAATGAATCACACTCCTCATATATTTTCTGAGTGGCTGCTTAGAACAAGGGGGGTAATATGTGATTGTGTGCCACATAAAAAGATTAAAACATAATAAGTAGAGTATTGCCAAATGCCTAATAGTGTGGTTAAGAACAAAAATGTGATTCATTTAAATTAAATAAGTTAGGCATTTAAAATAACTTAACTTATTTTTGTTATCTTCTGTCAACTGACCAGAATGGATTTCAGAGTACGTGAAAGGAAAGAAGGGCAAATATTGTGTACTGTTATTACACTGCATAGTCACCAAACAAAACACTGTGTTTATAATTAGGAACCATAGAGTCACATAATGATGTTCTCCACACCAGCTATTTAACAAATTTTATAACACAGTTTTATTAAAATTCCACAGATAAAATGTAGGAAACACACGTACAAAAAGTAAAACAGTAAGGGCTTAGCTGTCCGTGATCAAGGTCCAGGGTACAGTATATTCCTAATGTGTTTCATCTCATTCAAAAAACTTCCCCTTGATGAAATATTTTGAATAAGATAGAAACACATTATGATTTAGAGTTAGTTCTAGATGTGTCAGATTGGTCTGAAGGAAATAGGGAAAATAGTTAAACTGTATACAGTATATATCATCAAGCAAGTTGATAGTAAGAGATTCATTAATTATGATTGTTGCCATTCGTTAATGTGAATAAAAACATCCTCTTTTCACAGATGGCACACCTGCCATAATTTTTGTAATGAGGAGAAGTTAAATGAACAAGCTAAAGTATTTGGACAAAGGTTTGCTGAGACAAAATATATATGAACAACCTGTTTGATGGGACTGTAGATTGATCAAGACATTTAAATAGAGAATCCTTACTACAGTATACAATAAATCAAAAGGGAGAGACCAAGAGAGGTTTTATCCCATTTGTTACTCAGTAAAACAATAGAGAGAAAAAAGTAAGAGCTATTATAAATAAACACTGGGTTTTACTTAAATTGGACCCTATTTTACAAAAAATGATTCAAAATAAACCAAGTGTTCCATTTAGAAGAGACTTAACAATCAAAAGTACTGTAAGTTGTCATCCACTGCACACGAGGGGAAGGAAATAAGAACTGGATAGAACAGACTGGGGGCTTTATACTGTGTGCACATTGTAAAATGTGCCAATATTGTAAAGAATATAGCTGAATTTCTGAATTTTCTGTATTTTGATAACACCAAAATGTACAAGAAACAAGTAGGATGAATTGTTGAACAGCGTCAGCAATCTACTTAATAGAATGCAGCTGTGGTAAAAAAATATGTGGGAAAGACCAAGTGGCAACTAAAATTACATATTTTGAAACATACCAGAAATATTAAAAATAGGGTCCAAAATCATAGCATTCCCCATCATTTTTGAGACTGTCAGGCTTTTGAGGCCATTGAGCATTTGAAGTTAGATAAAACAGGTAGATATATTAGAATTAAATTAGCCAAACAAGAAACATACTGGAGTTTTGCTTTATATACTATTAGTCTTTACGAACTTAATGAGGATTGTGTTATAATCCCCATAATACAAAATTGGTGAGTGAAATAGTTTTCTCCTATACCTGTAGTTTTCATACGTGAGTGCTTATGTGGAGATTGGGTGTACTACGATTCACCGGCACTCGGGATCCCGCCCACCGGAATGCCGGCAGCAGGGCAAGCGTAAAAGAGCTCCTTGCAGGCTCGCTATGCTCACCACATTGCGGGCACAGTGACGCATTACACGCACCACGCTATTTATTCTCCCTCCTGGGGTGTTGTGGACAGCCCAAGAGGGAAAATAGTTTTTGGTATCCCGGCGGTCAGGATCCCGGCGATGGTATGCTGAGCACCGGGATCCCGACAGCCGGGAGATCGAGTGCCACCCGTGAAGATTGAGGCCATGCGAGTGAATTTCATGTTTGCATACATGTAGGTTACATATACCTCCTACTATTTATTACATATAATATTAATCATGTATATTATATATTGTGTAATGATTGTAAATTGTTGGTAATCAGATATTATCAGTTCTATCGGAGGGCGTGGCCCTAAATATATATGAATTTATGGAATACATACGTTATACCGATGGATGGGATCCCAGCTGTCATGATCCCGACAGCAGGATCCCGGCCACCAGTATGTTGGCAGCGGGGTGAACACAAAAAGCCCCTTACAGGCTCGCTGCGCTCACCATGCTGCGGTCACGGTGGCTCACTGCACTCGCCACAGGTTATAGTCTCCCTCTATGGGTGTCATGGACACCCATAGAGGGAGAAAAGCCTGTGGGGCCGGGATTCCAGCGGTGGCATTTCCCCGTCTGCTTGGATGCCGCCAGGCGGTCTTGTGAATTTACATAGACTATATGGATAAATTACTTTCCTTCTTTTAATGATGTTATATTATTAATGTATTATAATTATTTTTTCTAAATGTATATGTGCCTTTTGCATTAATATAAATGGGAACATACAACAGATAGTATTGACATTGAATGAAGTGTTGGACTTTACTTTTAATTGATCTGAAATGCTGAATGGTATCCATTTGCAGACATATTTCCATGAGTAGCAATTACCAGTTAAAGTTTGATTGGTGAGAAGTTAAATTGGCAACTATATGACGATGGTCAGTGCACACAGACCACACCCCATGATAAAATCTTACTTCCTGCCAAAACGCATTGGACATGTCCTGGACATCATCTTCAGTAAGTAGACAGGTGGATTGGATCACCATGTCTGTAGCCTGTCCTGGAGCTCCACGTTAAAACATATGACTACGAACTTCACTATTTTCTGTTTATATATATATATATATATATATATATATATATAGTAAACAATCTTAACAAAGGTCCAAACGTGGACCGAAACGTTGATACGATTTTGTCTGGTATGATACCTTAATTAAAATCCTGCTTAATGAAGACTGGTGATTGCTCCCATTCTTTACTTGTGGATTGGATTGGCGACCCTAAATAGGTTTCCATTATTGGATGGCACCCCAGCAAATGTCTTTAAACGTGAGTGTGGACCTAACGTCTATTATATATACTTTATATAAATATACTGTGCAAAAGTTTAGTAAGGTGTGGAAAAAATGTTGCAAAGTAAGGATGCTTTCAAAAATAGATGTTTTCATAGTTAATTTTTATTTATTAACAATGCAAAGTGAATGAACAGAAGAGAAATCTAAATAAAATCAATATTTGGTGTGACCACCCTTTGTCTTCAAATCCGCATAAATTCATCTAGGTACACTTGCACACAGTTTTTAAAGGAACTCAGCAGGGAGGTTGTTCAAAACATCTTTCAGAACTAACCACAGATCTTCTATGGATGTAGGCTTGCTCAAATCCTTCTGTCTCTTCATGTAATCCCAAGCATACTTGATGATGTTGAGATCAGGGCTCTGTGCACAATGCTTGAGTCTGTAATGCTAACCACTATGCCAACCATTCTACCCATATTATCTTTTAGGCAAAACAAAAAATGTGATAGTGTTTTATCGTGAAGATGCACAATAAATTATTTGAAGATAGATTTTATTTATTCCTTGGAAGAAATCATTGCAGGATAAGTATTTTGCAATTTTATGATAGATGTGTCTAGATCTCCAACTTGTATCACCTGTGCTGATCAGGGCTGAGCATCACATAAAGACAGAGGTACTGCACTGTCATAGTATGATGTGCCCAGTTTGGCACAGTTCTCTGCTAGTTGCTGTTTTTCGACAATCTTTGTCTCCCTGCATCTCCCCGGCTTTCTTGTGATAATTTCCATTAATGAATGACTGGTATACTGTATATTGTTTAGTGACACTAAACATAATACATACATTCCATTTTAAATAATAAGAGGGCTGGGGCTATAGAAATTACAAACTGAGATGTTTATGAAATGTTCTATTAGGAACAATGCATGCGTCAGAAGCAAACCGCATTTCATTTGATTATTTTTAAGTGGGTTTTGCCATTTGCTTTGGAAAAGAAAATGTAGATCAAAGCAATCTGAACATCTATTGTTGCTCCATGTCATAACAAAAGCTTTGTCCCTGAGGAAAGCGACTGACAAAGAAAGAAAGAGACAAGGACGTCTCATTGTTCAAACACGGATCAAAAGAAAAGTGGCACTGACCCCAAGAAGATACTATGAGCACTCAATATAATCGAAGACTAAAATTATATTTTAAAGATTCTAAGAGATCTGACAGAATATAACAAAAAGTCTTAAACTGCTATTAAATTCTGACATTCAATTTTTCCTACTTTTTAAGTTCCATTTTTATTTAGAAATAATAAATACAATACATTTTAGATCTTTGGAGAAAACTGAAGGATCATTTTTACAAGGTATGATATGAACAGAAATGAGAATCAAATTAAACTATGCACTCACCTGAGCTTACATGATATGTGGGTGACAATGATTGATCACTGTAAATGCACCAGATTTATCTAGCAAAAAATTAAATTCTCTTTTTATATCACACATGCACTATTAGTTCCCATATTCTGAACCACCAAGGCTTGTTTCAAGAGATGATGATCTAACAGGAGGTGTAGTATAATATGCCGACAGTCATAATATCATCATTCACCACATTGACATGAAAATTTCAACAATTTGACTACTGTACATCGCCTTACGGGAAGGGAAGCCTTATGCTACTCCCAATACCACAAATACCATCCAAAATGTACTGTATATACACTACAACTGAGCTGTAAGTTATTATTAGCCAAATAATTACCTGCTACAGTAATGTGGTTCTTTTACTTAGACAAGTTGTCTTAATATGAATTGCTAAGAACAGACAGTAGAGACAAGACTTATTAAATGGGGTTAATGCTTTGACAGAGTCAGAAAAATATAATGCTTTGTCAGAGTCAGATATATTGGATGATATTGGATGCATTTTTTTTTTGCAAATAATTTTTTTAACAAGTTTTCA